>NC_044352.1:7203328-8403328 GCF_007364275.1 Archocentrus centrarchus | reverse complement strand
CACAGGTCTGGGAGATTAGTCACAGAGGTGAACACTGCTGTCCAGGTCAATGTTTCCATTTAAAGAGCCACATATATGGTATTATTAGGGTAGAGAGTGAATATAATGTCCACAAAAAGCACTAGGCATGTCATGAGAGGGAGAGGGAGTGATAAATGATGATTGACTGCATTGAAAAAGTAGGTTGGGATGGAGTGTGGTTTTCCCTCAACCTTTGACATTCAAAGTTCAGCTCAATTTACTACAGAGCTTGTCCTGCAAGAACGAAACAGTTTTCACAGCAAGACAGGATATCAACAATAAAAACACAAAAAAAACAACATAAGTCCTCCACAATGTGGATACTATGACCGTAATTCAATAACGCAAAGTCTCTATGTGATTTAATAGCAACAAATAACACTAAGAATAAGGCAAATGTGCTACGGGCTTCACAGGATCTCTGAAGACATGCATTATCAGATAATGTGCATGCTGTACATGTTGAAAAATGTGCATGCTGCGTGAATGGGCTCTTAAAGTTAATTTTACCATCTACAACATACAGCCTGGAGCCACTAGTAATCAATCTGAAGCAGATGACTAATTAACCAAGGGCAGGCACTATGTGGTAAAATAGTTCACTGTCATTTCCTGCTTTAAAGTCTATCTGCAGGTCTGTGTGAAAGTCTATCTAGCAAAAGGCTTGGCATTAATAATTAACTTTCTGAGGATTTCTGGTTCTGGTCCATTCAAAACAGACACGGTAGTGTTACATTAGGCAGAAAAGGGCAGAGGAGATCCATTATTTATCCTGATGACTGGCTCATGCACTCAGGGTTGGAGGGCCAGTCTCTCAGGGACAGAGAGCAGATGAAAGAGCTTTTACATAGACAACACATTTTCGACATCATGTGTAAGTGGCTGGGGTAAAGTCATCTAGGGATAGATTATCTCCAGTTCTTTCATATTTAGGATGACATTTTAATGACATGGGCAATGAGCTGATTTCACGTGATGACCTCATGGTGCACAGCTCAGCAAATTCACAAGAGAATAACCAGCAACCTGGTGCTTGGAATGGACAGGGACAACGAACTATACTCTGTTTTCTCTGCTCACATTTCGTCTTTGGATAGTAGCTATTTTTAGCTTATGAACTTTTAAAGTTTCTTTCTATTCTATCTCATCTATTGCGTTTACACAAATTCTGGTGTGTTTGTTTGGTTCAGTTAGTTTAGGCCACTGAAAAGGCTGTCGACTAAGCCCGAGTTAAGTCTGAGCAGATTGAGCCCAAATGAAAAGCTGTGGTTTGTTTATGGTGTGACTGGAGAACAGAACATATATAGGGTTTTATGGTAGCGGATATGTGGTTTCAGCACCAATTCAAAGGTCACACTACTGTTAAATCCATCTTAGGCCTTAGTCACCAATTTCACAGTATTAACTGCCAGCAACCCCTCGCGAACCAGCTGCTGGTGGTTGCCTTGGAGTCACTGACCAGTCCCTAGGCCTGCATGAATGGCTTTAGCAATCAATTTCACAGCAACCGCTAACAACCTCTAACAAACACTTTCCAACTGGTCACATATTTTTCCTTCGTTACCAGTGGTTGCCAGATAGTCACCGATCAGTCTCTAGACCTGTGTGACTGAGGCTTTAGATAAACTATCCCTATAATATTATGGTAATTTTTTGTTTGATAAAAACCTACTGAACAGCTGGTATTCACTACAATTAATAACCTGAAAAAAAAACTGAAAAAACAAATTCCATCATTTAATAAATACCAAAAACATGATGTGATATGGGGAACGTAATTTAAGGTAATTTAAGGTGTAAATTTTCTGTAAATGCCATTTTCTTTTTTGTTTACCCCTTAAAAGTACACTATCTACACCGAGTCTCTCCAAAATCTTGTGTGCATTGTGTTGAGTTTGAGAACGTACCATCATAGGTGCCACTCTCCAGCAGCAGTCCACTTTCTTCCAGTTCACGGAACTCCCCCACACTGATGAAATTGTAGTCCACTCCTGGAACTTCCCCCTCTCTGGGCTGCCGAGTGGTACCTGCCAACAATGACAAAGTTTAATACAGCAGGAATATCCAAACAAGTGGAATGTGCCATTCACTGCCAGGGTGGGAGTGGGGGTTGGAAGTGACACTGAATCCAACATGCCCACAGGGATGTGATTCAAGTCCAAATACAATGCTCAGGGGAGAATCTGTGTCTACAGATTCATGAATAGTCAACAAAGCTGGGACAGCAAAGCAACTAATTCATTATTCAAATATGAAGCAGAGGAAAAAAAATGTCCTTTACACAGCAACACTGCTGCCACAATACAGAAAAGTATAAGTGATGGCGGATGACAGGATTTTTATTTACACACTTTGACACTGACTGTGTAGAACAGCACCACTTTAATTATTTAAGGACAAATTAGGAAAAGATTTAAAGCTCTCTGTTGACCTTCCACACATTTCTTAAATAATAAGACCATCTGTTTATTTGCTCTGTAAAGAAATTAGTTACTCCTTCAAACCCTATGTGTAGCCTGGTGCAGTACCACTTCTGATTTGTCAGCATAATGCTACTTGAATAAAATGTTTGTTTATGCAACATATTTTATGGGATCTCATATTTACAACAAGGCAAAACTGAATTTGTAAACTCACAGATTCAACTCAAACTACAATACTGTGACCTCAAAGCCCTTTCCATTGACATACAAGTAACAGCCTCAATAATTGTTTCCTACACTGAAAAAGTTTTGCTTGTGTTAATAAACCAATGTTAAAAGTTCTAGAATTAAAAAACAAAAACAGTGGCATGCCACATTATTAATTCAATTCAATTTTATTTATATAGGGCTAAATTGCAGCAAACAGTTGCCTCAAGGTGCTTTGTATTGTAAGGTAAAGACCCTACAATAATAAAGAGAACAGAAAGATCAATTGGAAAAAGTCTAAATAAATATCTGCAGTAAGTAGCTGAACATAAGATGGTTATGAATATTTTTTTCTCTAATGGTTAAAATTTTATTTGTAAAGAAATTCATGAAGTCACTACTAGTTAAAGTGAAAGGAATACTCGGCTCAACAGAGCTCTGACTCTTTATCAGCCTGGCTACAGTGCTGAAAAGAAACCTTATTTTCTTCCATTAGTGATGAATAATAAGATGTCCTAGCTTTATGGAGGGCTTTGTTATAGAGCAACAAACTCTTTTTTCCAGGCAAAACGAAGATTACTAAATTAGTGAGACGCCATTTCCTCTCCAGCTCATGGGTTATCTGTGTTAAGCTGCACATTTGTGAGTAATACCACAGAGTCAGGCACTTCTGATTTGAAGCTTTCTTTTTCAGAGGACCCACAATATCCAAAATGTACACAGTGAGGATGGAAAACTACTGACAAGATAATCGACCTCACTGGGAGCAGAGTTTAGGTAGCTGCTCTGCACTGTGTTGGCAAATGGCACTGAAGAGGATAATAATGAAGAAATTAGATCCTTAAACTTAGTTAAAGCACTTTCAGAAAGATTTCTACTGTAATAAAATGTATTCTCCACTGCTGTGCAATCCATTAATGTAAATGTTGTTAAGAAATGATCAGACAGAAAAGGGTTTTTAAAAAGTTAAGTCTTCAGTTCCTGTTCCATATGTCAGAACAAGATCAAGAGTGTGATTAAAGTGGTGGGTGGGCTTGTTCACATTATGAGAGTAAACTGAATCTAATAATAGATTTAACTGCAGTGCTGCGGCTGTCTTTTTTCAGCATTTTATCTATTTAATTATTAACAAATGCCAGTGGTTATGGTCAGTGCCAGCTGCTTTGTCTAAAACAGTCTTTGAGCAAGAAGAGTTCAAGCTTCCACCCCGCCCACCCCCCCGCACTTTTTACAATTATTTTCCTCCCTAAAACACACTGCCATAAAGCACTTTCAGTTCTAGAAAAGAGTCCTTAAGTAGTTATGTGCTGCAACTTAAAAAAAAAAAAAAAAAGGGTCACATTTTGCCTTGTTGATGGTCTCAATTGCAAGACACTGACAACATACTGTTATGAAAAAAAAATTTTATGCTCCCTAACACGCTAGCTGCGCTTAGCGTCATCTTAGATGTAATCAGGCCTTTTGAAATACCTCAGCTAAACCACTCTGCTATCTGACTGCACTGCAGGCACGAGGGATTTTAACTCAGAGCTTAATAGGAACCCATCCCCATTCTTCATTTTCTTTCTGTGTCAACATCCATCCTGACTGCAGTATGAGCAATCACATCTGAAACTGCTTAGTCTCTTGCAAAGGCAATCTTTTATTCTGTCAAACAGAGCTATCAGATGGGACCAATAAGAATCACAAAAAGAAGATATATGAGCTATATATAGGGAAATAGAGTGGCACGGTGGAATGGTGGTTAGCACTGTTGCCTCACAGCAAGAAGGTCCTGGGTTCGATTCCACCTTGGCAGGGCCTTTCTGTGTTTGCGTGGGTTTTTAACGGTTTCCTCCCACAGTCGAAAGACATGCAGTTTGGTTAACTGGTGATTCTTAATTGTCCATAGGTGTGAATGTGAGTGAGAATGGTCTCTGTGTTAGCCCTGCTAACACAGACTGGTGACCTGTACAGGGTATACCCTGCCTCTCGCCCTATGACAGCTGGGATAAGCAACATAACTGCAAAAGGCAGCAAAAAAAAACAATGTTGTTACGCTTTTGTTATCCTCTTACATGTTCTAAACTAAAACTGTTTGAGCAGTTTGCAATTCAGTTATGGTTAGGCAGCTACTGCTACCTGAATAGGAGCAGTGGGAGAATAAGCTTTGAAGACAAGACCAGAAGAAATTTGCTGCCAATTCTCACTGGAAAACACAACACTGTTTTAACTTCTAGTTCATGTGCTTGTTTTTTTTTTGTTTGTTTTTTTTTTGAAGAGATGAAACAATTGCACGAAAACAATACATGACCAAAGAAAAACAAAAAGTAATTGTAGTTACTAGGTCGATGGGGGTTATTCCGGCTTCACATCAAAATCCAGCTCTCCAGTGTTAGGCGTGAACTGTATTTTGTATATTTTGTTAGTCGTGAACTGCATTTTGCAGGTTGAACACCCACTCAGTGGAGCACCAGAAGAAGTGACAAGCATTTGCCAACAAGATGCTAATTGCAGCAAAACAGAAAAGAGGGGGGGGGGGGGGGCAGAGGGATTGCCATTTGTAAAGTGACAGATGCCAGATCAGACTGTGTGCGCTGTAAGAGTTTGACTGTAATATATGATAAACACACAATAAATCAGAGCACTAATATGAAGGGACATAGCAATACGGGTGTTGTTTACAGATGTTTGTTCAATAGCTACAGTGAATACTCAATAAACACTCAAAATTAAAAGCTCCTGATCATGATGTGTTTAACTCGTCCATCCTGACATCCACAGTTACATGTGCTTTTTTTTTTTTTTTTTTTTTTTAAACCTTTGGTGCAAAATTAATCAATCACTAAAAATGTATTTGATAGTGTATGCAATTTGTTCTTTTAATTTGTTATTTCTATGTATAACTAAGTGATGAGTTATATCACTGCAACAACTATATGCTGTCTTTTGTTTCACTTCTCAAAATAGAAATTGTAATGACTGAAAAACTGAGGCACTTTTATTTTTACCTTTGCACCATTCTTCCTCGGTGTTTTATCGTGCAGCGAGACTGGTGGACCGAGTGTTGTGCCGCGATGGATATTAATACCCAGGGAAGGACAGCGATAGAGTGTAGAGTTGGGTGTTCGGATTTAGTGAAGCTTCAAGGATTTTGTGATGACCTAGACCCCTGGTACTGTCTTGAGCCCCTGTTTGTGCGAGGCAAGAGTGACACTTAATGAAGCTTCTCTGTGTGCAGCAGAAGAGCGAAGTCATACTTCTGTCACTCAGAAATGCTATTTGGAGAGTTGTAATGAGCACATGGCATCATGCTGTAGTGGCTATTTAGGCTGCTCACAGGGTCACTTTGGCTGAGTGCACTGTGATAAGCCACTGGCACAGGCCTGAATGAGCAGAGTGGACAGGGGACATATGCTGAGCTACTGAAGCCAGACTACAGTGTTGATGGCACAAGTTTTTATATCTTCTACAATAACTCACTCAAGTAGACCCAAATGTACAGAATTAGGTGTAACTAGGACAATATTTGCTTCTTAACTGTGATCATTTTTGCAATAACGTGAGAACGTTTAGCATGTGCATTTTATTTGAGATAAGAAAGACTGAGATGTTATTTATTAAACTGTAATTAGGCAAGGAGGTCTCATGATTAAACTGTAAATTACTGTGCAACTTCCATGACAGCAATCACGATGATTCTGTGAGATAGAACAATCTTTATCTCAAATTAAATCAGTAATACTTCTTATACGCACCTTCAACCATCTTATGAGTAACTTCCACCCCCCCGAAGCAAAATGTCAGGAAAGAAAGATTTCCAAATGCTAACTGAGAGCTACACAAATAATAAATGATGTCTCAAGCAATGAATAAATGGAAATTTTTGTTTTGTTTTGATTTTTTTATAAGTCAGCTGTGAAGCGCAGAGAACTGCAGCTGCTCTTTCATTTACGCCTGTTGGCCTTGTTGTCCATTTTTAAATCACTCGGGTATAAACACAAAATCGTTCTAAAAGAAGCAGTGGAGCAAACTGATACGGGGGGGGGGGGGGGGGGGGGGGGGGGGGGGGAATCAGGAGAAGAAAGCAAAGAGAGAGAAGAAAATATATAATTACTCTTTCCTGTCTTTAACTCTAATGTAACCAATGCCCAACAATAATCAGAAACTGACAAACAAACATCCCCCTTAATTAAATATTTCATATAAACGGGGACAAAAATCAATTATTAAATATAAAAGCACACAAAGTGTGTCATCCCTTTTCATTTCTATAGTTTCTTTTGCACAAGCGCTTCAGTCTTAAAGTATATTTTATTGATGGTGGATAGTCGTCCATATCAATAACTGTTCAGGTTTTCCTGGCTTCAATAAGCCGAGGACAAATTTTGGTAATATCAGGAAGTTAAAATCAAAGAACCACAGTTCATACTACTGAACTGATGAGGGGGAGGAAAGGAGCAGAAAACAAGTTAAAGCAGTTTCTTTGGATAAAAGCATAGGGAAAGCAAAGAGGGAAATAGTTAGCAGGTAGTGGTGCAGATGAGAACAGACCAGGCTCCATCTGGAGGGGTGAGAGGGCAACAAGCAGACCCAGACAGAGAGGAGACTGAAGGGCCCAAGGCTGAGGAAGCTACTCACAGGGAATGGTGCGCAGGTACAGGTTGTCCCTAATCACCTGCTGCAGCTTATGGTCCAGGGAGCCCTTCTGAAACTGCAGGCTGAGGTAGTGACGCAAATCAGTATTCAACACTTTACCTAAAGGGGAAGCAAAGAAAAATTTGAGTTAGTCAAATTAAGTTAGAATTCACTCTACATGACACCCATTTTGATGATTTGAATTTTAAGACAATTTAAAAAGTTATTCAGAAATTTTATTTTATAACCAACAATGCTGCAAACCTCTAACGAACAACACCAGCTGCAATCCCCAAATCAAAAAGCCCTCGCCGGGACAGCAAACATATGTACCTGAGACTGTGTGATTAGTTGCAGATGGCATAGACGAAACTTTAAAGCTGTCATTAGGGTTGCAAGTCTATGAAAGTTTTGCAGTGCAATAACTTTCTCAAACACCATCATGTTATCACATTAATATACAGAATAAACCTTAAAGGAATGAAAATGGGTTGGTTTTGTTTTTTTGACCCAACATTTTAATTAAAATTTTTATTTTTGATAGATGGTCGAGAATGATACACAGGTTAACTCATACACTCTCAGTCCACAGTACGAAAGATCGACCTAGCTTCCAGATCAGAAAAAGGTAAATGGTAAATGGACTAGTTCTTATATAGCGCTTTTCTACTCAATCAGAGCACTCAAAGCGCTTATACAACCTGTTTGCATTCACCCATGCACTCCCATTCATACAAGCACTTCCATCATTAATTAGGCTAAGTGCTTTTTTAATTAACTAGCATTCACACGCATTCATACTCCGACAGAACGGTCGGAGAGCAACTTAGGGTTAAGTATCTTGCCCAAGGATACATTGGCATGTAGCCTGGAGTAGCCAGGATTCGAACCGCTGACCTTCCGATCAGTAGGTGACCTGCTCTACCTACTGAGCTACAGCCACCCTCAAAGGAAGCCATTGAAGCCAGTGCGGAAGCGCATTCTATCTGACAGCCACCAGATGGCGATCACTGTGGTCCCAAAAAGACTGCAGTTCCTACAGAAGGGAAAACAGCTTTCCATTTCGCCCTCTGTAAACACTTTCCTGATGAATATACGGGCTCATTCGCTCATTTTGAAGAAAAAAGTCTATTTTGTAAATCTTGATTATGCTATGTTTCAAAAAAGTGAATTAGCCATGCTCATTGCATAACAACTTGTGATCGACCAGTTGTTAGCTAATGAACAAGCGGGCACCTCCTCATCATGGCGGTGGTGAAAATGCTAATCTCAAGGCTTCACAATGCAACATCAGAGACAAATGGATGATGTTATGTAGCTACGTCTTGCTGAACTGTCTGTGCGTTAGATCTTTAAAGCTCGTTTTTTTTTTTCTCCAGCACTGTAGGTACAGCCAATCTAACCCACCTAACAGATGCTTTTTTAAAATTATGTCCTGATTGGTAAAATCTTAGAATTAAGGAGGATGTACTTCCTTTTTCACACGACTATAAGTTAATCTATATCTATTTTCATACATCGAAATGCAAACCTTTTAGTCACATGTCATTAAATATTAACTTGGCTCTGTCACTAAAATCCAGATGCATGAAAAAAAAAAAAAGGCAAGAGCATAACATTAGCGCCAATGTTTCTCAGGAGCAACAGCGGTTTAATTGAAGACTGAGGAGTGATCTGATTAAACATTAATTCGGCAATTTTGTAATAATTCATGACAAAAAGCAAGAACACAAAAAGCAAGAACACAACATTAGGCTGGTTGTTTTTCAGTAGCAACAGTGAAGGAAGCCAAGTCTGAGAATGTGGCTGCAAGAAAGAAGAATTACAGTTCTCCTTGGAGTGATGGAATATCAGAGCGGGAACAGAGAGATGAAGAGAGAAAAAGAAACAAAGAGCAAAATCCCTTGTGCTTGTTTGCTATAGTAAGGCTCTTCCACTGTGTGGTCTAAAGCTGCGTTTGGAGCTGAAGTTGCTTTCTGAAGAAGGGCCATGCAGGATGTGCTTTGAATATGCCTTCACTAAGACTGCGGGCATAAAAGCTCATTCTCTCTTTCTGCTTAGCAGGGGGTACACAATTAACCTTACACCGCTGACTACGGGAGTGAGACCAAGGATCAATCTTCATGCCATTTGTTTTGTGTTGGGACTTTATTTTTTCTGTCTCAAACCAACACTTTGATTTTGATCAAAATCAAGTCTTGTATTCTACATCTGTCTGTTTCCCTTTTCTTTTTTTGTGCTGCCTCAAATACAGAAATGCAAGGCCAAAATGTGGCAATGTCTGCCAGAGTCTCTGACAGAAGTGTTAAGATCCTGCAGAGTTCTTCTCCAAATCAGGAAATGTTGACAAATCAAGCATAAGTCAGGCGGTGAATGACAGACTCCAAATGAGATCTCCATTAAGCTGCTGTACACTTCTTCCAGCAGAAATTGTAAATATGTGATTTTACAGCTTGTAAGAGAGTCTGCTGTTTGTTCATCTGCTCATAAATATTTTGCCATATTGCTCAGTATCAGTATTTTAACATATCAACCACTAAAAAGTCATTGCAAGTTTGTTTGTTTTTTTATTTAAAAATTAAATATTTCTCAACTGCATTCAAATCTATTCACCAATGTACAAAATACACACAGAGATATTTCAGAAACTGGCATACAGAACATGCTCAACTCTCATAATAGCAAAGAGAAGCATTCCCATAGTGAATGTAATGAATTTTTTTTAAGTGTGGAACATCCCACACTAAGAGTTTTTCCTCTGAAATCTGAACAATATTTTTATGACACCCATCAGCAGGAAGTGTTGAAGGAGAGATGTGGCAGCTGGGGAATAAAAAGACATCACCTACCTAATTCAAAAATATTGTAAATTAACTTCATTCTTATTCATTCCCTACAGGGATAAAACAACTATTGCTGCTACTCCAGATCAGCAGGATAATGTCAGAAGTAGTCCTGACACTTTCTTTCTAATAAAGCATTTTGAGTTTCTTGTTTACTGGATGCTCAACACGACTCAGTACTGTAGCACACCGCTCAACAGGAAGGCACACACAAGCTAAAAATTCAGAGGATTTTGGAATTTGGGGGCTTCCAGCCGCTCTGCATGTGCCTGCTGATTTACTTAAGCTGAAACAGTCCAGTAATTGCAGCATGTCAGAGGTACAAGTAAGGGCTAAGGCATAGAGAAGCATGGTTGTCCATTATGTAACTCTATAGACTTTTTTATTGGCACAATGAATGTAAGGAATTTAGGTCAATGAAACAAAAGCTGCCTGGCGCTGCAACACAAAAACACAAAAGCCACAAGCCTGCGGTCCATGTTCCCAGAAGCTATGAGACATGAAAAACCCCAAATTCTAATAAACATAAAGAAAATACATCCCATTCCCTCCCACTGGTTCAAGCTTGTTCCCATGTTAATGTAGATGGGAGTGATTACACCTCCGCCAGGGCTTTCATCGAGCTTGGGAAAGCCACCCTAAATCCATTTTCACACATGGCCTTCAAAGATCAGCTGGTCTCAGCATGGACAACAGAGGGTACTAATTGTTCCCACAGAATTCCTGCAACTGCGGGTAGATAAAACACCGGGTCAACAAAAATCAATCTCTTTTTCTCTCTCGCACATACACACAAACACATGCAAATCACCTCCACCGTCCAAAGTATACTCCCACTCAAAAGCCTCTAACAGGGTAGCCTTTGTGGCCCGCCTGTCAGGTTGTGTTAGCCTGCCACATCATATCTCCAGAGACAGAAAGAGAAGGGGGGGGACTCTCAACTTCCTGCTAGGTTACAAGGCAGCACATCACTGGCCTGCCAGGGTAGGCCAGTGATGTGCTGGCCTACCCTGGCATGTGGGACACAATGGAAGCCTTTGTGTCTTGTCATCTGGCTATTAGGCACTCTCTCTCACACAGGGGGAGTGTAGGGGAGTAGATGGGGAAATGGGGAGCTGCAGTTCAAGGATGGAGAATTATTAAAAACAAAGATAGTGAAGGCGGACAAGGCGCACAAAGTGGGCGATGTTTGCACAGAGGAGTAATGATGATGCATAGGAACACACATGGAAACTTAGCGTGCCGGTCCCTTCTTTCCTTTTAATCATTATTCTATCACCCCGTGTGTGGCTGCGCCGTCCTTTCTGTGGGCCAAGGCTGATGAATCTGTGGAGATTCATCAGCCTTGGCAGATCCCCACGGGGCTCCTCACACCTATGTTTGAAATCACTTTCGGAATTGCTATCAGGCTTCCCTGCATCTCTCCTTTTTCTTTCTCTTCCTTTTTCTTTCCACTGCTAGCCACTTAACCTTTTATTTGCTTTAATAACAATCCTCTGCTTTCAAGGGACATCTGCATCTACCTGTTGCTATAGTGCCTCTCCACCTGTCTTCTACTGCGAGGATAAAAGCAAATAAAAGCCAAACCCTTTCTCTGTCTGAAGCCGCCATTAGTTTTCAGGTCACATATTGAGGAACAGGAGGACAGGCTTAGCAGATGGAGTACACAACTTTTCTGCTTTAAGGTACACAATGAAATTCCAAAGCAGAACAAATCCTTTGTAATGTACTTTTATTTGGAAATATGAGGTGCTCTGGATTTTTATATATATATATATATATATATATATATATATATATATATATATATATATATATATATATATATATATATATATATATATATTCCAGCAAAACAGAATAAAAACAAACAAAAACCTAGAAGCATGCTCGCAGCTCTGAGACTGTTTCTGCATTCTTCTTCAAGCTGTGACAATTCTCTGTTTAACAGGTATAATGCTGACCACGTTAAACTTCTTAGAAAAACATTTAAATGTTAAAACGTGGCAACCCACACTAAAAGCCAAGCACCGCAGAGGGTGATAGCATCAACTGAAATTTCATCTGCAGGAAAGCGTTTATATTTCATGGCAATCCAACCAGCAGTTCAAGGCCTGCCACTGGAAATAAATATATAGGCTAATAATTTCATGTGATGCTTGAGGAAAAAATCAGGGGATTATCAGGTCAACAGGCTTCATCTTCTAGGGCCCAAAAGTGGAACCATTTTCAAGTCCAATAGTTGAAGTGGTATTTTAGTCTGACAGTGGCAGACAGCAAATTAACAGCAGTGATCTAGAGTGCTGTGTTCATGAGACAGAAGTTCGGTCGATTCGAAAACACTTGAAAATAAGAGAAGCTTAAACTCTAGAAACAAATAAGCTTGTAAACTTTATACTGAGCACTCAACGCAAAACTATCCATCTTTGTTTATCTTCTGCTAAAACCCTGCAGCTTGATTTGGCACACCAGCATGCCCTCGGTTCACCGGGGCCAAAACAATAGGCTTGCAATACAGATATTTACCAGGCATCAAGTAAACAGGCAGTTAAACTACAACATGCTTGCACAGACACAATGCTCTTCCAAAACGAGAGCGGAAGCAATGAAGAGATGTCACCAGCAGGGGTGTCGGTGGGCGTCTAATGAGGCAATTCTCTGACAGTAGTGCAGCTCCAGAAATGGTGAGAAAGCCCCTGCCATCTGCTAATTACCACCTTGTTAGGTTCATTTGGCAACTTGGGACAATAGAACGACCTGCCTCATTCTGTGTGACAGGCAGGCAGAAGAATCAACAGATTTCAGGCAGAATCAAATTTTTTTTTTGCAAAAGCGGTTCTCCACTTTTCCAGGAAAACGGCAGAGAAATATGAAATGAACAATTATGCCTCATTGTGGTTTCTCTTCAGAGAGCAACAAACACACAAACAGAGGGAGGTTTCACCACCAATAGTCTCATCTTTCACACTCATGTCTGCTCACTCAAGGTGATAGGAGTAAAATCTCACTGAAATGGGAGAGGTGTGGATTGTTTCCTGTTTGAGACCAGATCTTTCGCTCATGGTCACTGTTTAAGCTGAGAGCTGTACTTTAATTGGCCAGGAAAGGGAGTCTGTGTGAAGTCAATTAGTGCTGCAAAGCTCAAGTGATTAATTGTGGATGGATGGAACACTTTGGGATGAAAAATGTGAGATGAAGGAAATCAATGTCCCCACAGTAGCCCTTCTCCCTTCAGGTTAGATAGATCTCTCCTGAAATCCAATTAGTGGCGCCATATCTTAACATAAGGTCAGCCTGCACAGGCTGGGTGTTTTGGCGGTAAAATGACTAATGGCCAGGTCATAAACCTCCTTATACAAAACACACATTCCCAGTTTCAGTATTTCACAACTCGAAATCGAGACTTTACAGAACGTTGAATGGCAGAATTTATAGGTCACGAGTATTCTATACCTATTGATAACAGAACACTGGAGGAAATGAGGTGCGGGAGAAGTGACTCTCCATGACGCCATTTTGAACTTGCTGTGCTGCAAGGACAGCAGCATTATCCCTGCATGCTTGGCAGAAGCGCGCAATGAACTCTTAGCAGATAACTGAAAGGAATGGTCATGCTACACATTGTGTGAGGACTTAATGTTGTGGGTTTATTACAGTCAGTGTAATAATCATCAGTGCACTTGGCAGTAGACACAGATGGTGTCCCAAAGCACTCGGCATTCAGAAATATATTCTTGGCTTCGGGCGGCTTGCTTGCAATTGCTGGCAGACTGTACTAAATATCCATTACTTACATGTTTGAGATGAAACTGGCCTAGTACATTCTTGGCTCATTTAACAGTCTATACCTATTCTATTGATACATAGAGCATGAGTGCATGCCATATCACAACTTCAGAGGAGCCGGTCAGTGTGTGCAGCGCGGAATGATGAATTCCTGCTAAATGAGGTGAGTTCACATTAATTCAAAACAGCCAGTCAACAGTTAACGGCATGCGATAAAAGTATCACTCTTTTTTTTTTCCCAGGCAGTAAGAAGTGACCTTGAAATTTGTCTTTTATAAGCCTGTAAGTCTTAAACATTTCACAGACTAAAGGAATATCCTTTTTTTTTTAAGGAAAAAAAAAAAAGCTAAGGGCAAGTTTTTTTGGTTGCTTTTTGATTCTTAGTTGAGGCAAAGAGGCGAAAGAACAGTCACAGTCACCTGACAGCCATCAGAAGCAGGTCTTCCCTCCTCTCCTGTCCTATCCCCTTTCTGTGATATGGAGCAGACTGACAGATTGTGGCATTAAACTCTCCTTCACCCAGTATTTATCTCCAGCCACTTTTCTCAGAAAATGATTTTTTGCCCTGCAGTCTGTCAGATCCATTGCAGCTCAGCTGACACTCCCACCTCCACCAGTTATGTACTCATCAGCTACTGGAGGTCATCCATACCAAACTTAGGACCAAGCAGCTGACCTGTAATATATTAGAGATGTATTTAACAATTTAATAAAGATTCAAATTAATTCAACTATTTTTTTTTTTTTTTGCCACATAGACAGCATGCTTCTAGGAATAATAATGTCCAGCAATTGGCCCATGATTTCGGTCCATACAGGAATAGCTATCTGTATGTGACCTGATCGTACCTCAGATTTTGGTGTTTAATAGTTTCACTAACAGCTTTTCTCAAGTTATCCAGTGAAATATGTTAGCATGCACTTCAGCTAATGCTTTTGTACAGACACTATCCATGTCCATCCACGGTTCCCCACAGGATGTCTTTTGTGAAACTATGACTTTTTACGCAGTGTCAAGCACCATGTAAATATACATATTTGCCTTAACCCATTAAAACCAACATAATTCCCAGCAGCCTTGGCAGTACCTCTTGTTCTGGGATAATTAGTAAATGTTACAGTGATTGGAAGATACACACTATGCTATGCCACAGCGAGCACAGCATTAACATTTAAAACAAAGCAACGCTGTGTCAGAGTACAGCCCCACAGAGCCACCATTGTGGTCGTAGACAGTCTTGTTACAGCAGCTGATTACATCATTGTATAAGCACACAACAAAGTGATTGCACCACCATTCAGCCCATGGAAACATTATGGTGGCTTAAATTTAGGCTTGGATTATAAACAGTACGAAACCTGTTGTGTTTATAAAGTTAAGTCTCAACCAAGTGCATCATTTTACTGGATTTCAATAACCAACACGTAATGTGGCAGTACCAGTGGATTTACAAGATTCTGGACACCAAAACAATCCATGCATACATTTTCTTCCGATTATTCAGGGTTTATAACCAAGTACTTAAATTTTATTAAGACTTTTTAATAAAGTCCTTTAAAATCACAGACACAGGGATTTTAAATTATATGTATTTAAAATCCCAACCTTCTATTTTGTGGATACGACACAGACTGAAATGTTAGGATGGTTGCTGTGTAGCCTACTAATGCTAATGTGATTGTAGGCGTCTTTCTTCTTCTTCGGCATGTAATGACAGACTAGAACACTTGTAAGCATATGATGCCCCCTTCAGTTCCCAAAGAACTGCAACCTTGGTGCATCCACTGCCTCAAGTACCCAATGGCACTAAAGAAAGAAACAGGTACCATCGTGTTTCAGAATTTTGGTATCAAAAAGGAGAACAAGTATCGGTTCTGATGACATCCCTTAATGTGCAGGTTACTCTGTTTATGTCAGTTTCCTCTCATATTCCACGAGAGGGGTTGCTATGATAAAAGCTTCAGCTTCTGAAAGTGACACTATTGATTCAGTTCGTGTCCCGTTTATCACTTGGTACAGTGTAGAAGTCAACAATAAACAACCTTACACTTAGGTTTGTGCACTAGCCAAAAGCCTATGGAGCACTCAAATGAACAGCAGGAAAAAAAGTCAACAAAAGGCAAACTTTTAATAAGCTGTGGAAACCTCCGTCGTCCACTACTGCGGAGGGCTCAAGCGTGCGTTTCCAAAATTGCTACGGGGCAGCAGACCCATACAAAGAAGAGAGCGAGAGCAACAAAGCATGTGAAAGAGAAGAAAAGAGCAGGTTTTTAATGAGGTGTCGTTTAGCGAGTTGTTTGTTTTTCATCGTCATCTCTGCACGGCAGCTCAATTTCACTCTGAATGCGCAGCTCTAAAATTCTAGTAGTGAGGTTAAGCCCTCTGAGAGGCATTTAAATAAGATAAAATATGTAGATAAAAATATAATGCCCAACAGCTATGGAATGAAGAGTGTGTGTGTGCGTGTGTATATACACACATATATATATATACACACACATATATATATATATATATATATATATATATATATATATATATATATATATATATATATATATATATATATATATATATATATACACACATTTGAGTGTGTGAAAGTGAGAAAGAGAGCGAGCCCCCTTCAAACACATTTCTTCCTCACTCCATTATTCATCTTGCTGATCTACTATGTGGAGGCCAGAGAAGAAGAAGCTCCCTTCTGCATCCTACATCATCAAAAGCCTTCTGCTTTGTGGTTTCAAACCTCCGTCTGTCTATCTGTGCACAGACACACGCATACGCCTATAATAAGCATACAAAACCCACAGACAAACAAAAACTCTCCCTCACACTACACGTGAGCATGCATGTGCGCACATGCACTCTAACAAATAATAGCTTCCAAAGGGGTTTAATAAGAAACGAGAGATCAAAGACCAGAACAATCTTTTTCGCCCCATCTCTGTGATAGTCATCTTTACATCTCGCTGCATGGAGAGTGAGACAAAGGGTTTCATTGTCACCAGTGGATCAGAGAGAATGGAAGACGCGACAAGAGGAGAGATCAGTCGGGTTTTTTTTTTCTATTGAAAAATAGGAATGAGTGGGGCCAGATGGAAGGATTCACACAGAGGACTAAATGGTCACAATAACAGCAGACATTTTTACATAATTTAAATATTAGAAAACATATAAACAAGTAGCAGTAATCATCCAAAATTATAGGTCACCCAAAGGTTTCCTAAAGTTGTAAAACATGCAATCTGTTTCTGTTTCCGAACGCTCCAGAGCTGAAGAAGTAGCATCTGCAGCTCTACGGATTATGGTTCTACAGAGCAAGTAAAGTGATGTGCTCTTAGCCTCAATAACTTGGGCTGTCACTGACAATATGCTGCCTGATACATCAGAGAGAACCCCAGGGAAACAAAAGTCTCTCCATCTTCTCTCTCTTTCTGAAACACACATAACTCTGATTTTGATTTTCATTAAAAAAAAAAAAAAAAATTCTATCAAGACTCAAAACACTCAAAAGTGGCAATGAAACATTTCAGACACTGACGATTTTATGTGCGAGTGACAATGTGGTACAAGAATGATTTACAAGGGATGAGTAATTACAGGGGTATATGCCCTGTGCCCAAACTCTGGACATTTGTTGATGTGTGGCTTCATATGTTTGCATACAGAGTGTGTGTGTGTGTGTGTAAAGTTTGCCTAAAAATGCCCTAGGTAGTCAGCAGTGATGTTTCGCATGTCTGCTAATAATATGCACAGCCAAGCAGAAGGTGTTTTGTATTGGAAAGCACCGCCCGAGGAGCAGCAGTTACTGATTTGATGTGTGCATCTTGTTGCTTGGCTGACCCAGATGCTGTCTCGATTCTTGACTCACATCTTCAAATGGCATGCTGCTGACACGGACGCACACACCAGAGCTACATTTGCATACATTAGTGCTGAATCAATTAAATTTATTAGTCAGTAATTAGTCAATAATTATCACACCCATTTATCAAGCGAGAGTACCAACAATTTGGTGGGGGTGTTTTTTATAATGGAAAGATGTATTTAATTATTTCTGCTTCACATGATTCTGACCTCTTCGGAAGTTTGTAGACTTTTATTATCACTGAGTAAGTAATTATGAAGCCTCGCAGGCCATTCTGCATAAGGAGGACTGTTGTTTTAGTCATTTTACATATTTTGATGCTCAATCTTCTACTCTTAAAAAAAAATATACTCAGTAATATTACTACTTTTACTTAAGTGAAGGGTCAAAATACATATATCTATCCATCTCCAGGTACCCTGGCATTTAATCACAAACAACATATCACTATGTCCTTGACTGGACCTTCACTCTTCATCAGCATGTGCTGTCATGAGTAACTATGGCTAAAAAGCAATTGCAGGTCCAAGGAATGACTATGCCACTATTTCTGGCAGACAATCACAACTTGATCCTTGTCGTCCATCTCCAGGAGGTTGGACAGGGAGGGTATGGATGAAGAGAAACCACTCTCCTACATTATAGTCATCTATCATGTGTAGCAGCCTGGCTGCAGAAAAGGACACTCACCTATCACTGAAATGAGTCAGCTAGTTGAACTTCAGTCATCTGAGCCCTACGTCCATCTTACATCACTCTTACTGAGAGGTGTGCATATGATATGAGAGCACATGGAGAATGGTTAGAATGATGATGTGAGGTTTTTGTAGCACAGATCACAAGTATATGTATGACGTAAGCCTAGTAATGCCTACAGACATTGCCCAGCCACTAGCTACAGACATTTAGTCCATGAGTTATCTGTAACTCTTCGAAGACACACAAGGGGCTGCTCCATAAGCTGGGTAGATGCCCTGGGCAGAGAGGGCAGCCACATCAGTCACTCAAAGCAGATGAAAAGGTTATAGCAGCCAGATGCCAGAGAGCAGATATGAATCGAATCAGAGGCAAAAACCTCCCTACAACTGCTGAATGTCAACTAAATATTTATCTCGTGCCATTTTTGAGGCTCTCTCTGATTTGTATTCTTTCACTTGCACATAACAGACATTGATTATGTTTAATAAATAATTCCTCCACATGACCACAGGACTGATGGATTAGGGATGATGGCGGTGGAAGGGTGGGGCGAACTAGAGCATATCAAAGTCAACATCTGCGCCCACAATGTTGTCACACAACCAGCAGAAATGGAGTGTGACTGAGCCAGCCAACACTGTCTCTATAAACACTGCAAACTGTATGGAGAGCTCACAGTATATGAAATGCAATCAAAAAGTTCTGAGACTGTTCCTGTTGTGCACCAGTAGAGCGTGATGTGATCATATGCATGCAATATAAGTGTCCTGAGATAGGATACCGTGTGACTTCATTGACATCTGGATCTGCATTTCACGTTTTTGTGACCAGTTTCAGGTGCTCACTTGCCGTTTCACCATGGATCTCTAAAGCGGAACCTATCAAAGTCTTTAAGAATCTGCATAAAGAGGCCTGAGATAACTTTCATGTCAAGGGCCAAATAGCAATGTTTACAGTGGAAGGGCTCTTAGTCTCCAAGACAGATGAAGGAACATTAGGCTGGAAGCATGACCAAGAGCAGGCCTGTCATTCGATACTTACAAGGTTACGCAACATGAATTGCACAGAAGGGTCAGCCAGCCAGCACAGAGTCCTAATATAATGTCCCAACATAACTCAGTTCAAACATTTGGTGCAAATAATCCAAACTATTATGCTTGTCATTGAACAAACTTCCTTTTGGGGTTCTCCACACCTGCCCTACTTACTGGTTCAACTCCGTGCCACTTGCATGTGCACACTGTATGCGTATCTGTGTATATCTGTTTGTAGTTAAGTGTCAAACGGGGGGGAAAGCACATGAATAAATGCTCTGAAAATATATATTCAAAGTACTCCCTCTAGGATACTCTGCAGTGGCACAGAAAGAGGCTATGACTATATACCAGAAGGAAAACATACACATTTGTTAGATCCAAAGCCAACTATCACAAGCAAAGCCTCGAGCCACTTTATTAACATCTTGAAGGTGCTTTCTGTCAGGCAAATGCAGTGCACACAGAGAGCATGGCAGTAATGACACCCAGCCTGAGTGGGTGAGTCACGGTGTTGTGTAGCTCAGGGACCGATCCAGTCAGAAGTGATTTAATAGAGGCGAGTCATCTCCCAGTTGATATATACAGTTGGTCTCTGTTATTAATATTATGTCACAGAGATAACTTGCCAGAACATTCCATTGGGGGGAGGTGGGACTTTGTTAGATGATTCTTTCCATGTGAATTTTCCAACTAACACACTGAGATTTGTGCTTAATCGTACCAGTATGCAGTAACACACACAAGCAAACAAAAGCTAGATCATCCCCTTGAGCGTTAAACCTTACGAACCACAGGGTGATTTCAATAACAACCTACGGGGTGCGAGGTGAGTCACATACATGAATAAGCCAAATAAAAATTGAACTGATAGAGTGGGCCAACATGAACCACAACAGACCCCCTGTGTTATTTCAGTTGAGGGACATGATCACCCCAGCCACAACACACTGACTCACTCCCACCGACTCTCAATGATAATTATCTGGGTTGTTTTTTTTCCACATATGATCTTCCCAACTGCAGCAAACACACGGAAATAAGGAAACATGATGGTGAACATCATACGTGATTAATATAAGGTCAAGAATGTTTAAATGAGGAGTTCGGGAGGAACACTGTCACGGTGATGTTAAAATGAAAAAAAAAAAACGAAAATGTTTATGCTTGCAGCTCCTGTAGGACTCCAGTGTCCATCTTCAGTGCGCCCTTGCACAGCCTGAGTTGGGAGTGTGCTGGGATGAATTTGGAGACAAGCACTCCTTGCTTCTTTTGTGCTCTCCTCACACACTCCTCAGTGTTTCTTCTGACAGCTGAAAGCTTTGCCATCTCTTACCGTGGAGAAGTATGTCTTATGCGGAAACAAAACAACTCTGCTCTTGTGTTTCAAGTGCTATGAAAAACAAGTTTGGTGCTGGCAGCGTTGAATGGGAAGAGAGAGAGGAACCATGTGACGGTGCAGAGTGAAGGCAGTAAATCCACTTTAGTGCGGATACCACCAGCCTTACTTTTCTTTACCTTTGATTTTTTCCAGTCTTCAGTCTTTGAACCCATAGTACGGGGGAGCTTCAGTTAGTCAACACCGAAATAAGTTCCCTAAGAGGTTTCGTCTTAAGAGCTCTCTAAGTGGAAAATAGCAGTTATTATCCATGTGCTTGAACAACAAAAAGCATAAAAGATGATTTTTGGTAATTAAAGTTTTAAAACCGTCTTTGGGAGAAAGAAACAAGACTACATGCTGTGGCATAATGTTCACCATATCTCTTATTAACATTTTATTTTTACTTTTTTGTTTCCACTTAAAGACAAACACTTTAATGTCACAATGGAGAAATGTCATGCAGCACGGAGGTGGGCTGTCATTCATAAGTGTGTGTGTGTGTGTGTGTGTGTGTGGGGGGGGGGGGGGGGGGGGGGGGGGGGGGGCTGCGTGCAGCAGTGCAAATATCAGCTGTACCAGCATTTTTGTTTGCAAACTTTTTACATGTAAGAGAACAGAGCATTACAGACAATAATCACAGACTGAGGGAAATCCATTAGGCATAATAGCTAAAACAGGAAGTCTCTTTATTGGCGCATATATCCCAGTGAGTGAAGAGAATGAGGATACCAGCCATTTCTGAAGACAATGATAAATTTAATTAGCTGTGTGATACAACCGCAGGGAGATTCATACCCCTCTGCATGGTAATCCGCTTTCCCTGAGAATATTTCTGAACAGGATTATCAACGGAGGAACAAGCAAAGAGCTGGCAGTGGGATGAGGACCGCGTTCTATGGCAGGACACCGTTCAGTTGATGCAGGGTTTCCCATTAGAGGGCAACTCATGAGGGGCTTCTGCCAGCTGCCTGGGATGGTAGATTAAAGGAGTCATTGTGAAGCATTATAAGAAGCCTCATGTCACATTTGAAGAACCCAAATGTGGCCAAAAAAATGCTTTTAAATTGCATATCCTCAGAAAAGAGTATTTAACACTTGACCACTCATGTGGTGCAAACATATTTATATACTTTTATACATAAATACAAAATGGGTGGGTCCAGATCTAAATAGCTGGAAATAAAAGTTGAGAAGTTGATGTTTTGTCTCATATTCATCTATTAATGTCAAACCCAAATGTTTTCAGTCATCAAAAAAACAAAAAACAAAGGGAGATTGGAGGGACGTATATTAGCTCTTCACCTCAAGGGTTCATGTTGCTTTCAGTGTGAATGACAAGTTTGCCAGGAAGCAAGGGTGCGTGGTCTACTAGGACCGATGAAAAGACAGCGTGCTTTTGCAGCGCAAACCATAATTTTCAATTATAATAGTGGATTAATAGCAATCAGCACACCCAGGTGGTGTCTGTGATTAGCTAATCTACAGAAGCATGCATAATGACATCTGTTCCACTCCAAACCTCATGCTAGCCTGTTGTGGTTAACATACTGTAGCAAGCAAGGGACTGGGAGGAAGAGGAGGAGGGGGGGATGGATTGATTTCTAAGGGAAAATTTTACCATAAAAGTTCCCTAAATTTTAACACACACAAGGTCAGACTAGGACGTCGACAACTTCCCTATTCCCCCCTTTTTTCCCCCCAATCAATACCAAAAGTGAAGAGAGGAGAACAGAGAGGGTCAATTATAAGCTAAATTTGCTCTGTTGAAATAGACTGAGATCAGACAATACCTTGGTCTCTGCCCCAGTAAATCCCCTCTTGGGAAATGCCTGCATATGTGCAGAAATCAAACTTTGTCACTTCAAAGACATTCTGCCACTTAATCAAGGCAACACTAAGCCAAGCCAATTATGTTTTTTTTTCCTCTTTTCAAACCATTTCACTCATAAATGGACAGACAAAGTTAAATGCTCACAGCCAATCTTCTTAATAGGGAGGGAGGGAAAGCTGAAACCAGGCGTTAATTCAGAGGAATAAATACACTGTCAATTAGCCAGCAGAGGCGGCGAAGGAAACGCCATTACAGTGCAGTTCTCATCAAGCAGCCCCGCTCAGATTGAAGCATCACTCATTGTTGTGTTCAACGACTTTTAACTAATTGTCTCTAGTTCTCAGGGCTGCTTTGACTTTGCTCACCATCTTTAGATCAAATGCAATGAAACAGTCCCGTACGTGCACTGACAGCATAATTAACCCAGCAGGACTTTTACAAGGCTTGAAGCTCTCTGTAATTTACGGTTCACTTCACTTATTATGGCGAGGCTTTTGACCCATGACTTCTCCTATTCTAGAATACGACACACAGAGTGTGGAGTGTCTCATTCATAAAATTCAATATTAACTAATAATTAAACCATTCTGTTCCTTTCTCTTTAAACACTTTAATTATTTAAACTGCATTTAGCGGATGTCAAAATACAAAGCCTTTATAACTACTGCTTTATTTAGTCTTAAGTATTAGTATGAATTAATTGGCTTTAGTGAAAAGAGAAAATAAATAACACAGTGACAATAAAGGGGTGGAATTAAAAAATAACTACAAACACAACAGACAAAACTGTTAAAGAGGCCTCATGTTACTGAATCTGAAACTTCCTCTGGACCTCAGTGGAATAGAGTTTCATAAAGTTTGAAGTGAAAGCAAAGCACATGTCAAGATTTGAGCTTCTGTCACTCACCAGCCAAGAAGTGGATGAAATACTGCTAATCTCACTGAGAGATCTTAAGACAGAGACATCACAGACTGCTCCTGGAGAAAATATGGCTAACTGGATTTTCATATCACTGCTAAAGGATGGGTTTAACTCTTTGGGCAAAAGCCAAATTAAGTGAGGAAGCACTCCACTCTACCAGTAGCAAGGATGCAAATACAGAGGGAGATTAATGAGTTCCCTTGTTGCAAGGCTGTCCCATTTTAGTGAGCTAGAAGTGCTCTCTTAAGGAGGGGCAAAATAAAATAGTGCAGTCCAGTGCAGTGATGCTGTAAGCTGAATTATAATATCAGTATGCTCACAATGTTATTACAATACTGTAATAAACTTATTACCAAGCTAATGTTTACTCATAACATTGATTCATTCATCCATTCAGGAGCTGGAGCCTATCACACCTGCTACCAGGGCAAGAGTAGGGATACACCCTGGATAGGTTAGCCAGAGAACGGGCATACAGTTACAGGGAGAACAAACTCCACACAGGAAAGCTCCAGCTGGCCAGCACCTTCAACCCAAAGACCTTCTAGCTGTGAGTGTGCACAACACATTATCATCAAATGTTAGCATAACATCTGCCAGCAGTAAACTTAAAGATCATTGGAGGCTCATTGACACGGGTCATCATACAAAATGGTTCAAAGCCTTCCCTCACATCTTCTCTTGCTATCAAAATATAAATTATGCCCACGCTAGGATGGTGTCAAAAGTATGAAGTTTTTTTTAAAAGAAAAATTAAAAAAAAAACAACATATTTTTAGATTGAAAGTCAAGAAAACCCATCAAACCAAGGCCCCAGCTCTATTAAGATACACACTGATATGAAGTTGTCTTATTGATAAGTGGGACTGCAGTTTTCTTTTATGACCACTGGGTCAAATAAAAGCTGCAGAAAAAGGATCCGTCAGACTGATAAAGCACAAAGGAGATAAAAAGGATGCTTTAAAAGAAGTAAGAGACACAGGTTGTAAACATTAACAGCTGAGGGAGCGGCAGCATTGCTCTTCTTTAAATGTTGTTTGTCTGAAGCCAGGAGATGAAACAGCCAGTGATTGATGCCACTTATATTTGCCACCCCCCCCAAATCCCTGCCCCTGGCGCAATCACACCGAGCACGTTTTGAAATAAACATAGGCTCAGATTTATGATATCGGGGCATTGTTATTAAAAACGCTAAAAGTGGTTTTAAGGTTTTTGCATGAAAGAAATGTGAGAGAGGAAGACAAAAAAGGAAAAACAGCGACTGAATTCCACAAGGATAAATGTTAAAACATCAGTCAGTACTGAATCCAGCTCACTTCAGGGTTCTTTTGACTGAGAATAATGATGAAGAGGAGGGAAAAAAATACATAAAATTAAGAAGACACACTGAGTAATTGCATGTTCAGCGCCTATGACATCATTGTGTGTAAAATCCTGTCTATCAGCACTGCATATATTCATCAAGACTCTCAGGCATTTCACGTGGCATTTAGTTGTTTGGCATGCTATCTGCCTTCAAGCTCCAGATAAATATTAGAAGCTGTGTACAGAGCAAAAGATTCACTATACTGCAAAGCAGTCTGATGGAGCACAGACAAAGGGAATAAAAAAGGGAGTAAATCAAAATACAGATGTGAGAGCTAGCTGTCCACCTAATTGAGAAAAAGTAAGTCCTCAGTCGCTCGCGAGAAACAGCCTTCAAGTAGTTCAGAGTTGTGTGACGTCAGATTAGTGTCAAATTGGTTTCAGTGGTTTCATTACCAGCCAGCATTCGGGCCTCACAGCTGTTTGTGAAAGGAAAGAAAGTAAGGCAATCAGTAGAGAGAAAAGCATCAATCATCCTGATACCTTCTGGGGATTTCAATCCTGGAACTGTGTGGGTATACTGCGCAGGTTGTTTTGTCAAGAAGTAAAAGCAGTGTCGCACACAGTTCTTCATTCAGCTGGGAATATATTGTGCTGCTGGTGTGGGACAGAGATCTGTTTTTATTTTTAATCTGTTCTGAACAGGGAGTCTATGTTAAAAAAAAATAAAGCAACATTTGTTTTAAGGGGAGCTGATTTTGTGTTTCCTTAAATCCCCAATGCAAACAGTTCTCTGGTATACGACTCAATCAATGACAAGCACAGATTGTAGCTGCAGCACAGACTTAGGTGCAGTTCCACCCACAAATCTTTCAATTCACCCGACTTTCTTTTGGACAGCAGAGTAAAATTTACTTTCTTTAACTGTCCTAAAATGAGTGTAATTTTACTCTTTAACTGTACAAGACAGTTAAGAAGGCTCTCTCCTTGAGTGTAGTCGCATTACAGTCGAAGCTGGCTGTTCACCCAAGATGAAAAACACCACATTTAAAAAAAAATGCAAAAGGCAGGAAGCAAACTTTAGTAGTCACACAGTGCGGGGCAGGGACTGTCAAGGCAAAAGGTGTTGTTGGTAGAATATACAAACAGCCTCCACAAAGTAAAATACTGTATTGGCATGTAGCACAGCGCTTTCCAGTGTGGTAGACCCGTTTTCCACAGGGGGACATGAAGACTGAGCAGCAAAAGGACAGGTGTTGCAAACAGCATTAACAGCTACTCTATTAAAATGTCACAGCTAAGCCATAACAGGCACTGATATAGCACACAGGATAGTAATTAAGTGGATAAAAGCCATCAAACTGTATTTCACTCAGGACCACTATTGTCCCCCCAAAAAAAAGAAAAAAAAAGAAAAACAGAGGAGAGCAGCAAGATCCCACTACAGAACAAAGCAGACATCAGTATCGGGTGCAATGCGTTCAAACATAACTTGTTCCTGTAAGGGCACTGCATTTTTCTCCACTGCAGTATTGCAATGCAATAACAAAGTAATAATAAGTAATAACAAAGTTAATAATAAACAGTTATCTTATAACTTGTGTTACTTCACTTCTTTATAATATGCATGCCTGCACACTTTCACTACAATCAGATGACTTCAGTTTCTGTGGAGTGAGAAGGAAAATAGGAGAGTTGTCCAAAAACTCTGCAAGTGTAACTATAAACTTTTTTTTTTTTCATAAAATTTTTATTGCGCAAAAAGCCAGTGGCAGCCCCAGAAACATCCACCAGTACTAAAACAACAACTCTTTGATGATGAAGATGCTAACATAAAGCTAGTTGAAAAGAACCCCAATTCAGAATCACGTTAAAGCGGAGTGAATGTTGAGGCCAGCCAATCTTTACACTGACCAGTAACAACAGACATGACGCTGATGAAGTCAGAAACAGCATGAAAAGAAGGCACTGGGTTGGAGCTGGGTTGCAAAGGGGGCCTGCAGATGTTCAGAAAACAAATTAACAAATTACTGTATCGATTTTCAACACAGGTACGACGGCAGGTGAGGATGTCGTCAATACAAAACAAAAACTGTTTGCAATGAATATCTAGAAAAAGGAGAAGAATTTCTATATATGCACAAAAAACTGCATTGATGCTGCAACTATAAGCAACTGAGCAGAAACCACAAGGACAACAAAGTGTCAATACAACTCCCGCCATTCATTTATACCACATGATTACCAAGGTCTCGACGCAATATATAACCATATGGCCTAATTTCTCC
The DNA here is from genome assembly GCF_007364275.1 of Archocentrus centrarchus. Lineage (NCBI taxonomy): Eukaryota > Metazoa > Chordata > Actinopteri > Cichliformes > Cichlidae > Archocentrus > Archocentrus centrarchus. Next base: position 8,376,099 of record NC_044352.1, on the reverse strand, counting down.
TGGCTGTATATAGTAGAATGATTGATGCCAGAGTGGATGTAAATAATACACAGTGGACAGTCTGTTTGCGCACTTGAGGCCAATCAGACAACCACACGCTTATAAAGAGGCCAAGATAACGTTTAACTGCCCTAGAAAGCTTCCACAATGACACTCCAATGCCATAACCGGCTGGATGAGAACATCTGCAAGTGACTTTACATTCTGGGCTTTAATATATCCCTAGGTTGTTAAGAGTTTGCAGTGTGTCATACTTTGCAGGGGATGCTTTTAGGGCAGGTCACACACAGAAAAAGATAACACCCTTCTAGTGGTCTCTTAAACAAGAGACTGAAGTGGCCCCTGGAGATTTTGGTGAATTTTCCTCTTAGGGAAACAGGCTAGTGACAGTTTGCTAGTGTTCTGAGTGTTTCCCTATAGGAACCAAGAAAACATTATTAGATGCAAATAACCATTTAGAGCATGAAAATGCAGCTCTAAGAGGGTGACATGCCGAGAAACATGCTTAGAAAAAGCATCTACTGGCTTTTAAGAGGGAAAATGATGACGCCAGTGAAGAAAATAATTAAAGCTGTGCTACAACTGAGTTAAAGCAGATTGTGTAAAAAAAGATTAAAACTCTGCTATTGAGATTCAGCTTATCTTTGGTTAATAATCTAATAGAAAAGCAAGAAATACACAATACACCATATGATTTAACGTGACACCAATCTCTTAAGAGGAGAAAGATGCTAACAGACTATAGATAAACTAGTCAATTACTAGTGCAAATAAGGCCATAGCAGGCATATATTAAGGAACTGTAAAAGGTAAAAAAAAAAACAAAAAAAACACGTTTCTCTTACCTGTTAATGTCACAGCCAATTTTGAATTGATCGGAGATGAGGAGCCACATAAGGGAAAAGAAAAAAAAAAAAAACATACGTCAAACATGACATGAAGAAATATATTTTAAGACAAATTCAGATGGGCATTGTGTCGCCCTGCACCAATTTCAAGACATCCACTGATTTATATGCAACAGGTGAAACTTCAAGGCATAATAAGGATTAAATTAATTCCAAAAAAGGAAAACAACAGTCCAAGTGTTAGTATTTGCAATACGAATAATAACTAACATTTTCTGAGGTTAATTTGCACTGAAATCTGCCATGTATGTACAAACCATGAAGTGGACTCACAACAACAAATATGAAGACAGTTCATAGTAATAAATGTGGACTGTGCTTGTGTACTGTAAACTGGCAGCCTGCCATCAACTAGCCATAAATTGGAGTGTACATGCACAGTATTAAAGGTGCCCTGTATAATTCAGTCGATCAAAAGCAAATACAGCATTTTTATAGCATCAAACTGAATCCATACATTTACCTTGAGAAGGCACAACTTTAAGCCACGTTTGGGGAAACTATAACTTCTTATTATTATTTGGAAAATCCTGAGTGAAAAGAACCAGAAGAAATATTTGGCCTATTTTCGACTTCACTTAATGCATCAAAACAGCATATTGCTCTGCAGCAACGGTCTACAGCAACTCTCTCCTGCTGCTACTGCCAGAAACCTCACTTTTAGAAATGCAAGCAGTCACATCACATCTGCAATATTTTGTATTGACACATATTTGTTTATTGTTGCAGGCTCCTTTTGGAAAAGGTAGTACTATACCTCTGGGTAGCTGTGCACCACAGAAACAAAGGAAAGTCCCACATATATTACAAATATTCAACTAGAATTACAGTTGGGATTCATGTCAACTATTCAGGTTTAATTGGTGTTGTCCTAATTTGACCTTTGGCACATGAATAAATATTTGTGATAAATTTTGTCATCACATAAACTCCATGCGGGCAAAAATACACGGTACACTAAGTTTCAACCACCAAAATGTACTCAGTTCATGCTTGAGTGAAGTGCATTTGCTATATTTCAAGAAATTCCTTCAAGGCATTCAACAGCTAATATGTCTGTTAGAATAGGATGGCTGGACATCAGCCTGATATATAGATGAACAAGACCAAAACATAATGCCTCTGGCAACAGCTGTCACCTGCACACCGGCAAAACCCATTACCAGGATTCTCCGCTATAAAAACTGTCTGCGCCATGAGTGCAGACGGGGCAGTGAAGCAGAAGAGAGAGGGTCTGTTATCTGTCATAAAGTGGTTAAATCGCTTTCAGTCCCTTGCTCTTACATACACAGTTGTGAGAGACAAGTGATCTTGATGTTACTAAAGTTTTTAGCAATGAAAATCAAAGAGAACACATATAGGTTACTACTGTACCTTTCCTTCTTCATCCTTTGCGTAGTTACCCCCATCTGTATCCGACAGGTCCTAATCCTAATACCTGTCACGTTTGATTATGCAGTGCAAGTTTTTTTTTTTCTCCCCAGTTCCCACTAGTGAGACAGATATTAGATGCTACCTTTCTCCGAAGCTTAAGGGTTTCTGTGGACTTGCTCTGCGGTGTGGACAGCTCGGAACAATCAGTCAGCCCGCAGACAGCTAAAGCTTGTCATTACTCTTCGTAAGTCAGATTCAAGGGGGAAAGCTTTTTTTCTAACCAGCAGGCATTCTTTGCACACTCCAAGTGGGGCCACTGGTCCCCTATCCATCTGTTGGCTGTCCCTCACACTCATTAATTCTGCCTGTCCCCAGGTGGCTGCTAGTTGGTGCAATGTGATTAAGCTCAAATGAACCACCAGGAATAAATAGAAGCCTGAGCCCCTCAGTAGAGACTGGAGATGGAGATAGCGAGCGAGAGACAGAAAAGAGAAAATGCTGACAGATCTTTCCGATCACACAGTGTGAGGAACTGTTTGTCTCTGTGGACTCCAAACCAAGGATAAACCTTTTTGACTGTGAGGCAAACTTAATCTTACGGGCCTCTCACAAAGAGATAAGGTATAGTAAGAGAAATAGCTGATGGCAGCTGCTTAAATTCTGATTAAATTCAACAACCACGATGAAGGAGTTTAAATGAATTTACCTATTTAAACTCAAAAAACCAGTTGGCGACGCATTAGTCACACACAGTGCTTAGATTACATGAATATTCCATACTAATTAGAGGCTACGGTAAATCTTATGAGAAGTGGGTTCCATTTGAGTATGACTAATTCCCTAATATCTTTAATTAAGATTTGTTGCATTATGCGATAACGTCACAGGGACCGAACAGGAAAGACAAGCCTGTGGAGCCGACCCTCTGTTTGCAAAATGATAACGCGCAATGACACAAGAAGAGACTAAATGACTACAAAGAAATGCTAAATGGCCATAAATAGAGACACCGTTTGGGTCTCATCTTCTTTCTTTTTGATCTGTTGGGGTGTGGACCCCGTTTCCAAAAGTACAAGGGTCCCTGTATACCCATCCACCGATTATATATGTCATCATTCTCATTGCCACATTGTGACACTTTTCTGGTGACAAAAAGAGCTCAACAATTTTAATGTTCAACTAACAGCCAGCCCATTAGTCTACTTATTCTACTAGTTGCTGCACATTTATGATGCTAATTTAGTTATTCAAATGTGTAATTTTTCAAAGCAACGTAAAATGGTTTGAGAAATAATTTTATGAGCAACATTGCTGCATTGTGCTATATTAAATACATGCTTGGAGCTAGATCCCTGTAATGAGGTTGAGGCTGCGTGTAATTCCTTGGGGTTGTCCTTTAGTCTCAGAGTAATTGGTCATTTTGGTTTTCTTGCCCAACATATTTAAACATCTCGTAACCGCACAGACCAGCTGTGGGAACAATAATGAATGTGAATGACTAACTTCTTGAAGACTTCAAGGGTTTTATTTTTTCGTAACTGACCAATTTGGTGGATTAAGACTCTTCTCGTCAACTAACATATGGTCAGTTATTAGGGGCAGCCTTAATGAAAAGTCTTGATACCGGTTGTTTTACTGGCCCTATTGCATTGTCTGTTATTAATATTCAGCAGCCCCTGACAGGTAAACAAACCTGCACTCATCGGTCAGATGTTTATTGTCATCAGCTGTCACGCTCTTCTTCTTTGCTGGCCACTCATGTTTCTCTGAGTTGTCCCCACATTTCTCTGTGAGAACTATTACCGAGTGGCCTCCTAACTTTTGGCCTCTTTTCCCCTCAGGGCTGTACTGCACTCTCAAAGGCCTGTCAACCCCACTCCTTCCAGTGACTCAGCATATTGACAAGCTCTTAGCAGAGTGGCTGGGCCATACGAGGCACACGTCTCAGCTCAGCAGGGTCCACAACCAGCCTTTTGAAGCGGCTGTGACGAAAATCCTATCAAGACTGGAGCATCTGCTCTTTCTGCTTACAGAGCCAAACAAAAAGGATGATGTTCAGGATGCTGTTTAACAGTTTGGTTCACCACTGCCGCTACTATGCATAAGGAGAGATAAAGGAAAGAGATGCCAACCACAGCGGCTTAATGAAATGAATATCTGCACATTTGTGTATGTGTGTGCGTGTGTGCGTGCGTGTGTGCGTAAGCATTTCTCCAGTCTCCAATGATATAATGTAACAAAACTATTGTTAAAAGGATGAAAGGTGCCCATCAAAGGCTCACAAGACATCTCCTTTCAAGGTATTTTAGTTAAATACATTTCAGTTTTGAGTCCAATTTTAAAGCCATCTCCTCACAGAATAGGGAGCACATAACAGCACTGTAATAGCTGCAGAACCATCAATAAAACACAGATGGACCCATGATAAGAACGTGTGCTAGGAGAGATAATGAGAGGCATTCATATCTATGGTGTGTAACAACCTACCCCTAAACTCACTGGAACACAAAACCACATACACATCCCACTTTTTTTTTCCTTCTTCTGTGCTCTAATAGCAGTGTTGAGGCTGCTTGATATTAAAACAGGCTGATATACTTCCCGTCCTCCTTTTTTGTTACACCTCCAGGTCCTTTGATCATCCCTTCAGCCCTCGTTTTAGAGGTCCAGTCCTCTAACCAACGCCAGCTGGGAAGGTTCTGCCTCTAGATTGTTCAGAAATTTGAACCCAGATCTTGGCTGAAAATCTTTAGTGGCTTGGCAGGGTACTGGTTAGTTTGAAGCTAATATTTATAAAATTTCAGCATTTTGCATCATTTATAAGAACATACAGGTCAGCTAAACAATTTTCAGCAAATTTTTTACTACTGTTTTAATTGCAGGAAGACAAAGTCTGACGCCGCTTTCAGGCATGCAGTCCTTTTGATTAATTTACTGTTGCTGGCTTCATGTTTGAGCATCTGCAAGATTACAGTATCCATGCACAAGCTGTTGTTACATACAGCAGTGTCTTTTGTCTGCACATCTGTCTTCTGTACCTGAGCTTCTCAGCTTAAGAAAAAAATGACTGTTTTGGAGAAAACTATAGAGCAACAAGGTGAGAAAAAAAATTCTCCAGAAGCACGTGACCTACAAAAAAATGACACAATGTCATCACTTTACAGACTGATGAAACCTACAAGCCAATCCCATGACTGGGTTGTAGGGAGAGTTTCTAATAAATAAATGTCTAAAGGAAGCAATGTTGAAATTTCCACACAGCCAACGACTCTAGTTCTTGAGGTCTGGATATGCCTTGCAGAACGCAGAATACTGTAAAGATATACCACTGAGAGCTGAGGAGATCAACAGGAGAGCCCCTTGTCTGTTCAGTTTCTATTCTGAGTGCTGAATAAATCTGCTTTTAATCCAACGGCAACTCTCATGACGAAGTAGAGTTTTTAAAATTAAAGTGAGACCCAAAATCCATTAAAACTTTTCTGTATCAGAACATCCACCTCCAGTAGGGCTGCTACTTCTGAGACATCTGGTTCTCTCTTAAGGTATGAGTCACTTATGCAGCTATAATTGCATAAACATGTAGGTGACTGTTCAAGCAGCAAACAGTGTATTTTGCTAAATTTGTGACTTTTCTGCACATCCTAAGCAGATTGATGTTGGTTGAAAAGTTTGGATATTTAGCTAACACAATCAACCAAAATTCAAGCTGATGGCTTCAGAGGGTAGTCAAGACAGCACAAAGAATCGTTGGCTGCCCTCTCCCCTCCCTGACGGACATCTACACCTCCCGCTGCATCAGCAGAGCCAGAAGCATCATCAAGGACAGCTCACACCCTGGCTTTGAACTGTTTGACCTGCTGCCCTCTGGCAGGTGCTACAGGTGCATCAAAGCCAGAACAAACAGACTCAAGAACAGTTTTTTCACCAGAGCAATCACCACCCTGAACTCACACACTCACCCACTCTAACTGTGCAATATCCACATCTCTGTGTAATATTATAGAATTCATACTGAACAATATCTATTACTCCTATATTGTGTAATATCCAATATTCATTCACTAGTGCAATATTCATTCACCAAGTGCAATACTCACCATCTTCATTTTTATAAGTATACACTTATTTTATTTTTTACAACATATATATTTTTATACAATCTCTTATTTTCTGTATTTTAATACATTTTATTTTCTGTATTTTTAATACATTTTATTTTCTGTATATTTTCTACATACTGTTATATTTTCTGTATATTTTTTATACATTTTATTTTCTGTATATTTTATACATACTGTTTTATTTTCTGTATATTTTTAGGCTATATTAGATTATTATATTTTTATTCTAGAAAGTTTGACTTTCTATTGCGTGGCACTGAACAGGAGTGGCCCTCCAATCTCATTGTACATCCTGTATAATGACAATAAAGGCATTCTATTCTATTCTATTGTTATTAGGCAACAACTACCTAAGGACAGAGACAAAAAAAGAAGTAGAAAGCTTATCCTATCTAAGTGAGATATATTTATAACAGTAGATATATAGCAGGGGGTATATATAGCAGTGACTATATAGCTATTATGTAAACAAAGCCCAGCTGGGGTTACATGGATTACCATGTAAGAACATACTATATTAATGTGCAGTGGACCAGAACTGCATCACATCTGCAGGAACGCACGCATCCATATAGTCCATTTTCTATGGTGTGTGGAGGCCTGTAATGCACAGTGGAGTTCTGCTGATGGAATTTATCAAAGTCCTGCCATATGCTTCAGTTGCGTGGAATGCCTTTTCATTGACAACAGTGACTGTCACCTTGCTATATTGCCCAGACACAATCTGAGTGGGCCATATTTCATTACAACACTACTGCACCAATCCTTGACCCCTCACAAAGCTGTTCTGCTAAGGGATGTGAAGTATATCCTTCTGTGCTGCTACAATCTGAAACCTACACTGGAAAAGGGCATCCACTCCGCATTCCAAAATTCTCCACCCATTCCAAATATTTAAATGGAAAATAAACAAAGCACTGACATAGGAAGAAAAAAGAGGAGAATGAAACTGCTCCAAGCCAGAGTGTTCATTTACTCAGCTGCATTAAAGATATTGAGTGTGTGTGTTATCAAGCCCAATGCTGAGTGGAGTATGTCTGAAGGACCATTTTCATAACACACTGAAGAACATCTTATAAAAACAGCCCTTTGTGCCCATATGAGTTCAAGACACAATTCCCACAGCAGTGTAACAGTTAACATTCCCTTATAACAGCTTTGCTGGGGTCACGTTTGTATTTTTGCCTTGCCTGCATTGTGCAGTGCATGAGACGCCTGTATTTATGTCTACCTCTTTATGTTTTTATTTAAACTAACACCATTACGGTATTGTAACAAGGTGCTGATGAACAGCAATCATTACCTCACATCATTAATCACATCTCTTTTTCCAGACTAATGGGATAAAATCTGTTCTGTTTGGACTTCAGTCAACAGCTACCAAAGAGAGCAATTATCTAAAAACAGCTTATAATGTATTGAATAACAAATATTGAGCTTAGTCGCATCCTTTTCTCTCTTTAAGATACATTAAGATCCCAGTTCCTAAGTCTTTTCTGGCTAACCTTGAGAGAGTTTCCTTTGATCTGTGGTATGTTTGGTAGCTCTGCACAAAAGGTACTGTCTGAGCAACACACTCCACAAACAGCTCATAACACTCGTCATGTGGGTGACACATCCGGTCCGACATTCCAGAGTGCTTCCAACACCTGTCTAGGACTATCTGTCACATAGGAGTCTATGGTGCCACCTTTGATGCAAGGTACTGTAAAAGGGTTTAAAATTATTGTAACCGTACTGTTTGCTGTTGTTGCAAATCGGTTACCTTCAAGCTTCAAAGCAGAGACGAGAGGCTCCAAGGAATTTTCAAACAAACAGGGCTGTGGGTGCCGCCTAAGTAGTTACAGTACATACAGCAGGGTCTGATGGTACCAGGAGATTCCTGGGGGACCCTACTGCTTTTTCTGAGCTTCAGAGAAATAATCTGCATGCAGTGCTGCCTCGTCTAATTATAAAATGGGGGAAAAAATAGCACAAATTACTTCATTTTATGCTACAGGGAGGTGGGGAAGTTTACTCTGATTTATTAACTGACAGAAGGCACAAATCATTCCTCCCCACACAAGGAGGTCGTTTTTCAGCCTAAACCAAACCAGCGGACTGCATCAGCCAAGTGCAGTGCTGCAGTCTTAATGATCAACTGAAAACTGATGTGTACTGTACGTGGAATGGGATTCCAGAAGGAGCGTCTCCAGAGACTAGCGATTTAAAGGTCATACACTATACATCAAGAGCCGAGTGAACCTCAGAGCTGGCCATGAGCCGAATCCTTAAGTCGAGGGATAGAAGATAGGAAGACATTTCTGGAAATTTGGAAAGTTCTTAGCAATAATGTGATATGGGAATTGACCCCATATCAACGTTTGTAACTTGTAATTGGAAGTGACCTTAAAACAAAACTAAAGATCTACAGCAAGGCTGGCTTTGTGGGGCTGCGCTTAGACACAGAAACCTAAAAGCCAAGTGTAACATTATTGTAACATGTTTGCCAAGTAAATGTTAACCTCCTGATATCTAAAATAAGATGACACAGCTCGTAGAATGTATTTAGCATTCAAACATCCACCAAGAAGGATGGGAATATGCTTAGCTTTGCAGATTCTTGGTCATAAATGGGTTTGTACCAAATTTAATCAAACAGTTATTGAGATATTAAGAATGGACCAAAGGCTGTGGAATGGCTCACTGACTGATCCAAATTTCCACCCAGTCAGCCATGTCTAAAAAGGTTCATTAAACATCTCAACCTTCCATTATGTAACTTGGTCAAAGAAATGTGTGTAAGCTAGTGTTACAGCAGCATCCTTCATGGGTCAAGTGTCTTGGTTAGTCAGCCATTAGCCAAAGCAGGGAGCCAAGTCGAAGAGAAGTTAGTTGGTTAAAAAAAAAAAATATTGCACAGCTAGAAAAAAAAAAAAGCAAACAAGCTGCTTATTTATCAGTCCATTTGGTTAATTAAATAGAGGGCACTGCAAAATAATTTAGGCTGGCTGTATTATCAACAGCTAGAACTAATTAGTGTCAAGTTGCTATTTAATTATGGAAACCATTTTGGAATTATGCACATCACTAGACTGTTTTCTCAACCCTGTCAACGGTGGCTCAGGCAGTTGTGGTAGAGAAAAAGAGGGTGAGCAGGGCGCGAGAGATAATGAGCACAGATATAGAAAGGCAGAACGCATCGGATGTAAAGATGCATGCTGACAGCTAAAGAGGCAAAACAAAACATTTCCTGGCTGCACGGTAAGTCGGTGACTAATAGATGTAAAGAGGGAAGAAATAAAGGAGTGTGCAATGCAACTCGACAACATCTAGGTCACAGTGATTACATTATTCAATGTATCCACAATGTTCTTCAGTCCTACAAATGAAGCAACATTCCAACGATTGCATGCACTGCAGTAAATGTTTATTGAAAAATGTCTGTATTTTCTGCAGTGAATAGAATAAAAAGTGCTCCCCTTGATGGCCACGGCCATACACTGCAATAAAAATCATAAATCAATAGTACAACAAATCTAACAGACAACTGCTGTCTGTTATATGATAATAAGATCATCAACAAAATGTTGAAGACTGATTTTGTGTGCAAGGATAGCTATAAAATACTTATTAAATTAATTATTACTCAGGTAAATGTGATATTGATCTTGGGTGATATAATCCAGCTCTAGTCTATAATCCTCCCATCTTTACAACACAGAGTGTATTATTTATACACAAAAATTTAGGCCTTGGACTCATGTGCACAGGCAAGAATGTCTTTTACTCCAGTCCTGCTGTGACAGCCATGGCAGAGGAGTTACACAAGGGCGCCACAATTCAGCTGCTATCTGATATGCTGTCATTTAGCCTGCACTGTGGCAGCACTGAGAGCCCTCACCACCTCTATGATGCACCTTTCTTCCTTTTACCCTTCTTTCTGTCCCCAGGATTTTTTATTATTTATTTCCCAGTTATCTTGTTCCTGTCCATTGCATTGAAAGAGTTTTTTTTTTTGTTTAGTTGTTTTGTTGTGTTCTGTTTTGTTTGTTTGTTTGTTTGTTTTTTTTTACCTTCATGCTGTTTTTTCCTCTTGCACAATTCTATTCCAAACATCACTCAAAGTCTGTATTTGCATTATAAAAATTCTCATTACTGCTATCTTGAGGGGTCGTAACACTGCAGAATAACAATGCTGAAGCCCTCTTCATACTTGGAATTAACATACATCTCAGGCAATCTGATCACAAGGAGTGGGCTCCAAGTGCGTTGGTTCACCTGTAATTAGAATGCATCTCTGTGTCCATCTCGAGTAACCACTTAAAAGCAGATCTGACTTTCCACAAATAAACATGTAGCCTACATTTGTTTTTTGCAAAGACCAAATGCCACAGTCCTGCACAGGATAATTTTGCAAGCAAGTATTCAAACACTAAATGCACTAAATACAGGAACGCTCCATTAGGTCCAGCAACTCAACCGATTAAACACATAGGTTATACGGTGACTCAGTTCAAAGGACTTAATTTTTACTTGCCTCATTGGCCAACAAGCTTGAAGAAAAAGAGTGGCTAATAATAGGGGTGAGTACTACTCATTGGGTGCATTACTCTAAATGCATAGCTGATGTTCACCAGTGACAGGCTCATCAGTTGAGTTGGCAGCCTTTCACTATGGCCCAGAATACATTTGCACATCATGCTAAAAGAAAGTGACCATATGCACCCCAGCCCACCTCTGAATGAGATCTGAGGCATTCAGCGTCAATAAAGTCCGCAATGCGTCTTTGGGTGCATTTGCGATTGGATCACCCAAGATGCATGTTAATGTTAGAGATGAAGAAAAAAATAGCCCGGAGCTTAAAAGTGTTCTAATCTGATCACCGAAGGAACTCAAAGTTCAGCAAATGAGCCATAACATCACTGTCATCCATCCCATTAACATTCTGCAGCTTCAATGCCTCTTAATGAGTGAGACAGTATTATTATCATTAAATAGTGAGATATGAATGTATTTTGCAGAAATTTGGTAACACGCTACTATTCCAGTCGACACTGCATTCGCTTATTAAGTGTTAAAGTGGGTTTTAATTTCTAGTCTGATAGCCATCATTAGCTAACGAGTGACTAGTGACCCATCATTATGCAATGGAAGTCACCACTCCATTGGCTATGACCTAAAAATAAACACAGAGGAATGACCCAAAGGCTCCGACACCCTGTGCCCTGTGTACACATGCAGACACACAGTGTAGTGTGACCAACGGTGTCCTCACTGTCAAAGGAGCAAACGCACTTGACAGAGTGGCATATTCACTCACTTGGCACTTCATTCTCTCTTGTTTATATCCTCCTCCTCATTCTTTTGCTCTCCCTACAGCAGGCTGAGCAGATAGTTAGCGACAAAACGCTGCTGCAGAGGGCAAAACAGAGATTGGACATGGACGCCTCGTCTGCGCCATCTGAGCCGCTTTATCTAGTTGCCAGTCCATACTGACGCATGCCACAGTAAGTGGGGCTTTCAATAAAAATAACAAATTGCAATGAGGTAAATTGCTTTATAAAATACAGATTAAGCAATGGTTTGCTTTGGAAGGAATTCTGGATATTCTAGATGCAGCAGAGCTGTTGAGACTGTTTGACTAAACATATAATCTTTAAAAACAACAACAAAAAAAGGTTCAGAGGAACAGCCACACCACAGTGGTCTACAAAAATATCATCCATAATATTCCCTCCCTCACTTCACTACCCCACCACCCCTCACCCCCACACACAAATGTAATAATGCAGTTCAACAATTCTTACCCCACTAGTTCGGCAAAGACCTTTGCTTTGTTTAGAACATCTGCACATTTCTATGTCTAGATGACTATTAAATATGCAGTATTAACAATGGTGCCTGGAGGCCACTATGTGTTCTGGTCTTATGAATAGCACAGAATTAGTGAGTCAAGTTACTGGCACTGGCAACCAGGAGTACAGCAAATGTCAACAGATGCATAAAAAGACAGATTCACAACACACACTCACTTCCTCACTTTTGTTGATTTATGGCACAAAATGGTCTGATTTATTCACCTCATTATTTTAAATGTTACATCAGTCTCAGTGAGTGAGACCGGCTCCATTAAACTGCTTTCAGTAACAGTGCCAATGACGTGCATTAGAAGGTTTCGCAGACATTATGCATCAACATTCAATTTCAGGGTTAACAGTTGTCGATCAGCCCTTTCTCTTTCAAAGCGGTCCCAAAAATGCTTTCTAGGGGTTGACCTCAGAAAGTGCAAGTGTTGCATTTAGTAATTTCGTCATGTACAGGAAGGAAGCAAAGTCAACGTGTTTACATTTAATTCTTGATCACAAATGATCAATATACATCAACCTCTACGCTCAACCAGAAAATCAAATGAAATGGAGAATGAAATCACATCAGAAAACGCATGCTCTGTCAGATGGGAACAGCCAGTGGAACGTGTCTGTGCCCTCGGTTTTTAATTAAATTGACTTCATGCTCATTTTCAACAAAATCAAGATGACAAAAAGCTTGAGGTTATAGAGTTTTTGGGTGTAAGGTTGCACTGAGCTAAATGCTAATGTCAAGATGCTAAGATGCTTAAAATGACCATGTTAACATGCTGCTGTGAAGCTAACCAAATGATTACTGGAGGCTCCAACTTAGCCTCGCGTGTGAGCATGCTAATATTTATTAATTAGCACTAAAAATAAAGTACAGCCTATATTCATGATAAGGTCATCAGTTTTGCAAGTATTTGTTTCAATACCAAAGTAGGAAATCACCAAAATCATTTGAATATATATCCTCTATACAGTAAGAGAGTCATGTGATATGTCATATAGAGTCATGAGACAATTTTGCATTAGAATCAGCAAAATTCATCCTGTTAGGCCTATAAATATCCTTACAAGATTTATTAGTTAAAGTTAAGATATTACCTAATATAGCAACTTCGAGAGATTTGCTCCTCGTACTGAAAACATTTGCCAAATGGTTCACTGCCTCTAATCCCTATCGTCAGAGATCCTGTTACAATAATCAGGCATAACATACTGTAATCAGTCTGATCCCAAGTGCCCATGATGATAAGCTTAACTAAATGATTTTCATCCGTCAACACTGTTCTGTTAACAGTGAGTATTCTCAATTGGTGGCTGTAAGTTCAGATTTTTATGCCTTTTATACTCTTGATTTTGTCCTAGACACAAAGAGAGGCTAAAAAGTCAGATCATTAACACAACGGGCCATGCTCAATGCTATGATGACCCCTTCCACACTGTCTATTCCTTCTTTCCTTCCTCCTACTGGTTTTGTGTTGGAGTTTGGGGCTGTTCCTAAGAGGTAACACACCTGTTCACAACTTTCTAATTACTTTTTTAAAAAAGGCCTTGCTGCTAACCTCTTCTCACTCTTTTCCTCAGCAAACAGGAGCTAAGTCGATGTGGGTTTTGTTAGCTTTTGGTTAACTTTCTTTATTTTACTTACTTCTACCGTATAACTCTGTTTGCACACTCACCACACGACTAACCCAGCCAGTCCACATTTCTTTTGAGTTTAATTTTAATGAAATACATTTTTTATGATTTCAGACTCCATTATCTCTGTAGTCTCCCTCTTTTGTTTGCACTTTGAGTCATTTCATGACAATGCTGAATCAAACCTCTACATTTAGCTCAAGACGCCAGACAAGGTTAGAGGCTCTTGTGAGTAGACAGAATTAATGGTTTTGCATTTTGATTGTGTACAAGTATTCTAAATGAAAATTATACTGCTGTCAGAAAAATGGAAGTTCATTTTCTTTTCATTCCCACTGTACTTAACTCATTTTAAGGCCCAGCTCTACCACTAAAACATCACAACTAATTATGAGGCTCAACAAAGGGGATGCCTTTCAGGACAAACGCTAAGCCTCTATGACTAGTTCCATAAATATGACGCTTTTCCAGCTGCGCTTATCCTGCAGACAATCTCTTAGTTATTAGGATTCCAGGATTTATCCACGACCCACAGACTTGGCATGTTTCAGTTCAAATGTGGCTAACCACTACCATGGTAATTGTGGCTCTAACACATACTTTGAGGGGAAACTGCAGCGTATGCCAATTGTTGAGGTGAAGTGAGGCCTCAATTGGCCCATATACATCACTTCTCTAAGTCAGTGGGATGTTTGTTTTACCCATTCAGAAAGAGGAGATATGCTCAACATGGTTCATATTTAAAATCAAACAAAGCTCAACAAAACGAACAATATCACCCCCGCATTCCTGACTCCCGCTACATGGCAGAAAGAGATCCTGGCCTCTCCCCTGCAGCACACCAACACAGCAATGCTGCTGTTGTTTCTTCTTACACATGCTGCTGACAGCTTGCACCACACAATCTCTCGGGCAGCCTCATTTTGCCTCATCTGAATATTTATGAATGTTGTTGAACGGCCACATTCCATTATCAGGGAGATTGCCTGGCATGGGGCTCCCAATCCTTTCACCCTGCTCACGTCTGTCTCGGAGCCTTGCACTTCATCCAATTGCAGTGTGTATTTCACCGTGCCTGGCTGCCACCAGTGTTGCTGGTGTTATTGAGAAAAATGAGAGACAAAAAAAACAGTATGAGGAAAGAGGGTGGAGAGCAGTCAAGTCAAAAAAAATCTATAGATGAGAAAGATGAATGCATTTTTCAAGGTTACAAAGTCTAAATTAAATCGACTAATTCTCTGAGGTGGAAAAGCACGCTGGCGTGGCTCCCACTCCCTGAGAGAGTTATGAGTCAAACTTTCAGGGCAAAGGTAAAATAATAACCTTCTAGTGAAGGCAGATGGGTGTATGCCAGTGCATTTACACTTGAGTTCTCCCTCTTTATCTGTACTTTCTGTAACAAGGCAATCAATAATAGATTTATTAGCAATCTGAGGGGTCTGGAGAAACAAGCAAACAAGAGGTGGCCAAGTATCTACAGCAACTCCACTACTGCACAATGTTCTCATAGTTACCTATTCACCCTGGTGAAAACAAATACAGGCAAACAGGGTAGGGGAAAGTCTGACTGAAAACTGCCTGATCCAAATCAGGTCCAGCACTCAACGGTACATATGAGACTTCCAGAGGAGAGCCGAAAGTTGGAAAGGTTTAGAAAGTCCAACACTAACACAATGTAAGACATTTTACCCCACCACAAAACAGTGAAAGCAAAGTGCAAGTATTTCAATTTAAATCAAGAGAAATTCACAAAAAAAAAATCTTAAATCTGTTTATCTACAGTTGCACAGCTGTAAATACTTCCTTTGAGGCTTTTGCTTCATTCAACTGATACAAGAATAACAAATAGGCTATAATAAATGTTCCAACTCAGATGAATCTGATAAAAATGCAGGATGTCTGGAGACAAGAGAAACAAAAGCAGAAAGAGGCAAAAATACAAACATGTATTTTTTTTTTTTTTTTTTAAGTAGACAAGATGTACTGCTGCAAGCAAACACAGCTGATAGTGTAACATGTCACTTGTCTGCCTTCTTCCTCTGGTTTGTAATCTATATTCAGGACAAGGGCTAGAGAGACATGAGAGTAATTTTAAAAACAATTCCCAGCAATGGGTTGAATTTTAATCTGTGCTTAAATTAGGAAGCTGGCAATGGATGACCATGAAAAGACTGTGGTCACAGAAGAATGTGACTATTTGGCTGCACCTGCTGCTTACATGATTGCTCGTTGTTACACAGTGATGGTCTCCATGTGAAAAGGCCTCCGCTGCATGAAAACTTCTATTAAATAACCAAAAACCTTTCTCCCACAAGATATCTGCTAGCATGGCTTGGTCCACTTGTCCTCTTAGAGGGATGGGTTAGGCCAAATCTATACAAAGCTGTTCTGACTGATCCTATAACAAAAAAAATATTCCTGTTTGATGGGAGTAAATTATTCCAAGATAACAATACCCCCCCATGGGTATTGTTATCTTGGGCATGGCAGGTAACTGAGTATTTTGATCAGTATGAAAATGTGACTCGTATGCTATAGCGTTCACAGTCACCAGCTCTTAACCCATTTTTAAGTGTAAGTGCTGAGATTTGTATGGTACGAGCATGATGGATGCGTGAATGTTCTGCTCACTCACTTTGTCAGACACAGCAAATAGGACTCAAGGTCAAGAAAACTGAGCTGCCACACTGCCTCTATGTTCTGCACAAGTTCACTGTGAGCAGCACAAAGCACCAAAGAGCTGCAGTAATTGGGATACAATGACTTTTGTAAAAGTGTCAGCTGTAGATCTCATGTTATAGCCTTTCACAGGATGTCACTCATTTGTTTTTGCTCTTTGAGAAATGACCTTCCCAAAAATGTCTCAACTGTCTAACGAGTCCTTGTGGGAGAGTGAGATAAGACACAACAATATGCACACAGCTTGTAATTAATGCTTTAGCTGGTTCGGATGTGGGGTGAATGCTTATAATCTACAAAGGGCATGAGTGGGTAGTGGGGAAGGTGGGTGTAGGATAGCACTGTAAAAGGTCTTGTAAAATAAGCCCAATTATGTTAATACTCTTGCAGAGATGAGGCAAGAATGGGAATGTTAAAATGTGGAGACCTTATGCATAATAGAGGTTGCTGGGACTTAGATAGATATAAACCTTATGAACAAGGGGAACATTTAGACTACACACTAAAGCCACGCGGTTCATGCATGCAGTCACTGGTTAACAGTGAAACCTATAAGAAGAAGGAAAGAAAAAAAACTCATCCAACATATTGAACTGACTCATCTTTCTGCTCACACAGGAAAACAGCTTGCACATTAGAGTTTGCATAACAGTGGCAGAAATACAGTTCACAGAGATGTGATTGGTTAGCTAAGGCTGCTCGTGTTTTGTCTTTCTGGTGCTGGTGGAGGTTGTGTATGGTGATGACAGCATTTAAAAAAAAAAAAAAAAAACTACTGAAGAAAGACATCAGCGGGTGAAACTCAAGGCCAAACTTCAAATCAAAATCTCCACCACTGAAATAATTTTACCATTAGTCAGAAACAGAAGATAAAAAAGATCACACCTACATTTTTCTTAACCCTTTACTGCACACTTCCTGTGCCACGTTTAGAAAAGTTACAAGTAGGTGCAAGAGTACAGATTCACTGTATTTCTTATGTGACAGAGGACAGAGTAAATTGGACCAGCAAAGGTTTAGTCCTGCCTGATGATCTGAAGGTTTCCGATGAGCAGCTCTACAGTGATTAGGCCTGGGTGCAGTGGCCCGTGGAGGACAGCGCAAACAGAGGATGGCAGGCAGCAGAATGACTTTCTATTGTGTGAGTGTCTGAGGTAAAGGAGAGCCGAGCTTCAGTGGCCTTACGTACACGCTTCACTATTTGTCCACACTGTTGGTGCTGACCTGATTAGTTTTACTGTTACAGCGCAAACTGATTTGAAATCACACGATGAGATGGATGCGCCTCGGAATGTCAGTGATTTTCAGCTTTAGCTCACAGTTTTGTCGGAGCGCGCACTCAATTCCACTTTGGGCGATGATGTAAAGTCTTGACATTTCTACAAAGCAACATCTTTGTCTGGTACTCTTTAAGTCGCGGGCAATCTTAAAGCGAGCGTGAAATCATCAGCAACAGCTGGTGAGGGAGGGGGGGAGGGACGACATCCAGCCCATCCTCACCGAGAACTAATCGAGTTCCTGTGAAAGAAACAAAACAGCTCCTTACAAAGCCAGGAAGGAAAAAGACTGAAAATGGAGCAGCTATGAGGCACCTGAATCTAGGCCCTTTGAGTAACTGAAAACAACAGTCAAACAACACTAATGAGATTACATCAAACTCCCTCAGGAAATCTGCCTCAAAGTGATGAGGTGAAATACTTTAAACATGACTAAACAGAACGTAAACAGAGTGAGAACATGTACAGTGCTATGAAAAGGCCTATATTCAAACAAGGTTTTCAACTCGCAAAAAGTAGTTGTTTTTGTTTTGTGCAATTTTTTTTACTTATTTGTGAAAAATAGAATGTGCAAATGAATGCTATGTACAGCTACTGGAGTAAATCAAAAATGACACGACCACAATTCCTAATTTCGGTTTACTAAAAGTTGCCCCCCCCTTCTTAAAAAGCTGGAGAACATTATCCCAAGTGAATCACATAATCTTCACTGTGCTCATTTTATCTCAAGTCCTTTCAAGTCGACACTATTTTCATATCCCGAAATTGCAAATTTGTCCCAGGGTGCTTTACAGTCTGTACACCGCATGACACCTTCTATCCTTAGACCTGCAATTCAAATTATTTTTGGATTTTGATATTATACACCCCCAAATCCCCCAAAGTGTTATCTGCATCTGTCAGATAAAAATGCAGAACTGCTTCAGTTCTCATGTTCAAAACCTGTAACTACAACCTGGATATGAGATCTGAGCAAAGAGAAATGAATATTTGATCAAATATTTCTCGGTGACACAATCGAGACGGGGAAACACAAGGTATGCGCTTACTTTTGCATGACCTGTTCATGTTTTTTTTCAAGTCCGTGAAATCAAACAGAATTTTCTTAAAATCATAGTATCACAAAAACAATTGTGCAGGATTTCTCTGTCTTTCAGTTTTATTATCTGATGTAGTACCATAAACTCTCCAAAAACAGAGGTATGCGCAAACCTGTTCAGAATAACAGTCCTGAGAATAAGAATCATGTTTACTGTTATACCGATTTCACCAGCACAAATCCACAGTGACACAAAAAAAAAAAAAAACAGGGTAAAATGGTGTTTTTTGGAAAAGGTTCCCTGGGTAACAGTAAAGTTCAGGTTACTTGTCCTTTCTGATATTGAAGGTGTTTCCCAATGCTGCTGGAGCTGTTGAAAAAGTAAGACGAATTGTCTTTATTCATTATTTTATTATGTCTTTACTGTTAGAAATAATTTTGTAGGGGGGGGGGGTTTATATGAATTGTTAGTCACCTGTTTGCAGTCACATGCTGCAAAAAACAAAAAAACCCCATCATGCATGAACACACAGAGAGGACAAGTGAAGAGAACACTAAAGATAGTCATTAGCTCTTAAATGATTGAGAGCAGTCCAGACATCGTGTCTGTGATGAAACAATTAACTCCATGTCTGGCGTTTTCATCCAACAACTCTTGAACAACAGATCTGCCACCAGCCAGGAACACAAGAGTCACACAAGGGTCAGGGTGACAGGGAGGCAGGGAGCAGCTAAAACAGGTAAACAATGTAAATTCAAGGAACGTGAGAGATGGCGACAGCTGAGGAGGAGAGGCAATAACAAGAGACGTGAACAAGTCAAAGGCCAAAGAGAAGGAGGAGCGTATGGTGAGAGGAAGAAAGCAGAAGCAATGAGGAGACTGATAAGATGGAAAACAGAGGCAAAGGGACAAGAGTCAAAATCAAAGTAATTACCTGTCCTTTCTCTTTTCCTGCAGTGCTCGTGGAAGAAGGTCAAAGGTGTGAGAGTTATGTAAGCTATCAGCACTGTGGACCTATGTCTTCTCATCCCTGGGAACTACATAGATTACAGCATAGCACAGCCACATGGGGGGAGGATAAAAATATGTGGAATGACTGGAAATGAGGGTTACTCTTGTTCTTATGTGTTCTATTGTTGGTCTTTTAGCTTTTTTTCTGCTACAGAAAAGACAGAAATCACGAGGTAAGCAAACCTTGTTGTAATGGAGTTTTAATTAAAATGTCTGTTGGAGCTTTTTGTGTGTTTTTTTCATTCCAGTGTGAACCCCACTGGCATTCCCTTTCCTATTTGAGACAAGTTTAAAACCAGTCCGGATTTGACCTGCACATTAAGTATTGCGCACAGGCTTGCTGTTGGGGGGAAATGCACGAAAGCGCATCTCTGCAGCTTATGCTTTGGTTGAATTCCCATAATCCCTCCTTCTGCGTAGGCACAGAGCTGTGCAAACAGACACCAACGTAAATCCAGCTTTACTCTGTTTGTGGGAAGCTAAGGTGCTGGTGGCAAAACTCTAGCATACTAGCATGTCGGGAAAATGCACTGGTCAATTGCAAAAGCTCTCCAAACTTCTTTTCGTCTTCAGAATACCGGCTATTATTGCTAATGTTTGAATCCCAGGTTTAAATTTATTTTGCTTTGAATTTTACCATTTAAATTATTTTGTGAGCGGGCTGTAATGAAGAAGATGAATCAGGAACAAGTCTGAAATCTGATGACCTCCTTGCAATTCACCACTGGATCGATAGAAATTTCTAATGCCAAACAAGAAACCAAGCAGTTTGTCAGACATTGTAGGATATCCTCTATATTCCCATGTGCTACCAATTATTTAGCTTGATATGTCAGTTCATTCTTTAGTATGTAGGAAATCAACTTCTTTTTACAATGTAACAACCACCACACCATCACCCAGGTATATCCCCACACGGTACAGCATTTCTACATGACAATTTCCTATTGTATGTCCAAATGGACCATTATGGACAACGCCATTTAGCGCGTAATCACGTCTCAATAACACTATTTCAACAGCGCCTGGATCAATGCTCCCCAGAGCTGCACGTAGCTCAGGCGAAATCGATGTGGCCTTTGTCAGATGAGACTCATTCGTGTGCTGTGCTCTGCGGTGCAAAATGCAGATGCCGAAGACAGAAACGTGTGGAGGAGGTGTTGCTGTTGCATCAGGAAGAAAGAGAAGGGAAAGGGGGAGGATTATTATGACATAGTATTGATCCAAGTTGGAAAACAAGTCCAAGATGCAGGAAACTGCAAGGAACTATGCTCAATTGATCTCATCCCTGGTGTCAGAAAAAGCTAAGTGTTATGGAAGTTTGCCTGGAAAAAAAAAAAAAAAAAAAAAACAAATAGGAGAATCTGCAGACAGTAAGAAGTGAACTTAGAAAGAAAAACTGGGCAGCAAGAGAAAAATGTGAACTGCCTCACACAAATTAAACACAAGGGGGAAAAGAAGTATTACAGAAGAATTTACATCATGACTGTGCCAGGGTTAATACCACAGAGTATTTTGATTTATTGTGATACGATTTAACGTCAAACCAACTCCACAAATGATATTATATAAACAGTCAACTGCAATTAGAACAGAACAGTGTCCTCGAAGCAAAGTCTGAACATAATCCAGCCAATCTGTGGACAGAATTACTCGGCCTGGTCGCTTAATCCCTCCATCCCTCATATTCACCCCTAAGGGCAATAGGAAATTGAATAATAAAATATCTGCACAACATTTGAAAGAAAAGAAAAAAGCAGGCTGCATGTATTGTAAAGTCTTCCCCATCCGTGCCTGTACTTGTGTTGCGCATCATGTTGCCGCACACCACTGATGACGCAGAGCCCACAGATCAGTTATGATGTTGACCAGATTGTGTCTCTGCACCCCGGAAAAGGCTTAAAGCATGCGTCCGCCAGGGATTACTGATGTCTTGTAGAAAATTGGCCTAATCCAAACAAAATCCCGCAGGGATTTTTTTCCACAAATCATCACTTGGTTCTGACTATTCTTTTAACCACATTCATACACGTTTGACAAATCTTTTGTTCTCACGCTTCACCGGCTGCGGCCTGAAGGCATCAATCTAACAGGAGTTATTAGCCAGCCGGGACTTGACTTGATTGCACAACAGATGCATTAGAGATGCGAGATAAGTAATCCTTCCCATATTAATGACAAAATGTTTAAACCGCATTTACCATCGTTCCTGGTTTAGTGACTTCTGAAATAACATTTATCATCTAACCACATGATTAATTCTCTTTAACAGGCTGGCATTTAAAAGGTATCATCTACCCCAGTGATTCACAAACATTTCAGACTACATCATTTCACTCCAAAAAAAAAAAAAAAACCCACTCTATTACTTGATGCAAGAATTATTTAATCTTTAACCATGTCTTTGTAGTTTTAGACTAACAGTTTACATTTAAGCATCAATAATACATTAGTCTGTGCACACTCACAAAAGCAACAGGCTGGTAGTGTTATCAACCAGTGTCATGGCAACCTTTGTTAGCTACACTCTGCATCTGTGCCTCTCCCTCCTTCTCCTCGCCCTTCCCCCTTCCCCCTACCCCCAGCTCCCTACTCCTCACATCTGTGATATAGTCAGTGCTGCAGCCATAGCCCCTAATCCACCTCTTTAAATTTCAACCATCCAGGCAACATCTAGTCATGCCAATTTTTCTGTTAGTGCAGCGTAGCCTTTTCTTTTTTCCTAAAGGGTCCCGGTTACCTGCTGCCAATTAGCCTCAGATTATGACCCAACTCTAGCCAAGCGCTTCCTCCCAAATAAAACCCCTTACATAAACGGGATCACGAGTAGGACATATGCCCTTATGCCTCGTGACACGTCTGCAGACCCCACACCCCCGCAGCTAGAGCTACTGGATGACAGGATGATGTGGAAAATGGCAACAAGTACAGAGAAGAAAAATAAACCGAAACGCAAAAACAAGAATTATTTAAAAAAAAAAGGTAAAGAAGAATTTAATGAAACCATCATCATTTATTTTTCTATGAAATGATTAACTGTTTGACATATAGGACAATACAAATGTGTTTGCCACATTTGTATTGTCCTATATGTACTAATAGGGCTGCTTTACAAAACAATGCCATGAAAAGTTTATTTTCACTTAATTATCAGTGACGCAAGAACAAAAACCTAAATCAATATTTGGTTTATCCAACCTTGAAAAGTTCCTTGAAAAATTTGCCAGGTTAGTTGTGCCAATTATCTCGAACAACTTGGATTCTGAGGATTTTGGCTCCCATCTCCTATAATCCCAGACTGCCTCCATGACATTAAAATAAGGGGTCTGTGGGGGCAATACCATCTGTTCCAAAACCCCTTGTTCTTCAAATGGAGCAAGCTCTGAAGTCATTGACTCTGGCTTTATGTTCGAGGTCACTGGCATGCTACAGAGTGAATCAGAGGTAATAAGGCTTTTTCCTGCTTGCTACGAATCTAACAGTACTGCGTGTCTTCATGACATGTTTTATTCCCTTGAGATGGAGAACTTGAAGGTCTCTAGACAGATCAATATATACTATGGTTAGGAGGTTTCAGATTGGGATTTAAAGTGCCCCCTGCTAAGTGCAATGGATTGGTTTTCATCATTAATGGACCAGCAGCAGAATACATCATCCCTTTGCAGGGCAGAGGGGAGTAGGGAGGGGACAATGGTGTTGCCACAGATAGCACTGTTCATAAATAACACGGTACTGAGGAAAGAAAAAGATAAGGAGGGAATAAGGTGGTCGCTCTGATCCTTCCCATCAGCAGAGCTCTGATTTGATCTGCATATTCTGCACAAAGACGTTGCTGTAGTTTCTGTGCATTATGTCTATGTTGCCAGTTTTATTAGAATTTATGGATCACCCATCTGCGGTTTGCAAGTGCAGAGAAGAGAAAGAAATAAATTAAAAAAAGAAACAAAAAGAGGACAGTCCTACTTGACAAGACCAGGCTCGCTAGCAGTCAGTCTCAAGTCCACATCTCTTCTCCCTTTCAGTTTTTACTGCCTTGTACTCTTCTCTCTACAGTCTCACACCCTTATTCAGTGCATTTGATATTCTTTCTTATCCTATCTGCCACTTTCTCCCCTTTTCTTCCCTTCCCTGCCTCCATTTCTGTCCTCTTAGATCATTTTTCATACCCTTTCCCACCCAGTCTCTGCTTGTGTGGTAAACTCTTCTGAGCAACAAGAAGCTGTTGTGGTAATAAAAGCTGCCTCTGAGCCAAACTGGATGGTGGGAAAAGAAAAAATGATCGTACCACAGATTGCAGTTTGTGACCTGACACCTTCAGAACTGAAGGTTGGAGCATTGTGACCTTAATGTGGTGGAGATGTGAGACTGATAGCCCCATCTGAGTAGGGCGATGGTGATGATAGATATCTATGTAATGGAGATTTTCCCGTCACTCCTCGTCTTGTAGCCTTACAGTTTTCTTTAATATACAAGGATTGCATAGAAACAGTCTACATGCTAAACTCAAAAAATTTCAGGTTAAAAAAGGGGGAGGCATAGTTTTTTTTTTTGTTTTTTTGTTTTTTAAATAAGTGCTGAACAAAGCTCCCACAACCAGGGCTCCGAATGTCTACGAATCTACAGACCATGGAATGGGGATTTATTTTTATCTGCATGTGGCATTATTCAGATGGCCGATGTCACTGCTCCCTGGGTCACGAATACCCGTGGCCAGGAGAAATGCTGAAGAGTTTAGGATTGCAGAACTGTGCCAGGGGCTGAGGATTTGAAGGTTACTGGTTGTGCTGATAACACTTGTGTAAAATGAATACATCTCATCCCATACAGAAGACTTGTTTTTTTTTTTTGGTTTGGTTCCACAAAAAGAGAAAATGGAGCACAGTGGTCAGTGCATACAGTAGAATATAGTACTTAAACACATTTCCTTTTGCTTATCTCACACGCCACTTTGCAAGAACACACAAAAAAAAAAACCCCAAAACAAACACACGTGTCTTCTGCATGGGAAATGTAAACTTTAACGCTCTGCATTTCCACCTCACACCAAGTCAGGTAGGAAAGTCTTTATTGTGTAGAACACAAATGCAATAACAAATTTAAGGATCGTTTACATTTTGTTTTCCCTCTGTACTGCAGTGTACTAAAAGTGGTAAGGTTGCACTCTATTACTTGAAACGCATCTCTGCTGTAACTCATTCTATTAGCGCAACACTGTAGATACACCCTATCCAACAAAATGAAGATTAAAATCAGTTTAGCTGTGTTTACTCCCCTCCTCATTTGCATGCATTATATCAAATCAGCAGTAAGGAGAAGTTGATTCTTTTTCTTAATCAATGACCTACTGCGGCACATTCCCTACAGCACTCAAACCTTTGCATATTTTAACAGCTCACTGTGAAGGATGATGGGATATTTCAACTTTTAACTAATTAAAGGCCATGCTTCAAATAACCTTATAGTGGCCACTTAGTAAATGCAGTACTTTTGACCAATGCAAAGCATTTAAATAATATTATTTGGAAAAAATAAACGTTCCTTGTTTTAATGATTAAATGGTGTCAAGTGGTAGACTTTGTTTTTCTGTTGACATTTGCAGTGCACGGTGGAGCTTGGACAAACATAAAGCTCTATTGTTCAGAGGCATGCACTTACAGGAACGCTCGGTGCCTCTCCCGCTGATTGTTTCTACCGGCGTTCAGATTCCTCAAAGTATCAAGTGACCAAAGTGTCATTAAGTTAACATCCAAACTTTATACAAGTTTTGAAATGCAGTTCAAGCGAAGGCTTCAGACTTGTTTGCTTCCATTTCACTGTGCAGTACTGGAGGAGGACAAAGAGGAGGATGGCTGAGCTGGGGGCTGACAGCTTTGGGAACCTCTGGGCAGAGGTAGATAAAGATATCAGAGTGGTTGTGTACACACACTGACAGAAGCTTGATGGGGGGACGGGAGCTTTTTAGGATTCTAAAATATCCAGTGCTTCTGAATACTTTAACTAAGAAGAGTAAGAAGAACAGGAGGCACTGGACAGAAAAATCAGATTGCTCAGTAAAAGAAAAGAACCAGATTTTGAGTAAAATAAGTATATTCTGATTATTATGTACACATTGCTACACAGTCTATATACCCAAATCAAGCAAAAAATAGCCAGTGGACATGCAAGCATAGGAATGGCTCTGTTCAGTGTGTCAAATCGAAAATTTTCCTATACAAGTTTTGAGCATTGCAGATAAAGCCCTGTGAGGATACCAATTTCAAATTCACAGCTCCACATTCACTTTTAACCCATGTTCAGAGAAGCACGTCAGGAAACAGGGAGTGAGGCAGCACTGAGGCAGCACTGAGGCATGCGTGGAAAAAAGCCTTGAAATCAGCAGGCCTTGGAGCAGAAATGGTCTGGCAGATCTGTTGGAATCCAGAGACAATTCTTTGTCTCACTACAGCTGCCTCTGAGCATGCATGATAGAGGCTAGACCTAATCAACACACTCGTACACAGAGACCTGGACACACACCTGTTATTTAAGCCTACAGTGAAAATATGCAAGGCTCTTTCATTACATTGTTCTACATCAGTAGACTGTCACTGGGATTTATTAGGTAAAAACTAAGGGGCCAAATGAAGCAATGAGGCGAGAGAGACACAAAGACAGAATGCACGCAAAATTCATGCTTCGGCTCACACAAACGTTTCATACTTGAAACACATGGATAAATCTGCTTACATAAGTGGCTCCTCTTAACAAACAGTCCCAACAAACGAGCACATGTGTACGCCCTTTCCTCCAATACACATACATACACCAATCCATAGTTCACTTAACAATGACTTGGCACTGTGCTCACTGAACTACAAAATCGTATGCTTGCCTTGGTGGCGTGTATGTGCGTGTGGGTTAAGTACTGCCCCAGCTGGGTTTCAGGGGAGTGCAGCATAACACTCCTCTGTTGTTCTTCCTGACCCCCAAGACAAGCCTTGGCCCGACACGCACGACACCACTCACAACCCTAAACTCCTCCTGACTGAGCTAACCCTCTACACACACAAAAACACACATGGTTTGTGCTTCCTCCCTCCCCTGAAGTCTGAACATGGATCAAGAGAACAATAGATTCCACCAGCCCAACCTCAGCTCCCTCCCTTTCTCAAGAGTGATATTTCCTTAGGTTGTGTAATTACACCCCTGAGCATTACAATCTGTGTAACTCTGACTGAGTGAAGAGTTCTTGGCCCAAAGACTGTGATAGTGACCGGTTGCCACTACATGTGAGCCACCCCTTTGGCTTGCATAGCGAGCAGAGCAGACCAGAGTTAAGTATCACCAAAAGTGCAAGAATCTCATTATTCTGTGGCCGGTGCCTAACACTGTCAAAGTCATTAAAAGAATATAAGGATAAAAGGTCTGTCACGCTGATGCCTTTCATGCAGGGCAGATTTTATTAAACAACACAAACTGTCATCAGCCTGCTGCTCTCTGCCCGTCTCTCTTTCTCTCTAAAAATGCCACCAAAAAAAGTTATTTTCAACCGTTTACTTCAGTTTTTCTGACAGAAACAGCTCTTGAGACAAATTCTCTTGTGAGTCATTTCAAAGTATAGCCACATCAAACAAACAGGTTCATTGCAGCAGTGGGATTTTGTATAACTTGGATGGTTTTCAAACAGAATCCGGTCCTATTATTGCCACTGTGCGGTGATGTTTGAGAATATTGCCACTGTTTTTGGACCACACTGGCAGCAAGTCTAGCCCAATGCACAGCATGTGACTGGCAGACCAGCTCACAGCACCCGACTTAAACCATCACATGACTAACTCATGCTCAACCGGTTAGAGGTAATCTCTCATGATTGGCAGACACATTAAATATGAGATGTGCTTTACAATCACATGCTACTCTCATGCTGTGCTGGTCTATTCAATCCCAAATTACTGATATTCATATCAAATGTGAGCCTGGCTGTCCAGCAGGAAAAGCCCGGACTCCAGGGCAAACTCTACGACCTCGAGAAAATTTCCTCAAAGAAGCATTGTGTGAAATACTGAGCAAGAGCATGGTACGGAGAATAAACTGCTTTATAGAACATAACAGGTGTCGTCTTCCTGTTTCTGCCTTAAGAGTTGGCTGGAATGTTTGAGATGTTGAAATAACACTGTAGCTGTGAGCCGTCACCAATAAGCAAACACTTGAGCTTGGTTTCAGTTTAGATTTGTACTGAGATATTTACACAGACCATGCTTTCACACTCCAAAGAATGAGCGCGAGTATGTCCAAGTAGTCCAAAGGTAAATATGTATTCACCACTTGAGCGCTTCAGGCAGCTACTTCTTTTAAAAGCAACTTAATTTAATATCTTTTGCAAGTGATGCTCAATAAAAATACATCAGTGGATGAATGGCACCGAAGAACAATGTCAGGAGGGTGTAATGTAGTAATCTTTAAAGGACGGGTTGGATTTATGTCAACATTTGGACTTTGATAAGTGACAGGAACACAAACATGGGAATGCACCTACCCACTTATGCACAGAAACATGCAGTAAGGCATATATATAGAGACACATACACATAATAAACACATCATTTTAAGTAAAAGCTATCAAAAGGCCCCACGCTGTAGGAAACTAATTTTCAATTAGACTTTAATATGGAGCCAGTAAACAAGAGTGTATCACTAACAACCTGTTTATCTGTGCGTGCAAGCTATACACCAATACAGTATGCTGAAGTTCAGAGTCCACTAACTACTGCTCTCCAAGTTTAATGGCCCAACAAGAGATAGATAGCACCACTCCAGATACTCAGGAGCGGCACTAATCAACACATGATTGTTGTGACATTTTTGACTAGCCATTATCTACAATTTGCTGCTTATGGCTTAATATAAACCTCCCCATGACTACCAGACAGCACGGCTGATCTCCTTCCAGATGGAGCGTAGGACTTAGCTCTAGACCTCTTCCCCTCCTAATCCTTTTCTTTCCTGTAGTCCTTCCTCCTGATCTCTCATTCTTAACCTCCTCACTGTTTTCTCTCCTTTCCTCTTCCCCATTATTCTTCTTCTGTTCTGAAGTGAAACAGCCTGTAGCCTGCGACAGAAAATGTCAAATGCCTTCTCTTCCTCATTACAGAGTTTCCCGAGGCACCCCTTTCCACCAGAAAGCATTCATTTCTCATGCACTTCCACAGTCTTCACCCATGTTCCCACCTACCAAACACAAAGGCAAACATTACTGTCTTAGAGCAGAGTTAATTTCATACTGCATCTTACATGCATTTTTTTTTTCCTAAATAAAGTCATTGCCTTCACAGCTTTGTTCATGAGTGACTTGCCAGCATTGACGATACATCATAACTCAAGTAGAGCAACTAACAGCCCTATCACAAAGAAAATATATTATTAATGTATGATCAAATGGCTTTTGATTTCACAGGATTGGCAGGGAAGGCTCAAAATAGACTACATAAGGCACCTTGGAGCAGGATTAATAAAGAAATAGAGGCAAAAAAAAGCAGAGAATACTGGATGTGAAGCAGATCAAAGAGATGCAGAAAGAAAACGCAAGCCTGACAACTTATCACAAACACACAACAGAGCTTTAGGCATGTATGTTTGACAGAATATTATTTCATACCGCAGCAAGCATGTCTGTGCGCACAAGCATGCATACTACTGCAGAAAGGAAGTTAGACCTTTCTCCCAGAGAGACTGGAAGAACCTCTTCCTCCCCTGTTCTCAAACACATTTTCACATGTGGCCAGCACCACCCATCTTTGTTCCCAGCTTCCACCAAAACCATGATGCAGGGTAGTGTTACATCACAATTACACGATGGCCGAAGTCTGAGAGGACTTGGTTCACCTGTCCTCAGATGAGGAGGGTTAAAGCGAATGTAAGCCTCTGTGTCATTCTAAACCCTTCATGGCAAGTCTCTCGCTTTAAATCTTTAAAGGGAGAAAGAAAATACTCTACATCCCCATTTCCAAGGCTTGGATCTTGGCGCATGTATTTGATACTAGTACGTAGTGAGGCACCCTAACTCAAAACTTTCATCCTTGATAACGTCATCACCTGTGGTTGTGGTTGTGAAGAACAGCAACAGGTAAAATTCACACATCAGTTAAGTGTCAGAAACAGCAGAGTTTCAGGTTAAGATGATTATCTCCAGCTTCAGTCTGCTAGACCGGCAACGCGGCTCTCAGCAATGACACATATCATTCTTCAATGTGGAAAAACAGGCGTCAGTATGAAATACAATACTGCTTAGAAACTACCCTCCGAAACCAACAAACAAGTGTGGCTAGTTTTACACTCATGGATAACTAGCGAGGCTCCCTCTAGAGACAAAGAGAAAGCACTGAGGGGTTTTACATGAAACTGACATGGTAAACTGAAGCGCCGCAAACAGAACTTGAACCTGCTATCTATCAGCCGAAGGATCTTGTGTACTGGTTCTAATGTTGAGTGTTGCCGCTTCTGAGACTGGGATGACCCTTTAGTTAATTTCACACGGAAAATCCAAATTGAGTCATGTGTGTGAACTTCTTTTGATGATATTTATATCTACGCCATTTGGGGAATTGTTCCCCTTCACATCAGCGGACCCTCTCTCTTTTGGAGGCAAGTACTATAACCCACACAGAAAGAGGGAGAATAAAGCCTGCTCTACTTTAGCCAGTCTCCCACATAAACCATCCATAGATGAGCAAGAGGAAAACAGAAGGACAGAGGAGATAAAAGGGAGGATGGGGGTGGAGGTGATTTTGACAGAGGGCTGAGAGAAGGGAAGTGCGGGGCCACTTATGCGCCCTGCCACCCTGCATCACCAAGCAGCCAATGATGGATGAATAAAGCATATCCCCGTAATAGAACTGACTTGGGGACCGAGCAGGATCATTAGCTGAGTAACAGCAGGCTTTTGGGGAATCGTTAGAGTACATGTATGTGTCTAACTATTTTGTTCTGTGTGTTCATGGTGATTCACTCTCATTCGGTTTAATTTGTCAAACTGCTCAGCAGCAAACCTACAGGGGATGAGTGCCAAATGTGGTTCTATTTCTAAGGTAGATAAAGGGCTGAGGATTAAAGCAGGTACAGCAGGTAAATAACAATCTGTAAACCATAAACTTCAACTCAACTCTAACAGCATTTTTCATCCGCAGTGATGTCATTTAAAGACCATCATGCCATTTTCTCAGCCTTATGAATCCCGATCATCAGTTCAAACTTGGGATTGTGCTGTTATTTGCTGCAGACAACGCTGCTCATATATTTGCATATCGTAGCAGTGGCGCACGCTGTAGCACCGAGATAAAAAACAGACAATAAATCAGGGTAAATAAACAGATGGCTGGAACAAACAGAGCACTAAGAGAACAGAAGGGCTGAGATGGAAGAGAAAACATAGGTATCAAGGACCTGCATAGATTGAAGCTCAGCTGTTCTAAATACACCATTTAAGGATAATACTGATGATTTTTCATGGTTTGAATCATTAACTTTAACTGGTTCTTACATTTCTGTCACGTATTCTGCAAAAGGTAGCCTTCTATAGGTTTGCAGGGTTTTACGTTGGGGTTGTCTGTATTCTTTGTTTCTGTGAAATGAACCTGCATGAGACATGAAGCTTACTTAAACTTACTAATGTAATAGTAATAAATTCATCACCTTCATATGCAATAGAGCTGAGAGCAAAATAGAAAAAAAATAATAATAATAATGCAAGACAACAAACAAGCATCTTCTGGGCAATTCGATGTAAATGTCAAGCAACCCACTTAATTTTCAACTTGAGTAAATGTACCTGAAGCAGCACAGGTATTACTGAAACAAACAAACAAGAAAAAAGCTTCCACCAGCAATGTCCCCTTTAATGAAATGTCTTGTCCGCAACAATGTTATACTTCAAAATAAAATGCTTCTTTCCTGACTGTAACATTTCATTTTATTTTCTTCTCCAACATAAAAGTAACTTTAAATCCTTTAACAGATACCCATTTGGTACCTTCCTCCTTCAACCTGGTTCATAAAAATTTTATTCTGAATAGACCATCATGTCTGCGACATATTTTGTTATAGACTTTTTATATTAACCTGTTAAAACAACATTCATTTCAAGGGTTTTGTTTAATTATTTGCCTTGCAATTTGATAAATGACCATAATGATAAATTACAGTTTCTTTCTGCACCAAACATGCATCAAACATGACAACAATATTCAGGAAAAGATTTTCTGAGAAGGTGCAAAAAGATGGATATGAAAAATGTATTTTATGCCCTGACAGAAAACAGAGGGTGGCTAAAAAAAAAAAATAAAAATCCCAAAAACTAATATAGTTCAGATGTTGGAGACTCCAACACTGGACAAGTGGGATAATTATGTGTTCCCCAATGGGATTGATGCTGCTTCTAATACTCTAAAGTCAACATACATGACAACCTGGTAGGCCTAGCTGAGAATATCTGAAGTAATAATACAATATTTGGGTAATTTAATTAGTTTCAGAATCCTTTGTTCCCTCAATAGTGCACGTAATTTTAGATATTTGATTTTCATTGCCAGTGTGAAGTGTTAAGAGTCAAAAGTTTTATTTTTCTTGCTGTTGTTATTAATATTTCTGAACTTTTTCAGTCTTTTTCCACATAAGCAGTGTGCTATAGCTTTATTGTAGTTATGCTAAATTTGTTGTTTCATCATATTCCAGGTGTTCTGACATTGTCACATCCACAATGTTAAGTAATCACTTATTGTATTCCACTGAAAGGAATTTAATACATTTTGAGTTTCCTGTTACCCGGGCCTTTTAGTTTTCTACCTCCAGGAAACAGACTTTGGCAAATAGAGTCACAGATTCATTTTTTTCCTGCTGATTGATTGATTGATTAAACTTTGCGTTTTTCTGATGTCACATCCACAGCACTACTAAAGAAGGGAGGACAATTCTGGCTCAGTGACTCTGGCCTAAAGTAATCTATGGTCTACTTCACAGGGTTGACCCAATGTACACATATTTTCCTATTGTAAAAGGATGATTCAAAATAAGGGTTCAATAGTCACATCCGCAACCATGGAACTGCCCTTCTGTCAGAATTGTGGCTTTGCTTTTTAGACAACACGGTGTAGCTTACCAAGACTCTTTTCTTGGCAGCTGACTCAAATGTTGAAGAGTCCTTGAAACATCAACAAGGAGCTTTTGAAAGCAATCCTGCTTTTAACTGCAATGTCATCATCATAAATAAACAGCTTTAAATACATAAAACATAAATACAGTACATAAAAGATGAAAAATATAAACTGAAAAAAGTGATTGCCTGGAATACAGAAAAAGTGATTAATATGCTTTGACACCATTAGCAAATATGGGGAAACAACTGCAGTCTTTAACACTCATGTGTTGGAGTTTAAACGTGGTGGTAAACCACTGAATGATCATCTACCATAAGCAGCCAAATGACAGCATGAATGATGTAAACTTCCTCTAGGTCGGTGCGGTCTCATGGTCACAGAGGAATCTTTCACAACTACGAGCTGCCTCATTCGGTGCATGTGTGACTCACAACAAGGGTAAGTAAGTCATCAACTGCAGCAATAAAAAGCCACAGCAATATTAAAGTCACATCAACCCTGTGTGAAAGACCTCAGCTGGCTGAGCCCTGATCATTTCAGCAGCCATTGAGGTAACATGTTGCCATATATCTTTGAGTTGTTCCTTTTGTTTGGTTTTCATATGCTGACATCTGTATTGTGCAAGTTTTGTTACTGGTGCCGTTACTGAATTTTTGCTGGTGCTAAAGTCTTGAGCCACCCCTCATTTCTTTTCATTTTTGCTTCCAGTCACTGTGGTACAGCAGCGACTTTCTATAGCCATCTGTAAAACACAGTGGAGGCTCTCCAAAACCAAACCTTGGTGTTGGAGATCTTGTCAAAATTAAAGGCATAATGAACACAGAACTTTGCCATCTGGAAAGCATCTGAATGAAAACGACTTCATTTTTCAGCTTGACAGTGATCCCAAACACACTGCCAGTGAGTAAAAGCATACCTGGATAGAAAAAAAACACAGTGGAACACTATCAGTCACAGACTGGCCTCCCCAGAGCCTGGACCTCAACATTACTGAAACACTGTGGGATCATGTGGGATCAACAGAACAAAAATCAGCCACAGTCCAAAGAAGAGCTTTGAATGTCCTTCAAGAAACCTGGAGAACAATTCCTGAACAATATTTAAAGAAATTACAAGAAAGCTGCCTAAGAATTCAGCCTTTGTTAAAGAATAAAGGTGGTCATGGCAAATATTGACTTTCAAGCTTGTTAGAACTGAGCAAACTCTGTTTTTGCCTTATAAATTGTATTTTTGCACATATTCATAAATTGCTGCACCCATTTTCCCAGTAAAACACAATACAATACCCAGGGTGGTCCCCCTGGGTATTGAACAACTGCTTGCTAGTTGTGGTGACAGTGATCAGCATCGACGGTGAACAGGTGAAATTAACAGCCCGGCACAACGCTGTGCGATCAACTGCCGTCTACAACCCTGGTAGTGAATTAGTGACCAGACATAAACAAGGCTTGTGCTAATGTTGTTGTGCTAAGCTAATGAAGAATTAGCGAATCACACAAAGTAATTTAAATGATGATACTTTTATAGCAAAACTAAAACTCAAAGCATTACAAAGAGATTCAGGGTTTTTGTCACGTATTATATCACTCTTTGTTCTGAAATTAAATCAGAAACTAAAAAGGGGAGATTTGTTTTGTTTTTTAAACATGTTTTATTCTCAGCGAGATAACACCTTTATTTCACAGACTAGGAACATTTGCAAATCAAGCTCAAAGACTTTGCATTAGCATAAATCCCACATCTCACGCGACACAGCACACTGTGATCACAGAACTGAGAACAAGACAATTGTTACCCTTCGAGACAAGAGGAACTATTGCTCCATGCTCCACAGGGATGGAGCCGGTTCATGCTACTCTGCTGTGGGGATCATCGAGGTCAACGAACGGATGGGTGGCTGTCAAGAAGAATCTGAACTTTATTATTTCTGCATCTGTGTGAGTACTTGTAGTATGTATGTGTTGAGCATCCATGCCTGTGTATCCATGTGTGTTTACTTCTTCACCTGGCTGTACAGCCTGTCAACAGAAGTGTTGAATCAGTGTGAGCTGTGCTTCTCTGCCAGATCCTAAGGAGCCCCCTGACACATGGGCTTTCAGGCAGTCTGGGCACAGAGACAGCAGCGATGCCACTACATAACAGCCCTGCTAAGCCCTGGACCAGTCCAGAGGAAGTCTGATATCATGAAAGCCAAACAAGAGTGACCACTGGCCCTCCCCAGACTAGCTTACAGCAACTCCTTTTTCTAAAGCCAAATTTTGGACCCTTTACGAACAAGTTCTTTGCTCATGTTTTCACGTTTTCCTTAGCCAAGAAGCCATTTTGCTCACTTAGCAACTCTCTGAGAGCATCCGTTCTATTATTAGTCTGTGGTATACAGACACTTAAGAGTCCAAAATGCCTGCTTACATGAGGTCATCCATTGCACCACTCTTTTTTTAATACATGAGAACGAGAATCCACATTACAGTGACACCAGTTGGGTCACATTCCTCTTTAGTGACTGAACACTTCAGAGACAATGCACCCAATGAGTACATCCAGTTGAGTGTGATTTCTGAGAATTTTCCATGCAATAACTTGAATCAAATCACAATGGGCTATGACACCCTGTGGCTGCAACGCCTTGAAACCACTTCGTTTATGGGACAAACACCAGAAATATGATGACTGGCATACAAATTATGAGCCTTGACTGATCCTTGATGCTGATACTTTAGTAGTGAAAGGAGATTAGGTCCTCCTCTGTGTCACTCGAATTGTTTAAATGTGGGCCATCGAAACAGTGAAGCAAAATAAAGCATTCCATCAGTCAAAAGGACAGAGATCTAAATAAAAGAAGCAACTGTCTTCTTGAAGTAAAATTTTTTGGTATGAAAGCGAGGAGAGGAGGCACTGAAACTATGCAAAATATCTGCCAGAACAAGCACCTGTTGGTAACAATACACTGGTGGAACCCACAGTGTCTCGCTGTGTTCAACAAATTCAAAAAATCTGCATGCCACACACGATCACCATTTACAGAGAATCACTCAAGTCCTCCAGTGGGACACAAATTGACAAAAATGATGCAAATTGTCAAAGAAAGGTAACAGATATCAAGGAATGTTTCAATTACTTTTTATTCATTATGGAATAAAAGTGATAATCATCTGCAGTGAGTGGCATTTGTTTTAATACATGTTCTGCTGGAGTAAAATATTTTCCTCTGACTGGATGGGATGACTGAACAAATAGTGCTGACGGAGCTGCTGCTTAAACTTACTCTGGAAAACTGACAGCTAACAGAGCCAAAACCAATGACTGAAATCTCAACAAATGTCATATGCCAGAAAACACTGTGAAAACTAAACACTACCAAAGGTGACCACAAGGACAGAAAATACAAATATCCAGAGCTTATTTGGCCAGCGGCAAATGAAAGTCGCAACCACACGCTGACGTCAAAGGGTGATGAGAAATATACAAGTACAACCCATAGCAGAGCTATCTGCTTAAACTGGAAAAACAGGATTTTTTTCTTTTTATAATCTCTCATCAAGGGCTTGAGCAACACAACAAAAAGCTGCTGAAAGTCTGAAGGCTTGAAGCTTGAATGACTAACTATCACTACAATGTCAGGATTGCACAGAGATGCATCCTTCTGCTTACTTTAAACAATGAGTTATGTGCATGTGGTACCTTAAGTCTATTTGTCTGAACAACGGTGACAGGCGAGCAGCTGCCAAAGAGTGTGTGGGGGGTGGGGGATTTGGCAATGTGCTTGTATTTCATCCTCAAAAAACAAAAAAAAAACAAACAAAAATCAGAATGTAGGTCCTCTTCTTATTAAGAGATTCTGTAATTTGTGAGCTGGGATTTTGCTTGTTAGAAGAAAAGAAAACGCCTTCACGAGCAGAACAGTGAACAGCCAGCCTGTCGAAGCAGCTGTAATCACCATTCACTGTTAGCTCACAAGTACTCTGCGCAAAAGCAAAACATCATGAATAATGCTGCAAGTTCAAAACACCGAGCGCACCGTCTTCCTGGTGTCCTCAACCTTTCATAAAGATCAGAGCCTTGGGCACATGCACTGGCCACGGATGCGCTAGCTGGCTTAACAGGGAAGAGATTGGACCCGATCAATAACCTGTTAGAGCAGCTAAGATGCAATGCAAGCTAAATTGGCTGGCCTGAGATCCCAACACCTATGAATTCTAATGAGGAGAGTCTAGGAACCTCATCTCCACAGAACATGACATCACCGTGGACAGTGAAAGGATCATATAATATGATGCATTATCCTACTATAATGATTGTAGCATATGTATGTCTGTTCCTCCTAGACATGTTAATCAATCTGGATGAAACTTACTATTTAAAATGTCAAGGATACCAGGATTATCAGTATCTATTCAGCTTTTAGGAATCTGTATCTGTAAATACGTGTTCATCAAACAGTGACGCTAATAGTGCCTGTAATTGATTATTTTGTCTCATATAATGAATATGCAGCTTGCAAAGTATGTGTTTATTATTCATTTGTTTGCTGTTTATGAAGGGCAGTTTTTTCTTTCCATCTGACATATGCAGTGATATAACGAAGATAAAAAGAAGAAGAACATGATAAATTAACATACACGTCTGTGTTTAAATACGTGAGCAGAGTCAATTAGTGCCACAGGCCTGGCAGGGTGGGTTTTTGCTAATTAGCATGAAAAAAGAAGTGAGCAGCCACCCCTCGTGTCCCACTCCAGAGTAAAAACATATTTAGGTTATCTTCATTTTTCTAGTAACTGTTAGAGGCAGCACCTATTTTGATTGTCTCTTTTCTGTGAACCATTGTGGTTCTTAAAACTCTGTTTTTAGGGCTAAAAGTTATTATTTTGAATTACCAAATGCCAGCCAGCTATTATATCACTCCAGAGTTCCTTTCACTGGTGCGAATGCATACAGGGAGGGAAAAAAAAAAGCTACAACTTTTAGAACAGTTTCTTTTGAAAGCAGCTAAAAACTAAACTCCTCAAAGAGCCAACAAGCTTAAGATGATTTCATCCAGTTAGCCAAACTCCTAAAGCAAGCTTAATTTATCCATAAATAACTCATCTAGCTTATCCTGGTTCTAAGACAAACACATGTTGGCTGGATTTTCATTTTATTCTTCAAAAGGACAAGAAAAAAAAAAAAGTAGTGAGGAAGCCTCATGATAAGACATGAAACACTGACTCTCACCACCATTCTCATGCAGAGGTTTGGCAAAAGCATCAGGCGTACGGCAGTCCCGAGGGCAGCTGGCTGACTAAGTGGTTCATGTGAAGGTGTGTGAGAAGGGCGGTGGGCTTTATATCCGTTTGATATGAGATGTTGTCATGGGCACAAGCAGAATGGGCTGAAATTGATTCTTTGAGGTGGAGTACCACGACTAAACAGCTGAGTGGGCTGTACTTGCAGAATGAGTATTGACAAAGGCCCATCAGTGTGGGCACATAGCCCAGGTCTAAAGTACCATAGCCAACCAGCTCTGAGATTGAGTCTTTTCAACTGATTTATTATCCAAAGTGTAAAGAAAGATCCCAACTGGAGGAACAGCAGTATGCAGCAGTTCATACTACACAGACAGGCAATTTGTCTTGTTCTTATCATTACCCTCCAAAATAAACTCCTGAGATCTATGGAAGAATAAATTCAGGAAAGTCTAAATATCACTGCTGCTATGCTTTCCTTCAGTGTCACAAACGAGAGCTATACCAATAAATAGGAGCAAAATTATACAGGAGATACTCTGGCAGCAGTCTTTCTCTGTGATTGCATTTGGTTTGAAAAGGCAACCAAAGGTGGATACCAATTCAAAAGGTGCCTTAATTTTTCATTACAATGCATGCTTGCACACATATATGCATTCAGCACACATAAGCTGGTTACTTGCGGACATAATTGGAAATACTGACCGTGCAGTGTATTTCAAATAGTAAGAGCTGCCTTTGATGAACAGCGAGCATAATCATTTCAGACAGTCAAAACAGGGAATCAATACTATTATTGTGATTAATGCTAACATAATCATTTTCAGCCCTGAGATTATTATTGCTCTTTCTCATCTTATTCAACCTGTTCCTTCCTGTCAAATCCTGCATTTCTTCTCTTGCTATTCTTGCTCAGTCTTACTTTCATACTCCCTCCTATTGTCTGCACGCCTCCATCTTTGACCCCATTTTCTTTTCTCAACACCTGTTCATCATTTT
Organism: Archocentrus centrarchus; assembly: GCF_007364275.1. Lineage (NCBI taxonomy): Eukaryota > Metazoa > Chordata > Actinopteri > Cichliformes > Cichlidae > Archocentrus > Archocentrus centrarchus. Next base: position 8,336,866 of record NC_044352.1, on the reverse strand, counting down.
TTTTTCCTCCCCTGTTTAAATCCAATAGCTCCTTCAAAAGAAAATCCTTCTCAGGGAAATTTCCAGTGAGCGATATGCCAGCTGCCTCTTCTCTCTGTTCGCATTATTGCCTCTGCTGTAACACCGCAGGGATGTTTCACACGGACGCAGCCAGAAACAAAGTCCCCAAATAGGCTCTCCACAAACAGCAGTGATTGTGCATCTGGAGGAAACTTGGTTCAATCAACTATCAAATAATTTACCTCTCTATATGCCTCAATCCCCATCTGTACCTGTGTATTGATTCATAACGGCCCGTTTCCTCTGCTGTATATCTATTTCTGCTTTTAAACAATGTCCTTTGTTGCAGCTCACAGCTGCACAAAAAGGGACCATTTCTTAAGTTAATTGGTCTGTGGCCAATTTGTCCTTGAACATATGAGAGTCAGATAGCACCACATTTCTGCTAAAAGCACATCGTCTTCATAACCACTTAGTGCGCGTTAGCGGCTCGCTTCAGCCCTGCTACCTTCCGCTGCTATTTTCTGACACAAGAGGCACAAACACTTCTTAGCATTAAGTTGGTAGCAGCACTCAGTGCAGCAAAACAATGAGATTGTTAATGGGTGACAAGAAAGAAACACTCAGTTGTTACCAAACAAACTTGCTCACCAAAGCTTTGCAAGTCACTTATTAATACATTTTTAAAAAATGAATGTTTTGGAGGTTCTTGTAAAAAATGAATGAATGCCTTGCTGCAGACTACACCTGGTTTTCAGAACCTGACCTTATCTAATAGGAAAATGGGTTAAAAAGGTAGGAATGGCTCGCTGTTGCAGAGAGACCAAGGACGAGTCAAACTGAGTAAAGGAGGCCAAGATTCTCAAAGGAAACAATGTGTTTGTCTGTGTATGTTTCCCTGAACTTTACAGCCCATTTCCACCAGCAGTAACCTGGAGGCACTGCTGCTGACATCGCAACATGACCGCTCACTGAGTAGAAAGAGGCATTCTTGGTGAATCAGCACACACACACTCATCTCCATTGCCTTTGAACATGCCTGCCAAGTCGTGGTGCCTGCCAGTGAAAGCTATGGCTCATATGAAGATGCTATCTTTGCTGCTGACCAGTTCATTACTGCAATGCGGCTCTATAAACAGGTCTGGCAAAGCACAATGACGACAAATGCCAGTTAGCTGAACTTCTGGGAGGGAGAGTTCTGACATTTGCTGAAGATTACAAGACCTCAAAATGATGCTGAAATCAAAGAATGAAAATAAGTCCTACTGAGCAAACCTGTGCTGCCCCCCTTATGTCATTCCTTTATGTCCTCATCATTGGATGGACTTGGACTGAAGATGAATGAGGAGAGAAATGAAAGACGATGTAGGCAAAAGTGTACTAGGAGATTGTGAAGCAGTGCAGGGCTGTGCTGTGCTTAGGAGGAGCTACTGAAGGAGAAGGCTTCACTAATAGGAGATGGAGGGAAGAAAACAAGTGGAAGACATGTTCTTTGGTGTTCACAGCAAGTGCTGCCATCTGGGGACTTGAGTAGGTCCATCTGATCACACCATTGTCCTGTGCCACCAATCGATGTCGAGGCAAAAGGGTGGAGGAGCTGAATGGGTTTGGGTAATGAGCTGGGAGAGCAGCCAGTAAGAGGACATGATGGGTGTATGTTACTCAGATGTCAAGCTGCACACACGTAAGCAAACATAGAGAAAACTCAATACAGCAGAGTGACCACAGCCAATAAAGCTCCATTTTCACTTGTAATACTGACTGTATTATAGTGCACTCAAAGTGTAAAGGCAAATTCAGCGCATTTGAAAGTGTCTGGGTATGTTAAAACCTTCACCTTCTCTCCAAGGTAAGTTCTAAGACAAACCTGGGCTTCAGAGTAAACGCACAGAAAAAATAAAAAAGCAGTGACTGGAACCAGAGTTACATTTACCATGGGGAGAAGGAGCCACAGAACCAGACACACGCTGACAGCTCCTCTCAGCTGGGTTAGAGCAGCTTAGTCGAATCTCTGACTGAACCTGTGAGGGAATCACATTAACACAAACTGTGAGCTTAATGCTCTGCTGTACTCCTGATGGCAAACGTGTGTGATGTGGAACTCAATGTTACGCCACCAGTGAGACAAAAAGAAAAGAAAGTGAGAATCCCTACTTTAGACACAAAAAGCAGCAAATTACCAAGTGAGGTCAAGGTTAGTTTAAAAAAAAAAAAAAATCACTTTCCTACGATGTAGGAAGAAGAAGAAGAAGAAGAATATAAAACCTCCAATGGTTCAGCGATGGTCTCCTAAATCAGGAACATTTTAAACAGACAAGATCATCTTCTGGTCGGGGAGTCAACAATCTCCAAAGCCATTAAACAGATGGAAACAGCAGGAAATGCACTAATAACAACTTTAACAGACAACACACCAAATATTATGAGACTCAGATTTGAGGATTTGGTTCTCGTCTTTGTCACACATGGTAGTAAACTGAATATTTTTCTGACATTTCGGACTGTTCCTCGGACCAAATAGCAGACATCACAGTTCGCCGTCAGAAATAATCACAGGCAGAAAAATAACTGCTTGATACATTCAAGAAAATAACGCGGAATTCAGTCATGAGGATAAATGTCAGTTGCAGCCCCGAACATAAGATGTATTTAGTAAAGGTGCTGAATTCAACGTTTGCTCGGTAACAGCCATAGTGTCAACTACACGCATGAAGGCACATTTTTACGAAGCACGTTAAGAACGGGAAGTACAACATTTCATCCTATTAACTCACTCTTGGAAATCACTGCGCGTCACAGGTTAGCAATTTATGACAGTGTAAGAAGAGCCATGGGAAAAAGCCTAACAGGTGGAATAAAAATCATCTCCTACTTCAAGCTTACTGTTACAGGATTCCTTATCGTATTTTTGTCTTCAGGATTTTTTTGGCTCATTAGTTAAAGTTTGGGGGCGGGGGCTACATGCTTAAAAAAAACTCACATCCAAAACAACTAAAACCAACTACAAACTGAATTCTTTATAATTTAGTCTTCATATCAGAATAAAATCCCCAAGTGAGATACCACAAGTACTTTAGATAGGCAAGTGTTTAAATCACCCCTCCATTATTATTAACTTGATTCTGCAGTGCTCCTCTGCAACTAGAAGACTCCCAGGGAATCTCAAGATACCCAACTGAATCTTTATTTATCTCTTGACTAAAAAAGGAATTTAGAGAAAATGTGGCTTTTATTAACAGAAAATGTATAGCAGAATCATCGCTGCCTTATTTTAAAGTGGCATTAGTTATATGAAGATACATTTTAATTCCATATTTATCGTAAGACTTTTTTGATAGTTTATTTGCTTATTTAGCAAGTACATATTTCCCCACCTGGAAGGCAGAAATGTGTTAACTGAGAAAACAATTAACACTTTGAAATGTGGCAGTCTAGACCCTGTCTTTAGACCACTTTCCTTACACATGATTTCACAAGGGGCACTGTAAATGTGAACCTTGATCTCATAATCATCATTATCCATCTTTGAGAATTTTTTTTTTTTTTTAAAAGGTGAAAATCTTCCAAGAGCATTTTTTTGCAGTTTCTTACAGACCTGATTTATAAATCAAGGGTGCTTCAGGACCTGAGAGGTAAATGGTCCATCCATTAAGCTCCATGAGGCAAAAACAAGCAGATCTATGTCTGTTTGCAGCATCAATCAATGGCCTGCCCACTCACGAGTCTCTGAGCTGCGACAGGTAACAGCCATCGCTACATTTCTGCTCTCAGTCGTCCCCTCAAGGTTACCTATTGCCTTGCTCTGCTCTCGGGATGGGAGCTGCATATCGAGTGCATTGGCTGGGCAGGAATCAGAGAACCACGAGAGACAAACTTCTGCTTTCTGTCTTGACTGCACAGCTTCTCAGCTGTGATGAAGGGTCAGATTCATGTTTGATTTTGAAGCTGCCTGACTGTCATGGCAGACAGGTAAAATGAGTATAATTCAGTGTAAAGGCAATGAACGGTTGTTAAATTAACTTAGAGAATGAAGTGGGTAGTAGGAAAAGGAGTGCGTGGGTGCAAGAAGATTAGGAAGAAAAGTACCGAAGCAAAAGTGAGAATGAAAGTAAAATATTAGGTAGGGTAAAATATTAGAGATGATGGGAAATAGCAAACTGTAATGATAACCCATAATCACCTTGGGGTGAAGATGAGATAAAGACAAACTAGGCAGCAAGGGGAAAAAAATGGAAAATTGCCATCAGACAGACACCAGGAAAAACTGACTTTGCAATCTCATGAGAATACAAGTTTACAAGAACACCAGTTGGCTAACACATGATCTGGTCATCAGCCACCAGTCATCCTGGCAGGTAGCAGCCATCAATGATGGATGATGCATGAATTAATCATGAACGAGAGGACAGAGATCTAAATGCACAGTGAGGTCCCATTGGGGGGTGGACAGTGGAACCAATGGTAAGCAGCCAAGACATGAACAAGTGTAGCTTGATCATCTCTTAAAATGTATTACGTAACACAAGGTCAATAAGAAATGCTTGCAGCAGTGTTAGTGTTGAGAACAAGATTCCAGTTCACACATGGATATTAGAATTGATACTTCTGAGCATATATAAAAACTAATCAATAACATCAAATTGCATTTTATATATTGTGATTTTGATTTCAACGACACCCCTTTGCCAAATGTAGAGCTAAATCTCCTTATAGAAACCCACTATGAAGCAAATATATTCAAGTGTGAAGGTGTCAGGCCCCGTTGCCGTGCTGGTGCAGCATTCTGGCAATTTAAGGAGGCACGTGTGTCTAATTGATTCAGTTAGACTTGTGCTCACCTTTAGAATGCAAGCAGACTGACACTGGCAAGGTAACCACTAACAAATGCCACAATTATACTTCCATTCATACACACCTTCAGTCAGCTAGTTTATGTCTGGTATGTTTCCACATTTATAACACTGTGGCATTGATTTTGCATGTATGTGCAGGACAGAAAGAAACTATAAACTACTGCTAGTCAGTACGATAATAACATAAAGATAAAGCCAATCCATGAGGTCTGAGCTGAGCGAATGGGCAGACAATAACAATAACAGTGCATGTGCACCTTTATGCATAGAACTATATGAGTGCCTTATTGTGGCACACACAAGCCCAGAATAGAACATGTGACACTTTTGCATCGACACAAAGAAGATTATATAGCGAGTTCATGCAGAGGCCTGTAACCTTAATGACAGTTCGTGTCTTGTGTTTGAGCCACCCAGATGTGGACGGGATGAGCAAGCATGCTGAAACACAGCACGCCCTTTACAAATGTTGTTTGGCAGGATTTTACTCCAGTAAAGATGTTGTAGAAATCTGCGTGGCTTCAGGAATGAATGAATGTGAGGTATGCTGACTGATGATTTAGATATGCTTAAGCCAAATGAAAACACAAGGCTGACCTGTATATCTGCTTCCAAATATAAACCACACACACACACACACACACACACACACACAGATTCGAGCTTCCTCCTGGTAGGCTCTCTCTCAGTCACACCTGTGCACACCTGCTTTATCTTCAGGTTATTCAACTCAAACTATCCCCCCAAAATTTTTTCACACACGTGTCAGGTTTATGCGCGAATGTAAACACGTATCCTTCGAGTAGGGGGTCATAATTATTTTAAATATGAATGGGCACACACCTGCTTTCACAGTCTTCAGGCGGACTGGCTCCCGAAAGTGGCGGATGACAGCCAGCGTGTCTCGGTTTGTGAGTCCGCTCACCGGAGTGCCATTCACCTCCAGCAGAACGTCCCCGATGCTGGGAAGCCTCCCGGCATGACACACCATCGCCTCCGAAACTATGTGTCCAAGGTAGGGGAACTCTCCCAGCTCAGCGCCTCCTCGCACCTCAGCTACAGTCACCAGCTCCCCGGATCCTCCCCACGAGACGGTGCACTCCTGCACTTTAGTTGACCAGTGCTTCTTCTTTTTCAGTGTCTTGGACATTGTTGATAGCTCTTGTAAACCTATAGGGAAGTCCAAGAACGATTGTCCTTCAAAGCAACAACCGTTTCAGATCCTAAGACGCAATGACGCACGGAAAAATCATTGCCGGTTAGAGAAGTTGAGGCTGCTGCCTTCCGTTGTATTCCATCCCAAGGAAAACAACAGTTTTTGTTTGTTTGTTTGGTTTTTTTTTTAGCTCAGCTCCTTCTGGGAATGATTGATCCTTCCATTGAATTATTCGAGCATCACCTGTCCGCGACCAGAATGTGAGACCAGCTGCGTCAGTGTCGCATTGAAGCGGAAAGTGCTGATTCTAATGCTGGGGCGTCTCGATCCCACACCCCAGTTCACAGCAACAATGTGTAGTTAACCAACAACAGCGGCGTCCCCCGTACTGCTACACCCCGATATTTGCTACAGGGCAGGACCGAACCTGTGAGTCCCGCAGTTTGCGCGCACCAGAGCCTGTCAGAAAAGCGTGGAAAAAATCGCATATATCCCACTCTGGACTTCAGGGAACGCCGACATATTTGATAACACTAAAGAAAATAGTTTATAAAATACAGGAAAGCCTAAAAAAAATTGGTTTATACAAGGTTCACCAGCTGCTGAGAAACTCCCCTGTCACTGATAGTTCTTCATCCGAACCGACTGAGGGAACTTCAACCTGCGCACCTGTCCTCCCCGCCAGCACTCCTCCATGGTGACATCAGCAAGGCAGTCCTTAGAAACGGGAAAACATACCTGGTCCTCCTCTGAACTGAGCGGTTATCGGTTATCTGATCCTTTCAAAACACCGAAAGTCTGCTCATTGTTGCTCGTTGCGCGCTCTTACGTTTTTTTCCAGAAGCACTGTGGATTTTATTTATTTATTATTCTGAAAACTATGCGGCAGCGTGCAACAGACGTGATCCGATTAGGTTTCGCTCCATAACTTTTTTTTTTTTTTTTTTTTATCTTTTTCCGTGTTGCTTTCGTGACGGCAGGCAGTTCTCTCCAATCGGAATTGTGGGAGGCGTTCCTAAAGCGTGTATATTAGGCCAATGGTGAATGGGAAGAGGTGGGAGTTCTGTGAGTGGGAATCGTTGGGTTTAGTGTTCGCAGTGTGTTGCAAGGCGGTGTTCTCCCACTGGGGACGCGTGTTTTCACGTAGGACATGCTTGGTGAAAGCCAGAGATGGGCAACTTATCTGTTTGTTCCCTCTGTGCTGATGTTTTGTGTGTATGTGTTCCTAATGTAGTGTGAGACAGCTTCTAAGCGATTTCCGAGCTTTACGTGGCCGTTTTAGGTCCATAAAATGCGTTTGGAGATATGGGACTGGAAAGGTTGTTTGTCGGTTAATTGTCGGAGGGCTTGATGATTTTTTGCGCAAGTCTGCCCTCTTGTGGTTGCCAGTAGTGAAAGGCTGGAACGTCATCCAAAGCACCAATCAATAACACTAACTGCAAAACTATTAGATTTTAGGCTGTACTTACACATCAGATACGCGCAACTGTGTGTAAAGAGTAATTAAACACCAAGAACAGCGTTTGCACATTTAAATACCTTTTGTTTACGCTTACTTTTTTAATTTTACCTGTTTTTAAACCTTTATTTTAATCTCCCCTGCCTGTAATCTATTTTCTCACGGTGAGCCAGGGATAAAACTCTTATTAGACACACGGACATAAAGTCATTTTGTGTGTGCGTATTCATCACAGTTTAATGACTTACCTGTTTTGGCTGCAAAATGCGTGAACATGACTCCTGTTAATGTTATCATTTCTGGTGCTTTGCTAATAATTAACAGTCAGTCAACTTTCCAGCTCCACTGTCCGGTCAGCGCCCTCACAGGCACACAGACAAAGCCGAGCCTGTATTCTGAAAGCCGCTGATAACAGCTGTGTTATGATTTTTTTTTTTTTAAACTTTCTCCACTGCTGTTAAGTTTTATATTATAAGGGCTGTAAATGTGTGTTCGCCCGTACAATAGAGCCTCTGGTGTCAGGTAGGAAAACCAATTTGTAACATTTAGATTCTATGCCTTGCTCATTTTTTTTTTTTTTTTTTTTTTTTTGTTCAATTTCAAATTACTTCAGTGTTAATTAGTTTTGCTCAACACAGGAATAAAATTCTCGGCTGGCAACTCTTCTCCCACATCTGAGAAATGCGAGCTGCTCCTAATGGATGTGGACGCAAAATGTAACAACACCACCTCTCTGTGTCCATCCTGTAAGTTTTAAAAATGTAAATGATCGCACTGCTTTTAGGCTGAAAGTTCATTTGCCTTGTACACATGACAGCTGGCATGTTCTGAACCAGCTTCTTTCACCTGTTTTATAGATGAACAGTCATCAGGTGCACTTGCCGTCATTATTATCCCCTCTCTATTGGCTCTGAGCACAGTGTTGGTGGTGGCTCTGATTTTCTTTAGTCTCTATAAAAACAAAGAAAGAGTCGAGAGGACTTCAGCTCATTTCAAAAACGGTAGGAGCTGCAATAACTACATGTCCATTTATGAAAACCCTGGAAAACCCTGGAAAAATCTAACATTTTTCTATTTTAGTGCCTCGTAGTAATGCCAAGTCATTATTTACTTAATACGCTTGCATCTGTTCTTGTTGTAACAGGCAAGCAGAGCGTTTCCCTGGCTGCAGCTTCTGTGCGTGCTCCAAAAGTCCAATCAGTTTTGGATCACTGGGAAATCCCTGAAGAGTGTGTTCTTGAGGGACTTGAGTTTTGGCAGACAGGTTGCTATGGCCCCATTTGTAAAGGTCTGCTAAAGAAGAAAGGCGGAGCCTCTTCTGCTGTGGTGGTTAAGTGCCTCCGAGGTACAACGTGAATCTGTCATTAGGCAAGGGTCATCACTGCAGATAAGGTTACTCACTTTCACTGTGTCTTGTAATGATGTCATTCCATACAGATGCCCCTGACAAGCCTGAAACTAGAGAATTTGTTGAGTGGCTCCTCTTCTGTGCCACAGTGTGTAAACATGAAAATGTGGTGCAGATGTTGTACTGTCAGACCAAACGTCTGCCCATGTACCTGGTTTTAGATGCCTACACCCCAGGGAATCTCCTTCACTTCCTCTGGACACTTAGAAATGTAAGTGATCCGAAACCTCTATCAATTCAAGGACAAATGCGACCTTCAGTAATTAAATGTAGTGCAATGACAAGGACTTATTTTTAACTCTGGAAGGATTCGGGCAATGCAGATCCATTGCAGAACTTCTCTGAGAGGTCAGTGTTTCTGGTGGCAAAGCAAGTTGCAACTGGCTTGGTGAGTCACTTTTTTTTTTTTTTTTTCCTTTTTTTTTTTAATTCCAAAAAATACTTGGAACAAAATGAGTTCATTTTAGATGTCATGCCCTACAGCAGATGACATTCTGCACTGCAGCAGATCATAATGCCTTTGCCATTTTCTTCCCCAAGATATTGAGGAAACTGTTGTTTATCTTGAATTTTGAATAACAGTTGCAGCAAAAGATTGATGTGTTTAGCTGTAATTGGCTCCTCCCTCAGGATTACCTGATGTCAGAGCACAGGCTGGTGCATGGAGATGTTGCCGCCAGAAACATCTTAATTGGCCCAGGCCTCTCGGCTCGGGTATCTGGCCTGGGTGTGGCATTTGAAGGACGCAAAATGGATTCAGCAATTAGGCAGAGGGCAGCAAAGGTGCCTCTCAAATGGCAGGCTCCAGAGCGGATTATGATGCTGCTCAGTATCGACAGAAGCGACGTGTAAGGGCAGAGTTATGGCTAAGGAAACAAAACACTAAGACAGGAATATATGTATTATATTTATTACTCACATTTTTGTATGTCTGTTACATGTTCTAAATCATTTTTATATGGTCCCCCTCAGGTGGTCTTTTGGAATCCTACTATATGAACTCATCACCTTAGGTATGTCTTATCTAAATCTCTAAAAAAAAAAAACCTATCACTGTTTAGCCACAGGTTTATTGCACCTTTCCACATTATCTTAATCTAAATGTCCTTATTTCTACAATCAAACCATCAGTGGCATTACATAGCCAATAAAGTTACAGTTCTTCATTCAAAAATGCTTTTTTTTTCTTGTCTCAGGATCTCCACCGTACTCTGAGCTGGAGCCTTTGTCGGTGCTTCCAAAGCTCCAGGCGTCTTATCGAATGAAGAGACCAAAGAATTGTGGAGGACTTTTGTAAGTATAATTCACCTAAAAGCAAGAAACAGATGGAGACTTGTGATCAAATGTCTGTTGTATATATGTACATGCAGTAAGTACGATATACCATTTAAACAGCGCTGAAAAAGTCACCACAATATGGATGATTTAAAGGAGCAGTCTGATGTTTTGGGACATAATAATAGTTCATGTCTTTGTATGTATTTAGGTATGATCTGATGAAGTACTGCTGGATGTGGAGTTTCAAAGAGCGACCAGCATTTTCAGCCATCATAAAGCTGTTGGAGTCATCGCTGCACCTTGCTGCTACTAAACCTATTTGTGTTTCTGAGGCCATAGACATATCTGAGTATAAGAGAATTTCAGGGCTGAGTGAATAGACCTGCACTCACCTGCCACTTTATTGGGTACACCTCTTCAGATGCTTGTTAACATAAATATTTAATAATCAAGACAACTTGCTGAAATTCAAACTTAGCATCAAAAGAAAGATGAGTTGAGGGACTTTAAATTTGCTATGGTTGCCAGATGGGCTGGTCTGAGTATTTCAGAAACTGCTGATCTGCTCAGACTTTTCCACACAACCACCTCTAGGGCTTACAGAAAAAAAGAGAAAATATCCAGCGAGCAGCAGTTCTCTGAGTGAAAATGGCTTGTTGATGCCAGAGGAGTTTATTGGAACTCAACCAGTAACTCAAATAATCACTTGGTACAAGCAAAGTATACCCTGAATGCACAACACTCCAAATCTTGAAGCAGACGAGCTACAGCAGTAGAAAACCACACCAGGTGCCACTTTTGTCTGCTAAGAGAAGGAACCTGAGGCTGCAGTTCACGCAGGCTCTCCAAAATTGGACAATAGAAGACTGGAAGAATGTTTGCTGGTCTGATGAGTCTCCATTTCAGATGATGGGGTCAGAGTTCGACATAAAAAAAAACATGAAAGCGTGAATCCATCCTGCCTTATGTCAGCTGGTTAGGCTGCTGGTGGTGCAATGGTGTGGGGTATATTTTCTTGGCACACTTTGGGCCCCTTAGTACCAACTGAACATCCTTCAAACATCACAGCCTTCCTGAGTAATGTTGCTGACCGTGTCCATTCCTTTACGACCACAAGTGTATCTTCTGAAGGCTGCTTCCACTAGGATAACACAACCACTTTGCAAAGCTCGAAGTGGTTTCTTGAACATTACATACTGTACTCAAGTGGCCTCAAAATCCAATAGAGCACCTTTGGGATGTCGCAGAATGAGTGATTCGCATCATGGATGTGCAGCTGACAAATCTGTAGCAATTGTGTGATGCTATCATGTCAATATGGAGTATAAGCTCTTAATCCCACAGTGAACAAAGGCAGTTCTGAAGGCAAAAGATGGTCCAACCTGGTACCAACAAGGTGTATCTAATAACAAGTGTGTAACAAATATGGCAGCAACACTTATTTGGTTTAACATACAAAATCTATTGGTTCTTAGATTGCAGCACAGTGCTCTACCATCATTTATCAATAACTGTGTATGGTTACAGCTCGAACATTGATAGAAACATGTTGAAACTGACTACAAAATTTACAGTTCAATAATAATAAGATGAATTAAAGACAATGGTTCCAAGTATTTTTATTAATACGTCTTTATTGTCAAACTGTAGAGACCAAAAATCACAGATTTTAGTATTCACTGAGATCTTTTCCACTTTTCTATCATTTGGCAAAGTACAGTTTTTGTATCTATAATGCTCTCGGCATGCATACATTACTGTGACTTTACAGTTTAAAACCAAAAACACCCACACCGACAAGCTGAATGCACCACTGAATGACTTGGAGTACATCTGTGTTTAGCTTGGGTTTGCACACCGTACTGTAGATTTTCTTTGCACGACTGGCTATCATAAACCATGCCAAGTACCACAGTGATTTTTTTTTAAATCATAACTGAATCAGACTTGGTCTTGAATTATGAAATTGTGCTACACTTGATTAGCATTCCTTCAAATGGCTCTTTAAGGCAGAATAATATAGATAAGTTAAACTTCTAAAACTACAGTTGTGGCCACTGAACCTAAACTGCGAGTGATGCCATACCCTACTTTGACACCTCTGAGCACAAGCTCAAGAATGATGGTTTTCAAAAGGCAGGCGGGCAGTCATTAGGGCTGAAAATGGACAGATTTACCTGTTACTCTGTGGTCACATCTTCATCAGGATTCTGAACAAATTAGTATAAAACTATATAATCTCCCCATATGTCACTCACGATGCAGAGAGGCACTAATACCCACTGTGAAACACAATGAGAGATGTCAAAAATGGGCCCTAGCTAAGAGACCGATCTACAAAAAAAAAAAAAAAAAAAAAAAAGTGATGTCTCTCAGATATGATACTGGCCAGGATAAAGAATACCAACACGAGCATCATTTCCTCCATCAGCCTCTGGGTTTAAAGTCTGCTGTTTGATGCTTGTGATCAAACTCAGCACTGACTGCAACACTGCCTTGCCTTTAAGTTGAGGCGGAACATGCAGCAATTTTACCCACCAGATGGCAGGAAAGGTTTTGCAGCCTCTTTAAGGGCAAATTCACTGGGTTATGTGTGGTCTGCAACTTCCACTCCTGCTGGATTTTGTCATTCACATTGATTTCTTAAGGCAATGAAGGAGGAGGTCTGTGCTGTGACATCACTTCACCACTACAGTCCAGTGTGGATTTACTTACTATTTAAACTGTAACACCTCTTAAAACAGAGGCGTATGCATACAATAAGCCAATAAAAATCACACATAAATGAAATAAGGGAATCTAGCCCATCATTTTTTTTTGGACAGTCATACCTTGGTAATAACTCATTTAAAACATACATTCAAACATCAAATCAAATAATATGAAGGACACTACCATCATGTTAAATATTTTCCTTAGTCATTGGATTGAAGACCTCCATATAAAGCGTAATGATCTCAACCCAAATACAAACGCTAACAAATGTCAGTTTAGTGCTGAATGAATTCATATTACTCTGTTACAAAATATAGATACAAAGAGGACGCGAAATTTTGAATCCTGATTATTGAGATATCATTTTTGATTTATGGATTCAAGTCCACACCTACGTAATTTCACTACATGAATAGCGATTTCTTGAACTATGCATAAAACTGTGAAATAAATGTTAAGTTCTGTGTGGCAAACCAAAACAAGTTAGAAGTAAGAAAATATTAGAAAGGTATGAATATTTTGAATAATATACAGAACCCTACTATAAAAGTGCCTGCTGCCACATGTTCCCAATACTGACAACGGTTGGATTAATACTGAAGAAGGGAAATTTAATAGAAGACACGATGAAGGTTAATCCTTACCAGTAACATAAAATGTCTCCCTCATCCCTTACTCTAACTCTTGATGCCGGGTTCTCTCAGAGGTGTCACATCATAACAAAGTTAAACAGAGTACACGCACACACACGCACACACACACACACACACACATACATGCGTGATGCATGAGCTGGTTTAGCTTGAATGCTCCACGGCAGTCAGGAGCAGCAGCAATCTGTAATCCTCAGTTCACCCAGATGGGCTGAGGTAAATCTATTTGGGAGTTTTTTGTTTTTTTTCTTTTGTTGACAGTTCCAGCATCCCTTTTATACTTTACTGCTCCATAGGGATGTTGGGAATAAAATGTAGGAGACGGACCACAGCAGGTAGTACATACACGCGGGGGGGAAGGAAGAGCAGAACACCATGATGACTCCTGAAAAAAAGAAAACTGAATGTTGGCACAAAATGAAAACAATAAATATCAACCAGCTGGTGTTGGACTCATCATGTGGGATTCAGCAATGTTTTTCCCGGCATATCTTGCTGATGTTGAGATCCGGGGCCTATTCCAGGAAGCAGGTTTTGCTAACAACTCTGGGTTTGTTAACCCTAAAATGAGGGAAACTCAGGTTTTCTGCTCCAGAAAGAGTAACAGACTCTGTGAAGCTAACCTGTTTGCTGGCAGATTTTATCCAACAAATTCTGAGTATCTCTCTGACTCCTCCCCTCCAGCTGCACCTGAACCACCTCTCTGACACTCCGATTCATTTCCTCATTCATAAAATGGCTGCAAAGTGATCTGAGGAGCGAAGTAATCTGCAGATGTTTATGTTTCTACGAGCACTGAAATACCAGTTAGACGTTAATTTGTTATTTTTGTACGTGACATGAAGTTTTTACAGTCGTTCACTCGTCAACAGGCTGTAAGGACGTAGAGAGCGATGATGTCAGAGTGGGTCAGGCTGATTAAAGTGACTCGTCATGCTCCACACTGACACATAAGATCCTCCATCCATCGGATTAAAATGGAGGCTCCACTCTTTATTTGCCCATTGCCACAGTGAATCCTGGTATCAGAGCTCCATTGATGATGGTTTTCTTTCCTTACTCACACACGCACTAACGCAGGGTGATCATACTCTGATCAGCTGTTCTGGCACGGGAAACTCAGAGTTGCCGATCTCAGAGTTGATCAACTTGGAGTATGTTTTTAAACTCAGAGTTTGTTGAACATGCTTCCTGGAATAGTGCCCTGATGTTGAGAGGGGTCACCTTAAAGTGACAAACCAAAGCAGCTTCAGCGACTTTAAAATCCAAAATTTTGGCACAAAGTGATTTAAATTCACAAAAACAACTGAACTGGAGTTAAGGGATAAGTGGTATAATTTCTTTTCCTTTGATTAGACAAAACTGCCTTTAACCAATTAGTTTAGTATTCACGAACACATGCAGTTGGTGCTTCAAGCCTAATTGTAAAAAAAAGTAACATTAACATTAATCATGACATTTATTTGTGCTGGCAGTTCTGGTTACGGTTTTCAAATTTTTTAAAAATGACTTTACCTCCAGCGTAGACGACTTTCTTCCAGGCCTGGGACTCCAGAACTCTGTCATGGGGGTAGAAGTTTTGACTGATCATGAAGAGGATCATGGCAACCGCAATGACTCGCAGCAATGCCATGTTTCCCCCTGAAAGCAAAGAGGCACTTGCCAGGATGGCTGAGGAGTAAATACAGGGCAGGCCACGGTACATGAAAGGGATCCCTATGGGAAAAATAAGTAAATAAAAGAATTAAACTGAGTGGTAAATGGTAAAGTGACGGTTGAAATTAAAGCCTAAAATGGAAAAGACGGTATTAAATAAAACTACTACTTTTTAACTTACCACTGGAGAAGAAACAGAGGCGGACAAACACAGAGAGGACATAACACATGCACAGGATGTTGTCGAGCAGGTCAGATGTTCTCAGGAGCAACGACGTAGCAATCCCAAAGGTCGTGAAGTCCGCAAAATCATCTAGCTTTGCACCTGAATGTGAAAGAGGAAGTTTTGACTTGTTTGCTGCTGATACCTGTACTGATATTATTTAGAACGGCTGCTGTCACAACTGCTTCTATCAACACGGTTTATTAATCACGAAAGCCACATTAGATACATCATGTCCTTTCAGCACTGGTCTCTGCCAGTGTCGCTGTCATGTGACAGTTGTGTGGTGCATGAACGTGCAAAAATTTCCAAGTGGAAATGCCAGTGTCAGCCCAACAGGCAGGCATTCTATAAACAACATTCTGCACTGCCTTATCTCTTTATCCCCCAGGAGCACGTAGCATGTTTTCAGCGGATGAGGGTGAGGTAATTCAGGCCATGGCTCATAGGTGGAATTCCACAGTTCAGGGTCAACAATTTTTGCAATTTCAGATATGCAGAGAACCCAGAGCAACGGGATAAAATAGACAATTGGGCCATGATCCCATGGAATTAGGCTGCTTAATCAGAAAGTTATTGTTCATTTGACAAAATATGTGGGGGGCACAACAACGCCCACCTGCAAAGTCATGCAGAAAAGGCCTGTTGTCACACAAAGCCCCCTGAAATATGCAGCCAACAACGTATTGTGATGCACCTGGAAACTATTTTGGGCATCTCAGAAATTGGGAATTTGCAGACTGGAAGCAATGTTAAAGCTATTTATACTTTCCCATTTGCTATGTATGGTACTGTGATCTTTTGAAAACAAGCCACAATGACACTTTTTTTTTTTAATGTGTAAGAAGTTAACTTGATGCATCTCAAATAACACTGCATAAATTATGTATGACTCTTCTCTTGGAAATGTTGTAAGCAGGGTTTTCAATGGCAGAGGTTCCTTTTACTGGATCCCTTTGTGTGGCCAAATTTTTAAAAAAGCCCCGACAAAAGACTGTGCAGCGAGCCCTGCCAACACCACGGTGGAAGTTTATCTTTGGTAAGTGCTACTGACCACAACACTCTACTTACCCAGTGCAGAGCAGGCATTGAGTTGCCTGGCAACCGCTCCATCTGCCAAATCCAGGAGATAGCCAATCAGAACAAGCCAACATGCAGCGTGATGGTGCCTGAACAAAACCAGTCAGCGTTAGTTTATCACAAAATAAAATCTCTGCAAGTTCAAAAGATTAGAAGCTAGTGCTGCTAAATGTTTGACAGAAACAAATATTGTTTTTGTTTGTTTTGTTTATCTTGGGGGGAGGGGAGTAACAGAGAATTGCTATTTTGGGGATAGCAAACTGCACTATTAAAATAAAGACAAATCTGCTATCATTCTAAATATTACTTGTTTTCCTTGATGGACAAAACACAGGATGATAATTATATTGCATTAGTCTGTTTGAGATTCTAAACTGGCCATAGGTCTGAATGTGAGTGCAAATGGTTGTCTCTGTGTTAGCCCTGTGACAGGTTGGCAACCTGTCTAGGGTGTACCCTGCCTCTCGCCCTATGGTTGTTGAGATACCCCCCCCCCCCCCCCCCCCCCTCCCAAGACCATACTGAAGCTTTCCCCTCTCATACTGCTCTGACTTTTTCCGTTGTGTTTTCTATTTCATTCACGTGTTTAGTTTTTATTGTGTTGTGTTTAATTGCTCAACTTTGGTTTCTGGTGCACTTGTCACATTATTAATTCACGCATTCACTCACATAATGATTCCCACTTACAAACTGTGTCCATCCAGCAGCTGAGCTTGACTAGAAAAAAACCATTACTCGTTTATTTACTCACCCATTAAGGCTGCTGAGAATCGAGGCCATTCCCATGACCATGTTGGCAACTGACAGAGCATTAGCTGCATTTTTACGTGCAAACTCCTTGATCTGAAGCTCTGTAGCCCGATCGCTCAGAAAGAGTTTTTTGGTGCACTGAAAGAAACCTGATGACAGAAATCAGACGATAACAGCAGTTAGTATTTTTCTGTGTTAGGTCAATGATCTCTGCTGTGGTTTTAGAAAAAAAGCTAAAGCCCTACTATGACAGATGACCACACCAGATGGCATGTTGTTGCGGGTGTCTGAATGGGAATAGTTTACTAATCATATTTTGGATTGAGATAAACTTCAGATGGGGCAAGAGGAAAAAATAGTAAAAGCATTCTTAAAGCTTTAGGTATACCATCGATTACTGAATAAAGAATTCAAATACTTTATCATGAGAATCATAATGCAGGACATTGTAATATAGTGTGTGCTTTAATTGATTTAAAGGAAAACACTACTCCCTCCACTTATGTAAAAGAAATGTCACTTACCAAGACGTATGATTATTGGCTGGAGACCAACCTTACGATACATTCATCCATTTTCAGATCACTACAATGCATTTGTTACTGTACATTCATTAAATCAGGCATGTGCAGCCTACAGCATGCAATGAGTGCCTCATTATCTACTTATTACATTATCATTTGTGAATCAAACATACATATTTAAATTACATGCAATAACCTTTAACAGTAAAGATAATATCTGAGAAACAAAGAAGTCAAAAGCATACAATATCTGAACAGGATGAATGTGAAGTGCTAAAACTCAAATGTGAAATCTTATCATGGATCAAACACACACAAATACTGGTGTGGGGAACAAGTATGGATACTTAGGGGACTACTACGTACACCATTGGCTACAATGAAAGTGAGTTGGACCTACTGCATTGACACATACCAAGCAAGAGATCAATTAGCCTGTTAACTCTGATCAAAACATACTGACCTTAAACAAGGACATGGCAGCAGCACTCACAGAGCTAACTGCTACGTTCTATTAATAACACTGCAGCCCAGGCTTTAATGGGGATTGTGTAACTGAAATTAACCTACAATCCCACCTGGTTTCCTTGTTTTTTTTATTATAGTGTCAATATTAATAGTTTACACATAAATGATATTGGTCGGTATGACTAGAAAAGCAGTATACAAATTTACCATTTATGCATAATGTTTCCCACTGTTGTATTTCAATGGCACAGTTCTTCATCTTTTCCTGTATTTTGTTTGATATAGTGAGTCAGTGGTCAGAGCTTTAAGCCATGATGAGGCTTCTGAATATGCTCTGTGTAAGTGAGGAATTAGCTGAACAGGGTGTGGAGCTAGCAGGTCTACGACTTGCAGTCCAGCTGCAAACGATGCAATTTTAGAAATTTGGTAACAAAGGCAATGAAGCGCTTGTAAAAAAAAAAAAAAAAAAAAAAAAAATTACAAAAATGTCAGGTTTGTTTTGGTATTAAATGTGCTTATTTTGCTCAGATATAAAAAATTTAAAAATGTATTTTTTTTACTTGGGTTGCCTTTATTTTCTGGAAAATATAAAGATCTGACACAAAGCATGAAATTCAAGCAAAACTATAAGAAAACAGGGCATGGACAAATGTGCTTTTTCAAAGCAATGTATTAACTATTAATACTGATATTATAATGTTATGCAGTTCAGCAACTGAAAATAAACTAAATGTTATAAAAAGAAGCTTGCAGTATTGAGGATGGTAAAACTTACTGCTGACACTGCCTCACTCCAGCAAAAAAAAAAAAATCTCTTTTCTATCGGCCTCTGCTTTTGTGAGCTTATTATTTTTTATCAAGTCTGTGTTGATAAAAAATGCTGTCCAAGACAGTATCACAGATAATGACCTGCAAAGTTTCAAAATTTTTAACTGTTGCAGTAGCAACCCTTCAAGTGTTTTTCACCCTGAACTTCCTGTGATTCCAAAGCCAGGCGAGTTCAAGAGACTCTTCATCTGAAAGAAAACAGCGTATGAGACACAGCAGAAAGCCAACAGTATCTTGCACTTTAACTTGACAGCATGCTTTTTACTTCTCATTTTGGACTTTAGCACATATTATAGCCTGGCATTGAAATTACATCAGTCAATGCAGAAAACATTCTGCACTGAATCTGAAAATCGTGGAATTGGTTTACTTTGGTCACCATAAACACCATTAGAAAGCCACACATGCAGCTCAAAGTAGCTAAAAGATCTTACAATCTAACCACTCAATGCACTGTCCATGTCGCTAATAAAAAAAGAAAATAAAAGAGGATAAAGCCAGAACCAGAGATACACTGTCAATTTCAAACAGGTCTCCATTTCTGGATTGCCCCTAATGAGTGCAAAGCATGATGGGTATTCCCTTGTTATGTAATACCCTATGTTTCCTGGTAACAACTAAAAGACTAAATGGAAAACAAGGAAAACTCAGAGCTCACAGATCACAAAAGGGATAATCTGCAGTGAACGAACTGGACTATTGAAACTACATACGTTTGAGAGTTGATGTGTTCTGAAATAGTGACATATAGTTAAAAAAAAATACATGGCAATGGCATTACAATTAGGTACGAATAATGCACAGGTGTCATGGGAGATTAAATCCTGTATAGTGAATATGGTGTGGTTTCTAAGTAAGTGTTATAATCAGTATGTATAACTTGTATTCAGTACAAAATAATGAATAATAATGAACTTGTAACATGTTCTGTAACTTCTCTCAAAAGGTGGTGGCCCTGGTATGTATCTTCACAAACTTATAACTTTGAATTCATATTTATTACACTTTATTCTGCCCAAACATCATCACATCTGCCCAATTAGAGCTACAGTAAGCAGTCCTCAGCTTTAATCCATGGCACCCACGCCTTTGTAAGCGTACAGTAACCCAGAATATGAGAAGAGATTAAGAAAGATAACCTACCAGAGGAGGAAGTCAGGAGAATCATGATGGTGTCTGGCTCAAAGCGTAACAGCTGAAAGAAAACATAAATAAATAAAATTACTTTTTTTTTTTGGACTGCATACACAGCACTGTTCTGGATATACACAAAGTTTATTTAGCATAATAGAGACACTAGGATTATTTAAAAATTCAGATTAAAAATGAGCTCCATAAACATCTCAAATATAGTCCTTCATAAGATTTTTAGTCGTCAGTTTTTGACACCCATATGGCTACTCATTATCCATACTGTTGCGCAATGACGCGTGCCCTTACAGAGATTCTTCCGTCTGTTCCATTGCTTTACAAAGTCTAACTAACAGATTCTTTTCGGGATTTCATTAATTGTTTGTTTGGTTTTTCAAAATCTCTGGAGAAGTCCTAAATAGATGACAAAACCATTTTTGGAAACAAATCTTATTCTGCCACTGCTCTCGAAACTACCTGCTGGTTCACCCTTTACAGCTGCTCAGCGGGTACCTTAATGCGCAACAATCTATCCTAAGCATCAGCCTGATTCTGCAGCGTCAGACGGCCTCATCCTTCTGCTCAAGACTTAAAAACAACAAAATGAGCTGATCTTAAATTACAGATCAATATCTGGAGCTGTCTGACCGCCCCCAGTATCTTTACACAGAGGTTTAAGCAAGCTGCGCAACTGCGTCACAACTAATTGGACAAAAGCCCAGCGAGTCTAAAATATTTTAGTCTCAGTGATTGTGCACATTGCATAATCACTGATTACGGTAAGATCCCATATAAAATGCATCACATCTTACCTTCGAAGGAGCTCCACTGATTACTTAATCTATACAAATCAAAGGATGGAGAACGCACGTAACCGACGTATCCTATTGTCTTTCTTTCCCGTTATTTCTTTTTTTTCAGCAGATTAATTTCACAATGAATTTAAAGCGTGCGTTAAACGTGGCAACACTCTCAGTTTCCCACACATCACACAACCGGTTACCTGTCAACTTCCCAGCGACTTTTTCAGCGGGTCCTTTTAAAGTCCAAGGATAAATCCGCTGGAACATTCCACCGGAAATGACGCTCTCATTGCTTCTGGATTATTCTGTAATATTGTTTCTCAGGTCTTTTGATGGACTACTAATGTGGTGGAAGTGATATTGGGACAAAACCACGATTTTTAAAAATCATTTTATGGATGCAAATACAGTGCGTAAACATAAGATAATATGTAGCCATATATACAGTATGCAGTTCTCAGTGATGGGCAAAAAGTCATCATTTCAGTGTTAATATCATTAAGTACAATAAGACTCAAAGTTCAGCAAAACTTTGCACATTCATGACTACTTAACACATCTGAGCCATTAAGATGTCCTCCACCAGAAGAAAAATACACGGCAAAACACAAGTGGATGGAAATGGTCCATTTGTTTATTTGTTCTTTCACTCCGAAGTCAAAAATCATTGTCGGCCCTTTTAAAAAACCTGAAGCTCAGGTTTACTATTTACTAAACCCTGAACTGAATATGAAATAAAATATTCACTTCCTAAATATACTTAATAAAGAAACATATTGGGTGTTTTTATTTCTGTTTCTTATTGTTCTCAAGTTGGTTACAGTGTATCACTGCAGTACATGCAGTGATTATGCAGTGATGTTAATCCACTGATCTGTATGTTTTATTGGGTAATAAAAGTACAGAATGTTAGCAAATAACTAAAGGTACAAGCTCTACCTTTTCTCAAGGACTCCATGCGAACTAACTGTGTTTACTTAACAGACTCACTTAAGGACAGATTAATGAAGCATTCACTACTGTGTATGTAATCCAAATGTAAATGGACAAATGGTTGGGATTTAACTGTAGAGCATGTAGTTCAAATTTATTTTATAACCCTGATGAAACAGAGCACATATGAGCCTTCTGATTCGGAAATGTACTTATTGTACAGTCAGGTCCACGAGGGTTGTGAGAGAAGCAACATCCCTGCCAAATGTTCATAGATGAAACTTTCCAAAGTCAGGTCAAAAGAAGTGATATACTAATTGTAGCTTTTCACTCTGTATATTATATTTTTGTTCACTACCACAGTGGATTTTAAATCAAACAGTCAAGATGTGCAAACTTTCTGCTTTAATTCAAGGGTTTTTACAAAAGTACTGCAGCAGCTGTTCAGGAATTACAGCCATTTTATTCTGCCATTTTCAGAGGCTCAAAAGTAATTGGACAGTTGACTGAGAAGCAGCTTCATGGCCGGGTGCACCTGAAAGAGGCTGGAAAAAAACAAAAACAAACCTATCAGAGAACTAGAAAAAACTGTGGCCAAATCAACAATCTGGTTAATTCTTAAAAAGAAGGAACACACAGAATTAATTTTTAATTAATAAAAACCTATTTGTAACATCTAGCCAAGTCAAGAACATTCTCAAGGTTGGAGGCGTAGCACGGTCAGACTCTACAATCAAGAGATCTTGTCACCTTGTGTGTAAATACAGATGATTTACAACCAGGTTCAAACAATGATTACACTCAAGGACAGGAAGGTCAGATTAGACACTGAGAGAAAACATCTTAATAGTCTGCCCCATTCTGGAATTTTTGATTTATTTTGTTTTAATTGGACCAGTGAAACCAAGTTTAACTTGTTCCAGAATGATGGGAAAAGTATTGAAGTAATGGGAAGGAACAGCTCATGATCTGAAGCAAGCCACATTATCTTTCAAACATAGTGGAGACAATGTTATGGCAGGGGCATGTGTCAGTGCAGCTGGACCACTAAGTGTTTAATGATGACGGTGCAGGATGAATTCTGAAGCGTACTAAAAGCTGCAAAACTGATCAGACAGCACTTCGCAGTGCAAATGGATCATGTCCCAAAGCACACTGCAAAACCAAACAGCATTTCTTAAGGCAAAGAAATGCAGCATTCTTTGGTGGTCAAATCAGTCACCTAATTTCATGCTTTTCAGCTGAGAGCATGCTTTCAGCAACTGAAGGTGGCTGCAGCAAAGGCCTGGAGGAGCATATCAAGTGAGGAAACAGCAGCTGGTGACATCCATGGATTCTAGACATCAGGCAGCCATTGACTGCAAAGGACTTCAATACTAAAACAATCCTTATATTTAAAGTTATGCTATTTTTTGTGAGGGAAAATGTATAATTCATAATAATAATAATAATAATTCATTAACAGTCTATGCAATACTTTTTTAACCCCTTGAATTTACACTGAAAGTCTGCATTTCAGTTATGTCTTGAATCTTTGATTTAAAATCCACTCTGGTGGTGAACAGAGACAAAGATTACTAAAGCTCACACTGTTGACACTAAAATTAACATGATACCAGAATAAGGAGCCAGAAACAGTATTGATTATGACATTTTTTTAAAGAATAAAAGTCAAATCCTTGTGTTTCATTAAAAAAAAAGAAACATATTTCGACCGCTGGTTTGGTTCAGTGGGTGAGCACTGATACATATGGGGCACCCAACTGAAGCTAATTAGCAGCCCCACCTATCCCATCATACACTTGATACACCAAGGACAGGTTGTCACTCTCTGACAAGGCACTCAAGTTGAATTTTACAGTTTTTTTAACACGTATGTCACTGAATATATGAACAGACAACTGGAAATACTAACCTCACATTGCATTTACACAGCACAACTCATAGGTGGCATCATAAAACCAGAATGACCTCTTGAGACTGGCATAGAACTTTTTACTACTCACAAATCAAAGTGCTTTTCTCTACTATAACATATGTGTGTGCATGCCACACAAGAGCAAACCAGAGCATGCAAACTGTATACAGACAGTTCAAACCCAGAATCTTCTAATCAACCCTCCGTCTTAAGAACCTTTAATAACTTTTCTCTAATGTTTTTAATCCCACTTTTAAAATGATATCAGGGGTGCTGGGTACAGGCTCTTCAGAGATAATCTGGATCTGGCTGGAACTGGCTAAAGGAGAATCAGTCAGTGTCCTCAATGTCCTCTGAGTTGGAGCACATGCTCCTCGAGTGCTGCCTTCTCAAACCAGGAAGAGTTCTGAGTATCCATGTTTGGTGACACCTTCATCAGACAAGACTCTCCTACAGGCTGAAGAAGCAGGTGATGTGATTTAGCTTCATTTGTCAGTAGATTCAGGCAAATAATGCAGGACTACTTTTCTTTCTAACTACTCTATTTTATTACACTTGCTCACTCTTATATGGGGATGGTGCAGTGGTTAACACTGTTGCTGATCTGAACTTTCTGGCTGGCCTTTCTGTGAGGGGATGTTCTCCCTGAGCTTTTGTGGGTTTTCTCTCAGTGTTACAGTTTCCTCCCACAGTTCAAAGACAAGCTTGTTAGGTTCTTAATTTTACTTTATCATCACCTTTTTGTCTAATATACTACCTGCAGGTTTGGAACCTGGGGGCACATAAGCTGCCTAGTGTTTCTTGGTATAAGAATGAATTTATAAGCTATGACCTAAAATGAAGTTCAGCACATGTATAAAATTAAATTAATGATTTGTTGAACTTTTGGCTGATTTCTGATACTAAACTTAAGTCTCTCTGTCATTCATTTGAAAGCACCTCACCCAGAGTCTGTCTTTGTTACATTTTGAGCAACTACACTGTATTTCTAAGCCTCTTTGTTGAAAAGGACTCATTCTCAAGAGGTCATTCTGGTGCCGGGGCATTGCTGCTGAATTTCCGTGAAAGAGAGATACGAGCATTATTGTAACATATGCTATCTGCAGTACACTGTCACACAAAACACACACAGCCCAGACAGTGAAGCATCTTGACAAGATATGATTGTGGCAATGAGATGTTACATTAAGTTGTCTAACTGAATTGTGTAGGAAGAAACAATGATTCAAGTATCGCAGTAATATTATGTTCCAACTCTTGAATTATGTACTAGATGCTTCCTATATATTTGATAGCATCTTTCTTCTGTTGCGAATGAATTCTAGGCCAATCGGTGATACAAAGACACACAACCTTTTAAAGAGAGATATTTTAAAAAGTACGAAGAAAAGAAAGTTTTATGTTTTTGAAGGTTCACTGATTTGTAGAGAAATGAATAGCAATAAAAATCTGAAGCCAATGTCTACTGAAATGTATTTATGACATTCTCTTATATTATCACCATAATTCATATTATTGAATGTGACTATGTATTTATTCATTATTAGTGTCATAACTAGGGGCTGGAGGATGTCCCATCATAAAAGGGGCAAGTTACACCCTGCAGAGGTCACCAGGCCATCACTGGAGGAACACACTCGTTTTTTTATCTGTACAATACAACGGATCATTTGTGAACATGCGAGGTGGAGCAAAAATACTGAACACAGAAATACGGTGGAAGAAAAAAGAAAACTCACAAGATTACAAATAGCACATGAATTTTGTTTTTAATTAAGAAACACCAAGGGGGGGAAGGAGAGCATCCTTTAAACACTGGAAATGAAACAGTCAAGTCGTCTTGACATAGACATTTTTCAGCTGGTACACTTTCATTCATTTATCTGATACAGTAAGTGTTTGCTTTAGTCGGCCATTCAGAAGTGAAGCAGTAAAATGATGAATGAAAAAAAAAGCACTAAAATAAAAATAAAATTCAAAACTAAAAGTGCACCTTTCTTTATTTGTAATGGAGTAAAATAAACCAAAAGCAGCCATCGGTTCCTCACCAACTCTGCATTTGGTGACAGTGTACAGTGTATGAGTGAAAATCCAGTTTAAGAGCAGATATATAAAAAAGGCACCCAACAAGGGGCACACACGCCATCACTACCCTCGTTAATGATCTAACCTGGACCACAGCATTAGCTTTCCTCATCCCCACATGGTCACGATGACACCATTCTGTGAGCAAATGCACTTGGAGCCTAAGACTTTTTTTTTTTTTTCCATCGAGTGAATAATAAGACCACTTTCCATCTATTTGACTGGGGACCTCCAGTCAAATATTACATAACTGCCTTTAATGGAACCTTGTTGGAGTGATTTTTTTTAAAAAGAAATTTCCAGGTGGGTCCTATTAAAATCAAACATGAGGGGAAAAACAACAGGGTGTGGGAGGCAATACATAAAAACCAGAGAAAAGAAAATAGCAAGCTTCTGTGATTGCTCTAAAACAGCAGAATCAAGCCTAGAAACAAAAGCAGTGAAAAAGAGGAGGGGAAAAAAGAAACACAAAATAAATAAAATGAGGCGATACTAAGTGAAAGGACAGTGCTCATTTTAGGATATTAATACAAATATTTTAAGCTTACAAAAAAAAAACAAAAACAAGAAAACGTTTATGAATCCCAAAGTGATTGTGTCATTGTGTGGTGGTCAACTAAAGGCGGGCGAGCATGCTTTATTTCATTAGAGCTACACTACTGATCACAGCACCTGCAGGAGGCTTCCACTGTGTTAACACACGACCAAGCACTGATCCAGCTACGTGCTGCAGATGAATCCTGAAGAACCGCAGCGCCTTCAGAGTTTCATAGCTTAGCGAGGCGTCTCTAAAGCTACCAAACCTGAAATTTAGTGTAAAACTTTGAGGCAGTTCTGGATTGACCCTCCTGAGGATGTGGATAATGACACATGGACACACACACACAAACCCAAATGCACACATCTGATCCTTCCTGTGGCTGAATGTAGATGATCTGTGAAAAACGGAAAGGGCTAAAACATACATAACTAACAAATCTACTTCACATATACACTCATTCTCAGTTGATACAGATATCTACCTGACTGGCAGATAGTTTTAACACATAAAACAATATCATCAACAACCACACATAAAAAAAAAATATGACACATTTTCAATTCACTTAAACTCCTTTTTTTTTTTTGAGATCTACTCAATCAAATATAGCTGTGGAGGCAACAAACTGTGCCATACCACCATTAAATCAATCCCAAATGCCATGGATATCAACAAAAGTCATAACTGTTTACTGATCTATACCAAATTACTAAATGAAACCTCTATATGTGACACACTAACTACATGACTATGTGCTGTATCTTAATGTCTGACATTAGCACCAAGATTTCTTTCTTTAAAAAAAAAAAAAAATACAGACAGAGAAGACAAAACAGCACTTTGAATTACTAGCGACGCAACAATAAGCAAAGCTGAAGCAGCAGTGCTTCTAACGTTTGCAGTTAATCGTTTGTATTTGACGTCCTGAGTTATGTACTGAAGCTGCGAGTGACTGTGACCATGTGCACTCCTCTCCCAACGGTTTATAAAAGACTGTAAGCATGCTCGCAATGAAAAGGTTCCTCAACAGAAGTGAAGAAAGAAGGCCTAAACGTCTTCAAGTATTAATACAGTTAGGCCTTTAAAAAGCCCAGGACACACAGTATTAGAACCCAGAATCAATTCTGGGAAAGTTGAAGAGCAGTTATGGTTAGTTTGCATGTTTTCCCCCACAAATATAATATATATAATCATATGTATATAAATAAAAATTCAGTGCTGTAAAAACATCTCCACCTCCATAGGATCTGACCCATCGTAGAAGGCCTAATACATTTTACTCTTATCATGCCTAAAACTACTGCTGGAAGTATGTAAACTGTACTGGTTGTCCTGTGTTAATAGTCCTTCATTAAGAATACAACACCGAGGAAGAGAAGACTTGTTAATATTATCTGAATTTTTCTTTTTTTTTGGATTTACAGCACACAAAGAAATGCATCTTGTTGTGTAATCTTTTTTTTTTTTTTTTTTTTTTTTTGGTAGCAGCAAAGCACCAAGTATGTGTCAGGCTCTATTTGTGTAAGTCTGCTGTGTGTGTGTGTGTATGATGTCACTCCAAAGTCTCTGTGTGTGTTTGTGTACATGGGTGCACCGCAGTCTATGAAGAGCACGGCTGCACGTTGGTGCCATGGGCTGCGTGGGCTTGCAGGTCAATGGTCTGGGCTGGCTGCTGTCCTGGCCGAGCATTCATCAGCGTCAGGTTTCTTACGCAGCCCGTCATTCCTGATGAAAACTTCCCCCCCGTCATAGCAGCCATATCTGGAGCGCCACCTGTTGCATGAAATCAGATCCATTAAATAAACCAACTTGACTTACAAGATGGATTTTTAGGTAACTTGTTTGATTTGGAAGGATTTAAAAAAAAAAATCATGTAAGATTAAAATGTCACGTCACACACAGTTGGAGTGAAAGCTAGAAAATTCAGATATAAGTGAATAAAAAATTAACTGAGCTTTGTGAAGAAATCTGAAGAATCAGGAAGACTGTATGAATACCTTAACTAAAGACATGGTCGCTAAACACAATAAGAACCTACTTCCACTGTTGTCTTATGTAACCAAGAGGCATGCAGTTAAAAGTAAAGACAAAGTTATGAAGACTGAAGAACTGTGTGAAACCTCGTGATAAAATATTTACAATACTTTCAGACAGCTGAAAAGCTCCATTGTTTTCAGTGAAACTAAGCAGCCACACACTCTTCTCACTTGTGTTACAACTCATTTTTTATCTGACTGTGTTTGAGCAATGACAGCTGGGAGAGGCACCAGCCCCCCCCCCTCATATTGTCATTCCACGCACCGAGATATATACTGCCTTTGGTGTTGACCATGAGGCTTTTGCCCTTAGATTGTCCATGCTGTCGGGCTCCTCCATCAATCTGGATGTATCCATCTTTTCCGGTTCTGCGAGAAAAGAGCAACGCAACACAAATTAATTCAAGAAATTCAGGAAATATTTGATGCCACGAGTTAATAATCAACCTTTTCAACAGCAGCTCATTTGACAAATTACAGTACAAAAAGTATACATTTGATATAAATATTGCATTCTACTGGGAGAGCTACACAAAGTTAGTACCTGACTGCTGTGATCTTATGCCATTTGCCGTCATTGATGGACCTTCGGGATAAGATTCGTGCCTCTCCACTTCCCAGCTGGTAACTAGATATTGCAAAAATCATGACCAGAATTATGAGCTGTAATTTATTTTCTAAATCTAATCTACCTGCTAGTAGAACTACAGAATTTCAGGGCAGACTCACCTGAAAACAAGGTGTCCGTTCTGTAGCCCGAGGCTAATAAAGTCCTTGCCTCTGCCATGTTCTCCAGGTTCCTGAAATTAAATGTGTTAGGTTACATTCTGTTGTGTGACTGTGTATGAACTGCAGAACACTGACCAGCTGACCTGTGGCCATTTTGCAAAAACAAGCGCTATAACAGCAAACATGAAACAATGCAGTGAGATCATTCCCAGCAGTGACATAAGATGTCCCATGCAAACTAACAATGTCACAACAGGCGTTCATGACACTGCGCAGTACAAACAAGGATAAAATTAAACTGGCACGCATGGCAAAATAAATAAGGAGTGTCTGTGTTTGAGTGGATACCTTTTTAATAGCGTGCACCTTTCGCAAAATGCGTGCACCATTGGTCTCCTGAGGAAAATGGAGGGGGGGTGAGTTAGAGAAGCAACATGCATTTATTTAGTGCTGTCAGATGGAGCCAGGCTTACAGCCAACATGCCTGACAGTGTCACAGCTTCAGCAGAAGACATGAATTTGACAGTGTAATGATGAAAGACATGGTGATGTATTATTGTCCACACTTAAGACTATAAATGACATGGAATGGCAACAACTGCAACCTTTTTTCTTTTACAGATGTGGTAATAGTGCTGATTAAGAGTGCTGGAATGCAGTAGCAAAGTTAGGTTGGGGATGAAAAGATGGAGGGGAAGAATGTGAGCACGGGGCACGTCTCAGTCCTGCAGTTTGCAGGACAGGACCCGGACTTACCACTCCCTGCCACAGGATCAGGCCATCAGAGGAGCCGGTGTTGATCTCCATTTCAATTGTCTCTGGTGAGTCGTGTGCACTTAAACAGAAAAAAGTCAACACCGCAATAATAATTTCAATTCATCATTACATTACTAAATAGTTGTGACATTGTATGTAACATTAACCAACGGTTACCTTCTTGGGAAAATGGATTTGGGAAGGGCGATGTATCCATTACTGTTGAAATGAGCTGCATACTGATAGGGTGAATCTGCAAAAAATACAGTAAATAAGGATAAAAAGTGATTAAAGTCACGATAAAGCTGTTTGATCTTTACTGAACTTATGATGCCCTCCAGTGGTAAAGGTATGAAAGAATCCTGGGTAAAACCAGCTTGGTTAGTTGTAACATTTACAAAGTTGTACTCTTAGACTGAAAATAACACGTCGTCCTTGTACATATGAAAAGTTAAGCAGATAAGCAATAAAATCTACTGCAGTCTTTCTTAGTCTGGCATGAATGGCAGCTTTTTTTTTTTAGTTTCTTCTTTGGCAACTTTTAGATATTGCTCTGTAATATGCTGACTTATTACCTTGCTTTGTTTGAAAATGTTAAAAAAAAAAGTTAACACTGCAATGAATACAATGCATTTAATCTTGTTTTACCTTTTTGATCAAACTTATTAAATGTTTACATGCTGCAATGCAGCATGGAAGTTGCACAAGTTGAGAAATATCATAATGTCAACAAATAAGTTGGTTAAATGAAGTAAAATTAGCCTGCACAATTTAGATCAATTAGATCAAACTGGATCAAGCGTCACGGCAAAACCTTATTGGTTATTGGTTGTGGTCCAGTTTCATAAAAATCACACTTTTAACACACCTGTGCAATGAAGCGTCACTGTTCTAACTGTCATTATTTGTTCAGAATTGATATGCAAATAGTGCTTTTCTTTGAAAATATGAAACAACAAAACTCCAAGATGCAGACTTATGTTTCAATATTCGCCAACACATGAGCAATTCATTTACAGCTTATCTGGCCTTTGAAAGACATTGGACAAAACTCACCACAGCCATGGCTCCATGCACATATCCCATAAAGTACATAATATGCTTGAAATGTATAACAATCATCACATTGTTCTTTCAGTAGACACTTTTAAGTTGTTAGTGAGACCACGAATGTTCAGATGGAGCAGACTTAATGACCTGACTTAGACAGTTTCAAAGAGGAAACAAGTGTTTTGCTTTTGTGTGTTGTTTTTTTAGGTTGTACAAACAGGCAGATTTTAGATTTACAGAAACAGGATTGTATGTTGTAAGTATCCATCTTACAGGCACAGGCATAATGAGAGGGGAAAAGAAAAACAAGGGGAATTCTGCATTTCTAACACTTCCAGAATGAAAATGGTGCAGTAACTGTAAAACAGAGTGCATATATCAATTTATGTCCCAGCTGCAGTCTACCACCTTATGACCTTTTAGTTTAAATGCAGAATTCCCCTCTCCCAACTTTCAATGGGGGATAAGAGCCTCAGTTGCTAGTTGAGAATACAGACGCTTGACTTGTGTTTTTGTGTGCATATGTGTTAGGTAAAAAGACAGTTCAGATTGAGCGTTGAAGGGACATGGGGCCCCTCAAACTCAGACAGGGCCCTGTTAGTCACGGTCGTGTCAGGCAGACTGAATATTAAGATACTGTACCATTTGCCTCGCTAGCCTCCAAATTCTCCAGGGCTTCTGGGAAGCTGACCACCTGGCCTGTGTGTGCAGGATATAGTGGTGAGAGTGCAGGAGAAAGACACGTGCAATCATTTAGGGTTAACCCTCCCAGCATTGCACTGCACTGCATGCTGGGAGCAAACTGTTTGATGTTAGATGGGCTTCATTTTGTGGAAAAGTTGAATCACATGTGCTGTGTGTGTGTAATCAGATTTGCTTTGATGATGAGCAGCTTTGTCTAAAGGTTGTACATATATGTACTAAGTAGTGTACATATATGTACTAAGTAGTGTAACATTAGAAGACGTGATTCACTTTTTGCCTCTGGCTTTGACTCTGATTTGATGGCAGCATGCAGTATTTTGCCCGTTAATACTCACTTTCCTCACAGTTGAGACCTGTGTACCCAGATGTACACGTGCACTGGCCGTTGACACAGGTACCTCCATTCTGGCAATCAAAGTTGTTATGGCACACGTCTTTCACTACCTCACACCGCTCACCTGCAGGGTCACACATCAATCAAAGCCGTGGCATAGGGTTTACTCTTGTTACTGTGTCCCTTTTTTTTTTTTTTAAACTAAAAATGATTAAAACTGATTATCAGCATTTTATAGTTAGGAAGGTCATCCCAATCGAGCACACAAAAGATGTCTTCCTTTAAGCATTCACCTTCAAATCCATCCTTACAGAGGCACTGGTACTCATACTCAGCGCTAGACATGCAGTGACCACCATTCAGACAGGGCCGCCGGTCACAGGGGCTGCTGTCCACACATTTACTGATCGCTCTGCTATCTGTGAAGCTGTAGGACAGATCCACCTTTTTGTTGTTGATGGAAACCTAAGCAGTAATACAGACAAATTCAAGCTACCACATATTCAAATATATTCTACAACTGTATCTAATTTTTTTTTAGCACATAGAGATCTCACCTCTCCTATACAGCCCTCAAACATGTCACTGACATTAGCGGGCTGAGGCAGGATGTCCATGTTAGGCACTCCTCCTAGGTACATGGGGGTGTGGATATTGAGGCCCTGGGCTTTTCCTGGAGATGTCTTTTTCTCCACGGGACCTTGGTCGACCCTTAGATGGCCAGCCCTCTTGTTCCGCTCAGCCACAACTCTGTGCCACTGGCCTAAAGTGACTGGCTCAGGACTGACAAGTATTGCCTGGCCTGAAAGACAACAATGATGCAGACATTTTACTCCTCTGAGAACAGCACAGCACAGGGATGTACTTATAAGAAGCTTTTGATGAATGTTATCAAGTGTCTAATGATGTTAAATATAGTTTACACTTCTTTTAGCTGCATAGCTGTTGGTCGCAACAACAAGAGTGCCATTTTTATTGAATTACAAATATAAATGGATTTAACTACTTCCTGATACAGTGACTGACTGATATTTATATATATACTTATTAACAAATTGCTATCTAATTTGCATATATGGAAACTATTTTCAAAAGAAAATAAATAGGATTTCCCTTTACCTGTTCCCAGTTCATATCTAAACTCTACATGTCCTTCCACCATGGAAATGGCTACGAAGTCCTCCACCTTCATTTTTTTCCCACCACAGAAGAACATCACACCATCTCTCTGCAGTGGCTTGAATTCCAGCTCAACACGCAGGTCATCATGGATGTTGGTCAGGGGAGGATAGGTGATGTATGATTCCTCACCATCAAACAGAGGAGTCGTCACCAGTTCCCCTAGGGGGAGAGAAGTTAGAAAAATTCATGTAAAAAATGAATTTCTTAAACAATAATAATATCTGTAGATTACTTTTCTACCTAGGGAAACAAAGCGCCTTCCATAGTCAGCATGTTACTTCATAACAGCAAGACATTCCTGTTTTTTATTACGGACATGGGTATCTTCCAACTTACCATCCATGCATTTATTCCCAAATTTGCCAAGGTGGCAGCGGCAGTCATAGCCGAGGCCATTCGGGCGGTTGATGCAAGTAGCATCTGGTCCGCAGGCCTCTGAAAAAGGTGCAAAAAAATTACAGAGGCCACTGCTTTTATACAGTTATATTTCCCTCAGCAATATTCAGATACTTTGATTTAAATGTGGGGTCAATTAGTGATTCATACGTACCTGAGTGACAGTGCAGAGAAGAGTGGTGCTGACAGTTGCTGCCTGTAAATCCTCTGGGGCAGCTGCACTTATACAGGCTAGCCTCTGAATCCTCACACTTCCCTCCATTCTGATTAAGGATGTGAAATTTTTATTTTTTTTACTGGATATAATAAGATAAAGTGGCAAAAAATAAAGATGTGGATAAATTGAACTCGCCTGGCACGGTTGATCTTCGCAGGTGGGACAGTTTGTGACACCAGTGGAGCTCCGGTCGAGGTCTTTAAAGATGACTTCCTCGCCCTGGATGAACAGTTGACGAATACAGCCTGCATGGTACCAATACTCAGTAAGGACAAATCATCACACACATACATAACTTTCCCCACACTATAGTTCTGTTATGCAGTAAAGAGTGGGATGTCTTACCCACAAAACCAGTCTTAATGCCAGCAGTTTTGGCGAGGAGTGTGTAGTTGGGATAACCACCCACATGCAGCTCCTCATTGAGATCCAGGCCCTGGAACTTGCCCTTATTGGCAGAAAAAAGACCATAATAACTTACATAAATAAAGGAAATGCACATTATTGGTCGGTGGACTTACTTTTACATTGACATTACAGTACCTGTGAGCTGCCATTGATGGGCTCCCCTCCATCTACAATGATAAATCCTTGGGTGAGGTTACGATGCAGCTCAACTGTGTGAAACTCTCCCAGTTTAATGGGGTTCGGGTCACGTATGGTGGCCATGCCGGAGCCAACATCAAACCTAAGATAACACAGATTTTAAAAAAATCAATCAATCCAACCATTCATCCATTTTATTAACTGATTATCTAACTTAGGGTCATAGGGGTGACCCCTAAGTTAGATAAGCAGGAACAGGTCACCTATCCATTTTTTTTTTTATTTTAATTTTAAACTATAACAATAGCACTTATAATAATAATTAAGCACTTAGGAGGTTCAATTTAAACTGACCGGAATTCCAAGCGGCCACCCACAAGTCCCAGAGAGATAAAGTCAGCTCCTGTGGTCCTTCTCTGGCCATTGTAGAGAATCATACCTGGACAGCGAGGAGAATCAATACTAGTACAAAGTTGCTTCTAGATATTTCCCTCACAGTAATATCCATCTTAAAAAGTCAAAAAGTCTCCTAGAATTATTTAAGCACATTAAGTTATTTCATGTGTCAGTGGTGCAACAATTGCCTCTTTTCAGCTTTGTCTTGATTTAATACCACTTATTTCTGTAACATTCCTGAAATTTGCATAATTTTTCTGAGTTTTTAGACTATATATAAGTGACTTGTTAGGATGGATATTGCTTGCAGTATCATTCACGCATGAAGCGAACCGAAAGCTGGATGGTAAAGCGGCATGCTCGGGTGACACAAGTCTAAAGCCAACCAAAGCCATGTTATAAACAGTCATCCAATCACTGGGCTGCAAAATGCAACCAGTCACATCATAATGCTAGTGTAGTCTTTGTTTTTCTTTCTCTACATGCTGGAAATACAAGGCTCGTGGGAGAAATGGGAACATGCAATCTTGCATGTCTACCTTTATCATTACTGAAAATGGGCGATCAAGACGAGTAGTCTGCATAAATATAGTCATGGTAAAAAAGAAAGTACACTCTCTCTCTATTCTCAGGTTTTACATATGAAGACATAATAAAAGTGATCTCCTCCTTAGCAGGTCTTAAAAGTAGGTAAATGCAACCTGGAATGAACAAAATCACATATTACACCATGTCATTATTATTTCTGAACAAACGCTAAGCCAAAATGCAGAAGTACTGTGTGAAAAAAATTAGTTTCAACAGTTTGAGGAACCACCTTTAGTAGCAATAATAATTTACTGTATGATTTTATCAGTCTCACGTCGTTGTGGAGGAATTTTAGCTCACTCCTTTTTACAGTGTTGCTTCAGTTCATTGAGGTTTGCGGGCACTGATTTATGCACAGTCTGAGTCCCGCCAGAGCATTTCAGTTAAGGCTGGATTTTGACTGGGGCATTGCAATGCATGGATTCTTTTCTTTGTCAGACAGATTGCCTCACATTTAATTCTGGAATACTTTGGTATCCAGAGGAGTTCATGGTCAACTCAATGACTGCAAGGAGCCCAGGTCCTGTCTGCAAAATAAGCCCAAATCATCATCCTGCCAATACTGTGCTTGATAGCTGGAAAGGGGTGTTTGCATTGATATGTTGTATTTGGATTATGCCAAACACTGCACTGTGCATTGCGGGCAAACATCTCCACTTCGGTCTCATCTGTCCAAAGGACATTTTTCCAGACGTCCTGTGATTTGTTCAGATGCAGCTTTGCAAACCTAATCCATGCTGCCATGTTCTTTTTTTGAAAGAAGAGGCTTTCTCCTGTCAACCTTTCCAAACAAGCCCGACTTTTTTTTTTCTCTAATTAACTTTAACATGAACTCTACCATTTAACATGCTAACTGAGGCCTGTAGAGTCTGAGATGTAGCCTTAAAACCCTTCCCAGATTGATGGGCAGCAATACGATCATGGCTGTCTTCCCTGCGTGTTAACACATACCTGAATGCTCCAGACCAGCAAACTGCCAAAACCTCTGTTTTTAAAGAGGTGATTAGACTTGCTAATGATCAATAAATCAAGCGCGTTTGATTATTAGCACCTGGCTGCTACTTACATGAAAGCAGTAACAGTGTAGTTTGTTTTTCACACATTGTTTCTGAATTTTGGCTTAGTATTATTACATAAATAATGATACAGAGTAATATGTAATGCTTTGCCATTAATCCAAGGTTGCGCTCACCTAATCTTAAGACCTGCTAAGGATGTGATCATTTTTATTAAGCCCTGATGCATAAAAACACAGAATTTAAGGAGCGTGCACTTTTTTTTTTCATTGATTGTATGTAACATAAATCTGATCTTTTGAAAGTGTATGTAAACTTACACATAATCCTGCAAGTGTTTGTGTTAAACATTTTAACAGAAGGAATCAGCATGGTCAAATTGATTTTGCAATTTATTCAAGGTCTTTTGCTACCTGATGGTTGGAGATGGAGCGAGACAGCAAAAATGTCACAGATAAGTTACCAAAAATAAAAAATGGCTATGGAGAAAATGAGAGTCAGATCTTTTCCCATAAATATTAAATCATTTTACTGCCATGTCCTACGCTGCTGTCATGCCGCACACATCCTGCACCAACTGTAGGTATGTCAAAAGAAACCATATAATTGCAGTACTTGCAAAAGCAATTTGACTTTGGCTTCACATGTGCAATCATAAGATTAATCTTGCTTATCCATATGGTCATTTGAAGCACTGCTGCTTTGTATGTAGCTTTGAAGCTGATGAACAAGACTGGCATGTGAAAGTAGATGTTTAACCAAGCTTTTTTGAAATACTGATCACACTAATAATACCAAAACTGGGTTTGTGATCATGAATGAAAACATTGGCCATGCACCATGTTGAATCTGTTTCACAGCCCCCAAATCAGCTCTGAGCTGGATGCATTATGGGAAAGTCTGATGCAGCCAAAAAGCAATATTTCCAACATCAGCCTTCAGTTCCTGAGATTCTCAAGCACTGAGACTCACCAGCGTAAAATATGAGACCTTCCCACCACAGAGGTGAGATGTGAGAGAGAGGGAAGGGACAGGAGACGCAGTGAAATCACACATTAGGAGATATAAAAAAACATACCATACAACAATGTGAAAGATTTAACAAATAATACATGTAAACTGTACACTTTTCAATTAAAGCAGATTTAAGTACAGGATGTACATCCTTACCATCAACATTATCAGGTCTAAAGTTGACCTTAATACTAAAAGCTTTATAGGCATTTTTGATTGTTGGCAGGGTGAGGTACGACAAGGGTTCCTGGGCAAAATATGGCATCACTCTCTCTGGGGATAAAAAAAAAGAAAAAAAAGAAAAAGAAACACGTTATAGTTAACACAGACTGTGCTTGGGTTCATACTCGCAACTATATCCTCAACTCCTCACACTAACCGTGGATTTCAAGTGTAGTAAAGGCCTCCACTTTGCCCTGTTTGTTTGAAGCAGTACAGACGTATGTGCCAGAATCCTCATGGGTGACCCGAGGAACTGTCAGCACGTTGGCTTCTTGGTAACACTTAGAAGGAAGCTCTCTATCAAGCTAGATAAACAAAGAAGACACCAGATTTGTATATAAAACACACTATGCATATGTTTTTTACAAAAAAAGGTCTGAATTTACCAAAGCTTAAAAATTTATTATGACCAAAGAGAGACTTTAGTCTTGATAGTCAATCTGAGAAACGTGTGCTAGGCTACCTTGGACCATTTGATATCAGGAACAGGATATCCTGAGGCCACACAAGGCAAGACTGCATCGGACCCGACCGCCACCTCCTTCGTTTCTGGCAGTGCAGCAATCTGAGGAAGGGCTGTGCAAACAGGTTAGGGATTGAAATGATTATGAGTGACAGCTTAACTGTAAACTAAAGTCATCTGCAGCCATTGATGTCTCTGAAAGTGCAAGCATCTGCGTATGTGATGAAAGGGGAAAAAAAAAAATGTCCCTTTATGAACTCACACTGGACATTCAGGACCACCTGAGACTGTACCGAGCCCACATCATTGGTGGCTGTGCAGCGGTACTGGCCAGCATCGGCCTCCGTCACCTGCTCAATCTTCAGCATGCCACCCTTCACTATAACGTGGGCCGGCAGAGACCCACTGACTTTGCTCCACTTTACCGTGGGCTCTGGGTCACCAACAGCCTGGCATTCAAACTCAACCGAATTCCCGATCATCACTGTCTGCACTGAGGTACGTACGTTGATCATGACCTTTGGCAGGGCTGTGTAAAAGAAAAGACCAAAGAAGAACAAAGTCAAAATTGATTTGGATATTGTAGCGTTTACATTAGTATATACACAATGGATGTAACAGACCTTGGATTGTCAGCCGGGCAGTGTCCTGTGCTTGACCAAACACACTGCTAGCTCTGCAGATATAAACACCTTCATTGCTCTGCTCTAGGTTCTCAATCCTACAGAGAAAAAGGTGATTTAAAAAAGTTTTAACACATACTATACAATATTTAAGGGACTTCAATTTTACTTCTTTGTTCCACTGTTCCAGCTGTTGTACAAAAATAGTTGCAAACATATTGGTAAAGCACACTGAGAACATGTCACAGTGAACATAGGCACTGCAGTTTATTTTTAGCTGATGCCACATTTACAAGCCTGCTGCTGGAAATAAACATGTCTGAAAATAGTCCCTATGAATGCACCATATTTCTTCATTTATACACAGTTTTCAGAAATCTGCCCTTTAAAAATAAAACAATGTAACTATAACTTGCTTTTAAAATGATTGGTACTATAGGAACAAATTTACCTTAACAGAGACAACATGGAAATCTCAAAATGTATTAAGAGATTGTGTTGATTGCATTGATGCACATTTGATTCACTGACAAAAGTAAAAGCACAGGATATCTAGCTATTTTGGGTAAATTATGTTTAATATGTTTTGGGAAGACAGCTGTAAACACAAAGCTTCCAAAGGACTTAATATCATAAACATCAGATACAATGACACAGTTTTAATCAAGAGTTCTTTTCCACTTTCACTAAAACCAAAAGGAGTCACCTGAGCACTCCATCCTTGATGTGGCTGTTTGGTGGCAGAACTCCTCCTTCCTTCAGCCACTCAATCTTGGTTTCTACACCACCTGCTGCTGAACAGGTAAACTCCACAGCACTGCCCTGGGCTTTTACTTCAACCTGGGGTGCTACCCGCACTGCCAGTGGCGCTACAGAAGGGAAAGAGAAACATGACAGGTTTTGTTGTGACACAGCACAGGAAAGTCACTACTCCCCTCTTGAATCTTTTCACAAGCTTATATAATTTGCTTGAAGGGAGCAGAAAAGAATTATAAGTGGTATTCATTTTATACTATTGGCCCAACTTACATCTTACTGTGACTTTAGCAATCACTTCACTGTTGCCCACTTTGTTGCTGGCCACACACTTGTAGCTTCCAGCATCCTCAGCGGTAGCCAGGTTTATCTGGAGGTCTCCTCCATTAACCTCAGCCCTTGGTGAGAGGTTTCCATCCAGCTTGGTCCAAATATAAGTCAAAGGAGGAGTGCCATGGGCCAGGCATTGCAACCTGATCACCTCCCCGACCCGCACAGCCACATCATCAGGCATAGAGGTGGCATATGGGGGAGCTGGATACAGGAGAGAAAAAAAAAGCAGTAGGTAACTGGTCTCTTCTAAAAAGATAATGCGTGCAAAATTAATCTGAATCCAAAGTAGTATACCCAGACAACCTTTGAAAAGTGACTATTAATAGCAACGATGGAAACACAAACACTCACTCTCTACATCGAGCATAATGGTGACCTCAGTGGTGCCCATGTTGTTGGTGGCACTGCAAATGTATTCTCCAGAGTCTTGTCGGCCAACGTTGGGCAACACCAAGCTGTTGTTGACAACCCTGTGCCTCCAAGGCAGAGGGGACCGCAGCTTGGACCATGTGATTGTTGGGGAGGGGAAACCTATCAAAAGACAAAGTGGGGAATTAAATAAATTCTTGGTTCAGCTCAGTTTGACAAGGACATTTTGAAGCATTCACTTAAAACAAAGCTTACTCTACAGCTTTCACCTTTCAACAGTGATAAAACATAAAGTTGACACGGTAAAAAAATGTTTCAAGTGAATTCAAAATAACTTGTCTATGGGCATTACCATGGGCCTCACAGCGCAGTGTTGCAGTCTGACCCTCCACCACAATCATAAGCGGTTCAGGAACGGAGGCCCTGGGCACTGTAGGCAACTGGGATCCTCCCACGACAATTACTTCCACCTTGGTCTCAGTAGTACCTTCATTGTTTCGAGCTGCACACACATATGTGCCACTGTCTTCTGGACGTGCTACTAGTATCTGAAAAAAAGGAGAAAGTTAAAACACACTATATTAACTGGGAAAACAGGTAGAAATTTGGATTGCTTAGAAATTTTTGACTGTGTTATAAGATTATCAGTACCTGCATGACTGCATTGGACTCCATGGGCACAGGGCTGATCAACATGATCTTGCGGTTGTTGTCAAGCCTGTGCCATGACACTGAGGGGCGGGGCTCTCCAGATGCTTGGCATTCCAGGTTAATGGGTTCACCCACCCTGATCCGCACAGGTCCAACAGGGGTGACGGTGGCCACAGGGGCTTCTGATGGTACATACACACAATACTGGTATAGCTTTCTGAGATCTAATTGGCCACTAGAGGGAACCATTGTGCAAATCAGTTTGATGAAAGTGCTGACTGAAATGCATGCAGCTTACCCTTAATAATCAAAGACACAATGGTGTGGGTGATGCCGAACAGGTTGCTTGCCACACAACGATAGGCACCATGATTGATAGTGCGTGCATTGGTGATGGTAATAACAGAACCATCAGAGCTAACTTTTACATTTTCTGCAGAACAGAGTGGCAAATGAAACAATAAATTAGCTTTAGACAGTGAAGAGATAAAATATTTAAGATTTCTACTAGTCAGCCTATAAAATCAGCAGGACTTCAGATACATTTTGGAATGGTTTTGTATAGAAATGACCATGGCTTTTCTCTCTCATCGCAAACACTGAACAAACAATTGGAAGAAAGCTCTAAATGGCTAGTATGGCCAAAAGGAAAGATTGCAGCGATGTTCACATAGGTATCTAATTACTTCTTTAAGACAGACTCTGAAAAGTGTGAACCTTTTTTGGAGATGTGGGGTTTTAAAGAAGTAAACATTAAGGAGAAAAATAGGGCTAATGAGTACCTATTTAGAGCTGCTCTCAACTCTAGAAAATGTTAAGAAAATCAAGTCGGGAGACCAAAGATTTTCTTCTTTCATTTAGCAGGAAATACTTTGCCACATTCTCACTGCTAGAAGAAGTACACAGAAGCTGTGAATTCAGTGGCACAGCTTGGAGCAATCAGACATCACACGGACATTAAACGTGGGAACTTTCAGGTTAAAGACCTTTTATCGTCCAGTTCAACTGAGTTGGACATTTTGTAATCTGAAAATCTGTGACTGAAATCAAATCATGTCAGAAAATCTTTTCATAAATTGCCACTATCATGCAAAATTTTAGGCATACAAAATGTCATTACAAAATAAGGAGGACATTTTCTGAAATGCTCCCTGAACAAAGTCCAAAATTAGTCATTAAACAGAGGACAATATCATGGGTGAACTGCAGCTGTAATTGCTTGTAAATAATTATGTCATAAAATCAGCACTCATTAGGCAGGTTTTGTTCCTCAGAGGCGGTTTGTGCACAGTTATTACCTGGCAGTGGCTGGTTGCTGGCCAGTTTCCACTCCAGTCTAACAGGCTGGGCTCCACTGTACACATTGCATCTGAAGCTGGCTGACTCCCCTACACGTACTGCAGCACTGTGGGGTTCAATGGCGATGATTGGGCTCTGCTGACCTGCAGCAGAAACCAGTGGTTTTCACTCTGGATAAAATCTCTTTGAATAATCTCATTTCATTT
The DNA here is from genome assembly GCF_007364275.1 of Archocentrus centrarchus. Lineage (NCBI taxonomy): Eukaryota > Metazoa > Chordata > Actinopteri > Cichliformes > Cichlidae > Archocentrus > Archocentrus centrarchus. The sequence goes on along the minus strand of NC_044352.1, from coordinate 8,294,516 downwards.
GACTGATTTATTATTCACAAAAACCTGAAGTAATACATTCAGTATGGTTATGGGTTACAGTGAGCATTGGTGAAGTAACTCAAACATCACTGATGTCAAGGAAGGAGTAAATGAGAATGAGATCATGGGATAGTTTCAGGAAAAATAATTTAATCTGAGGTCACGCTGGGCGACACTGGAAAATGCAAGTGGAAAGTTCATTCATGGAGCGAGGGAGTGAGAACAACACCTTGCCATGTAATGCCCTGTCCTAAAGGGTTTTGCCCAGCTGCTGACTGATGCTGGCAATTATATTTCCCTGGTACTGTCAACCTCAAGCATGGTGAGATTGCATACTGATCACAGTAACATTAAATAATATGAAATAAAATAAATATATATAAACCAGTTATATATGTAGCCATGTTTTATTCACACTTGAGCACAGAAAGCATATTAAATATTTAAACTGAGACATCCAAAATATTTAGGAACATTTTGCAACTAATTAGGTTAATTAGCAACAGGTCAGTAACATGACTAGGTATAAACAGAGTATCTTAGAGAAGCAAAGTTTCTCAGAAGTAAAGATGGGTAGAGGTTTGCCAATCTGTAAAAAACCATGTCTATAAATTGCGGCACAATTTCAGAATAATGTTCCTCAATGTCAAATTGTAAATACTTTGAATATCTCATCATTTACAGGGCATAATAGTGTCAAATGATTCAGAAAATTTGGAGAAATCTCTGTGCGCAAGTGACAAGGCTAAAAAATCAATATTGGGTGATCTTTGGGCCCCGAGGTGGCACTGCATTAAAAACAGGCATGAGCATGGGCTCAGGAACATGTCCAGAAATCACTGCGCCATCCACAAATACAGGTTAAAGTTCTATGAACATGATCCAGAAATGCCACCGTCTTCTCTGGATCAAAGCTCATTTAAAATAGAGGCAAAGTGGAAAACTGTTCTGCATCTCTGGTATGGGGGGGTGCATTATTGCCTATAGAATGTTTTCTGTGTTCTATTGTGAATAAAATATGGGTTTATGAGATTTTCAGATCGCTGCATTCTGTTTTTATTTACATTTTACAAAGTTTACCAACTGTTTTTTTTTTGGAATTGGGGTCGTATCACCTGCACGAGGCCTCCGGTGTCACACAAACTTACGTGAAGAAGACGAAGTAACAGACACAGGGACAGAGGCCTGATGGACATTAGAGCCGGGGTTTCCTTGTACTTGACAGATATACTCTCCTGAGTCCTCTGGAGTAGCTGACAGGATTCGTAGTTGACTACCCACAACCTGCACAAAGGAACGGAGTCACATCAGCTTGCAAGATAAAATTACTACCTTATATTTACTACTAGCAAAATAAATCCATACACAAGCTGTTGTATATAGGGCTGCAAATCCACAGACCAGTGATTTAACTACACTTGGAGCAATGGAAGAAAACCCCCTGATTCCCTTTCCTTTGACATCATGTGGACAGCTAACAATGTAAACACCATTTACCAGGGAAATCAATGCCACCAGGATGCACTATGGGAAGAACCAACCCAGTAGCTAATTCCCCAGATGTAAATCAAACTGAGCATCTGCAGGATACTCTGGAACAAGTCTGTCTTCACATCAAAGCTTACAGGAGTTAAAGGATTTGCAGTTCATATCTTGTTGCCAGATTCCACAAGGCCCCTTTTACAACGCTAAAAAAGTTCATTGCTTGGTGGTTCGCAGCTGTTTTGACAGATGTGCCCATCTAGATTGCTTTGCATGACATGCTCAGTTTTGGAAAGATTAGCTGTAGAAATGTCTGCCTTCTCTTGGATATAATGGAACTATAATGGCACAGCTTTTTGGTGGTCAATGCCCATTTACCACTTTCTTTCTTCTGAAATATGTGTGCCAACTGTGTACATGTTACTAGAAATAGTATTACTATAAGATCTGACATCAAAAGGTTGACAAAATTGAAATAACGCATATGCATTTAAACAAAAGTAGGTTGAGCATAAGTAGACACATGCTTCACGTCTATAGAAGAACACTACACACGGACTTCTACAAGAGTCAAGTATGTACTCTAGTGTTGTATTGTGAGTCTAACTCAATGAACCAAATTCCTGTACAGTCTAGAAAATATCAAAGATTTTTTAATTAATTTTGCTTACTAGAATAAAATATATCTCTTATCAAATGGAGGCGCAATGATGCACAATGTCTAATCACCTGGTGATTGGCAGAGAGGTGTCCACTAGCTTTCATCCAGGTGACAGGGGGAGGAGGATTTCCTGGTACAAAACAATTGAGCTCCAGATTCTGGCCTTCCTGGACATCAGCTATGGATGGTTGGATGCTCACCACATTAGAGCTATGATCTGCTGCATAACACAAACACAAATAGCTAAGCCACACAATGTTTTATCAGTGATTATACCACCTTTAAAGTTGTACACACAAAACACAGAGATAGAGGCCATGCCGTCTTACCTTTGAGCACACTGACTTTAATGGGCGCACTATTTGAGCCAATGCTGTTGCTGCCAACACACATGTACGTGCCCGAGTCGGCCATCTTGATATTAGGGATGAGCAGAGTACCGATGTCAGTGCGGTCATTACGTGCCTGGAGAGGACATACCAAAATGTGGCTAGATTAGAAATTACATTAATACTCTTTTCTGAAATGATACACAACCTCGGCAATAACATTCCAATTACTTTCCTCATATTTGCCCCATAAAAACAAGGGTAAATCATAAACTAACAGAGCACATCACTTACCTGTCTCGTGCCCCTTGAAACAACACAAACATGACATTACTGATTGAGTGACATTACTACAGACAAGAGCTGTTATTGCTATAATTTCTACTTTGGGTCATGATTTTGGTGACACTATCCGTCGTACACGGAAGTGTACAAAGCAGTGCCGACTTTACTGTGATGACTGGTGGAGTTATGATTTGTTAATAGTCTATGATCACTGATAATTAAAGCACTGTGCAATAATCTTGAGACACCTTGCATTTCTTTAGTTTAATTCTTAATAGTTAGTAGTTAATAGTCAATAGTTCTCCAGGTCTCTTTCTGAAGGTCTTTCAAAGTTTTTCTTTGGACAGTGGCTGCTTTTTTTTTTTTGTACCTGATCATTTGCAGAGGAATGTTTTTTTGTTTGCGAAGCCACTTAACACTGACCTATGAATCATTCGAGCATAAAAAGGCATCTATAAGTCAAGGGATGCAGTAGTGTTGTGTCTACACATAACAGACAACTTAGCAAAGAACCAATTTTAAATTGCATCTTTGGGCATTTTGTTACTAGCAGCCTTTTGCAAAAACACAAGATTTGCTCTCATTTCTTTTGTTGAATCTGGACACATGGATTACAAAAAAAGTGGAAGGCCTAAAAACCCATCAGCAGCAGAAGAACGATTTCTGAGATCAGATTTTGAGCCACCGTGTAATACCATCTGGAAAGCATCTTGCAGGCCGTGTTCAGGCCCTTTTTCTAAAGAACCAGCTCCCTGGTTAGATTTGGGACACCCTCTCCACTTTTAGGATTAAGGTTAAACCTTTACTTTATGATAAAGCTAAGAGTTAGGGCAACCGTGAACCCTCTCACGGTTATGCCTAGGCTGCTGGGGGCTTCCCATAATGCACTGATGATGAGTGTTTCTTCTTCATCTCTTTCCACTCTCTATATATTTAAACGCTACTCGGCATTTAATTAGTTATTATTAATATCTGTCTCTCTTTCACAGCATGTCTTCCTCCCCTCACCTCCAACTGGTCACAGCAGATGACTGCCCCTCCCTGAGCCTGGTTCTGCTGGAGGTTTCTTCCTGTTAAAAGGGAGTTTTTCCTTCCCACTGTCACCAGGTGTGCTTGATCATAAGGGGGGTTTTCTCTGTATTATTGTAGAGTCTTTACAATATAAAGCACCTTGAGGCATCTATTGTTGTGATTTGGCACTATATAAATAAAACTGAGTTGAATTGAATTGAATGATTGGCAGTGACTTCCTTTTTCAGCATGACATTGATCAAAAACACACTGCCAGTGCAGTAAAAGCATAACTGGAAAGAAAAACACAATGGACTCCTATGAGTCATCGATTGGCCTCCCCAGAGCCTGGACCTCAGCATTACTGAAACAGTGTGGGATCATCTTGACAGAGAAAGAAACAAAAGGCAGCCAATATCCAAAGAAGAGCTTTGTATGTCCTTCAGGAAGCCTGGAGAAGCTCGCCTAATAGAGTTCAGGCTTTGTTGAAGAATAAAGGCGGTCATACCAAATATTGACGTTCGAATTGTACAAACTGTTTTTGCCTTACATACTGTACATCCATTATGTTTGCATATGTTTTACAAAATCGCGGCACCTATTTTCTATTTTTCTAGCAAAATATAAAGAAGTGAGGGATCGCTCAAGACTTTTGCACAGTACTGTAAATTAACTATGTTATTATATTTACTCTACAAACTATTAACTGCTGGTGATTATCAACATGATGAAAAAAATTAAGACAGAAAAGACAGTTTGTGACAGTTTGATTTGAGCCAAAGATACATTTTAAAACAGGTCTCAATTTAATATCCACCATCAAATATCTCAAAACAATTTCCCCACTCATATTTAAGAGCTCTCAAGACTTTTCGGCTCATGAGCTATCAACTTGAATTGTTCGTACTCTACTCCACATGGCAGTCAGATGCCCAGCAAGGCTGAAAATGAGCTTGTATTAAGTTTGGAAACACCTCAGAAGGGAGGGGAATCAGAAGGGGAGGGTCTGGGGAGGGATTACTGTATCCGGGGGCTGTTGGGGCATCTATGGACAAAGCTGCTTAGCTTCGGACCATTCAACCGTGAGGGAGGCTAAACCGAGCAGTGGCTGAGGCGGGTCCTGGCTCAATGTGTGTCTGAACCCATTGACGAGTTTTCAAAGCAAGCTGTTTGCTAGAGCATACAGAATTTCTGCGTGGTCGCACGGCAGAGCCCGGCTCCCCCTGGGAAAGGCTGACACAACGCAGTGGCTCTCTGAGGCAGAACTAAACAGGCCCTGAAGCCCTCGTCGAGCTGAGGAGGGCCGTTCAGAATCCAGACTAACACAAAACGCCTGGGGCAGGGGGGCAGAGGGCTACGCCTGGCATAGAGCAAAATATGTCTGAAATACCTACAGTACCTACTGTATACTTAGTGCTGTTAATACACTCAATGGAATGATGGGGGTCAACTGGGTGCTGAGAACCCAAACATTTCAGGGATGGTATGATACGGACAATACAAAACAGGACACCATGAAACACCTTTATTATTAGAACATAATATAAAAACAAGTACTGCATGCAAGTACTCTAAGAAGTCAACCAGACCAAGCTTGTTTGTTTTAATGTATTTGGCACCAGTGCTATAATGACTTAGTGAGCAGCTGTGACAAATTAACATGGTTTACAAGGTGTGAATCAAGGACACATTTGATCATGCACTTAGTCAACAACGTGTGAAGACGAGGTCAGTAGAGGACAATGGATGGGAACTACGAGACAGGAATGACAGACAGTGGACAGATGGACAGACCTGCATCTCCTCAATACGTCTCTGTAACACATCGAGACTGTTGCTTTTAAACTGATGGAAACCGTGAGAGGGAATGGCCTGAGCAAACGTCAGAACAGGGTAGGATAAAAAAAAAAAAGAGGGGGAGGAGACAAACAGAAGGGAGGAAAAAATAAAGGTAAGAGGTCAAAATGCTCAAACAGCCATGAACACTCTGATGAATTACCATCGGCACTGGACATACCTCGAGGCATTAGATAATGCAGAAAGGAATATAAATGCAGTTACAGTATTTAATTAAATGCTGTTAACAGTATCAAGCAGGCGTTGGAAAAACAGGAGACAGCTCACCTGTGGTGGGATTTGTCCTCCGTTTTTCAGCCAGGTGAGCTTCGGGTTGGGTGACCCTGAGGCTCTGCAGTACAACCTCAATGTGTCACCTTCGTGGACTTCAGTATTTTGAGGACTTACTTGGACTTGAGGTAGGGTGCCTAGGCCACTAGGGTTAGAGTCTAACCAAAAATGTAATGTTACATTCAAAGACACATTATATGTACATATCAATCACTAGTTAATTTTTAATCAGTTCATCAAAAATATCCAAAACTTCTTTGTTTTCAGCTTATATATAGATACATATTGTGATCACTTGAAAGGACACTGTATTCAACTATATTAACTTAGACAACTACTCTATTCCTAAAACAGAATATTGCATTTTGTCCCCAGAAAGTTGTGTGTCCTCAAAATGTTTCTATACACAGATTAATTCTTTGCAATATGAAATACAAATTCATACACACTTAAATGCAATGCATACTTTGGACAAGGAGGGACACCCGTGCTGTGTGCTCGCCATGCGTGTTCAGGGCCTTGCAGGTGTAGTCTCCCTCATCGGCTGAGTCCACGGATGTGAAGGTCAGTACACCACCTCGTATCACAGCTCTCTGACTCATTCTGTTACCTGGACCTCCTGTAGTTGAACACACAGTTACACCATGTCACTGATGAAAAAAAATCAGTGCAGTGGGGTAACATTTTGTATGGTTCTTTTTGCTGGACTGGGTTGCCCAGAATCACCCCAGAGATAAACAAAACACAACTACTGTAAAACTGGCCTTTCCACTTAAATAACTAGGAATATCTCAACAAGCCCTGCATTATACAGTATTTAACAGGAATTCTAACTGGTCATACCAATCCATTCAATGGCAGGGGTTGGGTTTCCAGTCACTGTGCAGTGGAACTCTGCCGTCTGGCCTTGCTGGACATTCAGCACTGAGGGACTTACAGTGGCCACAGGCCGGGCCCCCTCTGCAGCTACAGAAGGACACATTGAAGTCAAATACAGCTCGAAAATCTTGCCACACCTAACATGGAGAAATTAAATCCCTGAATGCATTATGAAACTTTGTCAGGAGACTACAGCCACTACTTGACCACTGAGTTATTTTATTATAAATTGTGGAAATGCTTTTGAATATAAGGAACTGACTTAGAGAGAAAGTGATGGCCTGTGCCACAACCCACTTGGCAGCTTAAATCCTCAGTGCAGACAAAGCAGATGAGATGTGGCATGCAGTCCTTGGCAGGGCCTCTGGGTTTACTGCTCTCTACGCCAGTTTGGCCAGCTTCTAGACTGTGTATTTGATCCCAGGGTGGCAGACGAAAAGAAAGGGCTCTTTCAGTACGGAGGGAGTAGGCTATGTAGGCTGAAAACCTCTGGGATTTTTGAAGCCTTGGCTAAGCTTTGACTCTCTGACCCTAATGACACCAACACTCCAGGGCGTCCACTGTGGGACATGAGGCAGGCATGACAGTCTGAAGTCCACACTGAACCCTGGCCTAACATCTACAAATGGAGTTGAGTATAGATGTGCTTTACAGTATGGACAGATGGCTATAAATGTCTATGGCAGAATCAGTGCAACATGTGATAACGCTTAAAGTATCAACACACTTAGTTTAAGAAAAAAATATTTCTCACATTATTATCCAGCTAAGCAGATAGCTTTGGTTTTATCCACCCAGTCTTTAAGGTATGGCTTCATGTCTTTCTTTACAGTAGTATTACAGTAAAGGTATTTGCTAATAATATTTTAATATTTTATTGCAGAGACTAGAGCATGTTGTAGGTATTAAAGATACTGTGCTACAGTAGTTTGAATCATATCTATCTGACTCTAATTTGTTCATGTAAATGGGGCGTCTTCTTCACACACTAAGGTTAATAATAGAGTTCCACAGGGTTCCTTACTAGGACCAATTCTATTTATATTGGCTTTTTTTCATTGGTTCCCTGTTAAATCCAGAATAGAATTTATAATCCTTCTCCTCACATACAAGGTCTTGAATAATCAGGCCCCATCTTATCATAAAGACCTCATAGTACCATATCATCCAAATAGAGCACTTTGCTCTCAGACTGCTGGCTTACTTGTGGTTCCTAGGATATTAAAAAGTAGAACGGGAGGCAGAGCCTTCAGCTTTCAGGCCCCTCTTCTGTGCAACCAGCTCCCTCTCTGGATTTGGGAGACCGACACCCTTTCTACTTTTAAGATTAGGCTTAAAACTTTCCTTTTTGATAAAGCTGACAGTTAGGGCTGGATCAGATGACCCTGAACCCTCCCTTAGTTACACTGCAAAGGGCCTGGGCTGCTGGGCAATTCCCATGATGCACTGAGTGTTTCTTCTTTACTCCTTTTCACTCTCTCTCTTTGTTTATGCACCACTCTGCATTTAAATATCATTAGTTATTATTAATCTCTGGCTCTCTTCCACAGCATATCTTTTGTGCTGTCTCTTTCCCTTCACCACCAACTGGTCACGGCAGATGACTGCCCCTCTCTGAGCCTGGTTCTGCTGGAGGTTTCTTCCTGTTAAAGGGGAGTTTTTTTCTTCCCACTGTCGCCAAGTGCTTGCTTATAGGGGGTCATTTGATTGTTGGGGTTTTCTCTGTATTTTTGTAGGGTGTTTGCTTTACAATATAAAGCACCATTAGGCAACTGTTGTTGTAATTTGGCGCTATATTAATACAATTTTTATTTCAAAAATTTATAGCAGTATTAGTAGCTCTGTGAGTCTGTACTGCATTTTAACTATATGTCAAGAAACATTTTAACCTGCTTAATCTGCTAACTGGCACATTTTAAGTACAGCTAAAGAAGAGTACATGGTTTTGTTTTACAAGCGTTAAGTTACAAAACAATATACCTGACACTCTTGACCTGATGATGGTGCTACGTGAAAGCTTATGAATTTATCAATGTTATTGCAAACAGTTCTGAAAGGGTGTGAATGTGTGTAGTGTGCCATATATCATATATCATGAACAGTTGGTGAAGCTGGAGGAATAGCCAGAGGATTTAAGAATCATTTTCTGGGCACCGTGAATATTATATGGCAATCCACTCCACTTGATGTTGAGCCATTCCACCCGGGATCACTGCGGGAAACAACTGACTAATCAGCTATAACCACACTAGAATTCAGCAGTCTTGTGTGTCCACGCTAGTCTTGATATTACAGAAATAATATTTTGACAGCTACCAGTGCCTACATTCCTCTTGCAAGGTACCATGAACAGTATCTCTAAATCTGAACAGGTAAAATTCAAACTAACTTTATGACAAGTTGCTGCGTTAAGATAAAAGTTTTCCTATACGTGTGATTCTATGAACCTGCTGCAGTATAGTTTGACTTAGTCACAGTCACGGTGTTACTTAAATGACACTTCCATCTGAGTATCTCTTGACACAAATGGAAGTATGAACTCTAGTCTGCTGTGCACATTTAGCTATGATGTAATGGGGTTGTGATGGGATGTATTAAGCACAGTATGATGTTTGAAGCCCAGATGACAGTACAAAAAAAGTATAGCATGATTCCTGAAAAGTGGAATGGAAAAGAGGATCAGAATGAAATGAGATTCTGTCACATAAAACATGCAAGTACACAACCAGATAAATTAATTCAATTGCGATGAAGAAATTTGGCTGAATACACAATTCTTATTTAAAAAACAATTATTTTCTCCACTTTACAGGGACCGTTTTCTAATTTTCCTCTCTGTTAACTGAATTCTTAGTCATCTGCATTACCAGGACTGTGAAGTAACTGTAAGGCCAATGCTGGTTGTAAGATTTTTTTAAGACTCTACATTCATTAGGAGGTGCCCACTGGAATGAACATGCACTTTTTCCAGCAGTGATGGACCCAAATAAACCCAAAAAGTCAAATAGCAACCAGTAACACTCATGTACAATCTTAGTTTTAACCCTAAGAAGGACACAAAAATATATTTTTGGCTCTAAATTAAACTTTGTTGATTGTTTGTGAAGCCCACATAAGAGAGCAAGTACGCTCCAAGATGTTATGTAGTTTCAGCAGCTTTTGCTTGGATGGTTGTACATGGGTGTTACCAGGCCACCAGCGTATCCATGCTGTGGGAGATGACTGCATGCATGTAACAGAGAGAGAGAGAGAGAGGAGGGTCCCTCCAGGGAACCCTGTAGAAGAAATCATGCCCATGCGGACTTACGATGTCTGCGTCCTTCAAACATTTCATAGGATGTGTAAAACATCTGAGTCTGTGAGGCCTCTGGATATGAGGGAGGGAGGGAGGGAGGGAACAGGTAAACTGACAGGTCAGCTCTCTGAAGTAACAGCAGTTTACCTCGCATCTCCTCAGAGACACTTACATCCATCCTTGTATGTGAGTCGCTGTGGTTTTGTCCAGTTGATTGCAAACATCACCACACACGATGTAAACATGCTAAAAAAATCATGGACTTGAATTCAAAACGGCACCACCATGACATGTCTTTAATTTTTTTTTTTTTTTGGCCATTTCAGCTTGTGGTTCTTTACATTGTTAGAATTTGCCACTCACGGTGCTATTAAATTAATAGCTTCATGCATTCAAATTCATACTTACCTAACACCTATGAATCAAGAAAGTTTCCGACATGGTGCACTGAAGTGTATCAGATTATTTTATGCTTCTCTCACACTGAGCAAACTTAAGACTTTACAATCTGAGCACCACATGTGTAAGAGACAAAAGAATGGCTTCTTTTGATCTTGATACAGAATCATGATACACACACACACAAATAGGCTCAAAGAGCATCACTATAAGAACTGTGCATCAACACAAGATAAAGATATGCAGAGTAGCCACATGTGAAACATGCAGGTTAGTAGCGAGAAGCTGTTTTAAAAACTGAAACATTAGTTTCATTTCAGCTGTTAAAAAACCAACATACAGCTTGTGGTTACCCTCAACCTAAAAATATATTATATATGTAAATGAGTGAGCCTATAAATAAAAAAAAATTCTCTTAGGTCTATATGTGCTCATTTTAATCATTTTTTTCCTTTTTCACAAAATATTTCACAGTTAATATAAATACATTAAAACACGTAGTGCACATTACATCATTTTGGTGTGGTTTACAAAGAAATTAAAAAAAAAAAGAGCATGAATAAAAAATAATAAAAGATTACAAAAGCACCTTTGAGTATATATGCTGTCATGTAGCCTCTGAATTAATAAGAGTGGACAAATAAACAGATCTAGTCATGGGAATGACATGAGGCTGAAAAAAAAATGTTTAAAATGTGACCTGTCATCATTTGTTGAGATACTAAAAAATATTTTTCTAACGAAAACACTTGAAATTGTGTAAATGTAAACAAACATCTTCCCATGTAACTGTGTCCACACGGCCAACTCCTTAAAAAAGAATCCCCCGAAACTTTCTTATATATTTGATTTCATGGAAACATTCTAGGCTAACATATTTCAGTCAATCAAAGAATAAAATGCACCAACAACATTGACAGAGTGTAAATTAAAAAAAAACAAAACATAATATACAATTGTAGTTGATTACTGACAGCATTTAATACATGGTTTCCCTTTTCTTCTGCAAGTCAGACGAAAAAAGTCAGATCTCAAAGTATTTCACCAACTAAATCTTACAAGTAGCAATCAATACAAAGGTGGGCTAACACTAAAAGAATGAAACATTACTATTACAGCATTATAGCACATTTCACCAGCAAATGTGACCACAGGTTTAACCAGTTACACGACTAGTAGCACCATTTTGTTCAACAACGTTCATAATCAGGATGATAAGGAGTGTAACACAGCAGCCAGCAGTTTCATGAAGAGATACTGTAAAAGTTGGGTAACACGAATACTCAAGGGTAGCAGGACTTCTTTCTATTCATCCTTTACAGTGAAGTCCTCTTTGAATGTCAGTCGCGGAGTCACTAAGCACCCATCGTGGCATTCACACTGCCCCTCGTCAATATGCACGACACTACACACACTATACCTAAGGCGGGGAGGAGCGCACGAGCCCAAAGTCAAAGGCGCACACCAGAATCCAGCACCCTGCTAGCAAAATGTTGGGTAGCACCAATGAGGAAATCTATCAGTAATTAGGAAGCAACCAAACCACCACCAAATAATTGTGAAAAAAAAAAACAAGAAGATAAAAATCAGCAGTAGCTTCATCAGAGTGTTGGCAGAAAGCATTATCCACATATCACAGATCCAAAAGAGCATTGATATGACCATTGAGTGCCCCATTAGTTAATCTGTATGTTAAACTGTATGGTTGACCATTTATGTTCTACACTTTCAGTTATTACCAAACCCACAAGCTGTATTTCTGCATGGAAATTCCAGGAAAGTCCACTAAGACAAGACTGTAAGTTAAATAGTTAAAAAGTGGAGAAAAGAGCTTGATTGGCAGCATGAGGTCAAATATGGCATATATCTGAAAGCACTGGGAGTTAGAACTGCAAGCGCTTAGTATGCTGTTAACCCTGAGCTGAGCGTTTTACATCACGCAATGTGAAAAGAAGAGAAAAGCATGCACTATTGCAAGGCAAAGGCGTGACGGGGGTGGGGGTCACGTGTGAGGATGAGAAAGTACGGGAGCCACGGTTGGTATGGCAGCATGGCATGATGGGTAATGGAATGCAGCGCCAAGGATCACGAACCTGGCACGTAGAGGATGGCACTGCCCTCGTCCATGCCAAACATGTTGGAACCTGTGCAAATGTAGACACCTGCATCCTCAGGCTGGACATTCTGAATTGTTAGGATGCCATTGAAGTCCATGGCACGGTTGGGAAGTTTCCCGTTACCCCTTCGAGTCCACACCAGAGTGTAAGCTGGTGACTGTATGGGAGTGAGCAGATTAACACATATGAATCACATAGTCTCATCTACAAAACACGGTCTCAATGTCTCAAAATGTCAAACTGCAGCAAGCATCAGCCAGTGATACCTTGCTCTTTGCAGTACAGATGAAGTTGACAGTAGACCCGACCCTTACAGTCTGGGATGTGGGCTCTTCAACTGTTACCTCGATAGGTTTGGATGGGACGCCTGGTAAAAGGGACAATTAGATTACACTGACTGTTCATAAATACAGCTAGAGGATTTCAATAATCCTCTGAATTAAAGTTCATTTAATAATTTACCAGATTCTACACAAAAAAACCCAGCTAAAATCGTTATTTTAAAACTAAAATGAAGAGCGTTATCACACATAATCTGTGTGTAAGGAAATCCTTGTTGAACCACAGATGACATCGCTTTGGTGTTCTGTAACAGGCAGCATGGGGGAAAATGTGACGGTGACACCTATACTCACTTGTGACAACAATTTCAGCACGACTCCTGTTAATGCTGCGCTGGTCTTGGCACGTGCAGATGTAGACACCGGCATCTCTCGGCTTGACGCTGGTGAAGTACAGTTCTGCTCCTGCACAAATGAAAAACAGGTTTTGCATTTGCACATATGTCATAATCCCTTATGCTGTCTTTAACAAAAAGTTGTGCATAATTTATGTATTCAGATCATGTGCTATTTATTTTACAAGACATATTTTAATTACATTCTGTTATACAGTATATGATCATGGGTTGAATGTTGTACCTTGTCTACGTCTGTCAGCACTGCTGGAGATTGGCTGTCCATCCTCTCTGGACCAGAAAAAAAAGTGTGGAGGAGATCCAGACACCTGACACCGCAGAGTGACAGGGTCACCCTGTGGCACTAGGACTCTCTCTGGATAAACTTTGACCACCAGTGAGGCTGCAACTGGCAGTGCAAGGATCATAACAAACACATTAGGAATTCACTCTCAGAAGAGTCAAAATTGTACCAAAATGGCTTTTCACAACACAAGCTCAGGGCAGGACTGTGAAGTCTTAATTTATTAAACATTTAAAAAAGTATCCAGCTTTTAAAATTTAAGAAGTATAATGTGTATCTGGCAGATTTCCTGCACAGTTACAGCACAAAACTTTAATTTATTTTTATTGGAAACATGAGCATGTTTTCATTCATACTCCGATGACAGGACTGATTAGTCATATTAATGCAGGACTTTACCATCATTTGGACGACACTTCTCTCTTGCCTGTGGGTTTCCAACATATCCAGGAGCACAACTGACAAAGGCAAAAACAGACACAGAAAGAAGGCTTAAGCACAGACCACGGAAAAAAAAAAAAATCTATGAAATACAAAATTTTATCTAGCTCACTTTGCAGAAATTCCTGTAGGTCATGGTATTTTTGTAAAAGATGCTTTTCATCTTATTAAGACAAGGTGAAATTTATGAAAAAATAAAGTTTGAAAGAGTTGGGATATGTTACCGTTCACAGTACTGTCCAGTGTAGCCGGGCTGACAGGCAGTACACTGGTAGCCTCCATTTCCAAGGCTCTCACAGGTAGGGGAGAACCTACATACACACAAAGGCGAGGGTTGGTCAAAAAACTCAGTTAACAGAAGGAAAACATAAAAGCAAAATATGTTTCAAGACATTTTAAGGTAAAACTAGAGCGTAAATATTTAAAACAACATAGAGTGTGGGAAAAAAAGGATAACACATTCAGAACACAAGCAGATTATTTTTAACAGCTCTGGCATTTCATTACCACTGAACAGCAAAATTCAGATATGTTAAAGTGAAATGTAAGTGTGGATGCAAAATTCCATCAGGATAATGAAGCATGCAATAATTGATATAAGCTGGCAGTAAACAGGGTAATGATTCTTCAGAGCTCCACAGTCTACAGGACAGGGTAACTGCGCTGGACAGATGTCCAGAGCTATAAATGGAGGTGGAATGTAAGGCCTTACGGTCTGTGCCAGAACTTACTGGTTGTCCGGGTCAGTGTGAGGGCAGGCACATGGCTGGCAGTCTTCTGGAGTGCCAACAGTGGGGTCGCCAAAGAAGCCGGGAGCACACTGCTCACAGAGCTCACCCTGTGTGTTATGTAGGCAGCTCTGGAAGGAGACAAATACTCTGTTTAGAGATCTTGTTAGCGAGCGTTAATATAAAGAACAATTCCCGTCATATGCTGATTTGGGGCTTCATACTGTGCAGATGCCGGTCTCCGGGTGGCAAGAGTCAGAGTGACCATTGCATTCACAGAGTTCACAGTGACCCAGGTACAAGCCACCTCCGGTGCGGGTATAGCCAGGGGCACAGTCCTAAAAGTGACATTAACCTATTAAGGCACAATCAGCTTACATTTTTCTGCTGAGGTTAAATGAAAATCTGAGAAATTCATCACAATAAAAAATATTGACCTGACAGGAGAGTCCCTGGTATCCGGGTGGGCATCGGCACTGCTCCACCTCGAGGGCCTGTGCCAAGCCGCTGTAGTTGGGCACAGAAACTTCCATGCTGATGTCAGAGATGCTGGAGGAGCGCATCTCTGTGGAGTAGGATGCTTGAATCAGGATGTCATCGAGATCAGCCAGAACCATCATAAGGTGCTCTCTGGTGGCAGGCATCCCATCAGGTCGATGCCAATTTTCCTATAGAAAACAAACAAAAATCAACTAAAGCAATTGGTATGCATTATGAGCACATTTTTAGAAGACTAAATTTTAGCATGCTTAGCTTCAAGAAGGTTTAAAAAAAAAAAAAAAAAAAAAAGCTTAGTTCCTGTAAGTACCCGCACACTGCTGTATAAACAGGTGATTAATAACATTACAATATATATAGTATAGGCATATGGCAAATAATAAAATACATTTAAACTGGAGAAATTTAACTTGTAGCTATATCTGCTTACAGTACATTACTATAATGTTTGTATACTATAACAACTTTTTGCATGCCATCTATAAATACTGCACAAAAGGCCAAGTTATGATCCACTCACCTCTCTGAAGACAATCTCAAATTGATTAGTCTCTCTGCCCTCGTACCTCCGCGACCAAGGCTGACGTGCCACCAAGGTGATGTCATTACCCTAAAAGAGCAACACTGGCAGGTGAGTGAATCCCTTAAATGCGTGCAACGATGGCAGAAAACAGAACATTTGCATGAGGAGACACTCACAATAATCTGGACATTAGCATCTTCGAAGAGCGTTCCTCTTGGACCAGCCACATAGGAAATGGTGTATTTAAGTTTTCCGCCATAAGAACCCACCTGAAACATGAAATTTATTGTCAGGTTAAAGAGTGGTGCAATTCTTAAGATAAAACAGAAACATGGAACACATCCAAAATCAAGGCCAGGTGGCTGCTGAAAGGTTTTTACTAACAGTAAATCCTGTGTTAGCAGGATGTGAATGAACAAACTAAAAACTGTTTTTCCAGCATCCCTCGTCGAGTTGGCGGGATGCTGAAACTGTTATGATACTCATTTATATTTTGCAGAGTGGTAAATACACTTAAATGGCCACTCCCTGAATTTTATCCATGGAACGGATGTATAAGGTTTTCTGTGACTGTGAAGGTAGTCACAAAAATTAAAGAGACAATCAACGTGCTTTGTGGGACCTGCAGTATGCAATTTTTTTGGAGTCACAGCACAGGCTGAAAGCCATGACATCGCTGCATCTGCTGCTTCTGTCTCACCACACTGGCATGCAACTCTTCATCACTGGACTGCTTCTTAATCAAGAAAAGATACAATCACATATTTGGCCTTGTATTTGAAACCATTTATATTACATATCTCATTAAAAAACAGCCAAGCAGGTAAAACTCCAACCACAACATGGTATAAAGCTCTCACATTGTACTACAGAAGAGGAATGCAGGACAGGAAATCAAGAAGATACACGTGGAGGAAGGGCGGGGGAAAACTACAGCATAGGTCATGTGGACAGGTATGCAGGAATGCTTGAGGATAATAGGAGTGCAGTATTCTGTGTGACCTTTAAGGGGACGACAAGGAGTGAGCCAAGTTTTCACAATTACCTTATCCCCTGTGAACTGCCCTGGAAGCTGCCAGTAGAGCAGATCATCCTGGTGCAGGCTGAAACCTTTGTAGACCAGAAAGTGCTGAGAGGCAAAGGAGGAAGGAGAATAAGCCACAGAAAAAGAAAAGAGAGGCAGCAAGACGAAATCACAAGCGCAAACAGGCAAGCATTCCAGAGAGTATGCCTGAGAAATAATGAAGAACAAACATAAACTAAACACTTTGAAGTACATGTTTTCTAGTAGGAGTTAATGAAGACTCTTTAGCTGCCAATTGATAACAGCGTACCACTTGCGCTGTGCCTTGTCTGACAACCAAAACAGCAACTTCAACTCAGTAATGTGGCAATGACAGCTTAACAAGTGCCTCAATTAGATGTGGTTCTAAACCAGACAACAGCATAATGACAGGCCATTTTAAAACCAGTGTTAAGTGGAGAATTACAGTGTACTCTGTGACAGCAGTGAGTGGGAGTGATTTACTTAACAATGAAAAATCCCATCACTCCAATTAATCACTGGAATTATGTCAACTATTCATTCTTTAGTAATCATAATTTGAATCTCTTAAGTGTTATTACAAATTTCTGTAATAAACTAAGAAAAGATGGGTGTTAATTAATATTGAAGCTTTAAGATTATAATGTATGTGCAAGTCACTCAGTCATACCACTATCTACCTTGCTGGTCCCACCAGTAGTACTATAAGTGGCGCTCACTGTGTTCTTGCTCTGTTGATGCACAGCAGAACCAGGCCCCAAAGAGAAATGCAAATCAACAAAAGGCTTGCAAAACATAAACAAAACCATTCACAGTATCTGACAGAGTGTACCTGCAGACGAGGAGCATGGCCTGGGGAGTAAGGCTGGGGCAGAGTTGGTCTAACTGAAGAGATACCAGATGGAGGGGAAGGGGGGCTCAGGTTACGCAAAGACCAGCGAGAACGAGAGGAAGAAGAAGAGGGAGTTGGGACCCGGGAAAAAGAGGATTTATAGGAGGGAAAAAATGGAGGAGAACCAGCTCGCCCATTGGAGAAATTAGAGAGAAGTGCCCAGACTTCATCATCCAGCTGTCTGACACCACCCTGAGGGGAAAGTTGTGTACCAGAGAGAGAGACAATATGCAACCTTAGGAATAATGTGTACCACTCCAAGAGAAGGGGCAGCACATCATGCCATGCAAATCTGTGATGCTTGAATATCCATTGAAATCAATAAAAGTGACCAAATTTGTGTGTTAATATGGACTGTAATGACCTAATTACTGTATATACTGCAAATTATAGGCTTGTTGGATTATTCCCACTCCAACAGTGCAGTCACACCAACAAAACACTAATTTCTTGCACTTAAGAAACAAGGACCTGACTTTGCATGCCAGAGTTCTCTGTAAATCACTCACATGCACACAGAGTCATATATGACAGTAAGTTGTTAACAAGTGTTCATGCTGCTTTATCTATGAACTGAGATGATTTTACTTCAACAGATCTCTACAAAAATCACTTTGAATCACATATTCTTGTTAGACATATGAGTCTTGCATTCTACGGTGCAGGTCATCCCAAATACCTGACTAGCTCTTTTGGTTTTGTGGGTATCTTTACGTTCAGAGGCCATTAGGTTCCAGACGGAAGCATCCTTCCTTAGCTGCTCCTCTGGCAAGTGGGAGTCACTCTATTGATGTGAATAAAGGAAGCTCTTTGATCACTTTCCTCATCACTGAGCTGATGGTATTTGCAAGTGTTATGGCAGTGTTATTCCAGCAAAGTTAAACTTTATGAAGCTCCTTAATGGACCATTAATGATCAATCCATTTAGAGGGCTCACATCATGTGAAGCAGAAAGCGATTTCTGTGTGGAATATGCGCTTTGATAAAAGCTAGGAGGCCTTTATTTGTCACCTTCAGCTGCAAAGTGCATGCACAGCTGTAAACGTCACATGCTTCTAATAAACACTGGGTCAGTACAGATAAATACAAATTTATGAGTGCATACTTACAATATATGCACATGCATTACATGATGATTATTATAATGAAAGTGTGTACCAACCAGTGTATTTTAAATGCAATACAGTCACTTGAGACATGCCAGATAATACTGGACTTAAAAAACTAGATTTGATACGAACAAACAACAATCACAACACACAACAACTTTATACCTGATCTTTTCGTTTCATACGAGCAAAGCGAGAATTTTTCTATAGAGCGTGGAGGGGCAGACAAACACAAAAACGAGCTACATTATATGAGTAATCACTGGGGCCATCAAATCCATACAAACTATTTTATATGAATGGCGTTCAGGTTTAAAAGGTGAAACCAGTGCAGCAATGGAGGCAAAGTAATCACACATAGATTGGTAAAAGTGTCTGAACAAGTCAGCTCAAAAAGGATTGGCTGAAGCTTGAAGTAAGAAAAAAGCAGCAAAAGAGAGAAAGCAGTTGAGTAGGAGTGGTGTAGTAGTGTGTGCTGCTGAGCACCTTTATATACAGTACTTGCTTGGCTGTTTCCACTGATGTAGCTGTTGTATACTCTTAGAAATACTGACCTTGTCACCCTGGTAAGCTCCTGGAAGCTGCCAGTAATGAGGCTCCTGTGACAGGTAGTCAAAGTTGCTGTAGGACAGCTGTGTGCCTTCAGTTGAAATCTCCACAGTGAAACCAGTGGAAATGCGATTGGTGCGCTGACGGTTGACCAGAGCGAATTCCTGGAAGTTCCCTGGAGAAAAGACTGAGGACACCTACAGAGCAAATTTAAAGTATACAAGCAAGTAAATAATGGAGTACATCATAACAAATTAAAAATAAATAAGGTGCTTAAAGGGAAGCTATTTTTAATTTTTTTTCTCTTACTTTTTTAAATCACATATAGACTGCCGTAGTGGTGGATGCTCATATTAAACATCTCTTCATGACCTTCAAATCTTGAGGTCAGAATATGTACAAGTAATCCCTCGGAGTCAAAATCTCAGACTACAGGCTGCTCTAAACGCTCCATTTCAGACAGTTTTTCTACTTTTACAATGTCAATGAAGGTGAATATCGTTAATATGGTGATCTCATGTTCTCACATTCTGGCTGTGAGCACAGAATGCCCGCCCACCTGATGTTCAAATCTATTTCAAATCTCTTTGCAAAAAACAACCAATCGGAAAACACTTTGCTAAAGGGAGGGAGAAGGGGGCTAAACACAATGATTTCAGGCTATCAAGCCTTTTTTTTTTACATTAAATGACAGTGTATAACGCCACTCTAAAAATATAGTCTATATGTGCTCTACAGACTTCATGTTTCTCACCCAATTGCCCTGAGATTCTTCCTGGAAATAATTGCGTACATGGGGAAATATCAGTAGATCTTTGTCCCACATCACTGAAGAATGTGATTTCACTGGCTTAGAACCACTTTAGCCTGATGTGATAAAAGCAAATTTAGACTCTCCTGAGTTAGACCACACATCTTTTCCCTCAGATGTAAATGTGTAATTCATTTGCTGATATGATCACTGCTACTGTATAACAGTGCAAACATAAATTTGTTTTTTGGATTATTAAGAGATTTAAAAATTGCTGCACAATAAATTTCACTCTTCTTGCATCAGTCCATCATTTAAATGCCTTACCAGGTCTCTATAGTGGGTTGAGCTGGAGCACTGCTGAGTGACGCCCATACAGAAACAGGACAGGCAGCCATCTTTGTTTTCCTGGCTGAGATGGAAGGCTCCAGCCTTACAGCTGGAGCAATACTGGCCTTCAACATTCATCTATAAGCACATCAGAGGAATAAGACACAATCAGCCCATGCTGGAACATCCAGAAGGTGAAAACACCGAGGGAAATAATGTAATTAATTAATTAATTAAAAAGCGTCTGATCACCTTGCAATTGCACACACCACCAATGCAGCTTTCACGCCCTCTTTGGTCACAGTTATAGCAGCCTGTCACAAGGCAGAAGATTACAGTATGCTCTTTAATGAGAAGAATCATTGCAACTCGTATTTTTGGAAAGAAAAATAAGCCACGAGATGTTAAAAGATCTGTTATTTCCCTAGCTCAAAATGCTAAATTTACCATTGACTTCATTGCCAACAATACAGCTCTGTCCAAGCAGTGGATTGCCAGTGTATCCTGCAGCACATCTGAAATAAAAATAGCATGT
Source organism: Archocentrus centrarchus (assembly GCF_007364275.1). NCBI lineage: Eukaryota > Metazoa > Chordata > Actinopteri > Cichliformes > Cichlidae > Archocentrus > Archocentrus centrarchus. The sequence goes on along the minus strand of NC_044352.1, from coordinate 8,273,550 downwards.
TAAAGTGAATATTTCCATTCAAGGAGGATGCAAGTATTAACCAAAAGAACAATGGGACAGGAAGCCGGGAAGCCTGCGAGAAGTGATACATTTGATGAATAATATCCTTTAAGGAGACTTCTTGACCCAAAACAGAGCTAAACCAGAAACAAAGGACTGAGTGACTCAGACAAGAAACATATGTACTACTCTGTTATTACATTCAGTAAGCATACATATCTATACAGGGCACTAGCTTTACACCATCATGAACCAAAAATCACCCAGCCTTTCTGCTGTATGTTAACAGGTTCTAAACACTGCCTGCACTGGAGATGGATGAAGCACAGCCTCTGCTAAAATGTTCAACATGTCTCAGATGTTGATCCCATCTCTCACAGGCGTGTTATACAGCTGAAAACAAGAAAACTCTTTTTCCACACAAACAGAAGGACTACAATTTATAGAAAACTAGAAAACAAATTAACCAGATTAAAAATAAATAACAGAAGCCACGTGAGAACAAAGAAAGGAGAGCTAAGAATAGCTAACAGACAAAGAAAAAGATGCTGAGGAAGAAAACTATCATTTTTGATCTTGCGACAAAGAAAAGCAAAACACCATCAGCTCAAGCAAACATTGCCACAGCCACCAGGCTAATCCAACCCCAATTTTGGCAAGGGACAGCTGCTGTCAGTCTTACCTCACCTATCCTCTGGCAGGTCCATAGGTCAACAGCCAACAAAGAGGACTTCCATGCTATAAACTTGCTTTGAGAAACACTATTCAAACTGTCTGCTGGGACTTACAGTACTTTCCAAGGTGAGTTTAACTCAGTCCTTCCACTCAGTGTTGCTTTACAGACAATAACAAAAATCACAGGCAACTAAAACATACAGTACATGGAAGTTGATATGGTCATATGGAAATGATTAAAATGTAATAAGCAAAGTCTGTTAGGTAAGAACAATTTCCAAATATGCAAAATACAACACTCAATCACGCTTTACATTAAAAAATTTCCATTTTTTTTTTTTATGCCCAAAGCATAAAAACAAGAGCAACAACTTCTGGTCTGACTGCCAGAAAATAATGGAGACAAAATGAGATTAGGTACACAAGAAATATACACATTAATCTGCAGTTTTCTGCAAAATATAATTCCCCACAGAGAATGACCATATTTCATTACCTTTGAGCTAAACATGCTCAAAATGACAATGACCATGGAGCTGGTTTCATAGTCCAAATATTTGGTACTAAACCAAGACATCAGAGAAATTAAAATATTCATCTGATGAAATCTTTATCACGATGATCTAACCAAGAGATGACAAAATATTTAATTTAAACTCAGTGCTAGAAGAAAAGTTAGGGTATCAGCAGTGTCACTATGCTACATCTTCCACTGACCCTGAATGTAGAAAAGATATTACAGTCTGAAATCAAAGTGAGGAACTGACAGGTGTTATTATACACAGAGCCATGTCACTAGAAGGTTTATAGCCCAATTATTGTTACATTTCAATGCATAACAAAATACTATAGATTTTCAAGCATCAGCTGTAATTAACACTGCAGACTGGACTACTCGCAGGCCGATAGGTTTTTATTCTTGTTTGTCAGTTTATTCTTTATCCTTGAATTTTATAAAATCACACTTGGTGAAATAGGGATGTAAAGCTTTTTTAAAAAACATACTGAAAATGTGTTAATGCAGTAAACACACAAGATGTGCATGACATTCTTTTTAAATGATGCAAAGGAACATTTAGGGGTCAAATTTGAGGTAGTTTGGCTATAATGAAATGGAAAAAGGTTCATATGCTACACCATCTCTTCGTGGCGGAATTACATGCAATACTTCTGACAATATTTTGTCATGCAACATTTAAAATGATGTCAGCATCTATCAGAAGGTATAATATGCAGGAATTGTTGGTTATTGTTTGCAAAAAATAACATTTAATAACAATAACATCTCCACGGCTCAAGTGAGAGCGAGAGAGGAATGTTGCTTCATACTGTCACCTGCGGCCTCTCTGCTCTGTGTGTGTGCGCAGCACAGTTCAGCCCTCAGACAAACAGACAGAGAGCAGCGGAGAGAACATTTTTAAAGATATCCACCATGACACCCTGCAATTTGTTTTTGGTTTGGGGCTACACACCCACTGCTCAAAAGTTGCAGCTTAGAAATGGAACTAACACAGCAGAATAAGAAGGGAGAGAGGAAATTACAGAGAGGTGGCAGGGTTTCTGCAGAAGAATACACCAGCAAAGACTTTTAAAAGGTCATAAGTGATTTAGAGAGACTGCTTTTGCACGAGCCTACAATGTACAGTACAAGCATAATACACCTTTAATATATTAAAAGCCCCTCGAAAAATACAGTAAAATTAATCCCTTCATTAGTTTTCATTGATGATTAATATGATTGTAGTATATATATATATATATATTTATATAAATAGGACCACGATCAGAGGCTGGAAATATAAACAAAATTTAAAAAAAGAATAAAAACAACGTAATATTCTCTAGTCATCAGGGATAATTTTGATAGGAATGGCCAGCTTTCCCAAGACAATATGAAGAGAACCTTCTTGATTCTTTTTCTGCTTTGCAGATTTAGAATCTCCACGTAAGAGCCTCAGCAGGTCCAAAACACCAGATTCAGAATATTTTTTCTTTTTCTGTTGGTGTTTTTCAGTTTTCTTCTTCCCGGCAGCAGCCTTGGATTTACTGAGAGTTAATGTCTGTTTCGCTGTTGCGTTAGACTTTTTCTTTGGAGCGGTAGCCTTGATTTTAGCAGGAGTTGTCCTTTTTACTGTTGTTTTAGGCTTCTTGGCTGCAGTAGCCTTAACGGGCTTTGTGGTTGTCATTCTGTCCTTGGCTGAAGTTTTTGTCTTGTGAGGTGGCAGTTTATGTGCCAACTTGTGCTCGGTCTTTTTCTCATCTGGGTTAGAGCTACCTTTGCGAGGCTTCGACAATTTCATTGAATCTCCTGTAGATTTCACACCCTCCTGATCCTTCTTTGTACCAGGTGCATCTGATATAACTGCCTTTTTATTGTTCACATTAAGCAGAGCTGAATCCTTTTTATTGGCCTGCTCAGATTGTTTATGCAGCTGAGGGATTCTCGCAGGCTTTGAGTTGAGTGTTGGTGGCTCCACTTGAAATTTTGTGATTGTTGACTCTTCTTTAACTTCCTGCAGTTTTGCTTGCCTTGGCTGTGACATGTGTTTTGCTGTCACAGCAGTCCTCCTGCCTTCTGCCTTCTTTGTTTGAGGCTTCATTGTAACTTGAGGTTTAGATTCCAAAATAGTCTTAGGTTTACTTTGGGTGGTCTTGAACTTAACTGCTGATCTTGTTGAGGGATGATTTTTGAGTGGCCTAGTGACCGATTGGAGCTTTGTAGTTGTTTTCACTGGTTCGGCGGTGGATGCTGATTGGAGTTTTCTCTCCTTCTTGGGAGCAGACGTGTGTTTGTTTGAGAGGAGACCCGGAGTAGGTATGCTTTCGGGAACAGTGGCTCTGCTGGTGAGAGACATTTTAGTGGGTATAACACTGATCTGAGGCTGAGGTGTTGAGTGCAATGGGACTGCAATGACTGTTGTGAGCGAAGGCAGAACTCTTTTTTCTTGGAGCGAACGGGAAATGTGCCTTGTACGTTTCAACTTGTTCATCTCCTGAGCCAGGGCTGTGAAGCCATCTATTAGGATCTCTAACCGCCCCTCTAGCCTGCTCAAACGAGCCTCCATATCGGTGTAGCTTTTCTCCAGCTCAATAACCTTTGTGTTCTTCTCTGTGGCTGGCTGGAGAGCGATGAGGTCTTTCAGCTGGGAGCTGAGAAGACTCTGCTGTTTCTCCATGCTATGAATGCTCTCCTTCATATCAAGTGTGTTGCTTTCCAGCATGCTCAGCCGTCGGTTAAAGGAGTTCAGGTGAATCCGGAGAAGTTGCTGGAAGCTTGAGTGCCTGCTCTCTAAACTGGGTGTGAAGCGTGGCGGGAGTCTGGACACTGACCTGCTGGGGGTGACTGAGAAAATGCCCACCCCATTTATTTTTGTTGATTGAGTTCTGTGAAGCTGAGATGCAGTAGACAGTAAAGCCCCAGTAGGGATAATAGTAGTAATAAGCCATGGGTATTTGATGTCATCACCATCACCATCATCATCATCTCCACTGCCAGTGAGTTCTTTCTTTTTATCCCAGCTGAAACTGAATGCTGCTTCAGGTCCACATCCCATAGACAGGAAGCCCTCTGTGTGCTTCTCCAGGAGGGGGTCCCCACAACTGTCTGCAGATGGCATCTCTTCTCTTAATATCAAAACAGCAAAATCAGGTATAATACAGGCAGGGATGTCATATCATAGCAAATGACGAGATGCGGCTTGTACCCAAGTCACCTTTTCATCTTTGCTATCGGCGTAGCAAAGATACATCAGCCAGACAGTCTTCATAAATGCCACATCTACATTTATGACAAAAAAATAATGGTGTGTGGAGACATCACATGAGCCAGCACCTACAATGTTTTTCTAGCAGCAAAGCACAAAGCTGAAGCAGAAAGCAACCTTTGCAAAAAACATTTGGAGATAAAGTAAAGGAGAAGAAAACAAAAAGAAGATATAAAAGGAAAATAAAGGTTTCCTCTGGAGATACTGTTATTTCTCCTTTAGCATATTTCTTTTCTATAAAAAAAAATTTGACCAATGGCACTCTCAGTACCACCAAAGGCAACTAACCTTAGCAGTCTTACATCTCACTTGGGACAAAGAAGACTACTAATTGTAACAGAAATAACCTTAATTAAACACCCACAATACAACACTTACAACCAGATCTGTGAATAAAGGACACAGTACAAAGAGATTGGGTGGCACAGATTTGCATCTCCCATCCCTCCTTTGATATCACTCAGTCACGACTGCCATGAAAAAAAAAGGGGGGAAATGTGAACCACAGACATGCTCATATCCCTCTCCTGTGAATGAAACCAGTGGGTGCTACTGCCAGCCCCCCCGCAAACCTTGCTGCCGGTCAGCCAGGTAACCCCAAACACTAGATAACCCTGAGAGAAAGACAGAGAGGGGGGAAAAAAAAGAGAGAGAGATAAAAACAGAAAAGGTACCTTTCACAGCGTCGGCCAGAGAATCCAGGAGGACAGTTGTCACAGGTCGGCTGACCATCAGAATCCAGATAACAGGTCGCGGAGAATCTGTGAGAAAAAGGATATCAAACACTCACTTTGAGGATGCTCCTGCCATGCACACAGTATACTTTACTCAGTGTAGGACAAAAAAAATTATTTAATTTCTGACATAAACTTACTGGTTGCTGGAAGTGATTCCAGGGCATGGGCAGGGCTTACATGCTTGAGCACCACCCCTTACAGGGTCTCCATAGAAACCAGCTTGACAACGCTCGCATCTTGGGCCAGCAGTGTTATGGAGACATTGCTTTAGGATAGGAAACACATGAAAAGGAGGTGTGATTCACGGAACAGTTGAATATACTGTACTTATGTTGCCACATGTTGCGATCTGCCAAGAAATCGTTTGCACATTCCACGGCAGACATCAGAGCAGGACTGACACTCAGAAAGGCTTCAGACAGAGGAAGAGTAGCACAGAACCTACCAGACACCTGCCAGTCTCCGGGTCACAGCTGCTGGCGTGACCGTTGCAGTCACACCTCTCACAAGTGCCCAGGTAAAGGCCAGAGGTGGTCCGCGTGTAACCTTCATCACATTCCTGTAGAGGGATGGAAAATAACACCTCAGGTGAGAGACAAGTGATGACAAATAGGAATGTGTCTTTGTTCCACTGCAGGACGGAGACAGACTGCAATTATCATCATCATCAAGCACTATTATGGAAAGAAAAATAAGAGACTTTATTTCAAGCAAGCTTAGACATATCTGTGATGGCTTTCCTTGCTCTCCTTTTTTTCAAAAATAACTCAAGTAGAAGCTAGCTGTTCATGCCAATTCAAATCAGTAGTTTGACCAGATTATAAATCTTCCCGTCTTTATCGGAGGATGGAAGTTGCAGTTTCATGTAGGAACTATTTTCTTTCTAATGAACTACATCCTTCAATCAAAGAAGCTACAGTAGCTAGTCTTATGGCTCAGCTCAGTGGGATGCCATTTATGTTTATATTCTGTCACTCTGTCTCAGGTTTATGGTTAGATACTGCACAGTGATACGATTGACAGCTGTAGTTCTTTATGAAATTTACGCCCACATAAATGATTATGGATTTATTTGAGTAACTGTTTCTGTAAAGAGAACTTACTGCTGAATTGTTTTCAGTTTTTTGCCACTTTTAACACTCCAAACAAGTGCCATTTAGTACCTTTATATTAAAGAGAAGACAGACATCTCTCTACCTCTACAACTAATAATAATTAATAAAATCATATATCAGTAATTATTAATTGCAGCTATTTTTTTAAACTCATCTAGAATAATCTAAACTACTTTTCTCCTCATGTGTACCTGGCAAGATGGTCCTCTATATCCCTGAGGGCAGGCGCATTCTTCCACCTCCAGAGCTTGTTCATTCCCAGTTGACTGAGGAACAGCAATGTCCATCTGGATATCTGAAATACTAAATCACACATAAATAAAGACACGTGAAGCAGTGAAATCCTCTTGGATTAATTTATGATATGTAAAATAATTTTACACTCTCTGAGGAGCCTCCCAACATACCTGCTTTCAGCCAAATTGTCTGCATAGGTGGCCCTGACCATGAAGACGACGACGTCTGCCAGGGCCATTAGCAGGTGCTCACGAGTACATGGCTCCCCGTCAGCGCGACGCCATTCAGACTATCAGCCAGAGACAGAAGTAAAGCGAAAGCGAAAGGTTAGTCTACTAACACCGTCTGTAGCTTCAAGCTTAGGGAAATCCTTAAAAACAATGAACCACACCTCTCTGAAGGTCACAGTGATAGTCTGTGGGACACGTGGGAGGGGTTTGGTTTGAGAATAGTGTTCCAGGAAGATTCCATTGCCTTGGAGAACCACATCTGGCTGACCATCAATCACTAGAGAGCGTTGAAACGGTTCAAAGCGCACTGTGTAGCGAAGCTCCCCAGCATAAGCCGTCACCTGGTAGCAACATATTAAAAACAAATGCTCATTCAAATCAAATTAGCTTTATGTATATAGAGCCAAATCATAACATAGGTCATCTGAGAGCATTTTACACAGTGATATCAAGACATTATGATACAGAGAGAAACACAGAAATTCCCTTTCATTAAGTTCTTGGAGACAGTAGAACAATATAACCAATTTTTAACTCCCAGCAGATCCAGACTAATGAAGGATGGCTATCTGCCTTGAAAAGATGAGCATTTCAACAAAACTGAATAGTGGAAAGGTATTTCAACCCTTTGATATTATGAAGCGAGTCACAAGACACCTTTGACTGGCTTGACTTCAAGATAAAGGGCAAAAGGAGCTTCACTGCATGAATAAATGCAGCTTTTTTACTTAACATGTTAAGACATGACTGAGCAGAAAAAAAGAGAAATCATCTAAAACATTTATTTTCTTCTCCTTGTTTCCAGCCTGCTCCTTACTTGGTGGTTGTTTTTTTTCCCCCTCCCCTCACCTTATCTCCCTTGAAGCTCTCAGGCAGGACCCAGTAGTAGATGTCATTAGGGATACTTGAGAAGTAACGGTAGACAACTTCAGAGGAGCCCCTCTGTGAGATGCCTTCAGAAACAGTGTTAGTGTTATCTCTGCTGGAGAGGGAGAAGAGCTGCCCGTTTACACCGCCTCGCACCTGAGAGATACAGAAAAAGAGTCTGACTGAAATGTACACTGAGCGTTACATGCGCTCACACTTCAATGCACAGTGTTTGGACATTGCCTCTTACCATCTAGCCCCTGAAAAGATTTGCTGATACAGCACGAGTGAACAAACACTGAGTAAAAAAATCCCGATACCAAATATATTTGCCTCTTCCTTTGCCATTGGCGGCCCACCTGTTCTCTATTCCAAGTGGAGCTGGCACACTGTTTGGTGACGCCCATGCAGAAACAACGTAGACAGCCTTCAGGGTTGGACTGGGATAGGTGGAAGAACCCAGGCTTGCACTCATCACACAGAGCGCCTGCCACATTGTTCTGCAACGTAGACAAAGAAGCAAAAAAAAATAAACGCATGCACATATGTGATCCATGTGCCTGTCAAGCCCTTTGATCCCTTCATGAAAAATGGCAGCAGAAAAATTGAGTAGGACACATCAGCGTCGCACATTTCACAACAATTAATAGCTTAACTGTTTACCATGCTGCAGCCATACCTTACAGCTGCATGGCCTGCTGCTGGAGCTGACAGTTCCTCTGTCATCGCACGTGACAGTCGGGTTTGCTGCAGGGACAGAGCAGTGGAAAGATTACATGTGGAGAGGAAAGTGCACCTGGGAGTGTTCCAGCCACACTGCATACCTAAGCCATGATCGCACATTGCAATCTACTTTAACCCGGTGGGGACAACAGTAATCATTACACAAGATTTAGGTCTTCTCATGGTCATACAAGAGCGCAACAGGTGAACTTTTGATTTCTTTCCTGTAATTCCTGAAAATGTAAACACATGTACTCACAGACAGAAACACATTTTCCATTAGGCAGAAGGGGGTTACCCTGATAACCAGGTGCACACCTGAAAAAACAAAAACAAGCGATATGTATAGATATCAATGTATAGTTGTGTTGATTATATTTGGCATACAGCACCAGTCAAATGTTTGGACATACTCGCCCACTCATAAGAATGGGTGAGTATGTCATATTGTAAAATTTAATGCTAAGATCATTGTTGCCAACAGTCCCAAGAGAGTCATACAGTTTCATTCATATCCGTACAGGCTCTGAACCAAGCGGTACAGGTAATGATATGCGTTTCCTCACTTTTCACAGCGTCTTCCTGTATAGCCGAGCCTGCACGCATCACATGTTGGCTGCTGGTCAATATTCAGGAAGCAGGTGTCAGAGAACCTACGAAGTTCAACAGAAGGACAATGAATCAAAATTTAGAAGCAGCAGGTTAATGAGCAGCATGTAAAAACAGTGCATGGGTATCTGAATGAGCTCAGCTTGAGTAGTGAGATAGTTCAAATTTGTTACAAGTGAGACCTTATTTGCAGAATGTTGGCATCTGTGTCCCTGATTGTATTGCAGATGTGTTTCAGTGTTTGTGCGCGACCTTACCGTCGTGACGTCTCAACGTACGGGCAAGGGCAGGGCTTGCAGTCATCAGGGCGACCTCGGCTCGGGTCACCAAAGTAACCAGGACGGCACTTGTCACACTGAGGGCCCTCTGTGTTGTGTTGGCAGCTCTGTGGTGAGGAGAACACACAGTCAGTTCACTCACAAAGATGTCACTCAAAGTAAATTTGACATTTTGGAGAATATTTTTGGGGTGTGCTCTCTGTCAAGAATTCAGCGAGAAGAGCAATATCCTTTTTAATGAAGCTGGACCCAAGAATTTATTAACATAAAGACTGGAAGCATGTTGAAACCACATTTCAATCCACCTTCCAATAACTCTGAAATAAATTAAAGTATTATTACAACGGCAACTTTTGGTTTTGCAGGGAATAAGAAGCTGGAACTGTTTCTTAGCCTTCTTGTTCCATCACGCATCACTCCATAAAACCACAACTTCTGACTATTACATTCATGTCTGTGTCAAAAGGCATCAGCTGTGGGCGTTTTGGTAATGCGAATCTTTAAGCCTTCTGACCGAGCCAAGCAACCCAGTACAGATGCAACTGACTCAGTTAGGAAAGTGAGTAAGCATGCTTCTGTTATTAACATCTAGTAATATATTTTCCAGTAAGTAAATGATGTAAGATTTTTCAGTGAATTTCCGTATAGGTTTTTTTTTTTTTTTACCAGGCAGTGTCCGCTGATTCGATCGCAGTCAGTGGCGTGTCCGTTACAGTTACAACCAGCACAGGCGCCCAGATAGAGGCCACCAGGGACGCGCTCGAAACCAGAGGAGCACATCTCACAAGACAGGCCCGTATATCCAGGAGGACATCTGGGAAAGATTAAAATAAGAACTATCACGCATGGCTTTCATAAGACAGCTATGAGGCAAATGACAAAACTTAAAAACAGCTGACTGAAGAACATATTATTTTTTTATTAGTGACAAAATAGACTGAGATGCTACAATTATACTTAACTGGCATAATCACCAAAACTCTCATAAAAACATAAATTCAGCTCTTGCAATGAAATAATTAATTTATTACTGTATCATTGTTCAGTGCCATTTGTTCTACATATGTTATGACTGCAGGCTGCTGACTGGTAGTTTCTCCCATCTCACTTATCTTACCTGCACTCTTCAACGTCCTTAGCATGACCCATAGTGCTGAACTCCACAGTTGTTGTATCCATGACAATGTCACTGAGCGCCACACTGACCATGTGGTTGTCGTAGATGGTGCGGATGTTGATGCTATCCAGGTTGGCCAGGGTCATCATCATCTCCTCCCGGTTCACAGTACGCCCATTGGAGTGCTGCCAGTTGTCCTAAAAAATGAACAAGCTGGTTTAATGGCGTAATGCATGTGCAAGTATTTATTTCATTTTACTTTTGGACATTATTAGATTATTACCTCCATCATGACCTGTAAAACCTTTTTCCATTTTTTCAAAGCACATATAATCACCATTACAAATTTACCACAGAATCTACACTTGTTTTTGCTAGAACAATTTCTCTGAGCCAGAGCCCTTACTTCAGTGAATCTGATCTCTTTCTGGTTGACCACATTGGGAGGGATGCCGTTGGCTCTGCGGTATACAAGCCTGCGCCCATTTCCGACCAGTATCACATCGGGCTTCTCCATAGGCTCAGACAAACCGCGTGCCAGTGTGTACCGCACTTTGAACTTCAAGGATCCTCCATAGGAATCAATCTAAAACCGAGCGGAATGATTAACATGTATAAGTGTGACACTAAGTTCATTAAAATGAGGCCTGCAAATTATTTTCTCTTTACTTTGTTGCCCAGGAACTGCCGAGGCAAGGTCCAGAAGGAGTCAAGGTTGAGGAAGCGACGTGAGAGGTCGACAAGCTGGAACTCTTCCATCTCCGGGTTAATCAGGAGCTGAGTGGAGGAGAGAGGAGGAGTACCTGGCCTGGATGGGTAGGTGACATTCACTCCTGGAATAGAGAATTTCAGATTTATTTTATTTTAACTGTAAATGTTAAGACTACAAAAACGTTTAAAAGGTATTTCAGCTGACAGTGTGTTTGTTCTGTTAATTTTAAATATGCATTTATAGCTTCAGTGCCTTTGAAGTCTTCCTCCTCTGTGAAACGCAGACTGATCTGGTTGCGGTAACGCCCGGTGCTCTTGCAATTTTTAGTGACTCCAGCGCAGAAGCAGGACAAACAGCGGCCATTGACGCTAAAGTTCCCGTCAGGACAGTTGCCTGGGGAGAACAAGTTGATTTATATTCCTACCAAAAAAATGGTTCTTAAAATGTTGACTCCGGGGCTGAGGGACGTGTCAGTACCTGGGTTTGGATTTGAAATAAGTGTTAACACTCCATCTGGGATGCCAAACACCAAGCCTTTAGCATTAATGGCCTCGCATGTGTATGCCCCCTGATCTGACTCCTTCACGTCACGAATAATGAGGGTGCCACGGCCGTTTTCATTGGTCATGGTAACCCTGGGAACAGAGAAATAAAACACAAATGAGTCCATGTCAACATACCGTGGGAAGAATACGAAGAGCTTTCCTTTTAAATCTCACTGTTACAGTCTTAGGAAATATTGTTACAGAAAAATCCATCAAAAAACCACACATGCAGCCGTGTACGCCTAGAGTGATCATTCTGAAACTGCAACATCTGGAGCTGGAGTATACCACAAATATTTTAGTAATCACAATCATGCGCCTAAACATGTGGAGTCAGAGTCTAAGAAGCTATACTGTCAATAGTATCCTCACCTGAAATTATATCAGAGAGGAAAATGCCTCACAGTTCCTTTTAGACCGTCAGTCTTCTGCAGATCACTTATATAAGACTAGCTTTTACCACATAAAGACATTCTGTTTGAAACCGACTGACTAAACAGTAAAATCAACAAACTCCATGTCGTAGATATTCTAGGTCATTTTGACTGGTTTCCCTAAACTATGAATTATCAGAGGTTATGAGTTAATGAATGCGTATATTAAATTAGCTTTATTTGCTGATTACCTGATAAACAAAAATCACAGAGGTGGTGAATTTCCTATCAACCCACCTGCTGCTGGTAGGAATGTGTCCCCAGTTGAGTCTCCAGGTGATAATGGGTGTTGGCACTCCAACGGCTTGACAGGTGAAAGTCACTGTGGTTCCCCGTGCTGCCTGAACGGACTCTTCTGGGGGGCTTGTTACAGAAGGAGGGGCTGGAAAATGTCAAAAAATACAAAAACTGTTTCAACTGCCTGATAAATGCACATGTACAAAAAGGCTGGCATGTGACTGGAATTTGGCAAAGCCAGTGAAGCTCATAAATGCCTGAAAGGCAGAGGAAACATAATTCTCTGCTACAGACGGACAATTTCCTTTTAGTTCAGGAATGGAGGGTTCACAAAAAGCTCTATGTCTCATTAAATACATGTGAAAGGAGCCTGTTTCACAGCAAATTAGGCACGGTGTACAAAGGAGGAGATCTAGAGAGTAGAGTCAAAGAAGTGATTTGCATGAAAATATGAGAAAGGAGTTAAATGTGTATGAGAATGAGTCTATTAACAGGCAGATGTGGACAGCTGCTGGAGGGAGACTTACTGCAGCCATACTCATCAGAGCGGTCATTACAGTCTGGCTCTTCATCACACTGGTAACTAGCTGGGATACAGGTGTTATCAGTCAGGCATTCAAACTGCTCAGGAGCACACCTGTCGTCAGGACCCTTGGTGGCTGCAGTGATGACAAGATGCAAAGTAACAGCAAATCAATATCCCTTTTCATCATAAATAGTAGCTTTGAATCAGGGTCACAAAGGCTTAAAGCAATTGCTTAACACCAGTAACCAATAAACTAAACCGAAACCAAGCACTTTTAGCATATTGGGGAAGATATTTTCTTTCAAAACTTAGATAAGAAGATAATAAATACCACAGTTGTTTGAATTCAAAATATAAAGCTGAAGGTATTAATTCACTCAGCATAAAGAATTAGAAAAGGAGCATACTGATCATCAATCTATTCTCCTATCACTTATTAAATTGTTTGCTTAATCTCCACACACAACAAAACAAACAAACAAACTGTAGTTTTACACTCCAAGCACAAGAATAAATACTTGCTTTGAGATGATAAGACTTTATCTTTTACTTCATCCAGGTCATAGGGAAGTGACTTATTCTCAATAGCAATATGTACACCTGGGATTTGTTCCTGATTTGTAAATAAGTGTGCTGATGTTGACACTAATATTTGAAATAATAATACAATTTAACAAATCCAAAATGAAATTAAGCACTTGATACTGGGCTTGAGTCAGTTTCTCACAGCCATTACAGTCTCACAAAGAGGCCTCAATCAGTATATCTAACAGATAATTTAGATCCACAGCGAGTAATTAAACTTGATGTGGAAATAAAGTTCTAAGATTCACCAACTAAATAATAATATTCTATCTCATAATCTGGTACCGTGCCTTTGCAGAAAAGTGTTATCAAAATAAGATCAATGTGGCTTTATGGCTTGACATAAAATTGGTAGGTTAGATCGAGAGCTATTTCAGGGTAAGCTTGGCTCATCCTAGCTGTAAATTTAAGGGACAGACATCAGAGGGAGTAGGGAGCGTTACACTGAGCTTGTGGTAAGAAAGGGAGTAACTGCAGTTCAAATGGTGACCTCTTCCTTTAAGGCAGACTTACGGCAGTCTGTTTCATCTGAGTTATCCTCACAGTCATTGTCTCCATCACAACGCCAAAGTTTGAGTGCACAGCGGCCATTTTTACACTTGAACTCGTTTGGTTCACAGGGAGATGGAGTACCTGTAAAAAAAAAAAAAAGGCAAGAGGATGATTAGGGATGATGTTGCTCTCTAAGACTGTTCACACGCACAGGTCTGTACTCCTCACCGCATCTAAACTCGTCGCTTCCATCCGAGCAGTCCCTCTGTCCGTCACAGATATAGTCTCGAGGTATACACTCTCCACTCTGACATGTAGCCTGATCTACTCTGCAGGGTCCTGGGGTACGCGGTGGCTTCTTGGTTGTAGTGACCGTGGTGGTAGGGGTTGTGGTGATTAGAATAACTGGCCCTATTGGGTGTGAAACAAATCTGTGATTAAGTTTGTGCAAAAATGTACCAAACTTAAGTGCTGTGAGTTGATATAACGCACAGCAAACAGCCAGCATTCCAGCTGCTGTTACACTGCCAGCCAGTCACAACGAAGCCACTCACCACAGTTGAGCTCATCACTCATGTCTCTGCAGTCTGGTCGGTTGTCACACAGGTATTCCATCAGTATACATGTCCCATCACCACACCTGTGCTCATCTGGCATGCAGGGTCTCACACTGGGGGTTACTATGAGAGATGCAGAGGGGAAGCAGGGGGAGGGGAATGTTGAAGGATCAAAGACATGCAAGCCTAGACTACTGTATGGTACAGCCAAAACACTACCTAATGACATACCAAAGCACAAATAACACAGTAAGGTTTTTAAAAAAAAAAAAAAAAAAAACTCATCCTGGGCCTCTTCTGCAGTGAGAGGAAGTCATAAACGTTGTAAAGATTACCAAAATCTGAAAGCTTCACAATAATTAAGAAGCTTTTTAAGAACATTGTAAGATTTTAATTAGTATTTGTTTTCTGGTGACCGTAAAATTCGCTGTGAGCTCAAACCAAACCAACATGGCCGACAGACAAGAAACACACAGTAGACTGAGACGCAAACTAAATACACAAACTGAAGTAAACACACGAGACAGACTACATTAGATGGGCAAGACAACACTGAAAAGACTAGATCAGAGAACAAAAAAAAAAAAATGAACTAAATGACAAAGAGTAGATTAGATTAGACAAATACAATAGAATAGAAGAGACAAACAGGTACAGACAAGACTGGGCAAAAAAGGCTGAATAATGTCCAAACAAAGACTAGATTTGGCACACACTATACACAGACATAGAGAGTCTACAGTAAACACAGACCAGATAGACTTGGTAAGAATAGGTAAGACACAAACAGTCATAGAAAGCAAACAAGACAGAAGAAAACCGCGTCACCTGAGTAAACTATAAAGTCACCATTTAACTCTATGCCATGCCATGTTGCCATGTATGTATAGAGACTTTGTGGAATTTGTGGAAAAAAATACAAAAGCTGGTTTAAATTGCAGTGAATAGCAGCGTACTTAGTCACACTCATGCCATGCAAAGGTCCTTTATGTTCACTGTGCACTACTCAACCTCAAAGACCAAACTCGGAAGCAGACTCCAAGTCTACTTCACACTTCTGTGTTTCCATGCAAAACATTCCTCAGACAACAGGACTTGTACACATCAAATTAAAGAAGTAAATGCTCAACTGTTCTTTCTAAATGCACTACAGTCATCCTACAATTTCTAGAGTACAGTTGGCACCAAGCATGGCAAAGTACAAACCTGGCTCTGCTACGGGCTCCGCTGAAGGCAGAGGTTCAGCTACAAACCAGAGGGAAATGTTAAGGTAACTGCCTACCCCTCTGGTAGATCTTCATCTGATGCAAGTATACAGCAAACTCTTTGGGTAGCAGTGGCAGCTGCTTCACAACTTCTTGAGGTCTTACCTACTCCAAGCCGTCTGAACTGAAAGCCGAGGACTGATGTGCTGTAGGAAGCAATCGCTCCTTCCTTTACCACGCCGTACAGCACGCTGCGGATCTGCTCGTCATTGGCGTTGTATTCAGAGCCCACATCTATTTCCACAAATACATCAGCGCCATCCTCTCTTATCACCTTTCTGCAAAAATCAAAAGAAGGTTGATAGTTGTGTGGCATGCACTGCAGATGGTAAACAAGAAGATTTCTCTTTAGATGTCCTAGAAAGGACTTACTGATGTGTTACTGACTAAAACCCTACAATGCTGCTGGCCTACTGGCCTTGTGTGATACGGAAAAACAGGAAGATCACCTGGCAGGGTAAAAACATCCAGCCAACTGAACACAGATACTTTGAGTGTCATACGTCAATACTTAAATAATATTGTATGTGTTCTTACTTAACAAGGACCACATTGACTGTCTGGACACCTGGGATCTTGTTGTACTCTGACTCTAGCTGTGGATGGAAAATAAGAATCAGTTATGCTGAAATAAATTTCCAGACATGCAGTCAGACATTCTTAAATCAGCAAAGTCATAAATAAAATGCCTTTAACCTTATATGGTAGTAACAGTCTTATCATACTGTACAAGAGCACACTATTTAGCAGAGTTTATGAGAACAGGACATACCGTGTCCACCACTGCTTCAGAAAGCTCGTTAAAATCAGAAGAGAAGATTTCTTCGAGTTCAGGACCATAGACCAGGGAGGTGAAGTTGACTGAAGCTCTGTAATAAACTAGAAACACAAAGTAGGCAGAACTACGTGTAAGTTAAACCGCACAACAACAGACAATGACTGCAGGCTCAGCGTTAATATCCAACTAGTCACTGTGATATAGGATACAGTTTGTAACTTATTTCCCTTAATAAAGCCTCTGGTTAAATGTTTCAGAAAGTAAAAACTGAAAAGTACGACTGTATTTCTAGTTCTCAGGTGTAATTGGGTCTGTGCCCAACAACAGGCACATATGGACACAGTCACACTCTGCCTCCACATAGTCAAAAATAACCATTAAATTGCACTACCAAGGCATGCCATCCCGTGTGTGTGTGTGTGTGTGTGTGTGTGTGTGTGTGTGTGTGTGTGTGTGTGTGTGTGTGTGTGTGTGTGTGTGTGTGTGTCTCTTTTGGTGGGTCATGGATATGAAAATAAATAATCCAACATACTTAAACAGTGACTCACAGATGGTGATAAAGCCCTTTTTGTCGCAATGACAGAAATGAGTTATCTATCTCAAACCAAATCTGTATAAACATTCAAATACAGATAACGTTTCATATAGTCAATATAGCAGGGCCAAAAGTTTGCATTACATCTCTTGACTGAACACTGATGATATCACAGAGCTGGAAGGTCAGTAGGAGTAGAGTCAGCACCAATACTGTGCCAACAGCTGCAGACGAAGAAGAGAATCCTCTGTGAATGAATCTGGAAGAGCGCCTCAGCTTTCCCTCTTCAAGTCAAACACATATGAGGCAGGGAAGCTGGAGAGCAGTATACATCAATGGCCTACTTAGACTCCATGTCTGCTGGTTTGGCTGTTAAAGATATAGTTCAGTGGCTGAACACAGGACACTGCTTTCGAACAAACAGAAGCTGATATGAGCACATTTCAGATTAGCTCGGATAAAATGCTTTCGGAACAGTTTCACAACCTTACAAGAAACTGGCTGGTTTTAAATCGACATTGTCTATTGTTTCTGTTGTCCTTGAGTAAGGCACTGAACCAAGAAAGTTGCTACAGTGTAGTTAAACCTGCCTTAAAAAAAAAAAAAAATACTCAAAAAATGCAGCGAGTGAAAGAAAGAAAAACTCACCCGTCTGCGATATAACAGTCTATCGAGTTTTTAATGCAATGCATCATAATGTCATGTTGATTCCTGTAAATGCATAAAGAAGCAAGTAGTCACATATGTCACTAAACTATTAAAATGGTAAATGGACTGGTTCTTCTCTAGCACTTTTCTACTCTACTTTGAGGATTCAAAGCATTTTATACAACATGCCTTATTCACCCATTCACACACGCACTTCTTTCCCCACCTAAGTGCTTTCTATCTAACATTCACACACATTCACACTCCAATGGATGTATTGGAGAACAACTCAGGGTTCAGTTTTTTTGGCCAAGGATACTTTGACATGCAGATTGGAGCAACCAGGGATTAAACCACCAACCTTTCAATTACTGGATGACCTACTCTACCTTCTAAGTTACAGCAACCAGTGTGTTGTTTAAAAAATAATAATAAAACACACACACACACACACACACACACACACACACACACACACACACACACAAAGATTTTACTATTTGTGGATGCTTGATGCCAATGATGCCACAATGACCAAGTCCAAGTTAGTGATTAACCACATCAGACCAGCATTCATTGTTACATTAGTTATTAACATGTTGAAAACATAAGACATTCCTACAGTCGTACAGTGCAAGGACTTGAGGAAGCTTCTCATAATTCAAGAAAGATTCATAGTACATGAGTGAGGACGTGCACGCTGAAATCTTCTTGAGCATGAGAATTGCTTATAGAAACAGTACGTTGATACATTTTATGGCAAAAAAATTGTGAAGATTAAAGTAGAAAAACAAAAATAACAGCTAATGGCATTCAGATAGCTGACTGTAAAACCTATACAGCACTGTAATAGCTCTGCACTTGCTGTGGATTATAGTAGTTGCACTGTAAAATAATAGTTGCTGCCAGTACTTCGCTGTAATTTAACAGGGAAATTAGCTACATTAAAGGCTTCTGAAACAGTCTCAAATTGTACATATCACCACTTGTATAAAACATCTACAATGTGCAACTCATTTTAAGCAAAAATATTATGTTTACAATGTCACAGGCTTAACCATGAAACTTTAAATAGCCCAGGCCTGCAGTGTGCCCCATTCTCACACTCCTGCCAACACTTTGTTAGGATGGGCCTGCCAACCTCTGATTTTAGGCTGGCAGTGAGGATTTAGGGAGGAAGTCAATATTTGTACTGTTTCTTGCAGTGAGATGCTACTTGCCATGCCAAAAGCAAAGAGTCATGTTCTAAGTAGGCATCTGCTCAGCCCCTAGTTAAAAACACACATGCCCAAATATGCATAAAACAACAAATCTGCTCACATACACACACACTATATGCAGCAACTATACACAGTCTTGGGGCATATCATTTGCTTTACCACTTACCTGTTCTTTGGATAATTGCATATCACTAGGCATGCACACTGACAGCAGATTTGCATCATGCTTAACAGGATCTATTTAATTAGAAGTTATAGATTTTGTGTCTCGCATAAAGGCTGTGTGGTCAATGTGTTAAAGAGCTATCCTCCCTTTACACTGCTAATTCCCATTTTCTTACTTTCTACACGCCATTAGTACAGCAAGTCAGCCCACTCCTGATGAGAAAAGCCTCATTTATGTCAAAGTAAACTGAGCACTGCCTATGAAAACAGTAAGGGGAGCAAGTAAGAACAGAACTGCAGGCTTTAGCACAGCCCAGAGTTGCGCATGAATGCTTGCTTTTCAGGCCGCTACTGTAAGATTTATAGAACCAATTGTCGGGTCTGAATGTGGTTCAAGAAAACAAGCAACATCAAAGTTACTCATCAAACCGCCTCTTTTGACCCATATATAATCTAATCACTTGAGCGGGTACTTGCTGCCAGGTCAACAGTGGCTTGAAGCCCCATCTCTCTCTGAGCTTGCCGCAACAAACAGAATAAAGGGATTGCCTGAGATCCTTTGATTAGCGCACTGAGTTGTGCCATGCTGCTAACGAGGGCCTCCTTTACTCCAAGAGCCATTCTCCTGTGCACAACTTACTGCTTTCAGCAAGGGGAAAATCCCCTTGCCAAGCCCCACTACCATCAAAGGTGATGAAATAAGGAGAGCAGATGTGACGAGTTGGAGCGAGAAAAAAAAAAAAAAAAAAAGCGTGGAAAAACAGCATTCCACACTCTTAATTCACAAACATATTCAGCAATTAAAGCTGCTCAGTAGAACTGTGGCAGCTTTGTGCAATGGGCCCCTCTGACACTTAGAGGCCTATGCAGAAGACAAAGACTTGATTGAAGCGTGAGCCCAGCTTGGCCTTTAAACCCCAGCCACATTGGGTTTGACCTTCAACCCTTGAGACAGCGCCCAGCACCAGTCAAGCCATTTCCAGAACATGTGGGGGAGGCAGAATCTATAAGAACAAAGCCCAAACCACAATGCACCAATAATTCCATCAAAAATCTTTAATGACTCCCCTACATGGGATTTTCCCCTCTCTCTCTCCCTCATCTCCACCTCCTCCTTATTATTCTTCTCTTTTTCTCAGCCTATATATTAATTTGCCAGTTAATATGAGGCTCTGTCTCATATTAACTCATGTAGACAGGACTGCTGCTACTTAAACCCGTCACTGGTGACAAACTGAAAACTCTGTTTCCAAGTCTATTTATTGTCCTGTGGGGAAATGTAGGGAATTAATTCTGATTTCACTATTAAGCTATCCTCATTCTGCTGTGCCACAGCTTGCAATGTAGACATCAAAACCCCCCAAGTGTATATAAAAAAGGTGCATTTTCATACATGTTGTAGTTATACTGTACAGTTTAAGAGCTGGTTTCTTGCTCTGGGGTTGAACCACTTATGTAATGCTGATATTTTGAAAATCAATTTTTGAAATTAAAGCATGGAGTACATTTTGCAGGGGTCACAGCGAGCGTGATTGCAAAAGCAAAGATGTTTTCAACTGAAAAATTAAAGTGATGTCACTCTGTTACTTGATGGAGCAACCACATCATTTTCCATGCCATCAGAAATCACTGGGAAATGCCTGTGAGACATTTGGAAAAACCAACCGTCTGGACTCAAGCACTACCCTGAGCTGATTCTTCCTAGGAATGTTATCTGAGAGTGTGTTTGGAAAAGACCATGCATAACTGAAAGGAACAGGTGACAGGAGAGTGTGCCAAAGGCAGGAAACGAGAGAAAAAAAACCCCCCACAGTATTAAGAAAGACGTGCTTTAGCACTTACTTTGGTCTTGCTCGCCTGGGCTCTGTATGTTCCTCAGATATGAAGAATCCAACCAATGTGCTAGGGCAAGCGATGAAGGGCGAACAGCAGAGAACAAGCAACAGTGGGAAAAGACATGACGTGGAGGTCAACAGGGCACAAACATGAGCCAGAAGTTAAGGATCAAGCAAGGAAAGCAACACAAAAACAAGGGAAATGAATGAAGTTAGCCAGGCAGATGCAAAGAGGTTAAAGTTTCGGGAAAGTTAGACAGGAAATGATTGGATGCAAGGAGAGAAAACAGAGAGAGATAATAAGTAAGAGAATTGGCGAAAAAGTTGTAATAACAGAAACAGGAAATCAAGAGGAGCCACTAGGATTACATGGAATAGACATTACAGTGGTAACAGAAAAACTAAAATTCTCATCACAGTTTTATGAGATGCTAAAAATGTCAGCATCAATTTGCTGTCATCAACAATCCAAGTAATCATTACCATCTACCATCTGTTGTGGATACTCGTGCTTCATGGGACAATGGCTACTGCAGGCCTGTGGTTTTGTTAACCAGTGTCTGTCAGGAAACATACAAGGAAGTCTGCTTTCATGACAGTGACGAGGGAAAAAAAAGGTGAGAGGGCATCACTTCAGAAATGCCTCTTCCTCAGTCCTTCAGCACAAAGGAAACAGTTTACAAAGTGCACACTTGCACATCCTGCTCTTCACATCTCTGCTGTCTGACACATACACCCACCCTGGGACTGCAGTAACCCAGGGAGGAGCTGCTTCCTGTTTTCCTTTTTAAATGGAAGAACTGAGTACCATTAAAACTGTTATAACTGTTTTTACCATAAGTTCTCTGCACTGGCATGGACAACAATGACCACGTTATGCTTCGTGGTGACTCATTCATTCTTCCACAGCTTGGGGCATGCTATGAAATGCCAAGTGAGGAGGCCTCGGTTGTTTTTAGAAAGAGATCCAAGCACAAAAGCTGATTTCCAATAGCACATTTACAGTATCTATTCACTGTCTTATAAACAAATGAACTAAACAAAAATTATTTAAATGCGCCACACTTGCACTTTATACTAACAAGATGATTTTTTATGCTCCGATCCAGATGAATATGAGTCCACTCCATAAACTTCAACAAACAGCAGTAAACAATAACTTTTTCATAATTAAGTGAGTATACTGGATCCAGCTGTTACACAGCTGCACATGCAAAAGCCATTCGGGTCCTGATACACATTACTGTAGCTGTCACTCATCTTTTAGAAGAGAGCAGATTTAGAATAAAAGAGGAGATTGTGTAAAGACATTCTTTAGAATTTGAAACTACTTCTGCCTGGTGTAGCAAAACAAGCAAAGTGCAGGTACATGATATTATAGAACTGAGTGCTCCAGACCAGGCAAAGCATTTCTTCAAGTCTACAAGGCCCAGCCAGGAAACAACTGAGAGAAAACATACCCTACCCAAACGATCTGAGGTCTCTCTCAAGACTAGTAACCCAAACTATTAAGGCCAATGCAGCATCCGCTACTTCAAAGTCTGCTGATCTGTTGTGGTCATTGTCAGAATCCGAATGGGAGTGAGAGCCAGAGAGGAAGAGCTAACAGATTTATTAATACTTTCTGCTCTTTTATATGTTGATCAGGCTAAGATCACTGACTGAAACAGTGTTTGCAGAGGCTGGACAGACAGAAGTACACTGCTCAAAAAATAAATATGAAAAAAAATCTGCTTTGATGCAGATGAAAATGACAGGTTAACTGGAGAGGAAACAACAAGACAATTCCATCCATCCATCCATCCATCCATCCATCCATCCATCCCTGCTCATCCAATTCAGGGTTGTGGGCAAGATACCCCCAAAAAGAGAATAATTTTGTAGGTGGTGGCCACAGTCCACTGCTCTCTCCTGATCTTATCCCTTCAGACTGTTTCTTTTGGTTTTTTTTTTTTTTTTTGTTTTTTTGTCTAGTTTTGCTTTTTTCTTTATACTACTGAGACACAGTCTCAAGTATGTGGAGGAGAGCTGGGCCGATACACAAGGAGAGCTGTACAGGGCTGTAGAAGAGAATGAACCCAACAGCAGGACCGGTATCTGCTCCTTTGTGTGAGGTGGGCAGCAGGAGCATTGCCAGAGTCCTAGAAAATGACCTTCAGCGGGCTACTGATCTGCTTGTTTCATACCAAACTGTCAGAAACAGACTCCATGAGCATGGCATGAGGTCTCAGGTTCACCTCTGGCACCCTGTTTTCTCCACAGATGAGAGCAGGTTCACACTGAGCACATGTGACTGATGAGAAAGAGTCTGGAGACACCTGCAACATCATCCAGCATGACTGGTGGTAACATCCATCAATCCATCCATCCTCTTCATAAGTTTGATTAAACTGTGAATTAAAAATTTAATTTTGATTTTCAGTATGATTTTGAATGCAGCCAAAATAAATGATTTGGGCCTTCACTGGCCATTGTTACATCATTTTGTTCTCAACAAATTCTAGAGTGTATATCAGTAAAGTTTTTCAAGTTGAATATATGATTCACCCAGATCTGATGTGTGATTTAAGTGTTCCTTCAGTTTTTGTGGCACTGAATATGTTCAGATTGTCAGCAGCAGAAGAAAAACTAGTTAAGAACTTTAAAAGTCCCAGGAGAGGTATTATTTGATATGGATACTCTCTAGTGTGCAACCAGGAAGCTACTCATCAACTGTGGAGCTTTATCCAAATAAACTCATATCTGGGAAAACCACAGGACAACTGAATACTCAGCCAGTAACCACAAGTTCTAATTCAGTATTTGATCTGTAACACAATAAATCATTTCTCTAGCTGAAATATAAATTATTCACTTATAATGTAATTTACTTATAATGTAGTTTATTTTTAAGCTCATCATAATACACAGATATAAATCCATCCAACAGAGATGTAAAAGAGGTCACTCCAGCAGGCGGACATGCTCTCTTTGAATGAAACTCTAAACATCTCTTTCCTAAAGAGGAGTGGCATGGGCCAGTTCTCCAAGGCAACTCATTTGTTATTGGTACAACAGAGTGTAGAATCACAGGGCTTGGTGCAGTAATAGAGTTCGAGCCAGTCACTAAGACCATTCAGCAGGAGTCTTTCAGACCAATGCCCACCCAGAATGAATTGTACAGTTACACTGACAATCAGCTGTTTATGAATGGAGGAAACTTTTATCACTGACTGACACAAACAGTTCAGATAAAGGTTAGTCTAAATGTGCTGTCGTAACACTGCCGCACCTACAACTGTCCTGTGGACAACAATGTTCTGCTTTACGCGGGTGACCGCCTTATGGGACCCCAGCAGTACAACAACAAAGATCTCAGCAATATAACCTCAGCTGCCAGCATTTGTCCCTCTGTGTAAGGGCCCAAGAGGCTCCATGTATCTGACACACTCTTGCAAACATACACAGACACACACACAGGCAGTGCCACTGAAACACACATACCAGCTGACCATGAAAAAGCCTGCGACTGACTGGGTGGCCTGGCACTGCTCAGGCCAAACTGACAAGACAGGCTACATTACCCTGATGTATTGTCCACTAATGCTGCAACATCTGCTCTCTTTGTGAGATAACGGAGGAATTCAAACCTGTGTCATGTTTTTCCAGTACGCATTCACTAGTAAATGATTAGAAGGAAAACCAGGTGAGGCTACACAGGAATGCAATAACCTGTGTGTGAGTCTCAAGCCCATGTCAATAGATTTCACGCACACATACATGCACACATGCGTGCACACACGCACACACAAATCCCAGCATGCAGATCAAACTCCACTGACTGGTGGGTCCTTGTCTTGCTTATCATTTACACAATGGATGAGAGAGCTAGTTTAGACAGATGTGTCAGGAATGGCAATGCTAGATACTGATGTGTATTCATCTCAGCCAAACAACAGCTAAATGCTATTTGACCTGTTGAGGGATGAGATTATGTTCATCATGTTTACACCGACATATCTTCCCACCCTAACAAAACACTCGCAAATCACGAAGAAAAAAAGAATGACAGATGGCAGGATTGTTGACACAATGAGTCTGATATGTACTGCTTATCTCTTCTTTTTTGATATGTGGTTGGCTTATTTTATTTATTTATTACTTTTTTTTTGCACAAGGAAACATAAATAATGTGTCCATCCATCCATCCATCCATTCACTTCCGCTTATCCTGTTCAGGGTTGCGGGGGTGGGGGCTGGAGCCTATCCCACTATCCCACCTGACATAGGGCAAGAGGCAGTACACCCTATACAGGTCTCTACTTTGAGATATAATATTTATATGTTCTTTTAAAGTTGTTTTTAAACTACTGCAATGAGGAATCTACTTAACAGGACATTTTACAGTTGATGCTGGACTACTATGGGCACACGCTAGTGGAAAAACCACAGAATGATGAAGCTGTTTTACAGTGTATTTCAGTATGAACCACTGTAGTCAGAACAAGATTACTTCCATCGGTAGTCATTTTATTTGGCAGCATAACTCTGCACTGGGACCTACACGCCCATCCACTTGCATTTGTGGAAAGCACAAGGTAGGAAGAGCACGCCTTCCTGCCCTTCCATGTGCATACATGGAAAATTGTGGAGGTGAAGAGCAAGACCACCATATAGAACAAAGCAGCAATAAAAGACAACAGACACAACACTGATAAAATCAGATACAAGATTAAAAGAGGAGCTGACGTGGTGCTGGTTCCAGCAGCTGCTATGGGCGGGTTAAAACAGCTTAAATAGCATTTGTGGGCTGCCTAAAATGAAGCCTAGTTGAATCTTTGACTTGCTTTATTATATTCTGATTTATCAGCTAACAAGTTTCTATAAAATGTTCTCTCTCTGTACATGGCAAATTGTGTGTGTAAAAAAAAAATTATATATATATATATATATATATATATATATATATATATATATATATATATATATATATATATATATATATATGATGTATTTCAGTTTGTGTGTATATATACACAAACTGAAATCACATTTTTATACTTAAATTTGAGCCGTCACACTGGCCTTCTCTGAGAAGTCAGAAATCAATCAAGCATAACATCCACCCATTAAAACTATTTTTTCTGTTCAATGATATAATTCATAAAAGCCACAAAAGACAAAGAAAATCTGTGTTCTGTTCACACCACAGAATGAGAAAACATTTCGTGTGTGAATGAGTCTCACGAATGGTCCATATTACTCTGATCCCTTAAACGTCCTCGCTTTTGTTTTCACATAGAAGTCAATTTTGTTTTAATGTATCTGTTGAAAAGGAGGTTGAGATTATGTTGTACTTTCTTAATTACATTGCCTTATCTCAAAGGTGGCTGGACATTTGCATTCTCCCCAGTATGACCATGGTGCTAAGATTAGTGTAGGCAAACTATCTCCATATATAGGTCTGAGCAAAACTGCCCTGGGAAGGAAATTCTGTTTCCTGTGCTGAATACTAAATACTTTGCTGAGTGTCTCTGTCCTGTTGGCTGTCCAGACAATTCGCCCAAGCCCGAGCCTTCCTTCCCCCTCCACTTCTGCAAAGGGAGAGACGCTGGTGGTACAGATGCCCCCATTATGCTTTGTATCCTGTTGTGTGACTGTTTGGTGATGGTTAAGAAATTCCAATTTCCCTTTGTTTTAGACAAGCACAATGAATCCCCACAAAACATCTGGAATTGAAACTGCTCTTAAGACTGAGCTATTTTGAACCCTCTTCTGTCCATTGTTGTTCTTTGTCTCACTCCTAATCACAGTCTGGAATCTTTTCCAGAGATATGAAAGCAGTGTCCCATGTCCTCCTAACCTTTCATCTTGACCTCTAAACTCAGAGCCCCAAAGAGATTTCTGAGACGCAAATCCAACTCATCTTTCTCTGTGAGAGTCTTTCCTTGTTCCACAGGCTCTATTGCAGACATTCCCAGTGTGCTAAGGATATTGGCCATTTTGTTTAGGACACAAGGAAACAAAGGTTACCACGTCCCCTTGCTTGTAATAGTGTAATATTTGGTGAAAGGCCGCTGGGGTTAGGTTCTTCACAGCGCTTATTTTGGGTGAAAAGCTTGAGAATTATTTTTTTTATTCCTCAATCCAAGGTGAAAAAATGGCAGACCATCTCTCTTTCTATATAGTGTTAAATAAATTTATTAGACCACCACCCAATTTAAGGTTTATACCACAGCTCCCCTAAATTACTGAGGCTGAAATAATCGGCACAGTTATGTTCATGAGGGGAAAAAAAAAAAAAAAAAAAGTAAACACTTTCCACTAGAGTGAGGCTAAAACTGATTCAACCTTCAGTTAAACCTTGCTAGTCTAATCTGCTGCAATCACATGGTGTCAACACCACGCGCATTAATGCCAGCCGTGCTAAAAATCTCCTCTGGCTGCTTTAACTGCCCCAGTTTCTGCGAGGGCTCACAGAATTGCTATTTCTGTGTGAGCGAAGCACATGACTTTCGACCAAAACAATTACTGTGCCCTGATGTAATCAGCTCCATAAACTTGTCAGTTGCAAGTCTCTGGCACCAAGGGCAACCTAAGAGGCAGCAGCTGTAACAAGAGTTTTGTCTTTATTAAAGATGAACAATTATTAAATTTGTCAGGATATCAGAATTCAGTGATTTAGAATTTAATAATCTATGAAGATACACTGAACAGAAGCAAGATTTAGTCAAACTCAAGTTTTTTCTCGGATGGTTTGAAGTGAAGCCAAAGCCTTAAACCTGCATTGTCTCCGATGACCTGTAGGGGGTGAGTGCACTGGTAGCAAAAAGTCATCTAATGTATAGAAGTTTATTAGAAATGACCCTTTCATTCACTGGATCTGAAATCTCTGTAAGTACTCTCCTGTTGAGTTTATGGTCTCAATCTGTATGAAAATACATTTTAATGTTAATTTTATAAATCATGCCTTTCATTAGAGTCAAAAAGGATGTTAAGTCGTGGCATTTCTTAGGCCAGCAGTCATAACTGGTGAGTGACCGATGCCAACCCTGACCGAAATGGTTGACTATCTTCTGTTTAGCACTACATATGATAAAGGGCAACTTTGGACCATGCTTGGATCTAATTTATGGCTCCTGTCTCCATATAAAGAGGGTAATCATGGAAAATATAATTAAAGCACAATAAAGCACTATCATATAGGATGTCATCAGTAGGTAAAGTTTGGTGTCAAGCATTAATTAAGCTACAGTATCACAGTTGTATAGCTGAGCATAAGCAAATGTGTTGTGTTCCTAGTTAATTCCCGGCTCTTAGGGCATGCTTTGTGGTACACGTGTTCAATGAAAAGGTCAGGTGACAGTAATTCTTAGTTGTTTTGCTGTCTGCAATGAAAAGTAATCTACAGACTGTAAAAACTATAAAAAATGGACCAAGAACAGAGGCAGTAGTGATCAGACATAAACCTTAGATATGATTAAAGAGTCAGACCATCATGTAAAGTTTATTATGGTTTCTGCATTACTTTTTCTCTCTGAAACTATGCGCTGTGATATAGTGCGTTCCCTGCACAGAGTACAAGTCTGCATAGAAATAATGGGGTGGAGGTGCTTTCCTGCAGCTTTTATTGTTCATTGGGCGCTTATGTATCTTATTGCGCTGTCACCTCTGCCACTGGTTAAAAGGATGAAAGAGGAGATGTTTATGTCTCAAAGATAAAGCCAAGGCCCTGTGTTATGACCAGAGTCTGGCAAGCTGGCGAGGAGGGAGGAGATGGTGTAGCAGGATGTGGAGGTATCATCACTCAGGCACAGACAGGCATTATGCATAAATGTGCATGAACAAAAGCACACGCACACCTACACACACACACACACACACACACACACATACATGTGGTGCCACTGGTGCACATCAGAGTCACAGATGGGGGAGCTTTATAAGGCTGAGTGATCCACCGCATGTAAACAAAAGCTGTCAGAGTGAATTGTTAGATCCACAAGATTGTCCTTTCGCTTACTTGTGCTATCAGGCCACGGTGTGCTTCCAAATTCCTCTCCACTGGGCTGGTCTTTGGAGAGAGAGAGAGAGAAACAGAAGTACAGGTATGAGATTCAAGGTGAGGAAAACGTGTTTTATTCAATTATATTTAACAAGTAGAACATTGAATCTGCTGAAGAGATATATTCCCCTTAAACAGTCTGAATCCTGCAAGTCAATATTATATGTATGCATCTCTGAGCAAATATTTCCCCCATGTTTTGGGTGGGTTAGCAATCTTAAGAATTTATAGTGAAAGCATAACTGGCATGAATTAAAAGCAGCTGTTGCCTTGTGGTTACCCAACTTTTACCAAACCCACCTCCTGACGCTTCATCAGCTGCAAAGTCCTCATCATCATCCAGTAAACTCTGAGATGCCTGGAAGTCTTTTTCTGCCTCCAAATCTTCTGGCAGAGGGACCTCTCCCCATACCTTCGAGGCCTGTGTCACCTGCCGTAAACACAGAGAAATTAATAGGGCTTGAAATCTCCTGGGGAAAAGGTCACACCCAGTGCTATACATGAACTCTGGAATCACAGAGAGAAAACAAAAGCTGGAATGGGAAATGGGGCATTGTGATCTGCTCTTTAATCAGCTCTTAGAGGCCTTCTCAAGTATTTGCAAGGAAATAAAAGTTCACGACACCTACAAGTTGCTTTTTTTTCATTACACGTTTAAACAAATTCAAATCCTCACAGTTTATGGTTTTTCACATGTAAATGTGGAAGATAGCTACCGAAATTCACACGTGACTGCAATGACCAACACAGAAATGCCCACACAAGTATGCAGGAACGCACACAATCATTTCTGAAGGCCAGAAAAAAGCAGCTGAAGTTCAGATCAGAATGACACAGATCTGCTGAAGTATGCTTTTAAACTACTTTTCCCCACCGGCAAAAAAAAAAAAAAACCACTTCCAGCAGCACTAGTCCTTGAGAATTGGTCTATACTCTGGAATCAGGAAAGCATCTATCAGTGAACCATTATGTCACTCCTAGCAGCAGGAAAAAATTAATTAATTAATTAAATGCAGCACCTCAAAGGACATGACTCTGAGCTTGCACAGTACTTGGGCTGGGAATCAAACAATCGACACAAAAAGCAAGTAAGCTTCCAGTTAATGTATGTAAACTGGCTTTTGGTGCTGCTTACCACAGTTTACCATATTAGCATGGCATATTAGCATTAATTTATTTCTTCACGCTAAACATAAGCTCATTCTGTACTGCTCATAATCCAAAGATGTATTAAATGAGGAACTTGATAAAGCGTTACTAAAACCCACCCTGAAGGAGATTTAAACGCCGGGTGCATATCAGAATATATTCTACTAGATTTTTTTTCCCTCATATTTCAGATTACAGGCTAACAGCCTCAGGAAGTGCAAATTATTTTGCAATATTCTCTTTTTTGCATGACAATGCATTCAAAATCAAAGAAGAAGAAGAAGAAGAAGAAGAAGAAGAAGAAACAGCCTTTATTGTCCCACAGAGGGGAAATTTGGGTGTAACAGCAGCCAGAAGTAACAGCAGAAGTGTGAAGACCGAACAATGTCCTCCTGCAGGACACCTGACAGACGCATATCAGACACCCTCACTGAGAAGACACAAAGCATTTCCAGCCAGTCTCATATCTGATCATCTTGATAAAGTTTACTATGGTGTGGCGGCCTGACTGGAGCACAGTGTGGGTTTATTATCTCTACTCTCAGCATCTCAGCATACGGACTGCCCAGACGCTGGCTATAAGTTTAGATACGACTCTGGCAGGATGCCACCCCTGGCATTTCCAGTAGGCATGGCCCGCCAGTTCCTATTTCCACCCAACTCTGTCATGGTAGTTTTCCCATTTAAATGGATCCAGCTAATAAATAACTAGATCTATCCCCCAAATCCTCTCTCCCCTGACTGAACACCCTTAACACAACAATCCCGGGCCATTTTCAAAAGCAAACTGCTGACTAACCAAATTCTTTTCAGTGGTGCCGACCAGCGAACCATTGGTGTGATCATCTGCCGCTTCCCACTCCCTTGGGATGGGGTATCATCTGGACATGCTAGATGCCATCTGGGCCAAAAAAAAAAAAAAAAACCTCAACAAACTTACAGAACAGCCTTTGAGGGATGGCTCCATATTCACACTTGATCTTAAAACTAACATGTTAAGCTACGCTTGTTTGAGAACGTCAGCCGACCTCATCTTAGACAGGGCTGAGAACTACACATGAATTTGCCCTCGCACTATGCAACTGCATTCTCGTTCAAAGGCTAATCTGACCTTTACTCTCAGTCTTGGAGTCAAGACATGTCTGTGGTGCTAAGAGTTCTCTCTCCCCGGAGATAAAGGTCTTGATGGACTCTGTAATTCTTCTGAAATCCAGCCCACCCAGAGGACAAACACCTCAGAAGCTCTAGTAACTTGTTTCAATTTCCAGTAAGACATAGTAATCAGGACTGTGCTAAAAAAAATAGGCATCAACATAAACATAGAGGATGTAGCTTACATCCAGACACAGACACACATGCCCACTTTTTACTTATGAATATTTACTTTTGAATTACTTAAAAATCTACAACGTTGACCTTGCAAAAAAAAGTAGCAGTAACTCTGCAAAAAGGGAACAATCGAATCTACGGATAATGAGCAGCAGGTGACACTAGACAGAACACAGGTCTTCAGCTGTTTAGCATGAACAACTGATAGGCAATGAATGAGAAGCAAAACATATTAGAAAACGATTGATCAGACTGCAATAACCGAGCCAAGAACATTTCAAGACACAACTACCGTCAGCTGTTGTTGAGTCTTGCAGCTGGAGGCCTGCTATCATCTCTGCT
This sequence comes from Archocentrus centrarchus, assembly GCF_007364275.1. Classification (NCBI taxonomy): domain Eukaryota; kingdom Metazoa; phylum Chordata; class Actinopteri; order Cichliformes; family Cichlidae; genus Archocentrus; species Archocentrus centrarchus. Next base: position 8,241,800 of record NC_044352.1, on the reverse strand, counting down.
TCTCAACAAGTATTGCCTCCCTAATGCTAACATCTGCACTGGAAGCCCTTTTAGTTCATTCAACTTCATCATGATTTCTGTCTATCTTTTGCATTTTAATCTAAGATAATTCTGTGATGACCAAAGTTGCATTGACGTGCCCATATAAACTTCCTCTTCTGCCTTTTAATGCAAGCTGATTGGCACTTGCTGGCATCATGCTGCCTGCATGCCAAATTATAACATAAGCATTAAATTGTGGAAGGCAAAACAGCAGTGCATAAACTGATTTTAGAGGCTACGGCATGCTTTTAAAGAGCACCCAAGTTCTTCAAAAATGCACGTCCAAAAAATGTACTTTTCACACAAACACCGGCATTTGGTAGCACATGCAAACAAACACCCTCAGTCTAATACAGCCTTGCATGAACAGACACACACACTATCATACACCCACACGTCAACATTCCCATCCTGGTTACATCTGAGTGACATCCAAAGCCTGTCAGAGGAAGCGTGAGAAGATTTCTTCAGAGACTCAGTTCGCCTACGCTGTTAATAAACCCACTGTTGCAGCTGCAAGACAATCTGTAAGAAATATCTTAAAGGCACAGAAAGTGTCTCACAGTAAAAAAAAAAAAACTGGATGAAGCTCATGATAGACATGAGTCTCACACAAGTGACGCTCTCTCATTAAAATGTTTATTGCTAGCAAGTGAAGCTGTTTGTTGATAACAGCAGCACCGGTTTAGCATTTAAATCACCTCTTGAGCTCACACAACCTATCAGCTTTTGTCCCCGTGAGAGCTCGGGATATGCAAAGACAGAAAAATGAAAGCTGAAAAAAGGCAGCATTGCTCATTCCACTCAATTGATCCAAACGCCAAGTTGTGACCTTTTAAGCAAGCAGAAAACCTTCACAAGATGAATTCTCAATCTACTTGACTCTCCATCTCCCCTATAACCACCACTCCTTCTCTTCCTTTTACTCTCTCTCTCTCCCTCTCTCTCTCTCTAATATCTGCTTGGACTTGAAGTAGCAACATGTACTAAGCAGGAATGGAATGTAAACTATAGAGAGCATTAGAGGGATGAAAGCTTGACACACACTTTAGGTAGAGCAGGCTGAAAAAAGGAGCCCACCAAGCACAACCAGGCACCAAAGCAGTCTGAGTTGCAGAATCCCTGAACTCCCTTTAGCTGACCCATTACTATCTGAGGAATAGGTACAGTGAACTAGCAGGCCTGCATTAGTTCAGGTCCATTATAGCAGGTAAAAATAATATTAGATGCCCAAAACAACATGGAAAAGGCTTAAGATTAAACTGTACAATTTTGACAGAATAAAATCAAAAGCATAATTCTCATGGCACATTTAAAAAAAATAAGATGTTAATTCTACTGATATGAAAACATGGTTGATTTTCAGATGAGAGTTTTTATGACATGCTTGGCTGACTGCTACGAAAGAGTGATGAAACACAAAGAGTAAAAGAGATAAACCCAAGAGCAATGTTCCTTTGCAGGCACAAACCCCCCCAGACATCTCATCATTTTTTGACTGCAAAACTGTGTCATTAGGGCAGCTTTTGTATGTTTAACCTTTAGTAGGAGTGGTTAGTGATTTGACAAACTACCACTTCTGACACTAAACCTCTCCTCGAGGGTGGGGCGGTGCTTCGTCCCCAACTGGACAAAGCACTTGCAGAATGAAGCCCTTCTGCATATTGGCATTTCTACATGGTTTAATCCGAAGTGACTGGACATGAAGGAAGTGGGAGGAGCCCTTTGACCTTATTCACAGATTGGCTTCTTAGAGTTCCATGACTAATACTGTGGGTGCAAGACACATGCCAGATTTTCTCAGGACAGAAGTATAACAGTGAGGAGGAAAGGGGCCAGAATAGCATAAGTCCACATGACCATCAACCCCTCCCCTCAGTCATTCAGTCACTAACCCACACAACAATTATGCCATGTATTTTACAATAAGCTTGGTCTGATGCTGGAAATAAACAGTGGACCTGGCATTTATCAATATGCATACTTCCGCTTCAGTTATATTCTGGTATTTGCAGAATGATGCTGCAGGGTGCAATGCAATGAAAAGCGTCAAATATAATTGGATGGATATGAAGTCCTGAATTGCTGCAGTGTGCATCTTCAAGAGAGAAGGAATATGATTTCAAACAAAATGTTAAAAGAGCACCCCAATCATATTATCCAACTCATGGCGAATAGTTCTATAAAATAATGTGATTTACAATGCACCACCAATTTGGGATCCATTTATGGTTTCTTCTCTTCTAAAGCTACCCCCCCCCCCCCCTTTTTTTTTTAAAGAAACATTTGACTCTGAATGACATAATCTGATGTACAAACTGTACAAAAGTCTTGTGCCATCCCTCATTTCTTTATATTATGCTAGGAAAATGGGAACTACGTGCAGCGATGTATTGGAACATGTTAACAGGGAAATACAGTATATAAGGCAAAAACAGAGTTTGTACAATTCTAACAAGCTTGAAGGTCATTATTTGGTACGACCCAAACCCAAACTGACCACAACAGAGAGTGGGGACCCAGGAGGGCAAGAGTCCCAGCATTTTATGTTTCTATCGGCTGGCACTGGATGCAAAACACCGGGACATGACCACAAGGTAATTAACACATAATGCACTTCACACTCGTGGTTATGTCGTAGGCTCTCCAAAGATTCACAGCAGAAGTCTAAATCAGGCATTATTCTGTTGCATTTATTTTATGTCTGTCCCTTCTTCAAGTACAGCCTCAGGGTACCAATTGCCACACAACTTCAAACACACACCTTTCCCTTTAAACCAACACTCACTGTTTAGGGAGGCATGTCAAAATAAGTATCCAGCCTGTGTGGACTTGTGTACATGGTGCAGCTAAACAGGATGAGAAAGGATGTCTACACTGCAGTGTTGATGAGCTTTTTCTTTCTCGTTCTCATGGAATTAAAAAGGAGGAGGAACGAGGAAGTCCTCGCTGAATGCAAGCTTACAAATATTACTTTATTTCACACCTTTCACACCTGTTACTTTGGACTGCTCAAGTGCTTTAACTGTAACTGATGCCAACTGTCACCATATTAAAAATAATTCATGTGGGTCCGAGCAACATAACTTGCAAAATGGAGGTGAGTCACGACAACATATACTGTATTTCAGGCTAAAAGGTCACACCCTGGCGACACCGCGACCAGACACAGCAGCGATTGCAAACCAGCTGTGAAACAAGACACCTCAGCCTAACAGTAAGTGAAATCCTATCTCTGATGGTCTTTTTTCAGTCTCAATGACAGCAAAATGACAAGACTTGGAATTTGTGTGCTCCTTGTACTGTATTTTGTAATGTCAGAAGTTTGAAAGAAACATGCAGCATAATATTGACTTTCTCAAGTATTTTTAGGCTACTCTACAAGTAGATAAAAGGGATTTCAAACGCTATATTGTATTATATTTCCACTGTGGGTGGGATAATACAGCATGACCACACTCCCCCAGCAAACAACCCTAGGCGTGAAAGCCAAGCTGACACCCAAAGAAACACCGTCTTTTCAATTATCACCCCAGCAGGACGCTGCATTAACAGACCACCTAGAATGACAGCCACTCCTTGTCTAGCGGTGAATCCTTAATAACCCCAACATTACTGAACAAAAGCCCAGAAATTGCCCCCTGCTTTGGTATGGTCCAGTTATTAAGGAATGCATACATACACTGCCTAACAGTTATCAACCGACTGGTTTTGCCAGGAATTAAACTAATTTGTTTTAATAGGGCACTGCGGCTAGTGAGAAAGCTGACTTTACTGGATTGGAGGTTTCGCTCCTGGTGTGCTTACTGTGAGAAAAATATGCCAGTAAATGTTTATATGCTCATGGGCAGAACATGTCTGCAAACAGTAGTAGAACGCTTAAAAGGGCAACTGCAAAAGCACCATCAAGTCCTCGCTCACCTGAGATGCATGTCACACACAACATAAACACTGCAGCAGTGCATGGTCTCAAAATAGCACATGTGCTTCCGGTGACATTTCTGGGAGATTGACCTGCAGGGAGGAGGGGACAGAGGGGCCAGTTCCCCCAGACGACAGCTGACAGGAGAGGTGCTGAGACCTGTAGCAGCTCAGAGGGGAAGAGCAGCTCTAGCTTGGCTAGCCTTGGCCTGTTTATTTATAACAGAAAGAGTCCCTTTGAAAGGACTGCTGTGTCACTTAAGAAGTCTGCTTTTCTTCCCACTGGGGAAGTTGGAGGGATCAGAGATTTGAGGCGCCTGAACATCTACATGATACATGAGGACAAGCCGTAAAATAGCCAGAATGTTTTATGCTCTGAAGATCCTGAATATCAGCACAGAATTCTTAGAGGAACATCACTGAATATAAGACATTTTAACTTGGTAGAGGGGTTAATGCACAATCAGGGGATCACCTAATTTATTAGGATTCATCCTCTTGTGACCAAGACTATATATCTGCCAAACTACACAGTAAGTCACATCACAGTTGTGGAGGAATTTCACTATAAAACAAAAATGTCAACCTCATAGTGGTGAATAAAGAAAATTCAGGGGATTAACAAAGTCCATGGACTATCCTCTTGGGACAATGAATGCCTGTACAAAATCCACTGAACAGTTATTAAGATATTTCAGTTTAGAAAAAAAATGGTGGGCTGACAAACTGACATTACCAGCCCAAGAACCAAGGTGCTAACATGACTTAAAAATAAACATAGATTAGGCTGAGCTGATTTGAAGTTTTGCTGGCTAGATAAGCTTTAGAGAGGAAGTAGCAACAGCTGTTTGATGGCGCTGGCTTCCCTACACTAAATGCAGCAGAGTTACCCTCCTCTCTTCGTCTCTTGCTCATTCTCGCCCCAGGACCAACTAATCTGACACCACCTGTTGACTTGGCCACACTTACAGTGTCCCACATAATCACAGGCCAAAGCTAGATCAGTCTGTCAGCTTGCCCAGCACCCTTTTCCCCACAACACTGTGTATCATGCTCGATGAGTTCACCGCCGCGCCGTGTGGGAAAAGCAGTTCACCCAACCATTTCTAAAACTGAAATCAAAGGTGCAGAAAGTAAACATCTGCATCTTGACAATAATAGACTTTTGACTTTGTGAGAGCAGAATGGGCTTTAGACCCTTTTGCCAGCAAGAGAATAACCTCCAGGTGTCCTGGCCGTAGGGAGTAATTTCATGTTAGTAAAGCCACTTTCCACCAGTTCCCAAGGTCATGGCGATCTCATAATTAACTGGGATTTGCAGGGCACCATGGTGAAGTTTCTGGAATGAAAGGCAGTTCCAACATGTTGAGCATCTCAAACTGTGAGATTTGAAGTGTCTTTGTTTGGAGACCTACGATGCACTCTGAGCCTAGAATATCGCACACACACACACACACTAAAAAAACTGCCGTTATCTGAACACAAGTCTTCGTTGGACACCATCTGCACATCAAAGTCCTTTTCGTTTTTTCCCCACAGCAGTACTAACAGTACAGTTCTGTTAGCTTTGCCAAGGCCTATATTAAGTGATGGGCTGTGAGAACAAAATATTCTTCCACAGCTGTTTATGCCATTAATATAAACATAATAGGGCAGAAGTACTAAAGAGAGCTGTGCTCCTCACCAGATGTTCTGTGCTGCAGAGCAAACAAGACACTGCTGTCTGATGTTGACAAAATCATCAAAGGGTGCAAAGAGAGAAGACATTCAGAGGTTATCCTTGCCTTTCAAGAGCCCCACCCACACACCCCCCTCACCCTCCTCATTCTCACTTGGAAATTACCTGCCAGCTGTTTTGGCTAACCTGCACTCCATGGAAAGGCCAAAAGTGGGAGTAGACAAGCAACATGGTAGGAAAAATCTGATCTAGCCTGGCCTCACTTGCAGAACAGCACAAAATATCCATGGGCACCAAAAGAAAGGTTACCTTTCATCACAGCCCACACAGACAAGCATGAAAAGGGTTCTCTAGTCTTTAAAATTATTATAAAATAAATACTGATGCGAATATCATGGTCTTGCCTGCTATTAAGGAGAAATCTGAAACATATTAACACTAGGAAGAACCATTAGTAATGAGCAATTTGCAGCTGAGATCATCTGATACTGCAGCAACAGACGAACTTATCTTTGTCCTCAGGCATAAACACTATTCACCGTTTCTGTAGTTACATTTGTTTTTTTTTTTTGTATTCCAATGTAGCCTGGGGAGTACTCCTGCTGTCTGATTATACATGAAATCACTACTTCGTTTGGCGAGCATCACGGGTGAGATGAAGAGTTTAACGTCTGCATCAACATGCACTGATAGAAACAATGACACTCTTTGAAAGCAACAAGACAAAGCGTGAAAAGGAACACTTTACTGAATGCAAAAACCTACTGTACGATAAGAGGGGCATTTTACATAAAGGTGACCCAGAGCAGAGTAATTAATTTAATTACTTAATTTATGGATTTACTTTATTCACATGAAAAAAAAAATGTTGTGATTCAACACCAAATCTAGTAGACAGAGTCATTACAAATACCTCTACTATGAATCGCCTCAGCTGTTGCCACATATATACAGCATGTTTTGATAGAACGATGCCATAAACCAGCACCACAGTAACAACGCCATTTATGTAGTTGTCATTTCTGTTCCAAATGTCAGCATATTTTCCAAGTCATCTGCTCTTGTTTGGTTGGATCGTGTTCAAAACATCAGTGGGAAGCACACACAGCACTTGTCTGCTGGGAGAAGTGGTGAAGGTTAAAAATTCAGTTTCACTAGTGTTTGAAACAGCAGCTGCCGGTGGCTAACAGCACCCTGTCACAAAAATCTGCTTGTTAACACAACTAACAATTCTCTAAAGTGGAAGCGTGTGCTCGCATCCAACAATGACTTAAAGCAGGGACACGTCAGCAAGAATGAATGAAAAGTATTGAGGCAGGTGTATAAATCTACTGACTGAGATCCCATGAGCTTAGACAGGAGATCTACACGGATAACAGAGGTGGAATTCCGAGGGGGATAAAAATACCACAGGAGCTGCGTAGCTGCAGGTGTTATTACACCCCCTCTGGAGGCCCTGCAGCCACGGTGGCTGCAGGATGGAACAGGGTGAAAGGTCCAGTAAGGGGGCATCTCCAGACCTCTGACCTGTTTCATGTTGTTTGCATCATGTTTACTGATGCTTTAGATGTTAATTGCATCATGATTAAAAGTAGAATTACTGATTACATAACATAGAGTTTAATAATCAAGTAAAAAATTGCTAGTCACTCCATATTATGCAGAGCTAGCTATTACCATAGTGTTCAGGATATTTGAGTTGTGCTTACTTGCCTGAATTTTATTTGGCCAGCAACTTTAAAGAAGCTTTTGTGTCAGACTCTTGCCTATGTAAAACTCTGCACATGCACTTTCCAGATTGATCATCAAAGAGGCCGAGTACTAAAGTAGGAAGTTTGCTGCAGCGGTTGGCAAGCCCCTCACCTTCCCATCTGAAGCTGGGCCTGGAAAGCAACTAATAAACACAGTAGAAAGCCATGTTTGAGGGAATGCTGTGAGAGGTAGAAGGCACAGCCAAGTATGGCTCAGCACACTGGCACACCCACATCTATACAGAACATGAAAATTAACTGAAGAGCTCTTCAAATCGGTCAGCTTCTGACAGTGATTCAGCTGGAAGACAAGAGACAGCAACTCAGTTTCTGCTGATACTGTGTTTCACTTTCCTTTTTTTCAATGCATAGAACAAAGTGATTTAGTTATTTTGTTATGACAGTGTGTAATATTTAATCACCAAAAATAGACATGAATGTTTTAAGGCAAATTCACCCACAGCTCGCTTAGCAGAAATGTGACCCTTAAGCTTTGGCCTAACAAGGGACTTTCCCACAGGTTGTCTTCCATGTCTGGTGAAGGAAGTCATTTATTTCCCACAATCCAAGGAAAGAGGCAAATCTTAACCACCCTCCAAAATGCTAGCCAGCCTCATTTCTTTAACTACAGTCTAAAGTAGAGAAATGTGAACATTCCTAAAGCCAGTTATTGCATTTGGCCTGAGAGAGGGAATCAGCTACCCACTTTGTCAGCATGAAATACCTTCAGTCTGACTGGCCTTTGCCATCTCCATTGATTGTTTTAAATTCTGGATTCAAATTCCCTCTGTCACTCCTAGACAAAGGATCAAGGGACAGGACACTCGCAAAGAACCAGCTTATCTCCTGAAGGCTGGCTCAAGAAAAAGGATCAGGGGGAATCCCAGAGATGTGTTGGATTTGTCCAGGTGTAAAGAGCTTTTGTTTTCCCCGTAAGAAAAAAAATCAAATCATATAAACAGGATCAGTTTACTTGGATTGCTCAGGTTAAGCACTGGTGATAGTCTTATGTCTCATTTTCATCTTTTTAGGCATTATTTTTATTTGTCATGCATTGTATGCATCTTTCTGAGGTCTTTTAGCTCTTTCAAAGCCCATAAATATGCCTTCTAATTTGATTCTAATTTGGCAGTTCCCTTGTTAATGGCAAGAATTAACAAGGAAAACATTATTGGCTTAAACTTACTAAAAGTTGAAGACTTACACAAGAAGTTCCTTGCACTGTTTGAGTGCATCCAACTTTAGCAGCGAGTATGGAAATCCATGCCAGCTCAAACCTTAGTAAGTCTCAGAGCAGACTTTGGATAAGCAAACTGAGAGAGTGCAGGATGAAGATATGGTTATGAATGAGGGCTGGGGGAAAAGCTGCTGGACAGGAGATAAACACTAGTCCAGTCATTACTTTTGTCCAAGGTCAACAAGGGGCTCAACAAGGGCCTCTTGAGATCTTTTTGAGTTTTCTTGCATAATTTGCATTCACAGAAACACAAAGTTATAGATATTCTTCATTTTATCCTTTGCCTTTATGGCTTTACATCAGTGGCAATGGCAGTATAAAGTAATAATTATGGTATCCTGTTACTGCCTTTAATAGTTGTTCTTATCTCAAACTACTTGTCCTGTTTAATCTCAGATAAAACCTTTTAGTATGAGTCATGCTTAAAATCTATGGCGTTCTGTATTTAGTTACTGACTGTATCAGAGATGAAACCTTCAGTATATTAATGCACCCAGACTGGGAATGTTCCTGTCTAGACTTTTTCCCTGCAGGGATCAGTCACCCGTCCATCACACAAAACGAAAAGCAGGTACTGATGTGGTTTGAGCTGCCGTGATTCACAAAGTGATAAATATAAGTAAAGGAGTCCCTGTGAAACACACCAAAAAAAAAAAAAAATTAATAAAATTAGCCATTAAATGTCAAAATTTCAAACATCTGTTCCTCAGACTGCAGCAACCAAACGCACAGAGATCAGAAAAAAGTAAACAAATAAAAACATACATCACTATGCAGACATTAAGTGTGATAAAAGAGAATTTCCGTGAGCCTGACTGCTATCCCATTTTCCCTGATGAACTTAGAAGAAGGAATTCCCCCAGAAAGAACCACGCCTGCTGGATCTTACGCTTAGAGAGCCAGATAAAATCCCTAAGCTAAATTAAACACTTCCTTTCCTTCACTTACTCTGATAGTTCCAAAAATAAAGTGGCTGCATGTTCAGAGCAGGATAATATCTAAATGCAGCATTAACTACAGTGTAAACAGACAAAAAAACAGCAACAGAGAGTTTACTGTATGCTGGCAAATTCAGCACTTCACTTTATCCAGCAGCAATGAATATCCCCACAATCTGTTTCTTTTAATACCACTGCACTGACCTGCGGTTTACTTATGGTGGTTTTAGGTTCAGCTTACCTATAAATTATATTTGTATCTTTTTAACTGTCTCACCCAGAGCAAAACCAAACAGAAAGAAGCTTAGACAGCTATTAAGACTGGCTATTCATTGCATATTGCTAGCTTGCAACATGAAATGTTGAGTAATAATGAATAACAGTGAGTAATAGTTCCATCTTTGATTTGCTAATTAGAGCAACAAACCTTTACTGAGGCCAATCTTTTAAGCCATGACCTTCCAGGGCAAAAAATCCCTTTACAATCCAGGTCCTGTGGTTTGTAAAAGCGCTGCCATCATCAGCCAGGAGCAGGACATGAAAGTCATGTTGTTTGGCCATCTTCCAACCAGACAACAAACCTGAAGGCCAGCATATGACAAGCATAAACAAAGTCTGGGAGTATCTGCCTTTTAATGGCTGACAGACAAATTTCACCTGTCCTCATAATTCAACAGCAGGCCTTAATTTGACTGCATGCTCACACCCACAAAGACATCTGTATGCCAGGAGTTTAAGCAATAATACAAGAAGGCAGGAGGGCTAACCTGCCCATTCATTGGAAGCAGATGTGAGGGATCTATTTCCTACTATAATAAAAGGTAATTACAGGCAAGGGGCCCTGTGTGTTCTTATGAAAACACAGGGAGCAGCAGTGGTTAATCAGCGAAGTGAACCCATCAGGTATATGAGAGAAGCCAGTGAAACCAACTGCAGCTTGTTCTGTGTGTGACTCATCACTGTGCTAATGGACAAGCCAGCACATGCCTGCTGACCTTTCAAGGCAAAAAAAGAGCAGAATAAGGATCATTTAAGGCTCAGCTTTCACCAGCATGATTACATCACTCCCTGTGACCTTTGTGACAGTTTACAGTAAAGCTATAAATCTTCATAAAATGAGCAATAACGCAATGCTTATGCATTTTGAAGGTATTCACATCACTCATTCATCTAATTCCTGTCCAGGCGGCAGAACAATATCAAGATGAGCAATTAATGGCAATCCTTGCTATCCTTGAGAAAATTAAAATTATATATAACCATATTTATAATACATTTGCAAATGTTGCTCTCAGCTTGCTGTTGTTCTTTGTTGTCGACCAGGAAACACACGAGACAATTGTCTTTTTGTGTAAACAACTGTTGAAGCTATGTGGTGGAAGTCATATCTACTCCTAATCATTGTAAAGATGTAGGTGCCTGCACACCTTTAATGGGTTATTACTGAATTCATGAATTATTAATAAGAGTGGCATGTGTTCAGTGCTCTGGTGGGATGAGGCAGAGACATTAATCATGAAGTGTAACTTGTGGCGGAAAAAGCCCTGTGACTACTGAAATCAAAAGCATGGCTGTCTTCCCATTCGGAAAGCTTAAAATAGCTTCCCAAATGCATGTTGAATCCTGACATTTGCTTCTAGAAAAGCCTCGGCTGTAAATGACTATTTTTTTGTGATCATGTTAAAAAATGTCTTAGAGACAGAGCATGGCTAATGCCTGACATTCCACCTTTCAGTGGTAAAATCTATGATTCCTGCAACACAACGTAAAAGAGCACTGTGCAATGAAATGAGCAACAATTTTCTTTCTTTTCTTTTTTTGTAAAGTTACTGGATCGTTGACCTGACAGAGACAGCCAGACAGGACAGGTCTACAGCAGGACATTTATAATGGTTATATGGCATTTCCTATGTAGATTAAATCTAGAGTGGGTTTGGGAATGTGATATTACAAGAATATTACAAGGGGTGCAACAACAGTGCTGAGCCGCTGCACCCAGAGCAGATTGAGCTCAAATCCTTGCCAGTCTGGTCAGTTCATTCAAGTAAACAAATAGGAATGAAATAACTCCACTGTAGTTCTACTGTTATCACCCTCAAATTTTGTTTTCCATTATCCCTGGACTGGGAAAGCTCAGATGAATCAACAGACTGAGGTTAACCATGTGCCTGCAGGCAAGGGGGATGTCTGTGCCAGAGACTCTGACTACAGTCTGGTGTTTGCGCCAAATCTTATTCCCTGTGTGCCCCCCCCCCCATCTCCACCCCTTGTACCCATGACAGGGTCATAACAGAGCCTCAGCAGGTGGAGCCTTGAAGGAAAGACGGAGCCTCTTCATTATGACACAGTTTAAAGAACATCCTCAATGTGTTCACAGGCCACATAAATCACTCAAGCCCTTAGTTCAAGGGAAGAACCATTTAATTACCCCCCTTAAAGGATAATTGCCTGACTTGGCTGGAGATACTGAAGATACTGAAAAACTGAGGCCTTTACGATATCTGATATTTATAGAAAGAGCATCAAGGGCAACCAAGATTTTTAATTTAGATTAAAAAATCCAATACGTGTACCTCTCGTGGACATAAAGAGATCAAGAAAAAAAATCTAAAATTGACCTATGAGTGTAAAATCAAATTCTGTGCATAGATTTTTAAAAAATGCAAAAATGCTGCTCTACAGCAGCTCTTCCCATCCTTACTGATGTGGTATTGCAAAGGCACAGTTGGTGGTCACCAGCTACTTACTGTGAATTGCGGTCTTAACTGAGAATGCAGGCTGACTCATTCTTCCACTATGTCAGAAATTAACAGCAGGTTGGGTTTTTAAATACTTTTCCCTGTTATATTTCTATATTCTCCCTCTATGCCATCTCGGGCTGAGAGGCTGCAGCAGTCCAGAGCAAATAAACAACATTTTTAAGCTGAGTATTTATTTAGATGAGTTTTCTTTCCATGGACTCAACAGATGGTTTGGGTGGAGAGAAGATTATATACAACCACTTTGGCTTTAAAACCGCAAACATTTCCTCGCCTTACCAACTGTGATACAAGGGCAACCTCCAGCTTGAATAGGCCTGCCAGGTACAAACTGTGGAGCCTCAGGGCACATGATGGATGCTAAGTTTCCTTAGTCAGCATGATGGTTAAGAAGCACCTCTCTCTCTCTTTTTTTTTTTTTTTTTTTTTTGGGAGGGGTTGGCAATACACTACATGAAGAAAAGATAAAATCTAAAAATTTTCTCTCAGCTTCTTTCAGAGGGTGATCTGGAACAACTTCAAGAGAAGTGTACTTGAAAATAATTAGAGGGCTCAGTGGTGATAGCTACCAGCAAGAAGCTGTGATTTTAATCTAGTGAAACTTTCCACCACCGAAAGAGTTCACATTCTTCTCTTATCAATACCTTGATTTTCATTCCTACATATTTTACCATAGAGATGAGTGTATTATGTACAGCTATTACACTATCTAGCGTGCTTCATAAAAGCCTATATTGCTTGGTGGAGGGTGGAACATTTTTTTTAAATATTTAAAAGCATGCCTGTCTAATTATCCTGTTACCTACAATAGTTACCAAGTGTTAAATTACAGGAATGAAAGCTCATTAACTAAATGGCATTTGTTTGTGAAGTTAGCAGCTACATTAAAAATAATTAAAATTAAGTTCAACCACCACAGCAGTCACCAAATAACTATAACCCTGCTACTGCTCGTGGTGATAATCGTGGTTTTAGATAAAAATAAAAGTTGATGCAGCAGTTTTTTTGTTTTTGTTTTTTTGCTGCCTGGTAGGATGTAATTTTGTATTACCACCAGAAGTTGGTGATAATGCACCTACAAGCTGCTTGCCTGCCATCATTTATTTAAAAAATCCTAAGAATGCTATAAACTACCATGTGGTGAACCGGTAAAGCATGTGTGGCACTGTGAGATTAGATGCTATTTTATAAACAAGGAGAAACATGCAAATCCAAAGCTAGCACATCACAAGTCTGTCACAACTATGCATAGCCAGATGAGAGCAGTTTAAGGGTGGGGGGTAGGTGCAATCTTTAAAGAATAGCAGTGAATATCAAATTGTATATTTATACAATACAATATGTTTGAAATGCTTGTGCCTACCAGGTACAGTACCCATCCACTTCACAAATACAAGTTATTCTACCTGCCATTTCGTTTCTTCCTGAGTGTATGCTCTTGTGAGGATTATATTTAGTTTGGGACATGAACTCAGACAGTTGCAGTCACAATAGACAAGTAGGAGTTCCTGTTATACTTTTTACAAGTGTGCTTGAAGTTTGCCTGAAGGGTACGCGTATTGTTGGTGAGCCGTAGTACAGCGTTTCTGCAGACCTGGCACTCACTGCATAGAGAGAATAACAGATGCACGTAGTTTCTGAGGCTCAAAAGTGAAATTTACTTTTCATTAAAAATAGTGTGCGTGTGTGTGTGTGTGTGTGTGTATATATGTGTGTGTGTACAGCAAAGATTTTTTTCCATTACAGCAGAGTTTGGCTTTCAGTGGGGAACACGCATCTTCAAAAGCTGCAAACCTGGAAGGAAAATACTTTCAACCAAGCAGCGCTACTCAGTTAAAACATGCTGTGATGGAAATTCAAAAGTCATATACTAGCTGAGAGAAGAAATAAAAACAACAAGGGCTTGTACTGGTTATAATTAGGTCCAAGGGAATTCATTAATCCTTAGTTCACGCCTGTTATGTGCCAAGTTATAAAAACTAATAAGACCTACAATACAGCTTTGCAATTACAATCTGTGACCAGCTGAGAGAGACTCCAAGTGCAGTAGATTGCATTGTGCAAGAAATAAAAACATGTGAAATGTGCCTCTATGTCTTCAATGCACGATAAAAAGGTTCAAGGAGCAGAGATGCTTGAGATGTGGGAATCCAGAAGAATGTCAATGACTATAGTTTGCGGGGATTTTAAAATATAAATAAAAATGGATTTACAGTGATGAGAAAAATGGGGTGAGGGTTGAAAGAACAATAGCAAGTGGAATGGTTTAAATCTTTCAACACACAAATATACACTTAGAACAAAAAAGTAAGGAAATTTGTATTTGGTCAGTTATTTCTTTGTTGTAACAATACTTCCAGGCAATAAATCTGATACCATTGGAAAGCCTGTTTATTTCCCCTTCAATGGAGCCACACTTGTAAGGAAAACACATTTGTGGGTTGAGCAGCTGAGTTGAGTATGTGGGTTGCACCCACGAAAAACTTGCCAACTTGTATTCTGCTATTGACTCTTGTTTGGTGTCGTTTACTGGATTGGGTGATTGAAGTCTGAAAAAACAAGACATATTGGCAATTTAACAATTTATTCATTTAACAAACAGGAGCCTCGATAGCATGAACCATACATAGCCACAACAGCTGTATATGGTTAATGGAGTATTGCATCAAGTCAATTAAACTCCTGGAATATTGATCCGGTCAGTTAAGTAGCAGAGGTGGCTGTTAATCAGTATCAGCTGCTTTGGTGTTATGATGTTAACCCTTTAACACCGAACCCATCATCAGCGACAGAACATACTTCAAATGCCCCGCCGCAGTTAGTCCAACACATCATGACATGCCACGGCCAGGAGGTTTGCTGTATCTCCCAGCACAGTCTCAAGAGGATGAATGAGATTCCAAGAGACAGGCAGTTACATACAAGCATCTGCTCCCTTGTGCAAGGAGGGACAGGATGAGCACTGCCAGAGCCCTACAAAATGACCTCCAGCAGGCCACTGGTGTGAATGCCTCTGATCAAACAATCAGAAACAGACTTCATGAGGGTGACTGAGGGCCTGACATCCTCTAGTGGGCCCTATGCCCAGCACCTTGAAGCCTGATTGGCATTTGCCATAGACTACCAGAATTGGCAGGTCCATCACTGGCGCCCTGTGCTTTTCACAGTTGAGAGCAGGTTCACCCTGAGCACATGTGACAGGCATGAAAGAGTCTGGAGAACGCATGGAGAACATTATGCTGCCTGTAGCATTCTTCGGCATGACTGGTTTTGTAGTACGTCAATGGTGGTCTGGGGAAGTACTTCTATGAAGGGACGCACAGACCTCTACAGGCTAGGCACTGGCATCCTGACTGCTATTAAGTATCAGGGTGAAATCCTTGGACCCATTCTCAGACCCTATCCTGGTACAGTGGGTCCTGGGTTCCTCCTGGTGTATGACAATATCCAGCCTCATGTAGCGAGAGTATGCAGTTAGTTCCTGGAGGATGAAGGAACTGATGCCATTGACTGGCCCCCACAGTCACCTGAACCTAAATCCAGTAGAACACCTTTGGGACATTATGTTTTGGTCCATCCAATGCTACCAGATTGCACCTCAGACTGTCAAGGAGCTCAGTGTTGACCTGGTCCAGATCGATGAGGAGATCCCCCAGGACACCATCCACTGTCTCATTAGGGGCATTCCCCAACATTATCAGGCATGCGTACAAGCATGTGGGGGCCCATACAAACTACTCAGGACCATTTTGAGTTGGTGCAATGAAATTTTGATGAAATGGACTAGCCCACATAATTTTTTCACTTTGATTTTAGGGGCATCTTTGAATTCAGCCCACTGCAGTTTGATCATTTTCATTTCCATCATACAACATGGCATCCTTTCATTCATAACATATTACATGTCATATGAGTATAGATATCCAGCATGGCATTTTTTTTTACCATTGAATACAGAGAGAGAGACAGAGAGAAAGGGCACATCTGACTGTGCACAGGAAAGCCTGAGTAAACTTTGCTTCAAAGGAAGTGGAGTCCACTTGTTCTGTAGATAGTCCAGGTTTTATTTCCCCAACAGGATGGTGACTCAGCAAAGGACAAAACCTTCAGACCATCACAAGCTTCTTGCACTGAAACAATGGGCTGTTAGAAACCACTTAACTACAGACCCATTTGTTTTCAGAAAGCTCTGAAGATATCTCATTATGGATCAAATCTCCTGTCCAAATTGCCTTCCTTGTTCCTGCAGTAAAAGGTGTGCAATAGTAGGGTAGAAATGACTTCTGCACAGCAAATCTGTTATACTGTAAACATTCATTCACCACTGCAAGGTGGAAGGATTTACAGGTTTGAACAATAAATGCTACGAGTGAGTGAGCAGAAAGAGGAAAGGACATGGGGTGAAAATAAAAAGAGTGAGAAAATTCCCCTGAGAACAAGAGTTTCTCCTTGTGTGTGCATGTGTGGATAGTAGGCAAAAGAGTTGTTATGTCTTGTGGGACAACAGCTGACATGATAACACACACCAAACTGGTCTCCTCGTGTCTCTTCCAAGGGCCTCTGCAGATTTACTGCAGGGCACAGCTGAGGCCCACTACACCAGAACTCAATTATTCTGTAAAACCAGAAGTAATGTGGGACATATGTTAGCTAGCCAGACAGACACAGAAAACAATGCAGAAAAAGATCATTTAGACACAGTGTTGTCGCATAAATTCTCCAGCACGTTACAAATTTTTTTCACCATTGTCTGCAGCGCATGCAGCAGAGGATCAATGCTGAGCAACTGGAGGTGCTGAGTCAAGCGTGGCCAAGTTTCTGAAATATATAGCTCTAAAGTTAATAAACAATGACCTCATCATTTCACCCCCCCCCCCCCAAAAAAAAAAACCCAAATGCTTCTTATTTATTTATTTTATTCCTTAAAAACTGGTATCAGCCCAAAAAATCATTATCAGTGAGGCTCTTAATTTTAGCAGTGGCTTTAGGGGGACCACTGTGTGCAAAAGGTATCGATTTTATAACATGGATGTCCATATCAGCTTGCTTTTGTAGTCATACGCTTTAGTGTTAAGTCTGTGACTGAAATAATCCCCCTGTTTATTTAATCACTAATCTCTGCATGATTGATTTTGAAAACACTGTTTCCAGCTGACTTAATTTTTCATACAAAAACAACTACTACAAATGTCTTACATTGAAATTTTGATACATGATATCATGCTGAAAGACTGACGCTAAAGCTTTAAGTATGAGCCAAAAGTTTATCAGTTGTTGATCCTAAAATAAAGATAATATGGGAACAGCATTGTTCTTGCTTTGCATGTGGTATGTTTTATTACCATTTCCTTCTAAAAATGACTGCTTTTTCGCATCCATCCATCCATCTATCGATCCATCCTCTGCTGCATATCTAGGTCTGAGCCATGGGGGCAGCAATCTAAGTGGAGAAGCCCAGACCTTCCTCTCCATGGCCACCTCCTCCAGCCCTTCCAGGGGAACACTGACGGGTTCCCAAACCACCCAAGAGATGTAATCCCTCCACCGTGTCCCGCGTCCACCAAGGGGCCTCCTTCTGATGGGACATGCCCAAAGCATCTCACCTAGGAGGCGCCCAGAAGGCATCCTACTCTGATGCCTGAAGGATTTCAACTGGCTGTCTAAGGCAGAATCAAGCCACCCTTTGGAAGAAGCTCATTTCCACCACTTGTATCCTAATTAGCCTGCTAGAGGACAGCAGGATTGCATTACTGCTCACAAACACACTCTTGAATTAAATGAAACTAGGCAGAAAGGGGAAGCCAATGTTTGCCCATTATTTACCTTTCACTGAGTCATTCAAACGCCAAAGCCAGACAAATTCCACTTGCCGACCTCCCTCTGTGAACATTAAGGGTTTAACAGCAGCTTAGGTGAATTTGCATCTTCTTACAATAAAGTTTTGCAAATGAGGGAGCCTTTTTGTTTCACATGTAGAGACTTGCTGCACAGTAAGAGGAAGTGGAGACAAAGTGCTACAGGTTTGTTCTCAGACAATAAAAAATAATCAGAGCTGATAAGACACCACAAGGTGGGACTTTTATAAGCACTTAACTGGATGTCAGGGACCAACTGGTTTTTAAAGAAAAAGGAGGAAAAGGGTTGATCACAATCCTTTACCTTTGTTAGGTACCAAAGAAATCTGTTCTGTTCCCAACACACAAAATTGCATTTGATAAAAAGGGCAGGGACCCCCATCAGAGTAGCTCTACATGTTGGGAGGGAACAAACAAGCCAATGCAGCTGCTTCTTTAGGCAAAAAGTGGAAGTGACTTCCCATCAGTGCCTCTAAAAAGACAATGGCAGATTCAATAGGGCACAGACTACTATGGAGCGCCTTCAAAGGGAGAGTGCAATACAGTAAACTTAGCATTTCAATGAATCTGTAATAAGTGCATGCTTGGGTGCAGCCCAGAGAAAAGTCAGTGAAAAGATTGAAGACGACTGTTTGAGATGGGAAATCAGTCACAGTTGGGAGCAGTCTATTCCAAACCTTTTCTTCTACTTGTTAGATTTAGAGCTCACTATTTCCACAGGAGTGATCATTGGCAGTAAAGTACATCAATTTAAGAACCTGCTTGTGCAACAAAACTGAATTAATTCCATAAATTGGAGAAAAAAATAAATAACTTCTGGTATTAACCATTTCCCCAACTGAACTATTCTGTACCCTCTTTTAAAATCTGAAAAAACAATATCACTAATATTCCAATGTACTTTTTACAAGCTATGAATGAATGTGGCACCAAAAGGAGGAAAAAAAAAAATCAGACATGTAATTTGCTACCCTCAATTACTTTCTGCCCATGACTAATTCTTATTGCTTGTGGTCAGAGTGCTGACCTCACCATGAACTCTGCTGGTTTTATTACACCTGTGGCTCCATAACTCAGAAATGAAGAGTGATATGTAAGACCGAACATGCCACTTTAATGATTCTTGTCACTGAAGTACTTCATTGTATAGCAACAGTGTTAGGAATCTTGGCTGCTCAAATATACTTTAGAAAGTAATAATTTGTCTAAACTGGGACCTTAGCTGTTTAGGTCAAGAATGGCTATTATCACTGTGCAGTGTGCGCTATAAGATTTCAGATTTAAATGAAAAATTTCACTTTTCCCAGATAGAAGCTTCACATCAGTCCGACAACGATGTATATACGCAATTCTGTGATTTGATCCAAAACCATCCGCTGTGAGTGGAAAAGAGTGGGACTCTAGTTACAACAGGCAGTAGTCAGAGTACAAGTCTCATGTCAGCACACGCACAACGTTGGTGCTGTACCAGCTGAGGTGCAGCTGTGTTTGGAGTCGGCTCTTGTGTCCCACATGAAGTGAAGTTGGGCATGAGAGCACAGCTCCACAGCGAAGAAGCGCCCAGCATTGTGCAAAAACATTTGTCTGTGTGAAGGTGTGTCCAGGAGGATAGGGTGGAGTAAAACACCCACATGCATTTTATCAATCTTTAAGGGTCTGAAGCACCTTTTGCAGTGTAAATTTGTATTTCAGAGCACATATTATATTTAATACTGACATTTAATAAAATGCACAAATTGATGCAATTCTGGGACTGATACAATAATGAAAACTTATATTTAAGACATATGAGAAAAATGTAAAATTGTAAGAAAAAGACATGCAAAACAGGATGATTTAAAAATGCTTTAAAAAAAAAAATCAGTGAAAAACTCAGGCAGCATCAACAAGACATAATCAGATGTAATTCCATTACATAAAAGCAAGTCTACAGAAATGAGTGCTAGGAAGGGATTTTAAGGAATTCACTGATTCTGCAAATCTGAGCTCATCAAGCATGCCGTTACAAAGCCAAAGGGTCCTGACAGCAAAACCATCGTGTATGAAACAATTCAAAGTATTCAGAAGTGTAAACTGCTGTGATGCACATCTGTTCAACCTGTAACTATCTATGGACTCAATCAAAGCCAACCATAGCTCCGAACCTCAGCAAGGAGGAAAAGCAGCAAAGGACGTGTAGAGACACTAAAACAGAGACAATAATGGAGCAGCATGACTGATTATGAAGACAAACACATGAAAAGTTGTAGCACTGGCTGAGCTTCACTGTGAATAAATAATGAGGGATTCTGCTGAACTGTGAAACAAAGCCAGGTTCAGAGTCCACAGCTCTTTGACCTCTATACCATCCCAAGTCACACTTCGCTGCAGAGTCAACAAATGCCAGCCTGCCGACCTGTTCTCCATATGTGCCGATGTGCTTGAGGATGGGGCGAGCCACTTTAGTGCAGCATTGGCCCATCAACCAAGCCGGCCTCTCTCTCTCTCCTGGGGCTGTAATTCAACAATGCGGTGTTTACTGAACCTAGTCTTCAAGCAATTATGTGAATGTGCCTGGGGGGGGGGGGTTCCCTACTGTTCAAACTATGGAGTGGACCTGGTGTTTGAACTGCTGTGCTTTGGAACTATGGAGTCCTCACTGATTCTGAATGGGAATTAAACACCAGGTAGCTGGATCTGAAATGACACGGTGCCACACAGAGAGACTAACCACGTCACCGAGTCTACATGGCACAGATTAAATACACCATCGGATCAAACTGTCACTGCATAATAGTTAGTAGGGGGATGAAGGGGTTGAGTTACATGCAGCAGAGAAAGACAACAATTCAGACCAGTGACACACACACTCTTCAGTCTATGCAGTCATAGGAATCCAAGCTGCCCTTCCCCCAGCCGCCTCAAATGAAGTCAAGGGACACTTGTGACTTTCTATACTGGGAGAAACTTCAGTACCAAAATTGTCAGTGGTAATGGTCATGGTTGGTCTGATGTCATACACCAGAAAATCAAGTGACCTCCCGTGGCGTGCAAATGCTTAAGAAAGACATACGGAAAAAGACCAGGCACCATTCATTTTTTATTAAATACAAAGCTGTATCAATGCTTGGCTCGGACATTTCTGCCCACTTGTGGGCAGGAGGTGCGCTCTGGTTCATAGTAGGATATGGGTACTCTTTTTTTGTTTTAATGGAGAGTGCTCACCCATTGAGAGTTTTCATTGACTTTGACTGTTGTGGGTTGTTGCGCATGACGCTGACATTCCAGCACGGAGGAAGGAGGATCTTGTAGTAACACCAGTGCACGTGTGCGCTTAATTGAATCAAGAGACAGTTAGCCTGCTGCAGTTCAAAGGCATAATACGAGAACCAGATGCTGTTTGTGGTTACGGATAATTCAATTATGTTGGTGTTGTTGGCCCAACAGTCCGTCAAGGCTATTGTAAAAGAGTAGAAGCCATCTCATGTTACCTTTCAGTGACGGCACACAACAGATGATATTAGCCCTCTGGGGCTGACTTCTACAGATCAATGATATTGAACATACATAACTTATATGGACATTGAACACACCGTTGATACATATTCTGTCACTCAAAGGAAAAAGCCCAGTGCTCAATAGCGCGTCACAGCTGGATGTAAAATATACCTTAAAGTCATGAAAATTTCAACACTATAGTCTTTCAAACGTCAGGCGTACCACTGCTCCATATACTCCAGGTCCAGCATGTGAAAGATTTATGTCTGCTGGCCTCTGCAACTATGTCCCATCATTCAAAAAGGTTTTGCTTCAGATCAAATCAACACAGAGGTGTCACAGATATTTCAATCATGACAGCTCTGTTTATTGGAGGGCATAAAGGTGAGACACCAGACGGGATTTGCAAAGGGAGGGGGCAGTCTATTCTCAGCAGCAAGGCAATGGTCATCCTCTATATGATTCACAGCACAGACATAGAAGCGAGAAGGCAACAAATTTCTTTGGTTGCAACACCAGTTAATACTCAAGAACAAATACTCAGAAGGGCACGGGATGTAAAGTCATTTGTTAGTCATTTGACAAGCAAAAAAAGGTTTACAACTTCAGATTTACTCCTTACATTTGTTTTAAATTAAATACATTTTGGTTTTAGGCAGTCAGATGCACAAAAACAATATTAAAACATAGTCTTAGAGCTTAAATACTGTAAGGAGTAAATAAATGAACAAATATTCAAAAGATGACTTTCTAATAAAGACAACTGCCAGATGCAGCCCTGAGTGAAACCAGAAAATGGTAAGAAATTCTCAGTACTGTACATTCTTCCACCTGCATTTGCTCTTGGATGGATGACAATAGTAATGTTGAAGTAAATGTCATTTTTTCTTATTAATAACACTGTTGAAAATCTAAAGACCTCCACCCTCAAGTGAACTGCATATTTTATTCTCAAGGATTTCTGGCTCTCTAGTGCTTGTAGAATAAAGCAGTCAGATCAAATCTGAGAAGACACAAACTACCAGCTACCCCAGAATTCTGTTATTATTAATAATTTTTTTTTAAATCACTGTCAAACACTGCACATCTTAATTAAAACAGTCTAGGCCATGCAAAATGGAGCCTCGCAAAGTTTGGGAAGGTTTAGGAGTTGAGAACTCCAGGGAGACTATGAATAGCTTGTTTCTATGGACAAACTTAGCCCAGCTTCCATCAACAGGAGCTTCTAGTTTGTCATATTACTTCTAAAAGCATCTTTACAGTTCATGCTGACTGGATTCAGCTATACCTGCATGTGAGCAGCGCTCCATATATTTAAATTTTATGGGCGACTGATGCATAAAATCAACCAGTGGGGAGTTTAAAAGTGAAATGAAAGCGTAAAGAGAAAGTCTGAGCTCACTTACAGTAAAAAGCTGCGATGTGAATATGAAAGAAAGGATAAGTCCACAGATCGAAGTAGTCAGAGTGCCCATTTTCCACCAACCCAGCACAGGCTGTGAATGCTGGAGGAAAGGGGGGTAAACGAGGTACTTCACGCCTCCTGGCCACAGGAACGGTGCACCTTTTTCAGACTTTTCTTCTCTGGGTTGAAACCCGACTGCTCCTCTGCGTCCCACACCCGGTGGGAGTTCATCAACAGGTAAAACGGATCCCTTCTCCTGCTTTTTCTTTCTTTCTATTTTTTTTTTTTTTTTTGTCTTTTCTTAAAGGGTGGGCTAAAAAAAAGATCGACGGGGCTTCTTCTCCCGTGCACTCCGAAACTTCGGACTTGTGGTGGGCTGAATGCAGTCTTGCAAAGTCAATGGGAAGTCCTGTGCGGAGAGCGCGCTGCCGAAAAGTAAAAGGCGGAATGGAATTCAGGGAGTGCGCAAAGAGAGCACAACTAATCCCAGTGTGGGGAGACGTCACCTAGAATAAAGTGCTTGTGGTGGAGGACGCTTTTAAATCGTTACTCGACCAAAAGTAGCAAAGCACCACTGTTCATTATCCTGCAAGTAAAAACCCAGAGGTATTCTCATCTTTATGTAAGAGAGCAGAAGTCAATTTACTTTGCAAAAGAACGCATTCGGCACAATGGCCCAGTGACAGGCTTTGCATATGCATTACTTAGGTGTTATTTTTGATGCGTAATTGCAGGCGTCATTTAATTTACTCTTGGGAAGTTCGGCTAAAATGTAAACCACATTGTATAAAGCAGTCGTATAACAAATGCTGTCAAAAGGCAAGGAGTATAAACATGAAGTATCCTAAAAAATGAAATTCTAAAGTACTTGAAGACTACCTACTGACCATCAAATCTGTCTGTATATCAGCCGGAGTGTAACAGTAGAGTTAATTAGGCAGTATTACCCTATTTTATGGTGGTCCATTTTTCACGTACGGATATAATCTTACGTTTTGTATTTTTTTATACAACGCACACAACTAAATTATTCAAGTAAGAGGTTTCAGGAGACCTAACCCACCTAACCCTAAGAGATCTGTTATTTGACTTTACCTCCTCTGTGGTTTATCCCGCCACATTCTTGTGGTGGACTTTTCGTGCCTTCAGGACACTTTTTTTTTTTTTTTAAAGACTGGCACACCTATAGCAGATTCCCCTCATTCAGTTTTTACTGATAACTGAAAAGCAATGAAAAGCGCTCATAGATTTGCAGTCATCAGAAGACCACGATTGCTTTGATTTGGTTGAAAATAGAAGTGCTGTTGCAAAGTTTATGAAAATATGTCGCTTCAGTTCAACACAGTATATTTGAGCTTTTATTGCCCTCTATTGGAGCTATAAAGCGCTGCACACTGACCTCTCAGTGCAGAGGATGCAAATAAACTTAAGAATCAAGTAACAAAAACAACCATTTAACTGTGCTGTGTTGCTGTGCCATTGGAGACGTGTCCTAAATATAAGCCTGTTTGTCAGGACTGGAGTCAGTAGCTCTGTGAAGGACTGGATGTTTGCATCCAGCCATGTAAAAGAGTGATACTCTATCGCTCAGAGGTTAGAGAGGACAGCTGTTGCCAATTAAAAGCTAAACCCTGAATAGAAACAGAGATGAGCTGCTATCATTTGCTCTTCAAAATAGACTAAAAGTAGATGAACAGAATGGGCTTATCAAGTTTGTTTGGCATCTGGCGAATGTGACACCTCTGAGCAGCGTTTTTGTATATTCCAATCATGTAAAAAAAATAATGTGTCTCACTGTAAATATCAAAAATATGTCAAAAGAAAACAAAACAAGATATGGGCAGATGGACACCCCAAAGGCCCTGCAGCAGGGCCAGCAGTGCCTAATCACAGGTTTGGGACACAAGCAAGGAGTGACAAGGGATTTAAGTTGCTTTATGCCATCAGAGGTCACAAACAAAAAGCATTAGGAAACAATGACTGAAGTTATTACAAACTTTTACTTGGGGTTCTATGTATTATTCCAATATGCCTCAAAAGTCCACCATTACATAAACTATATACTATATCATAGAGCATAAATGACATGTAAACTACGGCAGTTATTCCCAGAGCAGGAATTTGTGCCTGTGCGCTTTAGACCCCTCTTGCCTCTTGGATACAAGAGGGAGCTTATTTCTGAGTCTGACTGGTCTGACTGTGAATGCTTATAGGAGACATCTCACTGACCACAGTGGTGCGATTTAGGGACTCCTCCCTTGCCTCCAGTCAGCAGAAAAGTTCTGGAAAAATCATGCAAAACAAGTTAAGTAAAAAATGTCTTAACCTATTATTATAGGTTTTCAACCTAACCTTCAACAAACTGTTTAGGATAGTTTTCTGTTTCATGTCTGTGTTGGAAGCACCAACCAAGTCCTCTGCTGGTGGTTGAAGATCAATGAAGTACATTACCGTTTCACTAATGCGTTTATGAAGCATATAATGGCAACAGAATATACAGGTTATATGTAATTTCATGCCTTTAAGAGTTTACTTTTATACTTAGAGAATAAACAATACATATAAAATATTCAGAAGTTAATGCCTTTTTATTAAGCTTTGTGTCTGACCCTTTAAAATGTGAAGGAGTGTTGTTTGTTACTGTGACATTGGTGTAAGTGTAATACAGTGGAGCTGGACTGTGCAGCTGCAGAAAGGAGCTGCCAAAGACCAGCAGATCAGCCAGAGAATATGAAATGATTCCTCTCTCAGCGTGGGCCAACATCCTTGGAGCCTGATGCAAATTAAGTTATACTGAAAGAAATCAGAGGACCCAGAGGAGTCTCTTTCCATGCTTCTTCATTTGACACTAATATGCAGGTCATATCTTTCCCTGTCCTCTGCCTCATTTTCACCAGATAACTCCAAAATGCCCAGTTTTGTTAATAAGTGCTGTTGACATATTAAAAAGGTGTGGAATAAGAGTCAGTTCAGAGTCACATTGCAGGTTACAGGGTGATTATCTGCATGTAAAAAGCTACATCTGACCAAGACACCAAGACTATATACAGATACATATACAAAATGTGCAGAGGCATTTAGAAGAATCAGGCAATTGTTTGTAAAGACCTTTTGTAGAGTTTTGGGTTAACCTGCAAATAAACTCGGAATAACTGGATGTGCCTAAATGTAAAGTTTTTAATATATTCTCCAAGATGTAATCAAAGGTCTCTTACATAAGCCCAGCTGAATGTCTCTTCAAGACATGTAGGTTGTATTTCTAATACAGTCAGTCAGGCATTAGGAAGACATACAGAGCAAGTCAATGCTATCTGTAGATATGATTTCATAGGAAGGTGCGATCTTCTACAAAAATAAAAAGAGCTGTGTGAATACATTGCAGAAATACACCTTAAAACACCAGGAAGAATGAGGTCAGACAGCAGAATGTCACTCAGAGTGAGCTACATTGGTTTTATTATATATGGTCAGCTGCTAGATGCTGATCAGAGGGATATCCATCTGGTTATTTGCTGCACAAATTAACATAAGCATATCACATTTCAAAACAAATGAGTTTATAATATTCTATTTTAAGTCTGTTACAATATTAACATTATATTTGATATAAACTACCTCCTCTGCAGGCCTGGGATGATTGACATCATTGGTGATGTACTTTCACATCATTTAAAGCACCATGGGAAACAGCTGTATGTACAGTTGGGTCCATAGTTTATTGGGCAAAGACACAGTTTTTGTAGCTGTATACCACAACAGTGGATTTTAAATCAAACAAAGTGTAGACTTCCAGCTTTAAGTGGTTCAACAAAAGTATTGCATTAACTGTTTAGGAAGTGTTTAGGTTTTATACAAAGTCCTCCATTTGCAGAGGCTCAAAGTAAATCGGACAAATTAATTTTTGGGCAACATAATTTGAAGTTTAGAGCCCGTGGACGTCACCAAATGTTGTGTTCCCTCCCTTATTAAACTGCTCTGCCAGGCCTTTGTTTCAGCCACCTTCAGTTGCTGCTGTTTGTGGGTCTTTCTGCCTTCAGCTTTGTCTTCAGTAAATGAAGCTTGGCTGTAAGTTCAATAAGGAAACTCTGTATTCAATCATCTGCCTAGTTTCCCAGGTGTTTGGCTGCTTATCTAGTTCTTACATCACTTCCACTTTCCCATGCTGTTAAACTCAATACTGACACCATTGCTTCCAGTCCAATCATCTTTCTGCCTGCCTTCTTTGAGCCAATCAGCTTCCACTCAGAGTTCTTAAAATATCACTGCTCATCTGTCATTCTCCCTTTCAGACTCATTTGTGCAACCCACCTCTTCCCCATCTCCACCACCCAAGTCTCTCAGAGCTCCTTGGAAGGCCTATATCTTTTTGAAGACAAAGATGGAGGGTTGGAAGTCGTCCATCTTTTTCTTCCTGTCTCCACTGGGATTCCATTCTGCTATGATGGGCCATCAGAGTCTAACCAAAATAGATAAGGAATTCCATATTAATAAATCTTGTTCAATTCCTCTTAATAATCTCCATATTGAACTGAAAAGCTCAATAATGAAATGGTCTACTGGGTTGAGATCAGGTAGCTGATCTGGCCACTGAAGAATATCCCATTTCTTTGCCTTGAGAAACTCTTGCTTTTGCAGTATGCTTTGGATCATTATGCATATTCACTGTGAAGTGCTGTCTGATCAGTTTTGCAGCACTTGGCAGAATCTGAGCAGAACGTATAGCACAAGACACTTAAGAATTCACCCTTCTTCTATCAGCAGTCACTTGGTTCCACTGGCAGCCATACATGACAATGCCATAACACCATGTTTGCAGATGATGTGGTATGCTTCAGATCATGAGCTGTTTTTTTTTCCCCTTCTTCATACTTTTCCCTTCATATCATTCTCCGACAAGTTAATCTTGGATTCATTTGTCCTAAGAATTTTTTCCAGAACTGTGACGGTACTTTCAGATATTTTGTGGCAAAGTCTAATCTGGCCTTCTTGTTCTTGAGCGCAACCAGCGGAGTGCACCTGGTTGCAAACCCTCTGTATTTCCATGCAGGTGTGTCTGCATTTTAGACTTTAACAGTGATACATCTGCCTGCACAAAAGTGTTCTTGCCTCCTCAAGAGTATTCTTGGTTAGATGATGTGAAGTTGTTTTTCTTAACCATGGAAATAAGTCTGACATCATCCACTTTTCTGTGGTCTTTTGGGGCTTTTGGTGTTGCTGAGCTGGCCAGTGCATTCATTCTTTTTAAGAACGCATCATTTTTGGCCACTCTTAAAAGTTTTTGCTGTCTCTCTCATAGGTTTATTTGGGGTTTTCAGTCTAATAATAGCCTCCCTTACTTTCACTGACATCTCTGGGGGGCCTCAGATTTACCGTTACAGTGAAAAGCTATAAAATATCTCAAGTGGAATCAACTTCAAGTATTATATCTTCATAATTTTTCATGAAATAACAAGGGAACAGGCCTCACTTGGCAGGGAAATGGCTTGTTGGTCAATTGTCAAATAGATTTTGAGCCTTTGAAAATGGAGGACTACAAAAAATGTCTGTAATACCAGAGCAAGCTTTTTTGAATTAAAGCTAAATGTCTGCGCTTCAATCACATATAGATGACATAAAATCCACTGTGGTGATGTACAGAGGCAGAACTGCAAAAACTGTGTATTTGTCCAACAAATTATGGACTGAACTGTACTCAGACATACATATGCAGCACCTACAACTCATCTGTATCTGAAGCTGAGAAGATCAAAGAATATAACTTTGTTGATAGGATTTTATTGGATGTCATTTTGTATTTTACAGCTACAGCCTGTCTAGACACAAAAGGCATTTGTTTAAAAGAGTGGTCCAGCAATTTATCACTAAATCTAATACAATTGCATTATTGCTCTATAACACAATAATGCAATTGTTATCTCAACCTTGCTATCGCAACCTCTGCTGTAGTTGAGCAGAGGCTGCGATAACTGACGTTTATTTCATAATATGGGTCAACTCCCGACTCCCTAAAACATTAGCCCACACTGAGATAACGCTTAGTTAACAATTTATCCATTTCCTCCAGAATGGAAGAATACACGATGCAGTAATTCTGACACTGTGCAGTAAATTCTGAGTGCTTCTTAAATACCTGCTAAAACATTAAGTCATTATTCCAATGTGAAGGTGATGCAACAACACCTATTGTGAATTCAGTTTTATCTCTGTCTTTATTAGAATCATTGTGGACTGATCTGAGGGGGGGGGGGGGGGGCACCTGAGTCCAATAAGATCACAGATTAACCAGGCAGCACTCATACTTAGAATGATTCTAAGGCAAAGGTGGTAGTTCAGGTTTGAGTTGCTGAAATGTGGAGAAAACATTTACGGCGCCAAACTGGGTTTGACTAATTAGGTGGGTTTCAAAACAGAATTCAAGTGCATTAGGAAAAAAAATGGTGCTTACTTGAATACTGTATATCTTACAGTTGTGGTCAGAAGTTTACATGCACCCATTATGGGCATGAATGTCATGATATTTGGGCTGTTAATGATTTCTTTGAAGTGTTCTTTTTCCAGGGTGGAATGATTGTACAGAGTACATCTTTAATGACTTTACAAAACAAGACTTGGCTGGACAGGTTTTAATTTAGATATTGTCTAATCCACACAGGGTCATCATCTGCAGTAACCGTATATCTAGCCAGCGATTACTGCCCTGTAGTTCGACAACCACTGAATTATGCTAACATTTCTTTTTTTTAATGAACTTATCAAACTTTGGATTGTTTTATGTCAATTGTGTTGGTTCTATGCTCACATTTGTCAATGAAATGTGTCTAATAATAAAAAGGTTCCAGAAACAGGCATTGGAATCAGTTTAACTATGATAAGTATATTATAGCTGTTGGCAGACCTACCAAATGTAACATGTAATCTGAAATTAAAGTTATCAATGCTTGAAGAATAACCTATAATCAGAACCCATCCAGAGAGGTTTGCATGTCAAGACAATTATACAGAATCTACAGAAAAGCTGATGTGTTAAGAGTTGCACCTATTTACCATTTTTCTAATAAAATATAAATACTTGGGGGGTGACTCAAGATGTTTGCACGAGTTCTCCTTATTCTCGACATTTACAAGTTCTTGATTTTTTTTTTCTTAATGTAGCCCCAGTACTCCATACACTGGTGTGAGCTTTCTATTTTCATATGACACACATGCACATCACTTCTCTTCTCACCACCTCACTGTACGATACAGCCTGGTAAGGTAAAGGTGAAAAATCAAATATTTTTATCAACCAAATGAACTTAATCATCTGTGCAGGCAGCTGAAAGGTCTGAAGTGCTGCACCATCCTCAGAACTCCCAGAAAGGTGCCTTGATTTTCAGCAGTCCTACACCATGAAAGTTAAGTAGCATGAGAAGCAGACCTTCTCATAAATATTTTATTTTTTAATGATTGATAACCTCAGATTCAAGAGGAACAATGCAGTTTTCATCCTGGTCGTGGAACGCTGGACCAGCTCTTTATCCTCTCAAGAATATTCGCGTGTGCGTGGGAGTTTGCTCATCCAGTCTACATGTGTTTTGTGGACTTGGAGGAGATATTTGACCACATCCCACGGGGTATCCTGTGGTCTGTGCTGCAGGGGTATGGGGTGTCTGGCCCATTGTTGGCCCTTTAAAACCGCAGCAAGAACATGGTCCATATTGTCAGCAGTAAGTGGGACTTGTTTCCGGTTGGTGTTGGACTCTGCCAGGGCTGCCCTTCGTCACCAATTCTGTTCATATTTTTTATGGACTTGTTGGGCTTCTCTGCTTAGGCTGCTGCCCCCCATGACCCGGCCCTGGGTAAGCAGAAGAAGATGGATGGATGGACGATTGATAATGATTGTTATTTAATTAGGGTCAATTTAGCGTATCCAATCAACCAAAGATTTGTGTTTTTGTGTTGTGAGAGGAAACCCATGCAAGCACAGGGAGAACACGGAACAAAAACACCTGGTAGACAGCTGGAAGTGCAGGAAAGGGGTGAGAAAGACAGAACCCAAAAATAAAGAGGGGGTATAAATTTTATTTGCACTTTAGACATGGAGGGTTTTGGGGGGTCAGTGTGGGTGAGCACTGACGACCAGCAGTTGGTGCTTGTGGCACAACTGCCCCCTCAATTTTAACTGCACCCTATACACCTCATTCATTCACAAACATAAACACATACACTTACAAGTTGGGCGGGGGGAGGGGGGATGGGTCATCTCACACCCCGATTTCTTACACCTCGCCCGGGGTGGGGGTCATGTGGTTCCCTTGGGACCGGGCTGACGGCATCTTGGGGTCACTGTTGGCCCTGGGGTGGTTTCCACTCGCCCCATCTTCAGAGGGTGGGTAGCTATGGATGAATGTGTGTCTTTGTATTTGTCACAGTCTTCGTGAGTATGGGTGGGTGAGTGGATGTGTACGTATGGTGTATCTATGTTTATATGTGTGTGGGTGAGTGTGTATGTGCATGTATGTGTATTTGTGCATAAATGTGTACATGGGTGTGCTTGCAGGTGTGCGTGTGGTTGTATGTTTGGGTTGGACCTGGGCCTGGGCCTGTGCCTTGCCTCCTGGACACTCCTTGCTGGTTGCCTCCTCCCCCCTGCACCCCTAGGGTGTGGGTACCTCCGGGTTCCTGGGTGGGGCTGGATGTTTTGACGTGGGTGGTGACCTGCTCCCCTGGGGGCTGCGGCGCGGGGCTGCATTGGCTTCTTCGGTGTGGGGGGGGCTCTGTGGGGGCTCGGGTCCTCGGTCCTCGAGTGCCGGGGCCCTGGGGCCCTGCTGCCGGCCCGTACAGGGAGCTGGCCGCTGGGGGGGGCTGGCTTCTCGTTGCCTCGGATTCCCTGGTGCCCTTGCTCCTTGACTGGAGGGACTCCATCTGAGACCTCCCTCCCCCGTCTGCTGGGGTGGGTGTACGGTCGTCTTTGGAATGAGTGGCCGCGGGTCTCCGTAGGTCTTGATGGGTTGCTGGTGGCCTGGGCTTCCTGGGGCTCTCTTTGCCTGCCTCTAGCTTCTGATGGGCAGAGCTGCAGCATTCTGCCCTCATTGGTAAGTACATTTCATGACACAGACACAAACACTCAATAGTTTAAGTAATGGTAATAAAACAAAGTATCGTGCAAAAGTTTTGAGCCACCCCTCATTTCTTCATATTTTGCTTCCAAGAAACCAGACTCATTTTTAAAGTGGCCTTGAGCGATAGCTCTCCAGGCTTTGTGAAGGTCACGTTATGTTCAAGAAACTAGATTAAGACGATTTGAGCTCTGTGCCACTGTGTGCTATCCTGCTGGAAGCAGGCATCAGAAGATGGCATACTGTGGTAATAAAGGGATGGACATGGTCAGCAACAGTAGCGCCTGTGGCATTTAAACAATGCTCAGCTGACACTAAGGGGCCCAAAGTGTGCCAAGGTGAATGTTGAAACCATAGACATTTAACATTTTTCTACAAAGGTGAAAAATGTCGTTAGCAGTCAAGGTAAACAAACCCTGTTGTCAGGGTTATAAAACACATCTGCATCACCCGCACAGGTGCGGCTGTCGAAGGAGAGCATTGTGCAGGATTTCTTAGTGAAGCCAGTGTAGAATCAAAATCCAACATTCAGGGTTTCCCAATGACTGCTGGTCACTTGTATGTTAGAAGAGCTCCGCTGACAAAAAACTGAAATGAAGCTCTAACTTGAGCCTCCAGTGTGGCCTACAGCCTGCCTTGATACATCTGAATGTGCTTCAAACACCCAGTTTAGGTCCATTTAGTTTATTTAGGGACTATGGTGTCTTAGTGTTTCTGCAGCAACTACAGAGAAAAAAAAAATCATTCAAAAGCTTCTTGCTGTGTTGACATAAGAGTGCAAGTTCTGCGTTTCTGTTCATCTTTACTCTTCATCTCATCATAAATGCATTTTCTCTTTTGTATATTAATTATTTTGATCGAGTTGTTTACAAATTGATAAACCAAACCATAAACAGACTCAAAACATCAGCTGTAAATTGAACAGTATGATTAAAGATAGCATTTTACATACACTGCTCAAAACAGAAACAAAAATTTAAAGGAACACTTTGAAAACACATCTCAAAGGAAAAAAAAAATCATGCTGGATATCTATACTGATATGGACTGAGTAATGTGTTAGAAATGAAATGATGCCGTATTGTTTAATGGAAATGAAAATGATCAACCTGCAAAAGGCTAAATTCAAAGACACCCCAAAATTTAAATAATAAAATAAATTATGCTGCAGGCTAGTCCATTTTGCCAAATTTTCATTACAGTAACTCAAAATGGTACTCAGTTTGTATGACCCACATGTGGCTTGTATTGGGGCTCTCCTCCCAGATTTGGACCAGGGCAGCGCTGGACTCATGGACAGTCTGAGGTGCAGCCATTGGGCATTGGATGAGCTGAAACATAACGTCCCAAAGGTGTTCTGCTGGATTTAGGCCAGACAAGCATGGGGGCTTGTCTGACCTAGCCTCCCACCATGCTTGGGGTCTAGGTCAATGATCAATTCCTTCCTCCAACAGGACCTGCCTGCATACTCTTGCCACATGAGGCCAGGCTCTTGTCACGCACCAGGAGGAACCCAGAACCCAGGTAGGTGGTGACAATGGGTCCAAGGATTTCATCCTGATACTTAATGGCAGTCAGGATGCTGATGCCTAGCCTGTAGAGATCTGTGCATCCTTCCATGGATAGGCCTCCCCAGACCATCACTGGCCCACCATCAAACAGGTCCTGCTAAATGTTACAGGCAGCATAGTGTTCTCCACAGCTTCTCCAGACACCTTTCACATCTGTCACATGTGCTCAGGGTGAATCTTCTCTCATCTGTGAAAGGCACAGGCTGGGATTGCTCTAGCAAGGTGGTCTGAAAGTCCGGGTGTCAGGGTGCTGTCTCACTGTTACCCCCATAGCAAACCTGTTAATTTCTTTAACCCCAATAGATCTGAACGTGATTAATGACCTATACTCTGATTAAAAAGTGTTCCTTTGATTTTTTTTGAGCAGTGTCTTTTGAGTCTCTGTCCTCAATATTGATCAGTAGTACTTAATTTTTGGGAGAACACACAACATTTCAAAGAGAAGGTTGGCCCCAGTCAATGCAGTGTTTCCTGTTGAGAGAGGGGGGCATACAAGAGCATGAGTGACGGGGGGGGGGGGGGGGGGGGGGGGGGGGGGGATTTTACAAGAAATTAAATTCAAAGAGCACCTGTGGTGTCATAGGGTGGAGACACCTCCACTAGATCACAGCCAACAAGGTTCAGACCACGGCATCCCCGAATAATCTCAACACCCTAAAGCCAAATCAAGATGACAAAGATAACAAAAAGCCTTCAAAATCATACAACGGAAACAACTAAATATATTAAAAAGAACACGTGTATGTATTTTTTTATAGCAAGGAACTACTAGAGTAATTTTTGAGGTGTTTTTAGCACCTTGTTTACCTGTATGGGAGTGAGCCCTGCAATCTCAGGTGTGCCTGTTCCAGGCGCAAAGCCGGGGTCAAGAGCGTCAATGTCAAAACTGAGGTATACTGGACCTTTGCCCATCTGATTCCTGACCTCAGCCATTAGAGGCGCAAGAGATTTGAACCAACACTCTTCTACTTGGACCACACGGAAGCCCTGGGGGAGGGGAGAGAACTTTATTATATTACACACAAATACACACAGACAACATTGTTGGTGCCCTTCTGTTAAAGAAACACCCACAATGGTCACTGAAATAACTTGAAACTGAAAAGTAATATAACATTTACTGAAAACTTAAACACACACTTATGAAACTGGCTGGGACAAAAAATTATGGTACCGCAAGAAAAGGCTGAAAATAAGGTGACCATAGGGACATGTTAAACTAAGGTGTGTCCTGTAATTAGCATCACAGGTGTCTTCTAACTTGTAATCATCCAGTCTGCCTTTTTAAAGGCTGAAAAGTATTCACTGTGCAGTGTACCACACTGAACATGGACCACAGAAGGCTAAGAGCTTTGTCAGGAGATAAGACAATTATTGACAAGCATGTTCAAGGTAAAGGCTACAAAACCATCTCCAAGCAGCTTGATGTTCCTGTGACTCCAGTTGCACATATTCAGAAGGTTAAGCTCCACAGGACTGTAGCCAACCTCCCTGGATGTGGCTGCGAGAGGAAAATTGATGACAAATTGAAGAGATAATACGGATAATATGAGTCCAAAGAGCCCAGAACAACTTCCTAAGGGGCTAGAGGTGAACTCCAAGGTCAAAGTATCAGTGTCAAACCACATCATCCATCACAGTCTCAGCCAAAGTGGACTTAATGGAAGACAACTGAAGACACTGTTAAAAGCAAGTCATATAAACGCGAGACTGGAATTTGCCAAAACGCATATTGAAAAGCCACAAAGCTTCTGGGAGGATGTCCTTTGGACACATGAGAGGAAAGTCACATCAGCTCTATGTTTAGACAGAAAAATGAAGCATACAAAGAAAAGCCCACTGTGAAACACGGAGGAGACTACGTTATGTTCTGGGGCTGCTTTGCTGCATCTGGCACACAGGATCTTGAACCTGTGCAGGATACAACAAAATCAAGACTATCAAGCAAAATGTGCAAAAATATGCTGCCCAGTGTCAGAAAGCTTTGTCTCAGTTGCAGGTCATGGGTCCTCCTACAGGATAATGACCCAAAACACAGCTAAAAACATGCAGGAATGGCTAAGAACTAAACACTGGATGATTCTGAAGTGGCCTTCAATAAGTCCTGATCCAAATCCTATTTAACATCTGTGGAAGGAGCTGAAACATGCAATCTGAAAAAGGGACCCTTCAAACCTGAGACAGCTTGAGCTGTTTGCTCACAAGGAGTGGGCCAAAACACCTGTGGACAGGTACAGAAGTCTCACTGAGAGTTATAGAAATCACTTGATTGTTGCAGTGATTGACTCAAAAGGTTGCGCAAGTTAAGGGTACCATCATTTTTGTCCAGGCCAGTTTCATTAGTTTTTTTGTTTTTTTAAAATACTTATGTTGAACCACAATTCCAAAGCAATGTTTGATTTTCATTAGGTAATTTTCAGAAAATCTTTAATTTTTTGGCCATTATTGGACAGTGACTGAAGGAAAGTAGGGAGAAGGAGCAGGGAAAGGCATGCAGCAAGGGGCCATGGGTGGGACTCGAGCCCGGGCTGCTGACTTTCAGCCCTAAGGCATATGGCTGCCTGCTCACACTGAGCTAATCTGGCGCCATTGCTACTTTTGCCAGTTTCAAGTTATTTTAGTGACCACTGTGGGGTTTTCTTTACCAGAGGTGTACCAAGAATTTTGTCCACGTCTGTATACCAGATCTGCAGTTTTCTGCTTCAGTGACTGAAAATGCTGAGATATCTGGCATCTGAAATTTTTTTTCAGATTGAAGCAAAAACAATGAAGCTTTAAGACAGTCAGAGTTCCCCAGAGTTCTGCACCTTGTTGATCCAACAAAAACACTAACAATGATAAATTAATTGTTGATTAGCACAATTTGCCGTATCCTTATGAATCTAATTAGACTTACTAAGACAAAGACATCTCCAAGCTACCAAAATTAGTTACATTACTTTGCATGTGGTAAGACCAATGGTGTTTTTGTCAGAGGCATTTCCCTATAGGGAATACAGTATACTGCCCACAAATGATATGGTAATCTACCAGAGTACCTGTGCCCGACTCCATTCATACGAGTCGGCAGAGTATCCTGAACCCCGAAGGCCGATCTGGACCACTCTCTTGCAGTCCAGCAGCCCTTCCTCCACACACCGTCTGAAAGGAGTCCCATGGCCTATTTTCTCCCCCAATATCACATCACTGGTGTCAGCATGAGCATCCACATGGATCAAACCCACAGGGCCATGTCTAACAAGTTATCACAGGCACAAGGACACAGTGTAGAAGATGGTTAAGAGGAAGTTGTTGTTTCTCATTGGCACGCATATATTAACGGAGGACCCTTCCTGCATTCTCAGGAAAACATTCAGGAAAACGGTTCACAAAAAAAAAAAAAAAAAAAAAATGTACAGAGTCTGAGAATTCAATGCAATAATGCATATCTTAAGGGACACTGGGGTCATGCATTACTGATATGTAGGCTCTGGTGTTTTGGAAGTTTGGAAAATACTAAATTGCTTAAGTGCTCTAGTAAGTCACAGTTCATCGTGAAACAAAAGAATGTTGTATACCAAAGTGTAAAAATAGTTTTGCAGCTGTATCTCCTCTCGTGATATATAGATCGATACAGTTCCTCAGGATAAAGCATACTTACTTCTCAGCAACAGCTTGCAGAATTGGATAAGCAATTGTGTGATCACCACCTGCAGACAAAATCTTCATTAAAATCAAACCTTTGATCAAATCTTCTCTATAGTTTATGTGGGGCCATTTAAACAGATAATTGAACAGATATTGCAACACTTTTATCGATCTGTTAGGAAACATTTACTGAGCTAACCCTGAGTATTTGTGCAACTCTCTGAACAAAAATCAAGTCAACAGGGGAACTTCTAGAAGATTTCTCAGCTCTCTGGAGTCCATTTTCCTCTCATTACACTCACCCATAGTTAGTGGGATGCAGCCAGTGGCCAGGATCTTTTTGTAGACCTCCCTGATACGTTTGCAAGTGTCTTTCAGGTCAAACACATTAACATTCACATCCCCAATATCAGCAACCATAAGAGACTCATAAGGTGCTGCCCTGGTGCCGCTGTTGTAAGCCCTCAGCATAGCAGACTCGACTCTGATCTGCCGTGGCCCAAACCTGTGAAGTGGGGCAGGTGCAGTTATTAAAGTACTGGGACTACTGCTTGGATTTTGCATTATTTAACTGCACTACTTTTGTACTTTATATGGCTGCTGCACTGCAGTTCAGAATAAGTACTATACTTTTTAGTTTACTAAACTCATTGGCTAGATGGTTACCTCCCATAATAAGATTTACATGAATGTGTGATTGGGTTAAAGAAAAACATGAAGCAACATTTAATCTTCACGCAATAATTCTTACACAATAAGGCATCAGATGGTCAAAATGTATTTGAATGCTACAACCTTTGTATTTTCCCTTGAGTTGAGCACTTTTTCCACCACTGATTAATTGTTCACATGCTGTTATTACACAACAATAACGGATAAACCTAAATTATTCAGTTAATAACCAAACTTAAGTCTACTTTATATTTAAAACCCTGAAACTCGTGGCTTTGCTGTGCATGCATACAAACATAAGACAATCTACAATTACAAAACAGCTGCTGCCAATTGCAACAGGTCCACACTTTTTAATATTAACACCACCTTGCTCCAGGTCGGTTTGAGGTGCCGGTATCGATTGGGACGCCAACAAACGCTGCATCAAGCCCGTCCGCGGTCTCCTGGTAAGGGAGTTTAGCCATGGTGGGGATCCCAGACACCCTGGAAACAAACTCGGCGCTCGGTGGTACATTGTAGCGTTTCCCTGAGCACTTTCTGTTTGGATTTACGCAAAGGCCTCGTCCGTTGTTGCAAAGAGCCCAAGTTTGTCGTGGCTGCAAGGCGCAGAAGTCCACTGCTGCTGCCGTGGCGAAGGTACGGCTCAAAGGTAGGTTTCTCCAAACTGAAAACATGTTTGCTAACTTTAGTGTAAGGTGGTGGTGGAGCAGTGTCAGCTGGACTTAAAAGGACTTTTGCTACTTTAGTGTTTTACTGTAAGCTCGTAATATTGTATTTTACACCGAGCAGTGTAATGAGAAAAGTGTACCAGAAAAATATTTACTGTCTTATTAATTTGCTCTGCATACACTGTTACTTTGGATCCACCATTTTATACATATTGTACAGGTTAAACAACGCACATCATATCAAGCGATGGATAAACTAATTACTTTTCTTACTGGTCCTAAGAATTACAGCATTGTTCTGAGCCCTGAAGGCAGCACCGACGCTGCAAATCAGTAATGGAGCGAGGAGGAGGCGCAGCTGTGACCCTCCTCCAGGAAGACAAGAACGAATATCAAGAATTACCGACAAACTATGAAGAATACATACAAATTAGTTAGTGTGTGTGTGTGTGTGTGTGTGTGTGTGTGTGTGTGTGTGTGTGTGTGTGTGTGTGTGTGTGTGTGTGTGTGTGTGTGTGTGTGTGTGTTTTTCAGGTATGTTGTTCAAATATTGGCTTGCCAAGAAATTAGACTCAACAAAAACAATATAATCTTTTTTTTTTTTTTTACTCCGTTTTAAAGTAAAAATATGGACAAAGTTTGTCGTGAAAAAAAATACAGTGTCAAAACTGTGATATAAGACTGAAACTGCCAGTGTTAATAGAGTTGAATTTGTACGCAGACTGAGCTCTTTTTTTCTGGTGGACATAGGCTTTCTAGGTCAGTCAAAGAGCTTTCAGTTTCAGCCAAACTGTTTTCTCCATTTTAATCTGTCGGGTTCTAAAAAAGTTTCCAAATAATTACTTTTATGAAATAGTTTTATTGTAATGTCTTGGTTTTGCTCAGTTTAACAGGTTTCTGACCCATTTTACTGACTTAAGTCAGTGGTTGGTTAAGTCACTTGACCAAGCAAGGCGAATACCCTTTTTTGCAATTTAAAAAATAAAATAAGTGAAAAAAAAATCAAATGTGAAAGCTTCTTCACTCCTTCCACCAGGTTTTATAAAAAGCGTCTCTTTTTGCATAGCCCTGCTAACAGACGGATAACAAACTTGACTCTTGCCTTGGCGGAGGAGGAATTAGGTCCTGAGAGCTTGTTATCTCACACTGGGGGTTCTGAATGAGAAACAATTACTGCACCAGACGGAGAAGGGTTTTCAGTCTGCACACTTCACCTGTCCTCCTCAAGAGGCAGAGGGAAGCACGTCATCAGAGCAGCTTCAGACACCAAGCACCTCAGACGCAGACACTCCTGACTTGACTCATTACGTTGTATAATAGGCGATCATGGCAAGCATGACTTTAATTTTTATTTCTTACATTTCAATTCATTTGTCATCATCGTACATCACAGTATACTCGTGTGTACAGGAATATTACTATATAATGCACCTATACTACATAATCTGCTTAATCAATACATTATGTATAACATCACTAATCATAAGCAACCATGTAGAAAACATAATGCAACCAATGCAATATTGCTGAGCAGTAGGTATGGCTTTAATATTGCTCAATGATGAGTCATAGTCTGTACTATATGTGGCCACAAGTCATCTCTGACCAACGTGTAAGACAACGCTTAGCCAATCAGAAGTTGGCATCACAGGCTAATCAATAAGGCTGCCGTAGCCTAAAGGTAGTTTAGCCATGGTGGGAATCCCAGAAACCCTGACAACAAACTTGGGGCTCGGTGGTAGTGTTTCCCTGAGCACCGTCTGTTTGGACTTATGCAAAGGCCTCGTCCGTCGCTGCAAAGGTGCAGCTGCAAGGTGCAGCTGCAAGGTGAAGAACTCTGCTGCAGCAGTGAAGGCATGACTTAAAGGCAGGTTTCTCCAAAATGAAAGCATGCTTGCTAACTTTAACAAGGTGGTGGAGCAGTGTCAGCTGGAGTTAAAAAGACTTCTGCTTTTATTCTAAGTTTTATTCTAAGCTCATAATATTGTATTCTACACCCAGCAGCATAGTAAAAAAAGTGTACCAGAAAAATATTTGTCTTATTAATTTTCACTATACACAATGTTACACTGGATGCACCATTTTATACATATCATACAGGTTAAACTGTGCACATCATGTCAGGTGATGGATGAACTTATTACTTTTCTTATTGGTCCTATAATTTTTAGCATGTTTCTGAGCCCTGAAGGCAGCACCAACTCTGCAAATCAGTAATCCAGCAAGTAGGAGGCACAGCTGTGACCCTCCTCCAGAAAGACAATAACAAATATCAAGAATTACAGATAAACTATGAATACACACAAATTTCTAAGCATGTGATCAGTTGTGGCCATCTTCCTGATGTATAAATGGAGATAAGAATACACACAATCCAAAAATGTAAAAAAAACTGGGTGCTGGGCTAATAAGTAAAAAGAAAGAAAGCAGAGTCTGCACAGTGTGCGGACTCTACTTTTTTTCATCTTCCTACTCTATTTTTATCTTCTTGATGTACTCATGGATTTTTGTTGTTTCATCCAGGATAGTGGTTCTGACACTCACTACTCCTCGGTCCTCCTTCCTTCTGCTTAGTGTGCAGTCTCAGGGTGCTGGATTTGGGTTGAAACCCTCCATGCATGGTAAGGAGCTTTCTCGTCTTGACGTCAGTGGCTTCCATCTCCTCCTTTGGCCAACTTATTAACCCAGCAGGGTATCTGATGACCGGCAAGGTGTATTTTTGCCCAGATCTTGTTCTTCCGTTTATCTGACTCCTCTGGGCTTGCCTTACTCTCTGCAGGTATTTGGCAGTTGCAGCTTTCCTGGTGGCCTTTTCGTGGTTCCTGTTTGCCTGTGGGATTCCAAGGTACTTGTAACTGTCCTCAATGTCTACAATGTTGCCTTCTGGTAGTACAATCTCCACAGTTCTGACTACCTTCCCTCTCTTTGTTACCATCCGACTACACTTCTCCAGTCCAAACATTCTGATGCCATTGCTGTAGATCTTAGTGGTATGGATCAGTGAATCGATGTCCTGATCACGCCTAGCATACAGCTTGATGTCGTCCATGTAGAGGAGGTGACTGATGTTTGCTCCATTCTGTAGTCGGTATCTGTAGCCAGTTCTGTTTAGGCCTGAACCCCCTCAGCCATATGCAGAACAGGAATGAGGACAGAGCATCTCTTTGGTAAATCTTGCACTTGATGGTGACTTGTGCAATTGGCTTGAAGTTGGCCTCTAGTGTTGTTCTCCACATCTCCATTGAGTTCCTGATGAAGGGTCCTGTTGATCTTGTACAGTTCTAAGCATTCCAGTGTGAGGCACTGAGTCATTGGCTTTCTTGTAATCAATCCAGGCGGTGCTCAGGTTGGTCAGTCTGGTCTCTCGAGTGACCGCTCTATCTACCAGTAGCTGCTAGCCGCCTGACAGGAGCTAACATGTTGTACTGAGGCAGGTTATTTGCGGGTAGTTGGATTGGACTCTGGGGTCCTTGGACTGTCTGAGCCATTAACAGCTGGTTCACTCCTGTCTCATGTCTGCCACTGTGATGGTTACTGGATCCGTTTCAGGGGGGTTGCTATGGTCTGCTCTTAAATTCACTAGTCACTGAGAATTGCTGTTCTCTGTTGCAGCCTTCTCCCGTATGCTCTTCCAGTATTGCTTCATATTGCTTCATCTCCAGCCTTCGTGGAGACTGCGCTTGCCAGGTATGGACAGCTTGTTGTACTTCTTAGGCACACTTTCTTCATCACACCTTTCTGCAGCTCTGATAGCTGGCTAACTTCCCTCCGTGCTGCCTTGAGCTTTGCTTCTAGTCTTCTAGGCTGTTCATCTTATAGTCAAGCACCTCACTGTTGCCGTGATATAGATCAGTTGGTTGGTTTCAGTGATGGGTGAAGTGAGTGCTGCATTCACAAAAAATAAAATGTCTAATAGAGTTTGAGAGGGTACTTTGGCTACCCGGGGTCCAGGTTTGCAGGTTTACCAGGGCTTGGTACCCAATCTTGTAGTGTGGGGATGATGATATCTCCCCCCTGACCTCACGTTCTGGCTCTTTGTAGTAGCCTTTCTGTTGTACCTCATCAATCTCTAGTTGCAAAAGCAGCTGCTTCTTGCAGATGTTGGAACATGAGCTACTTGTTGTTTTAATGGCAAGTGGGTGTCAAAGGTTCCACATCGTCTTCATGTAACCCCTGTCACTAGGGTTACATATGTAGTAGCATTCCGAAAGTTCCCCATTCATGTCCAGTTGTGCCGTATCCTCTTGTGTGTGTATATCTATCTATCTATCTATCTATCTATCTATCTATCTATCTATCTATCTATCTATCTATCTATCTATCTATCTATCTATCTATCTATCTATCTATCTATCTATCTATCTATATCTACTCTATTTTAATCTCTTGGGTTGCAAACAATACAGTTTTAATATAATTCCTTACATAAAGTAGTTCTATTGTAATGTCTTGGCTTTGCTGAGTTTAACAGGTTCCTGACCCCTTTTACACAGCAAGGCGAATACCCTCTTTTACAATTAAAAAAAAAAATCATCAAAATGTGCAGGCTTCTTCACTCCTTCAATGAAAAGCATCTCTTTTTGCATAGCCCTGCTAACAGGCGGATTACAGACTTGACTCTTGCCTTGGCGGAGGAGGAATTAGGTCCTGAGAGCTTATCACACGTTGGGGGTTCTGAATGAGAAACAATTACTGCGCCAGACGTAGGAGGATTTTCAGTCTGCGCACTTCACCTGCCCTCCTGAAGAGGCAGAGTGAAGCACGTCATCAGAGCAGCTTCAGACACCGAGCACCTCAGACGCAGACGCT
Organism: Archocentrus centrarchus; assembly: GCF_007364275.1. Classification (NCBI taxonomy): domain Eukaryota; kingdom Metazoa; phylum Chordata; class Actinopteri; order Cichliformes; family Cichlidae; genus Archocentrus; species Archocentrus centrarchus. The sequence continues at coordinate 8,198,289 of NC_044352.1, read as the reverse complement.
TCTGGCTTGTCTCATTACATTGCATAATATCGACAAGCAATCATGGTAAGCACTTTAATTTTATCCATTTCTTACATTTCAATGACGTATATGTTGTATTTTAAGTCTAACATATGTTGAAATTTAAAGTGGGTATTTTTTTTTCAGATTAGCTACAACGTTGTTTGTTGCCTTGCTGTATTTTGCAGCTTACTGTGACCGTAAATTGCTTTAATTGTGCGTATAAATACTGTAAGATGTCGTCAGTTCGTTAGGTTTCAATGGAGTATTACATTCCTGCACTGCATGATTCTGATCCTCTTCCTACACCAACTCTTGTAAATCAGCTTAGGCTGCCTTTGTTTGTTCACTTACTTCCTAAGGACTCCCTCATCAGATTCTGAATCTGATTTTCAGCCATTTAACTTAACGTTTATATAAATGTATGTTACATAAATTCAGTGTCCTCTTTTTTTTTTATATATATAATTATATATCACATAACACAGCTACCACTACTGTGTTTGTGTTACATAAAATGAAGGCAACCCAAATATCTTTATTTATATGTTTAAAAATATACAATAAAATCAAGTACAGTACAAATTGTCTTACACAAAGCCTCAGTGGATGATCTGAATGTGTCTTTTTAAAGAGACAGCACACTGCAACATGTCTGACCTAGATAATCCCCTCTCTCCACAGTAATCCTGCACACAATTTTATGTCGCAGTACAAAATGCATGGGCCTCTGTAAAATAAATGGCTGACTGAATCTCAATCAGAGACGTTAGAATAGAAAACAGAAGGTGTATTAGCTTCTCGTGCGAGGTAGGGAAAATGTAAAGAAGTTCTTTTAAAGGCAAATTAAAACAGTGGGTGTTTCATTTGTTACACTGACATATGTGTTTTATCCCTCCTTTTTTTTTAAAACTAGCAACAACTGTTCTGAAAACTGGTTGCCATCAGCAAGTACAAGATTCATCTTCGTTTTTAATCCAAATCTTTCTCCTAGCGTGAGTGTATTTCCATCCACGTTGGTCAAGCTGGTGTCCAAATTGGCAATGCCTGCTGGGAGCTTTACTGCCTGGAACATGGGATCCAGCCAGACGGTCAGATGCCCAGTGACAAAGCCATTGGTGGGGGAGATGATTCTTTCAACACCTTCTTCAGTGAGACGGGAGCTGGAAAGCACGTTCCCAGAGCTGTTTTTGTTGACCTGGAGCCCACTGTCATTGGTAAACTCCCAGAAATAAAGATATCACAGTTGCCTCTTTATCTAAATTAATCAAACCCTTAAGTCACTTCTTAATGGTTGTGTTTTCATAGATGAGGTGCGCACTGGGACCTATCGCCAGCTGTTCCACCCTGAGCAGCTGATCACTGGCAAGGAGGATGCTGCAAACAACTACGCCCGTGGACACTACACCATCGGCAAAGAGATCATTGACCTGGTTCTGGACAGGATTCGTAAACTGGTGGGTAAATCAGAGCAGAAGAAGCCTAGAATGATAAACTAACTCATGGCTGTATCTCATATCTGGTTGTGGTCTCGCCCTCTCTGTCCTCAGGCTGACCAGTGCACTGGTCTTCAGGGCTTCCTGGTGTTCCACAGCTTTGGTGGTGGCACCGGCTCTGGTTTCACCTCCCTGCTGATGGAGCGTCTGTCTGTCGACTATGGCAAGAAGTCCAAGCTGGAGTTCTCCATCTACCCAGCTCCCCAGGTGTCCACTGCTGTGGTGGAGCCCTACAACTCCATCCTGACCACCCACACCACCCTAGAGCACTCTGATTGTGCATTTATGGTAGATAACGAGGCCATCTATGATATCTGCCGTAGGAACCTCGATATTGAGCGTCCTACCTACACCAACCTGAACAGGCTGATCAGTCAGATAGTGTCCTCCATCACTGCTTCCCTGCGCTTTGATGGTGCCCTCAATGTTGATCTGACAGAGTTCCAGACCAACTTGGTGCCATATCCTCGTATCCACTTCCCCCTGGCCACCTACGCTCCTGTCATCTCTGCTGAAAAGGCGTACCATGAGCAGCTCTCAGTGGCTGAGATCACAAATGCCTGCTTTGAACCAGCCAATCAGATGGTGAAATGTGACCCTCGCCACGGCAAGTACATGGCCTGCTGCCTTTTGTACCGTGGTGATGTGGTGCCCAAAGATGTCAATGCTGCCATTGCCACCATCAAAACAAAACGCTCCATCCAGTTTGTGGACTGGTGCCCCACTGGTTTCAAGGTTGGCATCAACTACCAGCCCCCAACTGTGGTTCCAGGCGGAGACTTGGCCAAGGTCCAGAGAGCTGTGTGCATGCTGAGCAACACCACTGCTATTGCAGAGGCCTGGGCTCGGCTCGACCACAAGTTCGATCTGATGTACGCTAAGCGTGCCTTTGTTCACTGGTACGTGGGTGAGGGTATGGAGGAGGGAGAGTTCTCTGAGGCCAGAGAGGACATGGCAGCTCTGGAGAAGGATTATGAGGAGGTGGGAGTTGACTCCATTGAGGGCGAGGGAGAGGAGGAGGGAGAGGAGTATTGAAAGAGATACGGGGGAGAGAATTAAACAGGAAATTGTGGTGTGTTCCTAAATACATACCAAACAGAAATCCTTATCTATTTATTACCTGTTTGACTGTGTTCAGAGTATAAATCATTAAAATGCTAATATGGCTCTGTCCTAAATAAAGTGTCTGTAAAATGAAGTTTTGTCTTGTATATATCAAACACTTTCACACATAATGACACCTATAAGTTGTAAGTGAGCAAAAAAAATTACATCATGAGCCTGAGATTTCTGCAGAACCTATTTAAGTTTGTCCTAGACCACGTGAAAAATTCCACATGAAATCTGCTTATAGAACTCAAGGAAAAAAGGCATTTAAGATCAGGCAGCAACACGCTAGTTCAGAAACAGTGCTAAGGCTGATAAAATTCATCACAAGTAAAAATCAGGCATCTGAGTTCAATGTAGAACCCGTCTAATACGACTTATTTACTTAGAAAACAAAGGAAAGGATTTGCACAACCACTTCAGGGCTCTTTGACACTTTTATTGGGAAACACTGCAGTAAAATCTACATATATCTAAAATATATCTCACACTCTCTTGTATGAAGCCATATACACACACTTGATCACTTTAATCCCCTCTGACAACCATTCACATTAGGATGATTTGCAAAGTCCCAATATTTCAATTATTATTTAATAGGTGTATTACATTAGCTGGAAACACTTGTATGCTATAATAGTTCTGCGCAGGTGCAAACATGGGCATAAAGTGCAAACAGGAGCAATGTGGAACACAATCACATCCTCAAGGTTGATCAGTTTTCATGCATGCAACATCAGGATCAATGTGATTCATATGTTCTAACATTTTGGACAGGCGTTCAATGTATTAAGTTCATTAGCTATCAAATAATAGTTCATGACTGACTGCAACGTTGCACGTGTCCACTGGCAACCAGATCTTCATGGGGAAACTTTATGGACTGTGTCCTACCTGTGAATTTTAAATGTGGTTTCACCCTACACAGTAGAGTCTAACAAGTACAATCTATTCTTCTACTTCATCCTAAGATCTCTGCATTGGCCTCCACTTTCACTGGTACAAAACTTTTTTTCACAGTTGTAAAAATAACTGCATGAATGTGAGTTTTTTCCTGGCCAATATTAAAAAGTGCATCATAGTTTGGAAAAGAAAATATCCACTCATAATAGAATTACTGGAAGCAACTGGTGGTTTGGATTATTTGGTGCTGCCAAGCAACTCTAATTTTGGGATAAATTAAACACACCAACTCTCCAACAGCAGCCTCAGTAGTCCGACAATGCATTGCACTTATAAGACAAACTACATTTTATACAAGGAACATAAGTAACACTTTGCTTGAGCTCCTGTTGTTAAAGTAGTGATGCTGAGTGAAACACATTCACAAGAACATATTGTGGGAAATGGAGATCACTAACTTTAGCAGCATTAGAGGACACAGGTTTGAGGGTAGGGTAAAGATACATGAAAAGGGTGAATTATACCATTTAGCAATTCATGATAAATACTCAAACTACTGACAGTCACAGGTGGCATAAAACTGTAATAGCCATTAGATGTTACAGCTAAAACAATAAATTCCACACATTTAGGTGTCTAACGAGTATGAAAGCAAGTTTCAACTCCCAGTTTATCCACATCAGTGACTCTATGTTATGTGTTTGAGTAAATCTATGCAGACAGTATGCAGGCCCGGTTCTGCTCTCGCCCATAGAGGAGGAAACCTACAGCAGTGCGCAGGTCCTCCAGGTCCAGGTTAGCCAGGAAGCTCCTCTGAAGCTCCGCCTCCACTCTGTTCCCACTAGGCCCCTTACAGCCCTTAAGTAGAACCACAGCAGACTGGCACAGCAACCAATCAGCCAGCCTCCTCATGCCCACGCTGTCCTGATTAGCCAGAGCCTTCCGACCCCAGAGGCTGAGATGTAGCATGTTAGCTGCCACACGGGCAGTGGGGCGCTGCAGGGTAAGAAGAACGTGTAAGTAGTGTACTGTAGAAGAGGCTTTCACAGGCAAATACATAGAAAATGTTAACATCCTAAGTCCCCTAAGCACCGAGTTCATGGTTTTTAGTTCATGATTTCAGTTTCAAAAACAACTATATTGTTTTAGTTCTCTTTCAATGTAAATGCCCTATTCAGCCTCATATATTTTGGTAAATAGAAGCATGACTACGACTATATATACACACTTGGCTTCTATTAAAAGAAAACATATATACTGCACTGCCCCCAAGTGGTCAAAAAGGAAATCAATGCAGGTTTCAGTTATTAATATAATTATTTAGAGTAATTCAATTGTAATGTAAATCCAGGCACAACTATTACAAGAAAAAAATATTAAACACATAACATAACATAATTCATCACAGTACAGAAACAGCATTAGTGAAGGTTACAAATGATCTTCTTAGAGCCTCTGACAGTGGACTCATCTCTGTTCTTGTCCTGTTGGACCTCAGTGCAGCTTTTGATACTGTTGACCATAACATCTTATTACAGAGATTAGAGCTTGCTATAGGTATTAAAGGTACTGCACTGCAGTGGTTTGAATCATATTTATCTCATAGACTCCAATTTGTTCATGTACATGGGGAGTCTTCTTCACACACTAAGGTTAATTATGGAGTTCCACAGGGTTCTGTGCTAGGACCAATTTTATTTACATTATACATGCTTCCCTTAGGCAGTATTATTAGAAAACACTGCATCAATTTTCATTGTTATGCAGATGATACTCAGCTTTACCTATCAATGAAGCCAGATGACACACATCAATTAGTTAAACTGCAGGAATGTCTTAAAGATATTAAGGCCTGGATGACCTCTAATTTCCTGCTTCTAAATTCAGATAAAACTGAAATTCTTGTTCTCGGCCCCACAAATCTTAGAAACATGGTGTCTAACCAGATACTTACTCTGGATGGCATTACTTTGGCCTCCAGTAACACTGTGAGAAATCTTGGAGTCATTTTTGACCAGGATATGTCCTTCAATGCACATATTAAACAAATATGTAGGACCGCTTTTTTGCATTTGCGCAATATTTCTAAAATTAGAAACATCCTTTCTCAGAGTGATGCTGAAAAGCTCATTCATGCATTTATTACTTCTAGGCTGGATTATTGTAATTCATTATTATCAGGCTGTCCTAAAAGCTCCCTGAAAAGCCTTCAGCTGATCCAAAATGCTGCAGCTAGAGTACTGACAGGGACTAGAAAGAGAGAGCAGATTTCTCCCATATTGGCTTCTCTTCATTGGCTCCCTGTTAAATCTAGAATAGAATTTAAAATTCTTCTCCTCACATACAAGGTCTTGAATAATCAGGCACCATCTTATCTCAAAGACCTCATATCACCCCAATAGAGCACTTCGCTCTCAGACTGCTGGCTTACTTGTGGTTCCTCGGATACTTAAGAGTAGAATGGGAGGCAGAGCCTTCAGCTTTCAGGCCCCTCTTCTGTGGAACCAGCTTCCAGCATGGATTCGGGAGACAGACACCCTCTCTATTTTTAAGATTAGGCTTAAAACTTTCCTTTATGATAAAGCTTATAGTTAGGGCTGGATCAGGTGACCCTGAACCATCCCTTAGTTATGCTGCTATAGGCCTAGTCTGCTGGGGGGTTCCCATAATGCACTGTTTCTCATTCACCTTATTTACTTTGTTTATACTCCACTCTGCATTTAATCATTAATTGATATTAATCTCTGGCTCTCTTCCACAGCATGTCTTTCTCTCCCCTCAGCCCAACCGGTCGTGGCAGATGACTGCCCCTCCCTGAGCCTGGTTCTGCTGGAGGTTTCTTCCTGTTAAAAGGGAGTTTTTCCTTTCCACTGTCGCCAAGTGCTGCTCATAGGGGGTCGTTTTGACTGTTGGGTGTTCTCTGTATTATTGTAGGGTCTTTACCCACAATACAAAGCGCCTTGAGGTGACAGTTTGTTGTGATTTGGCGCTATATGAATAAAATTGAATTGAAATGAATTGAATATTGTTTGTTATGTTTACAATACCTGAATCTAATTCTTATGTAATGTGACTTTAAATTTATCTCTCAGCACCCAGTTCAGCTATCAATCATGGATATACAGTATACAGTAACCTTAAAAAAACAAACAAACAAACAAACAAACAAAAAAAACACCCCCACCCCCACTGCTTTACCTTGTTTGGGTTCCTCCTGAGGAGTAATCGTATCAAAAACTGCACATCAGCTGGAACACTGGAGGGTAGAGGAGGGAGCTGCTTCTCCTGGTAATTCCTGCTCTCCAGTCCCACTGCTCGATAGAATGGATTTTGCTGTCCAAATATCTCGTAGGAAATGGCGCCCACGGCCCAGGCATCTGCCTTGCTGTAGTCAATAACCACACCACATCCTGGAACTGCAGTGGCCACCTGATGGCAGAAAAATTATGAGCAATGATTAAATGTGTGGCTAGTTGCAGTTAAATGAAAATAATCAATTTATATGAGTCTGTATTTATCTCAGTGATTCATTTCAAAAACACAAACATACAATTAAGCTACTAGAATGGTATAAAAGTTTTTCTATAGCTGCAATGTCACATCTGGTTACAGTGGAGCGGGGGGGGGGGGGGGGGGTAATCAATATATAACGGACATATACTGCTAAAAGCCACAAAATCCAAACTTCTTCTTTTCAGACACTTGATGAAGTGCAAGTTTTAATAGTCACCAGCTCAACAATAGTCTGTCTATTCAATTACAATAAAGAAATGTTTAAGCCTACCTCAGGAGCCATAAGTGAAGCATTCCCTCCTTTGCTGACCCAAATACTGTTGAAGGGCAGCTGCAGACTAGAATTGCTCTGGGCCAGACAGCAGCCAAAGTCAGAAATCACTAAACGAGGGCAACCATCTGTATACAAGACAAAATAATTTAACACCACTGACACAGACAGACCTCAAATTGATGTAGTTTGCATTTAGGTTTAAACTGTTCGGTTACTGACTGGACATTCTTCTGACCTGAGTCGAACTCTAACAGCACGTTGTCTGATTTTAGATCCCTGTGAGCAACACCCTCTCTGCACAGATGGTCGACCCCCTCAAGGAGCTGCAGCACCATCAGAGCGCCCTGCCGGCAGCTTGGTGTGGACACTTCCAGGTACTGCCTCAATGTGCATGGATAGCTATGACACAGAAAACAGCAAGTTTTGAGTGAAACATCTGTGCAGTTACTGACTAAAAATGACCTGAGAAATACAATGTTAAAAAACAAAAACAACGCTGGTGATATTTTTTAACAAGTTTTTCTAATGCACATACTGTGTAAGATTGAAGGTTAAAGAGGATATGTCTTACTGCTTCATGACCAAGAAAAGAGTGCGATTGTTGCCTAGGCCTGCAGGGTTAAGCCTGGGCGGCAACACATCTGGATATTCTTCCTGAGCACCTGGTAGCAATGGAACGTCTGCCGTAAAAGCCCGGTACACTCTGATCACATTAGGGTGTGCTGACACTCTTTTGGGCAGGACTCCGAAATGTCTGCAAGTAGATAAATCAAAGTTGTTCATGAGCGTATTTCCTACACTTGGACCACTACTGCAAGGCAGGGATAAACGCGCTGAAGTTATAATATTTACCCATCCAGAGCAATTTCTTCTTTTTCCTGCTTAAAGGCAAGAGGGCCTGCAGGCACCAGCTCCTGAGACATGGACTTTAAAATTGCCTCACTCGATGACTCAGACTGCAAACAAATAGCAACAAAACACACATTGATGTGTTTTTGTTTGTTTTCAGAGAGGATTAATATCAAAAACAGATCTGAAATCATCTTTAACTAAACCAATAGCAGGATACCCACCCCAAAGTTCCACATCATCTTGACAGCAAGAGGGAAGTTTCTTAGTGAGCAGCATGTCAGAGATCGAGGTGTTTCTGTTTCCTCTTTATCTTCTGTTATCTGCACCAGGGAGCATTTTCTGTCACCTTCCTTTGGAGGAGCAAACTGAGCTGCAGCCTCATACACAGCTGCATTAGACCCTTTGCCAATCTGGTTGCCTATAATGTAATCATCCAGTTTATACCCAGAGGTGAATGGCTTGAGTGGGCTTTGGAATTTCTTCTTCCTAAAAACAGCCTGCAGATTGGAAAGAAAAAATAAAAATGTGTTTGTATAAACACAAACACACACACACACACACACACACACACACACACACACACACACACACACACACACACGAGAATTGTATTAATAGTATTGAAATAGATGAAGTACAAAAACGATATATAAAACAGCTGGTATATAAAATTAGAAAATATGTATAGAAAATTGAATAATCTAAAAATGATCAATATCAGCCTAATGGTAATAAGAATTATGATGAAATCTCAACAAGAAAAGTGCAGTCAGTTTTAAGTTTTCCAGATTATTTTAGCGACTAATAAGGAGATATATGGATATAGAGATATATTTTTATATGGCGAAAAATTCTTGTAAAATCTTGATCAGCAAAGTAACTAACCTAATAACTTTACGAGTACCGGTATGGAAATACTCAAGTTAAATAAGGTAGCCTTCTATGGACTACTTTCAGCGTGGATACCATACCTGGATCTCCTGGCATGTTGAAGCACTCTTTCGGTCATCCTCCAGCTGCTGTTCGATGAGCCCCACACCGAGACCGAAAGCCAAAAATACGGCTCTGTTACGCGGGGACCCACCAGCAAACCTCCTCCTGAAGCCGGTGGACTGAAGCTGAGCTGCCAGGCCTTTCAGAGAAGTGCGGTAATATCGGTACCGAGACGGCAGGAAAGCCTGAGGCTGAACGGTGCGGACCGACGGGCCTACACGGAAACGATCAGCTCGGAGCTTTGCTGCGAGTCGGCCACCAGATTTTAGGAGACCGAGCTGAAAGACCGACCGGCCTAACTCGAGCCCCCGGCTAATAGCGTGTTTCACAGACATAATTTACCTAGACAGGTAACTTAAGCTGCTACCAAAGAGTTTTAGGCAAACCGGACCTCTGCACCTAGCTCTAGAAAAGACAGCCTTATGTAAACAAAACAAGTGCAGCTGAGCATGCGCGAAAACTCCTTGTTTATTGGAGGATAGCAACTACCCTTTAAGGGACCTTACAGGCTATGTAACGTATATACAAATACTTGTAAATATCACCAAAACAGGGTCACTAGGAGCTCAAATATGTGTGGGGCTGCAGAGCAGTTTTGTTTCTTTCTTCCTTAAAAAAAGAAACAAAACAAACAAACAAACAAAAAACCCATCCATCTGGATATTGAAGTTAGGGGCCTTTTTGATTGACAGATGTACCAAGTCAGGTTTCTAGGCCTCATCCCCACTACTGTGAGTCACTGTGAGGTAGAGCAGGTCATCTAGTAATTGGAAGGTTGGTGGTTCGACTCCTAGCTGCTCCAGTCTGCATGCCAAAGTATCCTTGAGAAAGATACTGAACCCAGAGTTGCTGCTAATGTGTTCATGGGAGATAGAAAGCACTTAGACGTAGAAAAAAAAGGTGCTAGTATGAATGGGTGAATGAATGTGTATAATGCCTGTTGTATAAAGTGCTCTGAACATAGTTTATAACGGTGCTGTGCTGATAAACTACCACACACACACACACTCACACACTCATACACAATTTTTAATCAGTGGAGTGTAAAATGAATGAGTAAATATTTTTGTAGTTAAAATTCAAATCAAAGTGTATACTGCATAAGCAGGTTTAGGTTTTAGTTCACAAGATATAATTGGTCCAACTTTAATTAATATCAGTGAATATCTGCATGTCATGTAATGCGGAAGGGCCCAATTGAAAGTGATGTTGACTGGGTCCCTCCTGTCTCTCGGGTATTGGGGCACCACCCTGGCTGCCACGTTGGAAATTACATCTTTAGCAGAGAGAATAATTCTTTTATGAATAGGTAACAAATGCATATTTACTTCACCAAACAGTAGACAGAATAAAAACCTGATATCAGACAAAATCAAAAGCTTGGTGAACTCTGTCTTTCACGTCTGGACCAAGGCTCAGACAGAAGAGTAAATCCTACCTGTTCATGCGCTGATGTGGCAGGAATAATATTAAATGAGAAATGCTGGGAGTAGCTAATTATGTGAAAGTGGTGCAGAATGCCTAAGAGCCCTACAGCATTATATCCCAAAGGTTATATGCTAAATTAGTACCTTGTGCCTGGTTTTTGTGTTGTTTTTCTTTACATAATTAAAGACAGTTCCATTATAAAATGAAGCAATGCTGGAGTAAAGCCTACGCTCATGGTCCAAAACATTTTAAAAAACATGCAATTAAAAATATGAATCAAGACTATGAAACCAATTTATGGAAATCTTTTTTTTTTTTTTTATCTGGTAAAGTAAACCTCTAGTACAAGTTCATATCTATGTTCCTCTTTTCTCATATTTCTGTTAATGAAACAATTACCTGTTTTCTCTTGTCTAACAAACCTTTTTAAAAAGAAGATTTGGTACTAGTTTTAGTCTAAAACAATTAATGGATGTGTAGTTATTGATATCATGCCAAGCATGTTATGTGACAATGATGTACATCAAGTCTCACCAAAAAAAAAAAGTGCACACACTAATGGCTAGATGATTATAGATTTTGACAGCTGTCTTATCAGAAACTTCGGTATGTCACTGAAGGAAGTGTGCTTCTGCCCCTGAGGAGATAAAGCTTGTACTCTTGACAGACTCTAAACATCAGTGGTGCTGAGCTAACTAGCTGTGTGTCTTTTGGTGGTTGTTTTAAAAGTTCAGTAGAAAGAAAATAGTTCTTACACAGTTTGTGGTTTTTCTTTCTTTTCTTTTTTTTTTTTGTGGATTTTGTTTCAGCAGGCGGGTCATTATTTTTTACAAATTGACACTGCTGTTTATTGAATGTTATTTTTCTTTGAGCACCACAAGACAAGTTCCCTTTAGTTCTAATGTATTCAAGACAATGCAGACATGTCTACATCCAATATTGCCCAAACTGGACAACTAACGGCAAACTGCAGATTAATAAATCGCACTACAAGGAGAGGGAAACGTGAATTTTCTTTTAAGGCTGAGTTTAGGTGAACAACAGAAACTAGCATCAGCATAGCTTCTACTTTTAGTTGTTTAGATATGTGTCAACAAAGATGCAGATGTCAGCCATTGTCATGTACAGTGCTGTGAAAAAATATTTGCTCCCTTTCTGATTTTTTTTTTTTACATATTTCTCACACTTAAATGTTTCAGGCATCACATAAATTTTAATATTAGACAACTATAACCTGAGTAAATACAAAATGCAATTTTGAAATGATGATTTCATGGATTTCAAGGAAAAAAGCTACCCAATCCTCCCTATGTGACAAAGTAACTGCCGCCTTGTTAAATTGTGAATTAACTGTGATTAACCACATTTTTTTGGAAAGCCAAGTTTAATTTCAGTAGCCACACTCAGGCCTGATTACTGCCAGACCTGTTGAATTAAGAAATCACTTAAATAAAATCTATCTGACAAAGTGTAGCAGGATAAAAGATCTCAAAAAACAACACATCATGTCACAATCTAACGAAACAGCTGAGAAACAAAGTCACTGACATCTATCAGTCTAGAAAAAGGATTACAAAGCCGTTTCTAAGGCTTTGGGACTCCAGTGAACTGTGGTGAGAGCCATTATCCACAAATGGAGAAAACCTGAAACAGTGGTGAATGTTTCCAGAAGTGGTCGGCCTAAAAAAATTATTTCAAGAATGCATCGATGACTCGTCCAGGAGCTCACAAAAGAACCCCAAACAACATCTAAAGAACTGTAGGCCCGTTAAGATCAGTGTTCATGATTCAATGATGAGAAAGAGACTGAGCAAAAATGGCATCTATGGGAGAGTTCCAAGGCAAAAACCACTGCTGACCAACAAGAACACAAAGGCTCATCTCACATTTGCCAAAAAACATCTTGATGATCCCCAACATGTCCTGATGTCCTGTTATATCTGACATAAAACTGAAACAGCATTTCATTAAAAAACATCTTACCAACAATCAAATATGGTGGTGGTAGTGTGATGGTCTGGGGGCTGCTTTGCTGCTTTGGGACAACTTGCCGTAATTGATGGAACCATGAATTCCACCTTCTGTCAGAAAATCCTGACAGAGAACGTCTGGCCATCAGTTTATCCCCTGAAGCTCAAGCGCATGGTTATGAAGCAGGACAGTGATCCAAAACGTTATTTCTTTTTAAGCAATTCAGAAGTGGAATTGCTTAAAAAGAAAACAACAAAAACAAAATGAAGATTTTGGAGCGGTCTAGTCAAAGTCTGGACTTAACTGGGGCCAAAATTCCTACAGCGGTGGGAAAGACTCATTGCCATGTTTGATTGCAGATCTTGCTGCCAAGAAGGGCACAAAAAAGTTAAAAACTGCATTTTGTATTTGCTTGGGTTATCACTGTCTAATATTAAAATTTATTTAATGATTTAAAACATCCATCCATCCATGCATCCATCCATAGATGGGTGTTTATTTTAAGCTGTTTTTATTCTTCTATTGACAAGACAGAAGATCGGTAGAAGCATAATACAGAAAATCAACATTATTATTGTCACTTTGGGTGGGTTAGTCTTTTATTCCATGCTGGAAATAGCATTTGGAAGGTATCACTTTATGGAACCAGAGCTTTGGTGAAATATCCTTAAAGCTGCATTAATCAAAATCGTCATATTTACAATGAAACTTGGATGCAATATGAGAGATTTTGCTTGTAGTAAAAACCATATTAGTAATTTGACTCATGTGAAAATAAAAGAACATTTATAAATATGGCTGGGTGATTTTATTTTATTCAATAGTATTATTCACTTTGTTTTTCATTTGTTTTTGTTGGTTTTTTTTGCAACTATTACTAATTAAACTGCTATTAGTACCAATAAAAAAAGCAAGTTTTTCTTCTGTATTACATATATATATTTCTCTATCAGAAAAAAATGAGAGAAAATCAATTTCAGGGCCACTAAAAAAAATCATGTTCATTTAACTGTGTGTTTTTGAAGTGAATAGTTCATGGCGTGTTATCAATAAGCCAGTTAATCCACTGGATGTAGTTCCTGACTTTGGTGTAGACGCCAGGGTAGAGTGGATTTGCACAGCCGATACCCCAGGAGACAATGCCCTCGAAGTAGCCATTGCAGACAAGGGGACCCCCGGAGTCGCCCTGTGGATCACCGTGAAAAATCAGAGATGTTAACATGCTTTTCATACTAGAGCTTTTCAAATCCCACACCTGAGTGGCAAATGTTAAATATTCTTAAAATGTAACTGAAATTATATGTAAGTCGTCATTAGTTAACATATATTATAACAAGTACCACATAACTTGCCTATAAATTTAAGGGGTGATATTAATTAAAACATTTAAAATAGTATTATTATAAAAAACAGTGTTATTAAGTAGTAATAAGGCATGCCTCACACCAAAAAAAGTCAGAGAATGCCTTTATTGTCATTATACAGGATGTACAATGAGATTGGAGATTGTGTTGTGACTGTGTTGCATGCATGTGTTGTACCTGGCAAGAGTCCTTTCCCCCATATGGCGATCCAGCACAAATCATATTTGGTGTGATCCTGCCCCAGTAATACCAAGTGCAGTAAGATATTGTTCTTACATTCACAGCACGTAACACGGTGGAGAGGGTGTAGCTGTAAACCTGTGTCACACCCCAGCCACTCACTGCGCAGCTGTCACTTAAAGGAGGGGCGTTTTCATCGGGCAGCGTAACCGGTTGAACGTAAGCATTCAGCTGTGCTGGTCTGCTGAGCTGTAACACAAACCAAAAGGCAAGGAGCCAGATAAGACCCAAACAATCAGATCATTTCATAGCTAAGTACAAGTCTTAGTTACCTTAATAAGCATGATGTCATTGTCATATGTCCTGAAATTATAATTGTGTACATATATCTTTGAGACATTGAAGATCTGTTCAAATCCCTCTGTTTTGGTCAGGCTGTGTTCACATAACACAATCCTGATCAAATGACTCCTGGAAAACAAAAACAGAAGAGTTGCACAGAAAGTCCTCTCTCACATTAAAACACAGTGAAATTATAATTTCACATATTTTCTATTGTGACAGACCTTTTGTCCTCGTTATATAATAATTAAACATGAAATTAAAACCCCTCTAATTCTTCTTATTAATATTTATTACTACAACAGTGCACCTTGTGTAACACTGTATAGTGTCAGTACTTACGGTCTCCAGCAGTGGGCAGCAGACACCACCCACTGTTGGTGCACTAGTGTGCCTCCACAGTAGTGGTCTCCATCCTCAGTCTGAATAGATGCCTGATATTTGATGGAGTATGGTTCAACTTCCTGACCCCCTATGATCCTTTCTGGACTCTCTGCAAACAGCGATGCGAGGCAAAGAATCAATCAAACTGTCTCTATGTTTTACGTTCTTTTGGTTTAACCCCACCCCACCTTCTAAAAAATATAATATGCCAGTATTATAATCACTTAAAATAGGTCAAAAGATAGTATTGTTTAGCTTCATAAGCCCAGTCAAAAATGAAGGAAGTAACAGCGGTATTACAGCTACGTCACAGAAAATTCCCACTGACTGATAAACATATGTTTTCACCCTTCTGTCAGCTGTTTTTCTTAAAGTCCTTCTGTTTAATTCTTTGGATCTACACACCGAGGGGAGGATTTTGTATCCTTTGTTAAATTTCTGGGAATATAAAACAAAAACAAAGATGTAACTTACGTGAACTTGTTGAAGAAAACAAAAGAAGCAGCACAACAGTGATTTGCAAAGCGGCCATAATTTCTTTTGTCAGTTGTTGTCTGTAACAGAACAATGACATCTAGCAGTTTCTGTATTTGAATTTATTTGCACAGGATCAGGCAATCCCGATTAAACTGGATTAATTTCTGGATTTGAAAATTAAGGGATGAAGAAAATAAGCAAAATTTTGATTTGTGATGAAAAATGTACAAACATCTTGTATGGACAGCTAAAACACTTTTTGTTCTATTTACAAAATGTATCACAGCAGTTGCACTAATGAAATTCTGTTATACAGTGAGCTTCTATTTTTCTAACACACAGGCAGTTGGTGTAATTTGGTTAAATGATTAAATTTTAATTAAAATTTTACTGAAAAGATTTAAAATCAAATTTTGCTTACCTGAAAGTCTAGACAGGAAGGCTCAGAGTATCTCCAAATGCTGAGACCAGTTCTCACCTCTTTCTTTTTATATTGTAATTGTATCCTTGTCCAGATCCTTTGTTTAAATTATCTCTTCGTCTTGTTGTTATTGTAACCAGCTCTAACAATGAAATTGACCTACTACATGACAAAGCTTAAGGTGTTCTCTTGTATTATGTCCATTTCTAAGCTTGAGTTGCACTGAAAGGTTTTAGGTTGGGAACACCTCTACACAATCAACAGCATCATCAAAAGGTTATTGCTGTATTAAATGTTTTTGGTTATATAAATAGAATAGTCCCCTCCATGCTTATGTGAGACAAAAAAAATAATATTGGTAAACAGACTAAAAAGCTTGCTTCATCAAACTCTTTTGTGCATCAAGATATCAAATAGTTTAATAGTCCTGCGTCTAATTAAAAGGGCTATTTTCCCAAGCAATTGGTTAAATACTTATTTTAATGCCGTTTTCATGATTTAATTTCCACTGGAATAATCAAAAAGCAAGCCTGAAGTTTAAGAAATGTGTAACTGTTCAAATACTTATGATGTGTGCTGTAGTTCACATTACTGCACTGCTTTACTTAAGTCTCAAGTTCAGTGCAACCCAGGGTCAGTAACTTTTTTGAAACTGGTTTCTAGGAATTTAATCTTTATGCACAAACTTCAAAATGGATTTATGAATAACTGATGCATGTCATGGTCCAGGGTCTTCTGCCCAGTGTTTTTCAGGCCTTCAAATTCTTTTATTGTGTGTGTCTGTGTGCTTTGTTTTGTTTTTTTAAGCCTGTCTTGCTTGCCTGGCAGCTTTTGCAATCAGAATTATGATCTAAATGCACCGTTGTGCCAAACATATTTGGGAGAAAATAGGAAAAAAAAAAAAAAAGATAAGAACAAGAGGACAGAGCACAAGTAGAAAAACACAATGGTTCTGCTGCACCTGTAAAAAAAGGAGAAAAAACATACAAAAAACAGTACCTGGAAAAGAATACACACACACACACACACACACACCACAACACAACAAGATTGTTGGTTTATGTAGCCATGTTTTTTCATATATATATATATATATATATATTCTCTATCTGCCAGAGGCAGATAGAGAAAGACCCGGGAGACCCGGGCCATCCACAGCCCCCCAAGAGCATTGAAGACCCCAGGCCACACATTCCAATAACAACCCACCCTAGCAGAAGGAAGTGGGAGGCCCCCAGTGGAGCCCCCACCCAGGGCGAATGCGACCCCCTGCCCTGTGTTTTAGTGTTTTAGCAATTCAGAAAAACTGTATATTCCATCAGTGTTCCTGCTTTTCTATGTGTGCATTCCCGTTTCCATGTCCAGTTATTTCCCGTTTTATTCTGTCGGTCTCTTGTCTGTTGTGTTTTGTATTTAGTTCTACATCCCTTGTCTCATCTTCATCAATTAGCCCCAGCTGTGCCCCCTCCTATTTCCTCTCCCCTCATTAACTGATGAGTATTTATTGTTGTAGATTTCACTTGCCTTTTGTCGTGTCCTCCCTCATGCTGTGTGCTCTACTTTTTCCATGGTTTTTTTCTGAGAGTCCCAGTTTCCAGTTGCTCTGCACATCTTTTGCATGCTTCTGTGGTTACCAGCAAATAAAGCTGAGTTTTAAGTTAAAATCCTGTCTTCAGAGTCCTGCACTGGGGTCCTAATCCCGCCTGCTGCACAGCGGTCCATGAGAATTTAACCCAGTCCTGGATTCTTGTCTTTTAGGACCTAAAATAAATGCCAGTGTAGCTCATTGTTGGATACATCTTTGTATCTGTAAAATGCGATGTTGAGTGATTCAAAAGTTAATATTGTGTTTGTATGTTTTTTCATCACAGGTTATATATTTTAATCTAACTCAATATTTTAAAGTAGAAGTTTACTAGCAGAAATTACTACAACTGAGCTAAATTCATTTCAGAGTGAAGAAAGATTAATTAAGGTTTAATCAAGATCCCAGTCCTGAGTTAGTGGTACTAAGAAATGATGATGGTGATACTGACACTGATAGGACTTCAGTGCCAACCTGTCTGAGGACTGAAAAACAATATAATGTCAGTGAAATTGGAAACTCCAGTTTCCAGTGAAACGTTTTGTTGGAGTCATTAATTATTGGCTTTTCCAAATGTCAGCAACTGCGAACAACAAATCATGTTCAAATCCTTTATGTATTTATACTATTTGTGAAGTTCAAAATATAATCAGATGGATGTAATATAATAAACATGGTTGAGAAAGAGGATTTACATCAGACAGTAACATTTATATGATTTATATAGCACTACTCCTCAGTATGTCATTTATAAACTGAAATAAATTGTTTAGTCTTGCTTAATAAGCTCATACATTACATGTTTAACGGCATCATTGTTATACTTTGTAAATGATAGATTAACAATTTCTAAATAAAGTAAGTACAAACAAGTTATTTAGGAGCTGTTAATGGTTCATTATATCATTTAGAAAATCTAAGTAAATGATTAACAAGATATTTAGGTGCACATTTATAAATATACATATTATGAAATGAGTTGGATGTTTGAGTGTGTGTTAATAGAAATTTTATAACTACTTATTTCATATTGTAATTTATGGTTAATTCGGGCAGTTAAAAGTTGTTGGTCAAACATACTGTGTGACCTCATCTAAAGCGAGCACCTTACAGTGCATTTATACATGAAACTGAAAGGTCAGGACCTCGAGACTCAACAAAGTCTCAGCTATCTTCACAGCAGAAAAAAGGAAACAGAAAAAGCACAAAATGATACAGAACATGCAAATATTTGTTGAATGATGCAAAAAAGAATTCACATAACATTTGCAAAATGCTGAAGTGTAAGCGGGACCAAAGTCTGAATTTGTAGGAGGATTTAAGACAGAAAGAGACACACTGAGCAGCTGGAGCCACAGAGTACTTTAATCTAAATATACGGAAGCTTTTCATTTAAAATAAAACACGACTAATGTTATCACAAAGCAACCAGGACTATTTCACAGAGCTTCACAAACAAGTATAAACATCATAAACAGGTTAAGCTTATCCTGTGTCAGAGGGTTACATCCCTGGTTCTAAATGATGAATTGAGCATTAACTAATACCTCACTAATAATAGTGTGTAGCTATTATGAAGTGTTACTCAGTATGTTTGCTTTTAAATCTGTATTTAGCAGATTTCTCCACCCTATAATGGATTCATAACTTGTTTATTAACAGTAATAACATAATGAAACCACTATAACAATATTTTTTTGTGTGTGTTAATATTTTTATTAGGAGTAAGGGGGACAATGAGACAGAAAACAGTATTCCATATAGAGCACAAAATAAATCACAGCATCCCTGTGTCACAAATAAGGATATATATATATATATATATATATATATATATATATATATATATATATATATATATATATATATATATATATATATATATATATATATATATATATATATATATATAAAACAAAAACAAAATAAAACAAAATAATAATTACATCAACAAATCTTCATAAGGCGTTGTATGACAGTAAACTAAAAAAATTATAATGCTTTGTTAACATGTACTAACCTATTACCCTATTACATTTATTTAACTGCCTTTTTGCTAGACTTGAGATTAACTGCATGACTAACAGTTGAAAATGATTCCTATTTGTTTTATATTTAGCCTTGTTGAAGAACCTCAGTTCATCCACTTTCTGAAACAGCTGTTTTATCTCCACAGCCTTTGAGCCAACTTTCTTCTGATTGGTTGCACCTCAAAAACAAAAGGATTGAACAGCTGACATAAACATGCCAGAGCTGTATGTCTGATATGACCATATTAGGAATATTCCCTCTCATTGACATTATACAGGGATAAGAGCAAAGTTGATTGTCTGAAAGTGACTGTTTGGAGCCGTCTAAAGGCTGAGCTTTTAACTCACAGGGATTACTTGCAAACACTTGCTTATCATTATTTGAAATGTTGGCCATTTTTAATATGAGCATCCACCATTGTAATAGTATATGACAGAAAATAGTGGAAATGGCTCTCTTTTAGTGTAAATAAGGAAAGCCTTTAATTCAAATCAGCTGATATTTTTTACAGTAAGTGAGTGGATTTAAAATAAGGGGAAAGTTGTTTATTAGAACCTTATGGTATAAATTTTAGTCTAACACCAGGCAGATGAATGTGAGAACAGGAAGTGGCAGCCGTGTGTCCCGACGACAGTGCTTGGACTGAGGAGTGGGTCATGCGGAAAAAAAGCAGTAGTCAGCACTCAAGGGAGGACAGATGTACCAAGAGCACGACTTTAGCTATCAGCAGCAATGAGGGCAACAGAGAGGGCTATTAGCCAGCTAAGGTCAGGAACTCCACAGAGGGATGGTGGCTGTGATGAGACAGGGCAGAGCTGTGCTCCATTTTTAATGACACCCAGCCCGAGGATAGATGTTGAGGAGCAGTGCTTACTTGACCCGGTCTGACACGAAAGCTTATGGTGCTCAACTTCGGTCGAAACCCTCATTAATCCTTTTGGGGGAGACCAGCGCAGGGAGACTCTGATGATCTGTAAAGACCTGAACTGAATCTTCTCTCATTTAATGTGACAGCAGCTAGTCTGAGTTTCAATCACATGTGGAAATACGCCAAAATGCTGGACATGCCTGACAGGGCTGCAGCATCAGAATCAGAGTAGCTGTTAAATAATACATGATTAAAACTGAACAGATAGCCATGAGTTACAGGGTCATGGCAGCTCATTAAGCACATGCTCTTCAGCATTAAAATGTCAACAATAAACTGGGTGAGTTTATCAGCAAGGAGCAAATCCAGGACACTTTCTGTGGGTCATGGAAGAGGTGAGACAAGTGGCTGTTCTGCAGAGCTTCAATTATATATTGGTCTAGAACAAGGAGGTGACCATGGAAACGGAAATAGAAACTGTAAGAAACCCGAGAGTGCTATGAGTGCGTGAGATGCCTTCCCCTTAAGATTAGACAAGTAGCACACAGGTTAAGCCTCTCACTGCAGGTAAACTACTCTTCCCTTTGACTAACTATGGAGCTGCCATCTTTATTGCTTTGTATACTGCTGGAAGTCCTGGCTGTAAACTGTAAGTAAGCTTCTTTTTCCTCCAATCTGGAGTTCATAAAATAGGATGACAGTGAAGTTAAACCTCACAGCAGGAAAAGTTGTGATGCTGTGATAGGTTCTGTAACCTTCTGAAAACAGAACTGTGGTGTTCATAGACTGAGTGTGTATGTGCTGCAAGTGAATGCAATATATTATTAGTATATGCATTCTATTCATCTTTTTTAACCATCCCTTTTTGCTGTGGCACTTGCAGTTCTGATGCTCTGTGGGGAGAAAAATTAGGATTCAGCGTCACTTCCATGTGGGTAGCAGAGAAAGGAGAAAGTGGGTGGGCTCATGAATTTGACTTAATGTTAAAAAGATGAGAATATTTCAAAATAAAAAGATATACAATTGACTTCTTTGTGATGTGTATCAGTGCAAGATGTAGATTAATGTACTAGAAATATACTTGATTGTACTTTGTTAAAGTGACTGGTCTTTTTTTTTTCTTTCAGGTGTTTAATTTAAACATAAACATTTAAATGAAATTTGAAGTTTTATTATTACATTGTGATCACTGCCATTTTGTAGCATGCACACTGTTACCCAATACAACAAAGACATCTTTCTGAGACAGAGGGCTTTTGAAAGGGAATTTAACTTGAAACTTCAGTAACAATAGATGAAATCTAACAACACAAATAACAATAAGTGATTGTGACCAACACCCCCGTTTGTGCCTGGAAATTATGTCACAAAGATAACAAATAAAAGGAGATTCTGATAAAGATCTTGAGCAGGTCTGGGATTTGATTATCATTTGGAGAATGATAATTTAAGAGTTGAATAGACTTGAGCTTTTTTTTTTTTTTTTTCCAATAAATATTGAACTAATCTGGAAAACAGTAATTTATCAGAGTTCAATCCTAATCTTTATTCTATTTCTATTTACATTTTAGGAAACAAAACACTCACAAGGACACCCAAACTTAAAATGTTTACTTCCAAGACCTTACATAATGCTTTCTGATGCACCTATGTGTGTGTTAACCTCACACCCAATCATCGCTGGGCGTATTGCAGCCTATAGAGTTACCACTTTGTTGTTGAGTGCTGCTAATTATAGTCTGGGATTAGATGGAGAACTTTTCCAACCCTGAAGCGTCTCTCAGTTATGTGATTGCAAATTTCTTCCAAGTCACTAAAGTTTTTCAAATATTTTAAGCATTCATATTTTATTCATTCGGTTTTCTATGAAGCAAAACAATATTTTCCAGTGTAAAAAAGAAAGTTGCATCAAAGCCTTCCCTGATGGGGTAATTCGGACAGCTCGGGGCCTCATTTATAAACCAGACTTACAATCAATTTTGAATGAACTAAAGCAGAAAAACACATGTAAGCACTTATTATTAAAACCTTTCTGTGACAAGACAACAATCTTATCTCTAAGCAACAGGACAATGATCCCGAGCTCAGGAGCAAGTCTACAACAGAATGGCCAAAAAAAAGGGGAAAAGAATCAAGGTGTTGCAAAATCCAGACTTTTCAACCCAAATGAAATCCTGTGGTGGGACCTTAAGAGAGCTGTGCAACAATGAATGCCCACAAAACCTCAACGAGCTGAAATAATGTTGTAAAGAAGAAGAGTGAGCCAAATTTCCTCCACAATTATGTGAGAGTCCGAGAAAGTCATACAGAAAATGATGGCTGTCCACTAACCCCAGTTATATTTTTTAATACTATCTTTCTTTATTAAACCCACATTAACACAGCCAATAAGCTGGGCCAAGAACACAAACACTGAATTTCAAGTTATAATCCGTTACTGAAATTTAAGTACTGAAATTTGCCTGTATATGCATTACACAGTGTTTCTGGAATTTCTTCTCAGGTCATTTCTCCTCAGATTATTCAAAACCTCAAGACGTGACTGCAGTGTCATTAGTAGCATCTAAAGCCACGAATACATCAATATAATAAATAATATAAAACTGTGTTGTTCATTCAGGGGCAGAAGCATTGTAGATGTCACTGAGTGTTTCTAAACAAGCTTAAAAGGAAGCTTCCATTATAATTAGTGTTACTCCAATATTAGCTAAACTCACTTTGTCTCTTAGAGTAGTTGTGAGCAACATTTTCCAGATGGCCATACTGATTTAAATAAATTAAACTAAGTGTGACACATTGGATAAGCATTTACTCAACACAGTACTAACATTTAAAAAGTCCACCTTACTGCTACATTATGCTACAGTAATATTTTAATGAGTCTGAATTTTGCCAGTTATCTGATATGCATCACTACATAGACCACTGATTAAACACATTTCATTGCAATCAAGTTAAATAGCAGTACAGACTTTTTTCCTTCCGTTGCCTCTGAGTGTTGTTCTTTTTTTTCCTTTAGGCAGATTGAGATAGATTGTGGGCCAGTTCTGGCCTTCAGTCTGTGTTTGGCCCATGTGTCCTTTAGAGGTTTGATTCTGTTTATAAGCTAATCAGATTCAATCCAAATTGAGTTAACATGTTACCTTCAAACTAATTTAAACACCAAATAGTCGGTCAGACTTATCCTCGCTTCAGTCAGTGCAAAGTGCCTCAGAGATCAGATTGTTTTTCATTGATCTGCTGAGCCAGAAAGCATCAGTGCAGCGAAATCCTCTGTGGTTTTCTTTATGACCTGAACAGTTCTCACTGATGCTGCAACGGTAGTAATAAAAATACAACTGAGTTAGCTCAGTGTGGCTTACACCAACACCTTCTGCACCGCTGTGTGTGTTTCTCCCTCTAAATCTAATCTAAGCTGATATTTGTCACTGTGTGTGTTGCAGGTCAGAACATTGCAAAGGAACGTATAGTGGGAGGATATGCACCGGTTCCACATTCAATCAAGTACATTGTGTCGATACAGACGGTGGAACGCCAGCACCTCTGCGGGGGCTTCGTGATTAATAAGTACTGGGTAGTCACAGCAGCACACTGTAACATCGGGTGAGCTAATTTTCTTCAGTCGATTTACCCCTATGGATTAAAAAAAGCTCTATAACCTAAGGCATAAGCATGACTTGATTAAGTGGTACAATCAGTCACAGGTAACAGAAAATCCTACCTCTTTGTGAAAATGATACAAAATACTACAATGGAGCTTTGTTATACTGATATCTGACACAAGCATGACGACTGATCAAAACTCTTTCATTTAGATCACAGTTTGGGGATAAGGAAGCAGTATTTTTAGACAATGTTCAGGGTATAATCAAGAATCTAGCAGCATGTCTGCAAACTGATCAGTTATATTTCCCAAATTTCAGTCTGCCTACTTCCCTGTTAGTCAAGAAACAACGGCAGCTGATCTCGAAAAGCTTTAATGCATTAACAGTAGATCACTAATTATTTTGTGCCAGCAGAGAGCTACAATGGTAAATGGACTAGTTCTTATATAGCGCTTTTCTACTCAATCAGAGCACTCAAAGCGCTTATACAACCTGTTTGCATTCACCCATGCACTCCCATTCATACAAGCACTTCCATCATTAATTAAGCTAAGTGCTTTTTTAATTAACTAGCATTCACACGCATTCATACTCCGACAGAACAGTCAGAGAGCAACTTAGGGTTAAGTATCTTGCCCAAGGATACATTGGCATGTAGCCTGGAGTAGCCAGGATTCGAATCGCTGACCTTCCAATCAGTAGGTGACCTGCTCTACCTACTGAGCTACAGCCACCCCAGTGGCTGTAGCTCAGTAGGTAGAGCCACCACAATGAGGTCCAATCTGACTCCAGTCTGATCCATGTTTTAATGAAGTGGTAGTGTCTTCACCTTTTTTTTGGGCTCTGTACAAAAAAAAAAAGAGTTGTATCATTTAGAAACTGTTTTTCAGTAATTTCTGACATTTTGATAAGTTCATTAATTTAATAACTTGGCAGAAACTTGGAAAAGAAACAATGAAAAGGTATAAATTACCATGCTTGCCTTAAAAAAAAAAAATTTAGCAAACAAAATTGTCTGTAATTCTTACTGTAACAAGGTTAAGGTTTGGGAAATACAAAACTCTGAACTTTCTATTTATAAAGGCAGTTACTTTACGTTATTACTAAATAAAACCACAATATTCTCCTAACTTCCTGTCTGTTATCTAACATCTTGTCAGCAATTACATTTCCTGTAAATGTAACAGGCCACAGGAAGCTGGGTTTTATTCTGTCAAATTCACACAGGAGACATTAGAGTTTGAAATTACGCTGCAGACCAACCGGCTCCCTGAGATTCCTCATTTTGAAAAACTACTTTAGAGAGTAATGAAAATGCAATAATAATAACAAAAAGCAAAGATACAAAATATATAATAAACTAAACTATATATAATAAAATAAAGTAGTGCAAAGAAATGAATAATTTTTTAAAGCTAATAAAGAGAAGGTTTGACCTGTCCAGGGTGAACCCCACCTCTTGCCCTTATGGCGGCTGGGATAGTCTCCTGCCCCCCTCCCCCCACTACCCTGAATTGGATATGCAGAAAATGGATGGATGGAAAAGAGAAGATAACTTTGGAGTTCTTAAGACACTGGATGGATGTTACATGTAACAAAACGCAACGTCATCATATTTTTTCTACCGATTGTCATCTCCTCATTTATCTTCTCTTACCTCTGTTTTGCATTTGTATGAAGTAGCCAGAAAACACAGCCACAAGTTTCTATTTGTGCAACTGCTGATTGTGTAATTTGACCAATAATCAAGAGGACAGGCACAGGTGGTGTCTTTCCTCTTGGTTGAGTTCCAAGCTAAGGGTGTAATTACTGCTTGTTTCCATATAATATACCAAGATACAACAGGATAAGCCTCCATGTAAATAATAACCCCAATAAAGGCCACACTCCAGTTATCTGTTCATGTGCCAGGAACCTGTATTGTGCATGCTGGTTTATTGGCACTGCTTACTGGGGAACACCCACGTGGCTCAAAGCCAACTTTAACACTGTTACACCTATACCTTTCCTCTTGTTATTTTATTGTATGCCATGGAAATAGTTTGCCCCTAAGCGTTAAGTATAATAGGTCTATAATTATATAATAGGTCTTTTCCAACTTCAAGATCTCAACTTGTCACAGTAGGAAAACCACAAGCGTTAGTACTAACATCGACAGTGTCTCTGTTCTATTTCAGAGCAGCCAACATGTAGAGTGCCTTGACCCTGAAACTGAAGCAGGCTGCAGTGATTCGGCAAACATCCATTATGGTTGTACATGTGGTTTTCATGCTGTGACATGCCAAAATATCTTTTATATCTGTGTCAGAGATCAGAGTAGGCTTCTGCTGCATTTATGACTTATTTTCAGACAAAAAAAACCCTTGAAACTTCATTTATATGTAGAAATTGAAGCGATCAGCTTGCCTGTGTTGATATAACTAAAGGTTTTCAGAGCACGT
Source organism: Archocentrus centrarchus (assembly GCF_007364275.1). Lineage (NCBI taxonomy): Eukaryota > Metazoa > Chordata > Actinopteri > Cichliformes > Cichlidae > Archocentrus > Archocentrus centrarchus. The sequence goes on along the minus strand of NC_044352.1, from coordinate 8,172,054 downwards.
GCAGATGAAATTAGAACAAAATGAATTAGACAGCAGAAGAAAAAGAACTGAGAAAAATAAAAACCGCTAGATGACTTAAATCTTCTTTTACAGGCATTTGATACATTTTAACCCAGAAGGTGTAATTTATATATATTTTTTTTCATCTACAGGCTGAACAAAATGATGATAGTTGCAGGAGACTATTCTCTGGCTGTTTATGAGGGCACGGAGCAGGAAATCCTCCCCCACCTTTTGGTGCCCCATCCTTCATACAACACCACCACCAGCAACTGTGATATTATGCTTATTAAGGTACAGAATGCAAACCACTGGTCTCTGTTTTTTATTTATTGGAGGCTGTTACTTCATCACACTGTCCCCCATCTCTCCAGCTACGGGCTCCAATCTATCTGAACAGCTACGTCTCCATTGCTCTGCTGCCCAGACAGGGCGCCACCATAGCAGAGGGCAGGCTGTGTCGAGTGTCAGGCTGGGGCTACACAAATCCCAGCGGAGGCCAGATCCCCTCCACCCTCCGAACTGTAATGCTCCCCATTGTCTCCACAACAAAATGTAACAGCAGCGAGTCGTTCAGCGGCAGCATCACAGAAAACATGCTGTGTGCCGGTTACACTATTGGTGGAAAGGATGCCTGTCAGGTAAGATCATCTCTGCTTTTCACTCAGGATGTGAATATGAGGGAAAATTCTATAACATTTGCTTGTTTACTTGCCAAGTTGCTATATAATGTAACATAAAACACCCCACAATATTAACTCCTGTGATAATATAAGGGGATTGTTGCCCCCCACGGCCAAACACTTGGCATTTTTTTCAATGGCCATTCAGAGAAAACAACAGGAAGAAGGTAGGGGTTAAGGTGAGAGAGAAAATAACAGTATAGAGACACAACAATAAAAACAGACTACACCCAAGTGAACACAAATTGAATGATCCTCAGTAATGGAATATACAAGATAAAAAATACTTTATTTATCTCACATTTGAGAAATTCTTGGGTTATTAGCAGTATTGTAGTCAAGACCACCTAACCCGAGACCAAGTCAAGACGAAGACCAGTGCCCCGCTCTACGTGACACAATAAAATGTGAAAAATAATCAAAATAACTTCTCAAATTGATCTGAAAGATTCAAAGATTCCCATAAAAACACCTAGATATTAAACACTGAAATAAGATTTGAATCAGTATGTTTTGCATCCAATAAAAGCAAGGATGTTAACAAATTAATTGGACAATATTCTGGCAATTTAGTGATATTTCCACAGTTGTGGTCTTGACTGGGCTTGAAATAAAATACCGAGTCCTCAATGTCCGAGACTGAGACAAGACTGAGTGGTCTTGTCTCAGTCGGTCGAGTCCAAGATAAGACCGAGACCATCAAAAAGCGGTCTTGAGTACTACAACACTAGTTATTATTTACCAAGAATAATTAGGTGAGTAAATGAAAATAATGAACAAGAGTTGCTGCAACAGGCTGCCACTCAGCACTGTACAATGGTATATGCATTGACCAGAAACTGTTAACCACTTCCACAGAAAAAAGAGGCTGATAGCAGGAGGCTATGTTTTCTAAAAGAATAAATATATTTATATTTAACTAGCTCCATAGTGCAGGGGTTTAAACATTTGCCTAACAAGTGAAAGATCTCCAGTTTGATCCTGGGAGGAGACTCAGATCACTTTGGGGTTCCCTTAGGCATCAGGAAGGACATCCAGTATAAAAAACTCTGCCAAATCAAACATCCGGAGCCACCCGCTGTGGCAGCCCTTTGTGAATAAGGGGGCAGCTGAAAGTAGCTTCTTTATATTTATATAAATGGGCACTGACACGAGGAACCAAAAGAAAAAATGACTTCTGTATATGTGCACCACTGTAGTTACAGTCCTTTTGTAGTTGCAGATTAAATTTGTATTTTTGCACATCTTTATTTGTATTCTGCTTAAAAATGTGTTTTGCAGCTAATATAGTTACATCTGGTGTTAAAATGGTCACATGGGAAATTCCATGTAAAAGCTTACTTAAAATAATAAAACTGGAGAAATTCTACATTGTTCTTGCACTCAACAAATTTAAAAAATCCAGAATCAGCCTTGTTTGTTCTGCAAGGCTGATTTTTAAGTGTCTAAAATATGTTGATTTTTTTTTACAACTGATTTTCCAAAACAACTACGCACTGTTGGATTTTGAAAGTTGCTGACAATGGACTACTTTCAGCTGTGGAGTACTTTTATACAGATTCATTCAAATTCATGTTATACAAATTAATTCATTTTAAACAAAACTTGAACTTGAACCACACCGTCATTATATTTTCTAAAAGAAATATGTCAGATGCAGCTATAGGTACATTGTATTGCCAAAAGTATTCACTCAACTGCCGTCGCACACATGAACTTGAGTGACATCCCATTCTTAATCCATGGGGTTTAATATGATGTTGGGCCAACCTTTGCTGCTAGAACAGCTTCAACTCGTCTGGGAAGGCTTTCCACAAGGTTTAGGAGTGTGTTTGTTAAGAAGGTCTGGCTCACAGTCGCCACACTAATTCATCTCAAAGGTACGGGGCCATCCCCAAACTGTTCCCACAAAGTTGGGAGCATAAAATTGTCCAAAATGTGTCGGTATGCTGAAGCATTAAGAGTTCCTTTCACTGGAACTAAGGGACTGAGCCCAACTCCTGAAAAACAACCCCACACCATAATCCCCCCCCCTCCACCAAACTTCTCACATGGCACAATGCAGTCAGACAAGTACCATTCTCCTGGCAACCATCAGGCCCAAACTCGTCCATCAGATTGCCAGATGGAGAAGCATGATTCATCACTCCAGAGAACACGTCTCCACTGCTCTAGAGTCCAGTGTCAGTGTGTTTTACACCACTGCATCCAACGCTTTACATTGTGCTTGGTGATGTAAGGCTTGGATGCAGCTGCTCGACCATGGAAACCCATTCCATGAAGCTCTCTACACACTGTTCTTGAGCTCATCTGAAGGCCACTTGAAGTTTGGAAGTCTGCAGCAAGTGACTCTACAGAAACTTGGTAACCTCTCTGCACCATGCGCCTCAGCATCCACTGATCCCACTCTGTGATTTTACATGGCCTACCACTTCGTGGGTGAAATGCTGTCATTCCTAATCTCTTCCACTTTGTTATAATACCACTAACAGTTGAATATTTAGAAGTGAGGAAATTTCACTACTGGACTTGTTGCACAGGTAGCATCCTATCACAGTACCATGCTGTAATTCACTGAGCTCCTGAGAGCGACCCATTCTTTCACTAATGTTTGTAGCAGCAGTCTGCATGCCTAGGTGCTTGGTTTATACACCTGTGGTCATGGAAGTGATTGGAACACCTGAACTAAATGATTTGGATGGGTGAGTGAATATGTTTGGCAATATAGTGTAGCTAGAGATTGGCTGCACATGAAAAGATTTTAGGCTGTGGTTACATGTACAGTTCTCATTAGTGGGATCCAATTAAGTGTTGTCTGTTCACATAATTTGATAGAAAAATCATAGAATATCAACAATATCATAGCTATTTAAGCTTCTTGTTTAGCAAAATACAAATTTAGTACCCTGTTGTATCATCCCTGATTTTTCCTTCCATTTTGTGGTATCAGGGGGACTCAGGTGGTCCACTTGTTTGTGATGGCCGGGTCTACGGTGTGGTGTCCTGGGGGAGAGGTTGTGCCGATGCTCAATTTCCTGGAGTCTACACTGCCGTGTCTATGTTCCGCAGGTGGATAGACAACACAATATTTAGCTACTACAGCAGATGTAACAAGAATTAGAGCCCACTGCAACTCGGTCAAGACCTGAAAAAGGAATATTTAGGAAAATATTTGAGTTGGTTTCTCGCTTACATTTGGATAAAACGATTGGGTTCATACGAGACTGCAGCATGCAGTCTGTCAAAGGTAATAAAACCTACCTACGACCTAAAAGTCAGATGTAAAAAGTTAAGAGCATTATCAGTTTCTTCTCACTCTTGGCAAGAAAACGAATGAAAACAATTTCCCAAAATGTTCAACTATTTCTTTAACTGTTTTTACTTGACCTCAAGATAATGTTGGGTCAGTCAGGTCGTGACGATGGGCAGCAGTTTTTGAGTTTTAAATTCATCATGTCAGGCGTTGATCTATATAAGGCAATTCATGAACAACAGAAATACAATGGAATCCACCAATACTCTCAGGCAAAGCAGAACATGTTGACCACATTTCCACAACAACAAGACTAAGGTGCCAAATCCTTCAGAGTCTCATGGAAACCAGAACATCAATGAAAAAAAATCCCTCATTTTCATTATCCATCACAATCCATAGTTACTTTAATGTGTGAAGTACAGAAAGAAAGTTGCCATTGGTTAATGGTATTGCACAAACTACTGAGAATTAAAATTCTTTGAGAAGTCAAGGAGGCTCAGAAACAGTCATATCCAGAACAAATCAATCTTGTTTGACTATAATCTGACCAATACTGTAGGAAGAATAGTTATTCTTGTGAAAATGGAGAAGTGCCTGTAAAATGACAAAAACGACCTTGACTTTGGTGACAGTTTGGGTGAAGGCCTGTTAGGGGATCATTGTGTGTAAGTTTTACATTCTGACTAATACAGTGGGAGCAGTAGCAATTCTTTTGAACTGTGGAGAGATGAACAACGGACGCCTCGCCATTGCATAAGCTAACTGGTCCTTTGGCTGGAAGAGCTATATATGAAATGCTATGAAAAAAGTGCACTTACGTTTAACGGTCATAGAAACAAGAGCAGAAACACAGTTAAAAAAAAAAAAAAAAGACAAAAAACAGTAAAAAAACCCCCAAACAAACAAAAAACAGTAAAAAACAAAAAACAAACACCTTCTGGTTAATTTGTGCAGAAATTATTTTTAAAATTATTCTGCCACTATTTTGATATTCAATTAATTAGTACAATTTAAAAATGTCTTGTTCTATAGCAAACTGATAGCCTTTGAGGTAGTTAGATTAAAAAGCTGTTTAGAGATGAAACTGTGGTGGGTAATTCCCACTATTCTATGGCAATTGTACTATGAATTAAGAAAATAATCAAAATATTAACTGGAAATTAAAATAATGGTTACTTTAAGTAAAAAAAATTGCTGGTTCAACTGTGGTGTCCTTTTTTTGTGGGTTTGTTGTGCTGAATTGTAAAATGAGCGTCACGTGGTAAAATTTGCTGGTGCTCAGCTCTGATATTGATTTCACATACTATGCACAAGTGGATTGATTCAGTCCTTCAAGTCACTTTTTAATCAATAAAAAAACAATTATGCATAAAAAAAATCTGTTTTGTCAATTTCAATGTGAACTAACTCAGTTACAATAATTAAGGACCTATATTTTGTGTGTGTGTGTGTGTGTGTGTGAGGGTGTGTGTGTGTGTGTGTGTAGGGAGACAGAACGACTGATGTGTGACCAGACTGAACATGTGTTTTGAGACTGACACTCCATTAGTCAGTACACGATCACTGCCAACTTAACATGTTATATTTATGGTGTGTTTTAAAGTAGTTACATTATTGTAATGTTTCCTTGTTTTTTACACTTTAATAAATGACCAATCATCATTTGTTTTGTTTTTTTTTTTTTGCTTTTGTTTGGTTGTTTTTTGTCTTTTTTTTCATGCACTCAGCTCAGCATCACCCTTTGCTTCTAAGTGGAGACCTTCAGTAACACCTTACACAGGCTTTTTGGATAGATAACTCACAACTCTTCATGCTGTGTCATTTATACAAGTCAGTAAAAGCCTCTGCAAGAGGACAATTAATAAGCCACTACACTGATAAATTATTTAAAACTACAGCAATCTCATTTGATATAGAATGTAAGTCCAGGCTGCTTGTCATTAGCCTTACTCAACCCGCTGAAAAATTACCCTAAAACTGGAATACCTTCATGAATTATGCATGGAGCCAATCCTTGGACTCCTTCCTCCACCCGCCAGCGGTGATTCCTGTAACGATGAGCAGTCATGAAACCAGGGAAAATCAGTACAGACTGCATCACACCTGATAGGTGTAGGCTTATCACAGCAGAATGAATAGTTGATGGCCTACTTTAGAGGGAGCTCCAGTTTCATGGTTTGGTCCTGTTTGCTGTGTTGATGGGTGTGTCAGTGCCCCTTGTGATTGATGGATTTCAGGGTGTTTTATGTGACGATTGTGATTTTACAGGCTTGCTCACACGAAAACTTATTCTCTTTGTACTGGCATGAGAAAGCCATTCTCAAGAGTGTTAAGAGTAAATCACCTGACATGACTAAGCCTAAGCTCTCTATATGCACTCTAGGTCACAAAAAGAAATGCACTTCTATGGGTTTCACAGAAAGGTATTAACTGAACCATACATATTGTGACCATTCCCCGGACAGCTTCTCCCAGTAGGCTTTTTGGCAGCTGGGAACACAAAACTTCTTTTACAACGATAATGTTACTGTTACTCAAACTAGGCCGACAGCATCCATTATTGTCCAACAAGAGAAAAACAAAGTTGACTTTAAAACCAAAGCATTCCATGGGGATGGGAAGACACACTGACATCTGACAAGTGGTGATAAAGTACCTTTATAGAAGTAAGTAAAGTGTCGTGGCCTCTTAGCCAATTGTTATTACAGACCAAAAGCAGAACAAGACAACATGAATGGCAGTTTTACAGTCTTTATTTTAATCAAGGGGATAAGGTAGCAAGTGTAGGAGCATGACAGAAGCTCAGAGGTTCTTTCCAGGTCTGGGGAAAAAGAGTCCATTGAGCGCTGGAGGGAGGCTCCCTTAAGGAGGAGGTAGGTGCACTCAGGGAGCAGCTATATACTTTCTGAGGTGTATGCGGACACATTTTGCGCCACTGGGTGCGCTGGTTTATTTCCAAACGATGATTGCCTTTGGAGGGTGAGCAGGCAGGCGGGAGGAGAGAGGTGAGTTTCTGAAGAGGGTCTTGAAAAAAGGGGACCAGTTTGCAGGAACAGGTAGTCGGTGGAGGTGAGGCTTAAGTGCTTCGGCCAGCTAGGATTCACACAATTTAGAGGCAGACAGTCTGATAGAGACTGGATGCAAAAGCTGGTCCCTTTATGCTCTGGTTAATGAGATTGATGACTTATAGGTGGTCTGGCTGGAGAGAGGGAAACTTGATAATAATCCCAGGCTTAGGGGAGAGAAGATCAAAATAAACTACTGCAGGATTATGACTATAGGTCCTTGGCTCAACATCCTAGTTAGTTTCTCTACATATCAATCAGAAAACCATCATCAGTGACACGTGTGGTCATGAATTGAACCTTAGTCTGCATTCGTCGCATACTATGTGCAACTAGCATTCCCCAAAAAATAGTGATGAAACATTCGCATGACTGACCTTCATTGTCTTGTACTACTGTACTGTAAATGTAACAATAATGCCGGTATTAGGGCTGGGAGATACATCGAGTTTTTAAGAAATATCGATAAATATCCATAACAACAGAGGACAATTTATTCAGGGGTTCATGGCAATTTACCGTCTCTATCCAGCATCACATTACTTTGTCTGGACTGGAGCATGTAAATCCTTAATAATTGCAGGACATCATGAAAACCCTTTTCACATCCACTGTGCATGTGTAACTCAAAGGAAACTTAACTAACAATAATTAAAATGTACTACTGGGCAGATATAGCTGCAATTAGATTTATGCCCTTTACCTAAGAACAAACAAAAATAAATTGTTTCATCAGTTACAACACTTCCATTGATATCACATATGCTTAACCTTGGGACATGTAAATATGTCCTTTCAACCACTGAGTCTCTTCCATGCAATGTAAATCACAAATAGCCTTAACAAATAACAAGAGTGTTTCTCTTCTGAGGATAACTCAACCAGTCTCTGAACAGTCTTTGAATAAAATAAAAGTAGCTGGCCAGCACTATAAAAGAAAAGATATAATAGAGATCGATCGATTTATCTATCTATCTATCTATCTATCTATCTATCTATCTATCTATCTATCTATCTATCTATCTATCTATCTATCTATCTATCTATCTATCTATCTATCTATCTATCTATCTATCTATCTATCTATTTATATACGAAGTGTGTCTGTGAGTACTTTGATCCAAATACTTGGTGGTTCGGAAGAATATGTAGCAGCAGCCGTTCCCTCCTCACAATGGCAATGGCCAGACGACAAGACAGCAGCCTCTCTCGGAGACCCGAAACGCAGGTCTCCTCACTAGCAGGACGATGAATAACGAGGCTTTAAGGCTGTTGCACATAAAACTTGTCACAGCCGCTCACACAAATTTGCTCTGCAAAAGCTACAGACCGAGCTCATAGCCCCTCCCGCCAGGGTTAAGTCCCAGGCTGACTGTCCTGAAACAGTCTATGATATATGATATATCAACGATATCATCCCACTTCAAGATGATCATATTATGCGTTGCACAAATATTATTACAACACTTGCAATATTACAATATTAAGATTACTTAAAGTAACACTGGGTTACATATATACTCTGTCACATACATTTTACACTGATTCAGAGACAACATACAAAGCTTACTGTATAATTGTGTATAGTAACAACACAGATGACTTTAACACACACTGTCCGAGTATCACTCCTGACTATGGAAGGCAATGGTTAGTTACCTTTGGGTGTTACTTTGGTTGCTACTCTTTGACATACTGGTAATTTCAGGGCAGTCAAGTTTAACCAGGAGTTTGGATGAATTATCTGACCCTAGCTGACCTACACTTGATAGCTTGAAGTTCCTCTGGATCAGAGGTCAGGCTACTCAAATGTCCAAACTTTTTACCTTCTGCCCAACAGCGTTCACATTCCCATTTGGAGAGACAGGCTTCACTAGACAGAACTACCTTTTTAAATTGTCCAGATGTGCCACTATGCATTCAAAAGTGGAAAAATATTTTGTTTTGGGGTTTTTAAAAGCCAAATCAGCTATTTTTCATTAGTGCATTAATGGTTCTTTCAACACAGAAAATGATGTTCATTCAATTTATCTAACTTCCATCAGTCATGACACAAACTGAATAAATGTATTTTAAGTGTCACTGTTGTAAATGTGTAGAACTCTTAAGCTTTGAAGGCACACAACTGGTGAGTCTCATTAATAACATCTTGGCGTCAAGTCTGTACACCTCTGTTAAATCATGCACATGTATTTTGCATTCATTGGTGCTGAAACATGAAAAAAAACCTCGAATATTAAGATTCAAAAGCTGTTTCAGCCTGTCCTTGAGCCCTTTTAAAGTGTGTCCAGCTAATTTTGAGGGGTACCCTTCTGTTTTAAATGGCAGGAAAGCAGCAAACAAAACAACAAAACCTCAAAGAAGTAGGTGTTTATGAGAGATGACAAAGGTTTCAGAATGCACATGACTTATCTGAACCACCAGGGGGCATTTGATCATTAAGGCATAACGACCAGAAAAACAAGGGATGAGTTGCAGACCTGCTGGCACTTCCTCCTCTTTGCCTCCTCTCTGATTATAATAAGCCTTTCCTCTGAAGTGTTGTGTCTGCACATAAAACTGTTACATCATCCCTCTGAATTTAAATGATTATGTGTCTAAAAAAAAGAAAAAAAGTTTTTATTTTGTTAGTATGGCTCCATTAGAGGGGAAAAGGAGAAGGGGAAGAGAACAGGACACGAAGGAGATAGCATTTGTTACCTGAGTGTCTCTGGTCCTCTTTACTTATTTTTGCTGAGGTGCAGAGTCTTGGAGGCCAGACGACTGTTCGAGTTCAGTGGGATGCCAAGAAGCTTCGAGGCATGACAGAAGCTGAGATGAAAACGTGACGGGATTGTTGTGCAGTCAAAACCCAACAGTCACCCAACTTCAAAAACAGCCTACTTTAGCTTTCTCATTCCTTCTGTTCTTTCTCTTCTGACCCTGAAGCCAGTCCATACTTTATTTGAATAAATAAATAAATAAATCTCTGCTTAATTCTTTAACATGGCTTCAGCCAGGGGGCTTTTTTTTTGTGAATCTGGGACAAGAGTCATGTGTAAAATATGCAGGAGATGGAATAATTGGCTCAGAGGCAAAACCTGAATTATGATTTTTTTTCTTCTATTTTATAGAGGATAATTGTTACAACAATGTGCAAACATTTTCATACAGACATGGACAGAGGGGCTATCAGAAAATAGTTATTACAGTGCAGTCAGGCTTTCTTTCATGGTCACTTCTTATAGTGATATCATTCTATTAGGAACCAAAAATAGATGCTGGTCTTGAAGTAGAACAAAAATTCACAGGATAATGAGGAGGCTGAGTGACTGAATCAGCCACTCGAGTTCAGGCTACTTTCACTCTACAAAATACAGCTCTGGGACTGTCAGTTGTTTAGAGAAGCTTCTAATGATTCCTATAATAGTTAATGGTTCTCCTGAGAATGAACCATTAGCTATCACAGGAAGTAAGTCATTGATTATGGTTTTTAGAAGACAGAATTCTTAATTTAAACGTTATATTTCAGCTGACATTCTGGGAGATTTTACAACCAATCCGAAATACGGGCTATTTCCTTGAAACAAGTCTGGGGCTAAATGGTGATGAATCTCTCAAGTGTTGCATCCTGACAGCGTTGGCAGTACACACACCTGGGAGAGCACAGCTGAATGCTAAAAAACTCCTTAAGTTTATGGAGTCAGGAATACGCTATAGTGGATGACAAGAACAGGAATTACACCCCGTGTGTGTGTGTGTGTGTGTGTGTGTGCATTTTTAAAGCACTACAGTGCTGGCCCATTGTGATTTTGCAGGTGTAGCTGCCCATCATCATCAAGTTGTCTATACCATCTAGATGTGGGGGATTATCTCGGTTACATAACACACAAATGCGAAAACAAAAGACATCTGTTCAGCTACACAGAACAATTATCTCACTCAGACAAGGTGGTGAACATTTACAGAAAGAGTTTGAGGCTTATGTACAATGTAAAATGTCAGACGGAGACAGTCTGAACTGGTTGGAGGCGCGGGAAGATAAAGAATGATTAGCATTTAGAAGCAGGGCCGGGAAGATAATTGCAAACAACAGCACCTCGGTTTTAATGCAAGGCACTGACCACGGAGGATGAGAGAGATGTTTTCACCCCCCCGCGGGAATCTGTGAGAACATTCTTTAGAGTCGCAGCTTCACACGCATCTTAATAACTTTGTTTGTTCATTGATTATGGAATGCAGACAGGAAAATGTTTCTCTGGTGCTGCTCTTTAACAAGTAAAGACAGAACGATGACACAGACTTTGAAAAGCTGCTGCTTCAATCCTCCCACTTATCGTGTATTTTTTTTTCTTGCCTCTGCTCCCTTCCATGTCCTTTTAGTGCTCAGTAGATTTATCAAGTTTCCCCTCAGAGAATTTAGCAGAAAGTAGAGCACTTTAATCATGTTTCCTAACTTAGGGCTGCCATCAAAGAAAGGCTGTGCTTTGTTCTGCTGTGAAAATATGGCTGATAACTCCCCAAAGCTTCAGATCAGAGCCCACTGACATTATCCCCCCCACCTCTTTACAAAGTGATGACAAGATAGATTCACTTGTGGAGGCATCACTTGTATATTGTTATGATTGCCTTAATGTGTAATGCAACTCCAGAGGTACTGTAGAAAATAATGGAATACATTTAATAAAGTTTTGTGCGTATATATAACTTTGATGAACCAGTAGTTTCCCTTAGTATTTCAACTGTAGGAACATTTCTAATGGACTGTTCCAGAGAAAAGTAAAGAGTTAGAGGTAATTACAGGGTGCCTAGTCTTCATTTCTGATGTGGTTTAAATTAGTAAAGAAAAGAGGGAAAAATTTCTTGAGGTGGCCCTGAGAGCTGAATATACTGCAGCTTACTAAGAAGGGGAAAAAAAAGTCTTCCCACAGTAGAATAAAATATTCAGGTAATACAGAAAAAACACCATGAAATATAGAAATATGTTATGAAACGCAAACAGAACACAAGCTGAATTTTTAAAAATATGCTTCAAATACAAAAATCGCAGCTAATCAGGAAACAAAGTAGAACCAAGTAAAAAAAAGTCACTAACTAAAACTCATTAAACTGCTTTTTTTTGTTACCATCTTTATAGTTTATGGAGTTACTAAAGTCTCTTAACTGTTGATTATGATGGAATGAATCATATACTATAGCATCTCTCTTTAGCTACAAATCTGCTTTGTAGGTAGCCAATAGATTACATATTAATGTAATCTATTGGCTACCTACAAAGCAGATTAAGACTGTATATGTCAACAATCATCCTATATCTTGAGTATACCAAGATACAAGATACTTGTAGATTTCTGACTGTATATTTCTGACTGTATATTCTTGCATATTCTTGTAGATTACTGACTGTATATTTCTGATTGTATATTCTTGTATATTCTATATATTTCTGACTGTATATTCTTGTATATTTCTGACTGACAATATTTCCAACTATATCTCTGCTTGTGTGACTATAATGTAGAAAGCGCTACTGGAACTTTAATTTCCCTGACGGAACCCTCCCAAAGGGATTAATAAAGTTTAATCTAATCTAATCTAATCTAATCTAATCTTATCTCTAATACCTAAGTCAGAATTTGATTAGATGGATTTATTACCAACTATGGCAGCAAAAGGGGGGTTATTATTGCTCACGTCTGACTCAATATTTTTTAATCTTGGACTCTACTAGAGTTACTTTGAAGTAAATAAGTTATTTACTTTATACTGGGCCTTATCGGAGCACCTCAGTTCATCCACTTTCTGATACAAGCTCCCCTCACTCCTCCTTTTATGCTCTGTTTCTTCTGATATCTGCCCCTCTTAAACAGATGTGGACAGCAGGTGGGTGGAGCCTCTGTGCCTGAGATGACCATGTTAAGGACATCAGCTCTCACTGACATCATACAAGAGTAGAAAAATTGTCTGAAAACTGAATTACCTCCTCATTATTTGAAACTTTGACCATTTTTAATATGAGCATCCACCATTGGAGGAGCACATTCACTGCACATTTTTTAGGTACATCTTGCAGGTACTAGTTTGGACCTCCTTTTACCTTCAGAACTGCCTTAATTCTTCATGACACAGATTCAGCAAGGCCATCTGAGTACAGTGAACTCATGTCATGTTGAAGAAACCAGCCTGAGATGATTTGAGCTTTGCAACATGGTGTTATCCTGCTGGAAGCAGCCATCAGAAGATGAGTACACTGTGGTGTACCCATTCAGCAATGCTCAGTTGGTACTAAGGGGCCCAAAGTGTGCCAAGAAAATATCCCCCGCACCCTCACATCGCCACCAGCAGCCTAAAACTTTGATGCAACACAGGACGGATCCATGCTTAGCCAAAAGAAGTGGCACCTGGTGTGCTCTTCTGCTGCTGTAGCCCAGCTGCTTCAAGGTTTGATGTGTTGTGTATTCAGAGATGCTCCTCTGCACCTTACAATCTTGGTTGTAATGAGTGGTTATTTGAGTTATTGTTGCCCTCCTATCAGCTTGAAGCAGTCTGGCCATTCTCCTCTGACCTCTGTCATCAACAAAATATTTTCACCCAGAGAACTGCTCACCAGATATTTTCTCTTTTTCAGATCATTCTCTGTAAACCCTACAGATGGTTGTGTGGGAAATTCCCAGTAGATCAACAGTTTCTGAAATCAGTCATCTAGCACCAACAGCCATGCCATGTTTATTTTATCTTACTGCCCTTACTTTATGCACGAAATTGTTGGAGGTAAGTAGCTGTTGATGGCTTGTACAGGCAGTCAAAGTATGCAACTGTGTTCACTTAAAACTTGACACAGCAGAAGTGACACTCATGTCACACTTGTATTACGCGTCGCTGTCAGATGGCGAGAAAGACAACATTTGTGGTGCAAATGGAAGATGCGTGAGGTAGAATAAGGGAGCTGGTGTCAGAGAGGGCGATGTGGGGAGATTAAACCAACCAATAGCACCAGAGTTGACAGCATGTATCAAACAAGCCATGAGGCTTCTTGTGTCCATGGATGAGACTAACTGTCACGCCTTCAGTTTTAATAATGCACATCCATGTCTCCTGTCTGATTTAGTACTGAGCTCCAATTTTATATAACAGCAAACTATAAAGGCAACAGCGCTCTTGCTCTCGGCATGTGTTTTGTTTGCCTCCAGTGTACAGGCCACATTGCACAGAAGAACATCCACCCGCACTGAATAATGCACTGCAGCTAAGTGTTCAGACAGCTACTGAAAGGTTTTGATTAGACAATAGTGATTACACCAGCAGCAATGTTGTGAGGAAGAGTGAGAAGAGAGAGAAAAGTCTAGCGTTAACAGAGTGCCAAGAGACTTTTGCTTTGACATTTATGAAACTAAACAAAGATGAAGTTGTGTAACTCAAAGGTAACAAGAGGACAAAGTGGGGAAATTAATCTTCTGTGCTCTGAAGATCCACTGTGTAAAATTGATGCTGCCACTCAGAGAAGACCATAATCACACTTCCATCCAAATCTGGGAGGACGACAGAGAAGAGATCTCCAGAGCTGTCGTGCAAAGAGAAGCAAGGGAGGCTTTGACAGTGATTGGTGGGTGTGCTGCGGATTGGTCCAGAATTTCTTTTTGAAGTTGAAACGCTCAGACAGAATCTTAAATGAACTTGGCAAACAGTCTGAATGTTCAATGGCTCTCCCCACAGAGAAGCTTTACTTTAACAAGCTCTTTTAGTGTCACAGGATAGAAATACATTCGATGCAGTGTCAGAGGGCACATGTGGTGTCACATCTGAGTCGGAGCTGTTTTCATCACGCGGCTCTCTGCAGACTACCAGCCTGAGAGTGGGTGTCAAGCTCACTCTGCAGAACTGCAGTGTCAAGGGTGATCCGGCAGCTTGAAACTTTGAAAAAACTATCTCTGTCACTGGGAAAATGAAGCAGAGCCACAGCTGAGACTGTCGCCTTGAAACTCAAAGTGGATCAGGCTCATCAAAGTGGCGGCCTTCTCTTTGTGTGAGCATCTGAAAAAGCAAAATCTTTTAGCTCTTGGTTCTGTCCAAAAGACTTGGTTTTAGAGAGAACAGTGATTGAAAAGAACGACTCATTTCTGCCCCTGTGCCCCACGGCCGCCAGATAGCACTTACAGTTGGAGATGGCAGACAGATTAAATCTCATCCATATGCAGAATGCAAGAACCACTGTCATCCCCTCTTTGCTGCCAGCCAGTGATTACTCGGAGGGGGGGATCAATACAATGAAAGAGACTGATTAAATATTGGAGTAAACTGGCATGATCTAAAGACATCCAGCTTACTGCCTGGCTATTTCCCCAGCAGAGTCAGGTGTTATGAGGCCACAGAGTCCAGGCTGATGCGTACACTTGTATTTGATGGTGTTTTTATTTATTTATTTTTTGAGTGAATGAAGAGAGCAATCTGTGGAAGACAAGTAAATAAGTAGATAACAAGTAAACAAGTCTTTTTTTAATTTTTTTGTAGTGGTTTGAGAGTTTAAAGTGAGTTTTAAAATAACATGCAGCCAGACAGCATTCAAGAAATTGACTGTTAAAACAAGACACAGTTAAGTTGCATTTCTCACTACTTTTTCCTATTTGGTTGTGTTTTCTTTGTAGCAGTGGCTTCTTCTGCAGCGCAGATACAGCAGAGATCCTTCTTCAGAGAAGTAAACAAGCATCTTAGATGCTTTTAACAGAAGAGCAGTGGGAACATCGTAATTGACAAGGTTACATAAAAATAATTTAATAATGTACTGAAGAGTTATCTAACTTTGTGATGTCTGCTTAATGTAGCAGCACTCTTGGGCGCTTCATAATGACGCTTGATTACCAGTTAATTCATTCAGTGACTTGCATACACTATGGACAGATTCACTGCCAAGATAGCCTTTTATTAGGTATTCAGCCTCCAGGCCAACTGCTGCCCTCCTTCACAGCTACAAACAAGTCTCCTTGCATGAAGTTCAAAAGTAAGTGATTTTTACCTAATTCAAGAATCGTTTTAAGGCAGTTTTCAGAGGATGCGTTGACTGCAGTGGTTTCATGGGCAATTCAATCAGCTGAAAGCTACTCATCTAATGAGGCTTAACACTCCCAATAAAAACAAAACTAAATGTGCAAATAATCGGTAACAGTTGCTTATAAACAAGAATTATTTGCCAAATTAAACAGCATTGTACCGAGATTCATTATTGGCTTGAGGCCACTTGAGAAGGCAAATCAGAAGATGAAAACAAGAGCATCTGTAACAGCAGCAGCAACATGGCCCAGTGCGCCTTTGGAGACACAACAGGGCTAATGGCTTCATTAGCGAGGCGTGCTCATTAGGATTAACAAGTTTTCGCCACAACAAGCTGACATTCCTGCTCTTAAACCCCCTGTCTGTGTCAGCTTACGATATTTTCACTGCATTCGTTCTCTGAAGTGGGCATTACATGGTTGTCCTGATAAGTGCCGGGCACATGAGACTTGACTACATTTGGTTAAAATGAGAGTAAATGTATTTTAAAGAGCCAAATTTGGACAACTAGTACATGCCAATACTACTGTGTGTGTGTTATGGATATACTTGATCACACTGAGAGAAGCAAAAAATAAGGGTGGTAGATCTTGTTTAAATAGAAGATAAATATGGTGTTAAGTGTATGTTTCTATATAGCAAACTGTATTTACATTCATGTATGATAAGGGACCACATCAACCATCCACTGTCTAGAAAATAACTGTAACTAAAGCCAGACACTGTCCACCGCCATGAAGTATATAAAAACATTTTTTCCTGATCTGTGTAAATATAAATGTAGTCCATTGTTAGGTGGCTGCCAGGCAATGGGATGGCATCATAATATAGCATATATATGATAATATTCAAGTTTTGTGCATTTAAACGAGATGACTGTCATGAAATGAACAATGATACAACGATACAATGGGTACAGAATTGGGTTATTTTTGCCAGTTGGTAGTTGGTTGCTAGGGATGAAGATCTGATTACAAGAACATTCAGAGGCCTAAGATGTATCTGTCTGCCAATTCTGATTGCTCAGCTCTGGATTATGTAGGAGGAGTTTGCGGATAAACAAACAAACAAACAGGCAGACAGAGGTTTTGTGAAGATTTTGTATACAGTAAGTTTGCAGTAAATTTGGCTAAATATAGAAGACACTGAAGTGTCTTAAAGAAGCATTTTGTTGTTGTTTTTGTCAATTAGCTTGTCGGTGACATACATTTAACTAATTGTTGTCTTGCAAAAGACTGGGTGAAACTATTAATACCCCTCATACTGGTGCACTAACTATGAAATTATGGCTAGCAGCCAATTAGCTTAGCCTCAGCATGTATTTTGTTTAAGCCAGCCAAAAGAAGAGTGCAGAAACAGTAAGTTATGGATTTATGAAGAGCTACATGCTGGTAACACAATATGCTTAATTCCAACTCCATATTTTTATTCTTGTACTCTGCTATAGTTTTGCATGATTCACAGTTCAAATAATCCTTATTTATCTCATATGTGTTAATTAATGAACAGTTAAATCTGATAGGCAGATTAATGCATATTACTGCTAATTAGTTAATTTGTCTTGTACAAAAATAATCACATCCCACTTACAGACTCAAAACATCATTTCCATCTTATACCTGTGATGCGTTCATGGTGCAGAAGTGAATAAAGTTTCAGTCACAGTACTCAGCAACTAGTGAGCATTACAGAAAATGAGTGTGCATACAGTAACACTTTTTATTTGTTTTTTCAAATTTTCAAATGCAGCTGTGTCAATATAATTCCTTAGCTTTCTAAATATAACTTAAATATATGTGTTTCAGAGTGTTTCAGTACAAAGCGTTTCAGTCTACTCACTATATACTTTTAAACTTTATATTTTTTACACAAAGGGAGAAGCACCTGTAATTTTATTCTAGTAACTTTTTGTGGTCCCAAGGAGAGATTACCATTGAGATTTAAATAAACACTGTTTAGTGCAAGCCTTCTTACAAGTAGTTTTATTAGTTATATAAATAAGTAGGAAATGCAAATCAATTAATGAAATAATTAAACATTCACTGGTCCTGCTGAAGCTGGTAAACAAGAGGACAGATAGAGATTGCAACACAGTGTGGAGCACTATTAAAATGACCACTCACCCAAACTAAGGGATCACAGCTGTTTCCACTTAATCATCCCTCTGTGTACTTATTGTCTCAGTCTCAACCTTGTCCATTGTTGGATCATCTGTTTATGTTCTTGGTTCCCTTGGCTTAGTGGTTCCTGACCTCAGAGAGTTTCTAGAGTTATGTTATCTTAGTTCATAGTTTTCAGTGTGGTTTTGTTTTTTTGGTATTAAGTTTTAATAGTCTTAGTTTTCTTTTGTATTTTGTATCCAGTCTTAGTTTTCCAGCCAGCAGTCAAATAAAGACTCATTTTCAGTTTAGCCAGTTTACCTCCACGCGTCCTCGCTTTTTCCACACTACACACAGTCACCACTGACCGTGACAAGAAATTCAAGTCCATACAGCCCAGGCACCTACAGGTTTATGATTCCTGAATAACTGCTTTGACATTAGTCTCTCCGGGGGAAGCATCCAGTCCCAAGTTATCAGTTCATCAGCTGTAGTGACTCATCGTGCCAGTGGTAAATTTACTGCGCACGTATAGCTTGGAGGACTGTGTTTAATCAGCCTCCTTCACTGAGCAAGACCAAAAGGCCTACGATGCCCTGATACATAGCCTTTTGTTACCTAAGCAGTTCTCACTGACACACCGACTATTCCCAGGACTGCATAATCTCACAGGGACGCAAGAAATCCCACACACTGCAATTTCAAAGAGCTCAGCAAATATGACAACTATGTATCTATGGACAAGCAAACAAAGATGGAGAAAGATGTAAGAAAGAGAGGACAACGAAAGGTTGTTTTCAAAGATAAGGACTGCTCAGCACGTGATATCTGATAAACTAGAAATTTAAATGTTAAATGCAATGTAATACATGTAATATTACATTTGACCTACCACATACACAAGACCTGAGGAATGATATTTCATTCACATTATGTCTCATAGTCTGAAAGACAATAAAGCTGAGTCTGAGTCTGAAAGCTGAGTCCAATGTCCAATTCATTTTAGAGTTTTTAAATCAGATATTGGATCTGTACATGTTGCTGTATTGTGTTTTTCTGAAATCTCTTGCAGAACAAACTGAAGTAGCCTATTCAATAACCTGTATGATTTGGTGTTATACTACTGGAGCTCACAAAACAAATTATGTGGCTTATTTCTAAGTAATTGTTTTCCCCGTGCTGCACTGCTGCGCCCAATTTTAGGGTTCCACGACCTGCCAAGTCCCACTTTCAACCCTTTGTAACAGTGTAAATATCATGGAAAATAAGGAAGAGCAAAATAGGTCCATGGCATGGTGGTGATTAGCCCTGTCACCTCACAGCAAAAAGGTTATACTGTAATCCAGTGGCCAGCTGGGCCCTTTCTGTGTGAAGTTTGCATGTTCCCCCGTGGCTGAATGGGTTCTCCAGGTACTTTGGCTTCCTGCCACAGTTCAAAGACATGCATGTTAGGTTAACTGGTGATTTTAAAGTGGCCATAGGTGTGACTGTGAACGCGAATGGCTCTTTGACTGGCAACCTGTCCAGGATGTACCTCACCTCTTGCACTATGACAGCTGCATTACCTCTAGGTTGACAACCAACCCTTTTCACGTTGTCTTTGGATCATATGTTTACTTTTTTTTAAAAGAACCCAGTAATACAGAGCTGCTTTTAAGTGAAGCCACACATCCATAATAAAACAGATCTCGCTGTGCGCACACTTTGTTCTGCACACCCTCAGAATGTGGTGCAGTGTGAGTTTGGTTTGAATCGCTGCGGATGCTGAAATCTGTACAGAGGCTTTACAGCTGGTTGCTGTAATATCATCATTAAGTGGAAAGCTGCAGCCCCCTCAGGGAGCATTCATGACTCCATCATGTCCTTTCATCATAGTCTGTGCTAGCTGTGAGAACACTATGTTTACTCCAAGGTTTTTCTTCACTTGTTGTGTGCTTCCAGAGAGCTCTGACAGAGATGCAGCATCTGTTACTACAAAAAAAAAAAAAAAAAGACGCCAGTAAACCTGTGAGTCACCTAAAGTGACCACTGACAACTTAATTTATCTGAGCCACAAGCTACCAGTTCAAGCTGGTCTCAGTGTTTTTAATTTGAAAAGCTGTCTGATAGAGTTACTGTGGCGCACACTGTGTTAATATATGAAGTTGGTGAAATATTGCTAGTTCAGCTTCCCCAGTGAATATGCTGGAAAGCACTGATGCGCTCTTAATCTGCTGTAGTCTTAATGTGCTGAAACAGATCAAAGCTTATAGCGCTACTGTAAATTAAATATAATGTCTACTGTTTCAGAAAAGGGCCTTCTTTTGTGATTATACATAGATGTTCTTTCTGGCATCTGGTCTCCACCGGAAACTTGTTTTCCACGCATTGTTCTCTATACACTACCTGGATGTTTATATTCCTTTTTATTCATGAAAAAGGTCTGTTGTCCAAAAACTGCCACATAGACCGATGTATTTAATTTCATCAAATGGATGTTTTCTGGCAGTAACAACAGTTCATGTCCTCAACACTGAATGAAGATGGCTGGCTTTCCACTCTATCGCTGTTCAAAGTAACCTTGCCTTCCTCTCCTTTTTTTTTAAATTCAGTCTCTTTTTGTCTGCATGACCTTTCTCGCATTTCAGACAAATCCACAGAAATATTACCCTCCAAAAGATAAAACTATGAGACTCTATTGGCCACGCTCCCAATCTCCAATTAGAATTATCCTTCATCCTTTAAGACTCTGGTTACAACAAACAGAAGCATGTGAACATCATTGTGACTTACTGTATATTAATAGCATGTATTAATCATTATAAGGTTTTGACATTAATATACAAGAAATCAATACAGAGACATTAGCAATGTACACTTACCCTTTAAAAAGAATTACTTGATGTTATCTTAAGTTTATATATTCAAAAAACTTGGTGAAATGGTTAGAGTACGTACAGCACCAGCAGACCAGTTTCCTTTGCTGCACGTCTTTCAGGCCTGTTTTTGTCAAGTTATGCAGAAGGTGTCCTTTAGCAGCTCTGCATGATGCACTGGCTTATTGCATTAGTGTGGCGGGTCTGTCACTCTGTATTCATCATCTTTCAGCGTGCATTATTGAAGTGTTATCAAGGGGCACGTTTTAATCCGAACCATCATCTTTTTCTAAACCTAACCAAGATGTTTTTAGTGGCCTAAACCTAACCAGTCAGTGACATGAAATCACTCAGCAAGTGAAAAAACAGAGACAAATGCAAAACACAACAATCCGAATAAGAGTGAACTAGAATCTCACGGCTAATAAACCTGCAACTTATGCAACCCATCACACCTCCAGTCTCCTCTTGTATCAGGCGGGCAGTGCATTAAGACAGCAGTGCTAGAGGACAGTGTAATAGTTGCTTGGTTACTTCAGCAGACACACACATATCATTTGCCAGCTGACAGGCTCTTTATTCACTTTTTCCTCTTTGACACACACGCACTCAATTCAACAGGACTGGGCACTCTGCCGTGATTTGCCTGGTGAGGCAACATGCCCCAGCAGTCTTAACGCAGGGATACTGTTTCCCTCTGTTGCCAGCCCTGCGTGGCTGGCTTGGCTGCAGCCGGTGTGTGTGTCCTTGGTCCAGAGTACTACTGCGTAAACAGGAAAATGTGTTACAACTGTGCAAACCAAACTCACCTAGCACTGCCCCCTGAACTGCCCTCCACATCTCCTACAGCCGAGCTAAAACCAGACCCCATCACCACAGATAGTGCGTGCATTGTATTGGTGTTTCACCCTTTTGCTACTAGTGTAACTAGTAGAGTGTGTTTAGTATACATGTATATGCTGAAGACAGACTTTGCAAAACTTGTAAGTAACTCACTTTGTAAAACAAGACCTGTCCAGGTGTACACTGTCTCACATAAAAATTTAACTAATGGATTACAAAACTGGAGTATTATGGCAACATTATTTTAAAATACAGAGCTGCTATACAAAAGATGATTACTGACATTGATTGAAAGAACCGTGCTGAGATACCAGGTGTGGGGATTCTGATGGATTTGACCTGTACCGTGCTGTGTCCTCGCTGCAAGGTTTCAAAACATAAATTAAATATTAATTAGATCCAAATTTATTGCCTAACCTGTTTCCGATCAGATCTTTGAAAGTCTTACATAATCCAACTAATTACATGATGATATTTCTTCCAGGCAGCTGTTCCAAAAGTGGAGCATTAAGTATGAAACAACATGTTTGTAACGATCAGTTAATTAAAATGCAGTTTTCCACCATGCATACACACAGAGAGAGAGAGAGAGAGCTCTGTGTTGATTTTTGTTATGATGCTGAATGAAATGAATCTGGGAGCTGCTGCAGGCTGGAGAAAAATCATGCAGTCATATTCACTCAGTAATATGTAGGCCACAAAGAGCTTAATGTGTTCTGTTTCTAAAACCAGTCATTCAAGCTTGTTGATTTTGATATATCAGCTGCACATCACCATATTTTTTATCCTTTTTTTTTTTTTTTTTTTTTTACCCGTCAGGTAGAGAAAACCATCTTGGATATATATATGATGATTTAAATACATTTTAACAATAAAATGGAATTTTAAAAAATCATTGTAAGAAAAAGTTAATGTTCTCCCACAGTTCCCATAACACACAGCTAATAAAATTAACACATAGCACTTTCCTGCTTCCTCTAGGCAATAAGTATCTGTTTTATAGTTGTATTTATGTCTCATCTCTATTGTGCAGCCACTGCAGATTAAAACACATAGTGTGTTTGCACATGCCTGTGCATGCATGCCTTAGGTGGGAGAAGAAAATTGCAAACCATTCTTCTTTCCAACATCCAACAATAATGTCTCACTTGGGCTCCTTCACTCAGATTGCTCATTTTCCAGCTGCTGCTTTTTAATAGAAGTCTAGCCTGTAAAACTGGACAGTTGGTGGAAACCCACTGAGGATCATTTTGCAACAGGATCAGCACTCCATTGGGCCTGTATATAATGAAAATGAAAGGGTGTGATGTACATAAAGTTGCTTTTTCACTCTCTCTGCAGCCTGTGACCTTATCACTGTTGTGTTATTAAACTTTATTGTCCTGCAGCAACACATTAAGGAACCAAAATGATCGTGCTGTCAATTTTATTGCACAGTCAGTTTTCCCAAATTCACAAAAATGTATCAACAGACTCCAGCTGCATAACAGAGGTGTCCTTTTATGGCCCAGTCTGAGTCTTTCCAAACTGAAGATCTCCTTGTTGAAAACCCAAGTCAGCATATTGGTTTCAAAATAGCCAAAATAATTAATTTTTTTTTTTTTTTTTAATTAAAAAAAAAAAAAATAATAATAATTTTTTTTACTTAACATTTATTGGTGTTGCCCATAGCAGTATGACTCTAGGGAAGGGAAAATTGTTGACCACTTTACACTGGTTGTTAGTGTAAATAAATTTTAAAAAAAGGGGGGGATAGTTTGGCACCATAATCAGATTGTTTAAGTTCTTGTTTTATGATAAAATACCTTCAAACCTTAAATTCCCATTAACCTTCACTGTCCCTGTGAGCAGTGTTGATAAGCTAATTTCAGCATCTTCTCAAATATGGTGAAAATGATCAATATTATAGCATTATTAGCATGTAAGTTACAAAGATGCATATAAATGCCTCAAAGAGAAGCTAGCATGGCTGCATACTCTTTTGCTGTGTCTGAAATCTCCTACTTACATATGCTGCATAAGCATGCATAATCATAAGCATAAGCAGGTTCACATTGTCAAGTATAGCCACATGGTGTACTCCCAGCACCCACACAGCTTACACCTCTAACCCCCAATAGATTAGATTAGATTAGATTAAACTTTATTAATCCCTTTGGGAGGGTTCCGTCAGGGAAATTAAAGTTCCAGTCACACTTTTTATATTATAGTCACACAAGCAGAGATATAGTTGGAAATATAGTCATACAAGAATGTACAGTCAGAAATATACAGAATATACAAGAATATACAATCAGAAAATATACAGTCAGAAATCTACAAGAATATGCAAGAATATACAGTCAGAAATATACAGTCAGGAATATACAAGCAAAGAATAAATAGATAAATAATAGGCAAAGACACAACAAGGCAAAGAAGATATAAGATGTCAGACAGCTGAGGTGATACTTGCACATTGATATTATTCATTGTCCAGTACTGTTTTATGTTACATTGTGGTCATGGTCAGGTGGCCATCCTGGCTATTTAGCATTTTTTGGCAACACCATCCTGGTATTTTGAAACTAGACGTCACTAGCAAGGGTGTCAATCTGACTGCAAAACTGCTCAGCCAATCAGAAGTCATCCTCTTTTTTTTTCACTCTAAAACTGACAATAATGTACAAAATAGATTTAGTGACCTATTCAGTGTGACCTGAAGCTAGCCCATTAAGCCCATGGATCATCAGGAAAGTGTTTACTGAGGTCACAGAGCAAGGAATGGTCGTTTTCCCACAGACTTCTATATAACTGAAAGTTTTTCACAATAAGATGAGGCACCAACTGCTACCCATAAGAAAGTCTGAGGCATTTCCAGGAAGCCATATCTGTCTATCATCAAAATGCAAGTGCTAGCCAGCAGCTAACAGGGGCTTTTTTTTTTCTTTTTTAAATCAGGAGCTGGCACTGCATATGCTCTCTTATTTGGCAATAATGCTTGTTAATTTGTTACCTTGAGTGTAGAAGAATACAATATTACTGTATATAGAAACAAGCTGTAAATATCTGCAAAATCTGGCAGCATAATGCTGCAATTGTAGTTTCCAAGTGGACAGCTTGCAACATGAGACACCAGTACACTTAAAGTAAGTTTAGTTTTTACTAAACTACGTTCAGTCATAGAAAGGACACAGTTTGACATCTGAAAGTTTCTTTCTTGCAAAAGAACATTTTGCACTTCAGCCTGGTGTTCACATGCTTGTGCCACATAGAAGAAATCATTCATGGAAATAAAACATTTGTCAGAAAGACACATTTTTGTTGCAACATGATTTGATCAAGAATAATTGCAGGCTGTACCCCAAAATAATTAAACACAGTTTTAACAAAGATTTGATGGTTACTCAGTAGACATGCAATGTAATTCCAAATCGACCTGTAATAGCATAAAGTTGCTCCACTACTCTGACAGCTGACATAGTGAGACATCAGTTTTTCATCCAGAAGAAATGACAGACTAGACAGGTTTCTGTTTAATGACATATCACACTGTGTTGAGGGGAATTATCATCATGAAAATTAGTTCAGTAAGCCCTCTCTTTCCCCTTCACGAGCCATATAAATAAATAAATCAACTATCATCAACCAGCATGAAGCACAGTCTTCATGAAGAGAAATGATTGGATCGACAGGATTTATTACAGACGCAAATGGCTAGCACCTAAATACTCAAAAGCTGCCTCATCATACAGCTTGACCTCGGGGTTGGAGATTACGAAACAAAACAAAAACACCACAATGAGGATGATGCTTTCTGAACTGTAATTAATCTCTGACATGATTATTATTATTGGAGAATAATTTTTCCTTCTTTTGGTAAGTGAGGACTTGAATGAGGAGAGCACTTTGATTTTTTTTTTTTTTTAATCTACAACTGAGCCCGACTTAACGGGCTGTGTAGCTTAATTACCAGCTGCTAAATTGAAATGTAAATTTGTCCTTTCTTCTCCTACCCAGGCAGAGGAATTCAACAGTTTGCAGTTCAAGCACAAGAAGAAATAAACAGTGTCACATTCAGAGCACATCCACACAAGTCTGCAAACCACAAAAATAGAACTAGATGTCTGTTTGCCTCCTCTAAGACAGAGGGGTGTACAAAAAAATGCAGTTTATTATGCAATGCGTAGTGAAAACCAGTGTTTTCTGTCATACTGTGGCTGAGGTAGGCTGATGTGACTACATTTGAATATTTAATGCAGTTACAGGTCCACTCTGTGCTTCTGGCTGTATTCATGCTCACAATTATTAGCTAGCGTGATTTAACCACATCATATTTCAGTCAGCTGCTCTCTTCTGCTTCATGAAAACAACCATGATTTTCACAAATTCGCTTTGGGAATCTTCTTCTTTATGCATGCTCTGAGGAAAGATTCCCACTACAGATTTGGTTTTTTTCCTGACCTATTTCCATTTTATATAACACCGGGGCTGTTAAAGCTCATTCCCAAATCTGGTCTTGTTTTGTCAATCTCCTCTCTTTCCTTTTCAGTATTGCTATTATTGTGCAGATGAGTGCTGTTATTGTTTCTTTCATACCATCAGAGAGATTTAGACCCTGTTGAGTCAAAATATAGAGGAGCGGATGGAAGCTTATACCCAAATGCTTTTCTGCTCTTTCTTTATCCGAGGAGCCTCTCCGCTGAGACCTGTGATTCATGCACCTTTGTTGTATAAATATTTGGTGGTTGGAATTTTAATAAAGAAGTCAGCTGAGTTTTCCTCGGGGAGCAGTGCCGAGTTCACCCACCCAGTGGAACAGTTATCACACGCTTATGATGAAACATTTTGCCCTTGAAATAAAAAGAATAATGGGAGAGTTCAATCATGAGTCACACAGTTAGGATAACGAGGAAATCTGCACTATATTACACTTCCAGCTGCATGTGGTTAATTTGCATTTTAAAAAGTACATGACAGATAATGGTGTGAGAACCCACACATTTGTGCTCTAAATGCAGAAAAGAGATACCAGGGGGTTGTTGTACAGGTACAGCAGTGATATGCTGCAGTCTATGTTGTTTGAGTACATGTAATTCCATTGAAGCAGTTGGCTAAAGGCTAAAAGCTAAAAAAAAAAAAACTTAGAGTACAGTAATTGCAGCTTGTCTTATTTGGTCTGGTATGTCTAATAGGTGTGCACTGTTAGTTAATATTAGCAAACTTTAGATATATGATGACATTTTGTTTAATAAAAAAAATGTAAATATTCCAGCAGCTGGGGCGTCATAAAAAAAAGAAACATTTCTGTTCCATATTTGAAAACATCAATGGCACAAAAGTATCTATGCAATAGCTGAGGACATCATTCATTTATACCAGGCGAGGCAAATCTGTAGCAGCAAAACCTCAATGTGCAACAAAATAAGCAAGAGTTTTACAAGAAAATCATTTTCACATTTTGTTTGTCTTCTAGTTCTCCAGGCTTTCTGAAGACTTGCCAAAATTAGGACTAATGGGGTCTATGTGGTTGTTTTCTGAATATATATATATATATATATATATGAAGAAGCCCTGGGCAATGTACTCTGCTGTGTGTCTAAAAATGGAAATAATCAGGAAGTGGTCTTTCTTGGACCACAGAGATGATATTGTTACGTTGTAATGGTGAAAAAAATTCTCCTGAATGTTTAGTGAGCCGTTAGCTGACATTGACAACACATCATCATTTTGTGACATCAGGTTATGTAAGGTGTAATCCTGCAAGCTAGTTTTTATTGTACTGGAGAGTTGCTAGTAGAAATGGTCATAATGGGGAATACTGAAAGCATACCAATATGAAGGAGAATAAGAAGCTGGCAAAAAAAAAAAAGAAAAAGACATTTTAAGGCCCTTGAAGTCCCGCAGAGGATGACTATAACAGCTTACAGAACTTTATTATAAGAAGCCAAAAAATATTTTTCCATATAATATTCAAAGTCTTGCGGCTGTCACTGATGTACATAAGAAATACTGCAAGTTTGCCTGGACTGAAGCTGTGTGTCTGATGTTGACTCAGAGAGAAGTTTGAGAGGCCTTTTTTAGAGGCAGATTTTTAATGAACAGTGCACTTTGGGATTTGAGTTGCTCAAAGGTAATAAAGATCCATAAAACCTCTCTGTGTATGAAACAATTAGAGCCTTGCTTACTTTTTTTTTTTTTTTTTTTTTTTAATCCAGTCATCCCAGGAGGGTCTTACTCTGTAAGGGCAAGCCAGAGATTTTCAATCTCTGCTCTAACAGGCAATATCAATTTGACATTTGCACAGTTGCTGTCCTTCCTGTCCCAGGTGGTTACTGTACATCAGCACCAGTCTGATTTACATAATCAATCAGGTTTCCAGCTTCCTCTATGTTATACTGGTAACAGTAAACCAATTTATCTTTTCAAAAGCTTCTAAAGACAAATCTGTTGCTCTACCACTGTAGAAAGATGAGAAAAAGTGTATCTAATGTCTTCAAGTTGAACAGAAACTTTATACCAGATGGAAATGTAATGCTTTCCTTTTATGTCAGCAATATTGTCATACATTGCAACAAGGTCCAGGGCTGAAATTGTCAGAGGCTTTCTGTGTGGAGTTTGCATGTTTTCCCCACGGCTGCACAGGTTCTCTCCACTTTTTTCCCCACAGTCCAAAGACATGCATGTTAGGTTAACTCGTAATTCTAAATTGGCTGTAGGTGGGAATAGCTGTCTGTGTCTCTGTGTTAGCCCTGCACCAGTTAAAACAGATAGATCACCCTCTGATTTTAGCTAATTAGTTTCTCTAGCCCTACAGGACCTGGGCTAGAGTACCAAGACACTAGAGTACAAAAACACAGGAAAACTTGTTTTTTAAGTCAAGTTTGTTGTTAGTGCAAATTTAAAAAGTAAAAACTGCATAATGGTTTTCATCATTGAAATAGATTAATTCAGATACAAGTTGATTATCTAATTATACTACATGGTGTATAAAGTTACAACCTTTTGCCTTTGTGGGGCAATGAAGTATGCCTGATAGCACTGTGATGAATGCAAGCTATATATATATATATATATATATATATATATATATATATATATATATATATATATATATATATATATATATATATATATAAGAATATATTTATATTCATAATATATTTATATTTTATATATATATAAATATACATATATATAAAATTGTTAACAAAGTCCATTGAGTGCTGTGACATGCTCATATCACTGAAGCTCACACTTGTCTTAAAAATAGTCAGTGAAATTGCTGTTATGATTTTAAACAGTGGCAAACATTCTTGCTCAGCAATCTCCCTGAGGACTCCTCAGCTACAGCCAAACTTTCATATCATCAGCCAACTTCAGAAGATGAGAGGCGTTCTTCCGCAATGACAATCATAAATAGAACAAGTCTAATTGCTTTAGTGTATCAACTTGCGTGGACATAACTGCTGCTGATTTTTTTTTTTAATGGAGTCACGTTGCATCCACGCGTCTCACGCAGAACACTGTGGTGGAGAGAACTGACTAATGTGGGGATATTTATGGACATCAGTGAGAGTTTCATGATGAACCGTGTCAAGTGTGGGAGGCACTGCTTTCACACGCTGGGAAATTTACTCTGCCTCTCCCTGGATTCTGCCCATCTGATTTATCTAATGGCTTTGGCATCTCATCTTCAGCTCCCCCACCCCACCCCACCCCACCCCCCCGGTGCGCTTCACCATGTTCATATGATAAACTAGGAGAAAAAGAAACATATGATTCTATTTCAAGCAGGGAAACACATGAATTAACATTACATAAATACATAAAATGATGTAACAAGACTTACAGCCAAGCTAGCAGCTCTGTAAAGGTTTTATTTAGGCCAGTGGTTCTGTGAGCAAAATGTAGCACTGGCAATGATAACACACTCATAGATTCTGGGTTTTAAACAGGTATCATGGTCACCTTCAATTACAGCTCAATTTATCTGGGATGTAATTAGTTTTTCAGGTGCTGGATCATAAACCGCAATCAGACTGAAACTTTGACCTGATGATGGTGCTAGATGAAAAGTGAACTATGAACTAAATGTTGTTTACACAGTGTAATAGCTGTAGAATAATGACCCCATCTGCATTGGGATATGTTCCCTGCAAGCCTCATTTTCATTGTGCAGTTTTGTCACTGAGTACAAGATGTCCCAGAAAAATAAAGGCTCAATAACAGGAAGAGGATTTTGTTTTCCCTCAGTGGCTGCTGGCAGCTTCCCCAGGTAGCTGAAATGGTGGACGATGCAATAACTAAAGTAACTGTAAAAACTCTACTCTACTCTACTCTACTCTACTCTACTCTACTCTACTCTACTCTACTCTAGGAGGCAAAAGAAAGTGAAAAGGGAGAATGATAGAAACTGAAATGGGGTGTCTACTGCCTATCACTGAGCTTCAAAGCAGTAAGAATATCTGAGATGTAATTTCAGTTCATCCAGCAGTTGACATACATGCCAGCCTCATGTCTGCCACATGAAGTCATGGTTAAAAAAAAAAAAAGTACACCCCCTGTCAGTTCTAAGGTTTTAAGTAACAGACTATAATAAAATACAAAATGTGAGATGAGCAACAACACGGCATACAGTATTACACCTTACCATTATATAACAAAAACTGAGCCAAAATGCAGAACCAGTACATAAAAAAAACTAAGTACACCCCATGATTCAGTAGCTGTTAGAACCACGTTTAGCAGCAATAACTTGAAGTAACTGTTCATATGTTGTTTATCAGTCTCTCACATCGTTGTGGGGGAATTTTGGCCCAATCTTCTTTCCAAAATTGATTCAGTTCATTGAGGTTTTTTGGGCATTTGCTTATTCACAACTCTCTTAAGAGTCCTTCCACAGCATTTCAGTCAGATTGATGCCTAAACTGTGGATGGGCCTTTGCAGCACCTTGATTCTTTTCTTTTTTTTAGTCATTCTGTTGCAGATTTGCTGCTGTGTTTGGGATCGTTGCCCTATTTCATGACCCATTTTCAGCCAAGCTTTAGTTGTTTGACAGATGCCCTCACATTTGACTTCAGAATACTTTGGTATACAGAAGATTTCATGATCAACTCAGCGACTCCAAGGTGCCCAGGTCCACCGCCATACTTAACAGCTGGTGTGAGGTGTTTGCACTGATATGCTGTGTTTTTGTTTTTCCTCAAACGTAGTGCTGCGCATCATAGCCAGACATCTCCACTTTGGACTTGTTTGTCCAAAGGACATTGTGCCAGAAGTGTTGTGGTTTGTTCAGATGGAACTAAGCCATGTTGTCATGTTCTTTTTAGAGAGAAGAGGCTTTCTCCTGGCAACCCTTCCAAATAAGCCATACTTGTTCAGTCTTTTTCCAGTCGTCCTGTCCTGAACTTTAACATTTAACATGCTAAATGAGGCTTGTATAGTCTGAGATGTAGCTCTTGGTTTTTGCTTGTTTTTTGTTTTGTTTTTCTGCAAGTTTCTCAAAGTATTGCACGGTCTGACTTTGGAGGTGAATTTGCTGGGGTGTCCATTCCTGGGATGATTAGCAAATGTTTTGAATGTTTTTCACTTATGAATAATCGTTTTCACTGTAGAATGATGGACTTCAGATGGTTTGGAAACAGCAACAGTTTCTTCTCTAAGGTCATTGACCTCTTGTCTCCTTGGCATTCTGTCAACACACTCCTGAATGCTGCAGACCAGCAAACTGCCAAAACTTCTGCTTTTATGGAGGTGCTCACATTTGCTGCTCATCATTTAATCAAGTGTTTTGATCATCAGCGCCTGGGTGCTATTTATGCCGCTAACACCTGAGATAACACTCGGCACCAAATGATTTTTACACTTTTACACATTTAATTTAGGCACTAGAATTACTAAGTCAGAACAGCAATTAAGGTGCTTGGTTACATTTGGCAACCATTTGGTAAAATTTCATTTTCTTCAAAGCTTCACTTTTATTTGGTTGTAGGCAGGAAACATTGGATACAAAGTCATGCTGAATGTAAAACAAACCAAAAAGTGCATTTTAGTGACTATTTTACACTTTGCTGTGAGGCCTGGCTATCTGTAGGGAAAGTCAGAAGGGGATGATGGAATTCACAAAAATGTTTTGTGCCAGTCCTTCTTTTACCTTCCGTACATTTCACTAGACAAATGAAAAAGTAGAGGCAGTAGATAAGTGGAGCTCATGGTGCTGCTAAAGGAAAAGTCAAGGATCAATAAAAAACATTCTCTGGAGACCATGAATACCTGCATAATTCAGGCAGGACCAGCAGTAAACAGACCAATCAATGCCACACAGCTAACACTGGTTAAAAATGAAGGAACTGGTTTACTTTTGTTGTAGCTGACTTGCTTCAAGCACTACTTGCATTGCATTGATGATTTGCCACACATTCCTGCACTCCACATCTGGCCACAAAACAAGAGAGGAGAGATACGAGTGTTGCCGGGGATCATTTGTCGCTTTGAGACTCGGCTTAGCTGAGGGGCTTGGCACGAGCTGTTTCTGACAAACACATTGTTTAAAGCTTCGGGAGATTAGCCCAGCTACAGCCACTGCTGGGCGCTGATATGACTGCTGCTGAATTTACAGCAGGCCTGCTGAGTGGAGGTTGCCTGGGTTCGGCTTTTTGGAGGCCATGACAGACAGGTGTGTTTATTCCATCTGAGGAGTGTGCGCTAGAGGCAGTGACTGAAAGCATCTGCAGTGCTGTTAGAGCTGAGTAAGGGATGGCGACAGAGGTTAGGCCCTCAGGCAGTGCTCCCACCCAAAGGCAATCTCATTTTAAAAGGTTCTCATTACCCCCAAGCCGCTGCAATCAGGTATGCCGTAAATCCTTCGGATCCAATTTCTTCTGCAGCGAGCTGACACGGAGCCTTCACACCAACTAATAGCTTCCCAGGACTTCCTCAGATTCTCGCACACTGCTAATCCACTGATTACAATAGCCGACAATGGAGAAGTATTACTAATCAAAGGAATTCAAATTAGCTGGGTGTCGTGTTCATTATCTAGAAGGTTAATTAATTTCTCACATAAAGCAGAACACCGCACCATCTGGATTATTTTTAAACCTCTTAAAAGTTTCATTTTTAACTTCCAATATCTTTTGAAATATTAAAGTGACTCTTCCTCTCTTTCTTATACTATTATGTACAACATTTTCAATTCAATTTATTCCATCGTAATACAAAGCCGCTTCTTTTTCTATTACTTCAGCCGACATCAGTGCCTACAGTAACGGAAAACTGAGGCAGTTTCTTGATTTGATATTTGCAACTTCCTTTACATGTTTTAGTCTGAAGCCAGTCAAGTTCAGGAAGGACAGCCTGCTTCACCTGTTCCTTGTGGGAAATGTCAAACCTCTAACTCAGATTAGAACGTAATCTTGCAAAAAGTAACCACAGGAACCTTAAAATTTCACAGCATATGCTCAGGGAGTTAAGCATATGGTGTGGAGGCTTAGAGCCGTGGTGCCCGCCTCAGAAGTAGTTTTAACATCTTCAGTAATAATGAAAAAAAAAGCAAAATGGAGGAAATGTCATTGTATGTAATGTCTACAATTTAATTCAATTTAAAAAAAAATGGTTTATGTGGACTATTCCTGAGTGTAAGAATTTGCACTTTTTAACATGAAAGGAGACAAATCAATTTAGTTCATATAGAACGAGTTCGTTCAACAGTCATCTCCAGGTGCTTTATACTGGAAGACTTTAACTAGTCTACAGTGTCAGACAGACAGGCAAAGACACAAGAGGCTATCTTAGTTTTTTTTTTTTTTTAATGGAAATGCGGATATTTTTTTTAAGATCAAAGCCTCGAGCACTCTGTTTAAAAAAATAAAATAAAAGCTAATTTGAATGTAAGAGACTCAGCTAAACTCTGAGTCCCTCAAATCCTCCTCTGCATTAATTATTAGTGAAACAGCTCCGAGTTTTTGGTCCCTTGGTGACTGCACAGATGGAGGCATTGGCTCTTTGGGTTCCAGCTTTTCTTTTAAGTCATGTATGCTTTAAGAAAATATTTTGCATGTGTCCAGGACTGCAAGCAAATTGCAATTATTCTAATTTATGTATTTCCCCGACACAAGTGTAGCTCTCAGTGGTTACCTTACCTACCAGATAAATGAGACCTTCTCAGGTTCCTTACAGAGGATGTAGTGTTCCCTCCACTTCTCAGCAAACAGTGTAGGGGAATAAGTAATGAAGACTTCAGGCAGCTCGCAGTGTGCACTGCAGAATTCATTTTCTGCTGTTAAACACCTCGTTAGTGGTACATCCTGCAAGTCTCTCCTTCCCTCGCATGATTGGAGGTAATTGTTTTTTTGTGTGCATTACTGAAAAACTAAATAGGTTAAAATAAACTAAACTGCCAGAAAATTAAGAAAAACAAAAAGCAGTGGAGAGAATAGCAGCTCAGTCTATCTCTCTCTGTCAGATTCCTGACAATTAGTGCGGTTGTTGGCACAGATTTCTTTTTCCTTCAGTTGATGAAATTT
This sequence comes from Archocentrus centrarchus, assembly GCF_007364275.1. Classification (NCBI taxonomy): domain Eukaryota; kingdom Metazoa; phylum Chordata; class Actinopteri; order Cichliformes; family Cichlidae; genus Archocentrus; species Archocentrus centrarchus. The sequence goes on along the minus strand of NC_044352.1, from coordinate 8,137,722 downwards.
TAAAGTGAGTGCGTACGGTGTGTAACTGTGGTCCATCCTCCTCATCAGTGGAAGGAGGAGGTGGTGAGGTACAAGCTTTAACTGTGACTTCACTCCAGGCGGAGCGGCTGTCGATGTGGCACAAACAGATGTTACTAGTGAGTCTTTTTTGGCAACTCTGGCAAGTTTTCAGCTGTGGATTGAGGTCACTGGATTGCGTTTCTCATCAAGTTTCCACAACATTTTCTGTAAAAACTTTCTGCATAACAACTCTGATGTTTTATTTTTGCCCTGCTAGACACTGGCCCGTATTTTATTGTATTTCATGTTTTACATTAGAGGCCAGCTGTTTGGTTGGCAGTTATCATCTGTGTCATTCAATATGTGCTGCTATAAACATTTTTTTTTCTTCACAGAAAACAATAGAAGAAAAGAAGCTTGGGAGTAATTTAGACGTGTCATCACATTATTTGTCTCATTGATGGTGACACATTTCTAAATTTCAATGTTGGTAAGATCAACAAAGCCTGGATCCTATCACCTTTTCCAAGTTACTGATCCTTTCCTGCTGCCCGAGTTTAATACGATTTCCACGATTGATCTCCTGGATATAGTTTCTCCTAAGTGCACTTCTTCTGGCCCATCTGACATCATGCCTAGCAAATGTCTTTCCCTGGCTTCTCTCTATTATCAATCAGTATCTTTCTTCTTATTACATTCTTGACTACTTCAAGACAGCCAGCATCTTCCCCGTCCTTAACAAACCCTCACCAGATGTCACTGACTAAGATAATTACAGGCCCATTTCAAAACTTCCGTTATTGCTAAAATTCATGAGAAAGCTGTGGCTCATTACTCGAAATAACAGATATTTGTATATGCTCAGATAAAGCTGAATATTTCACTTTATTTCTGCTTGACTTATGTGCAGCCTACCTACTGTACACCATCACGCATGCCACTCTAACTGATTTAGAAGTGCATGATTATTGAACTGGGTTGTTTTCAATGGCACTGCTCTTAAATGGTTTATATCTTACTTACCTAAAAGACTTCAGAATTTATATTAATAACTGTATGTCTTCATCTGCTACTCTTCTGTGGGGGCCATCAATGGTTGGTCCTTGGACCAAGTCTGTTTTCGTTACCTCTGGACCATCTACTCAACAGCTTCAGTGGTATTTCTGACCAATACAGTTGCTTGTCAAGTACAGATGACACACAATTGTACTTTTCTCTTAAGACCGACAACCTTAGGAACCTCTCCTACCTCAGTGAATGACTCACTACTGTAATTAATTGGATGTCTTTAAATTTCCTCAGATCTGGCAAAAGGGAGGCTTTTATGTTTGACCTTCTAAAGGAGGTCCATCATTACATCAGCTCTTTCACCTTGATAAGGTCATTCAGCCTTGTTTCTTTCATCTAAAATGTTTCCTGTCAGCCAGTAACTTGAAACTTTTAGCACACATTGTTTTTCTCCCATCTAGATTACTTTAACTCACTTTTCACACAGATTTCTCAGTCGTCTCTAACTCGTCTTCAACTGGTTCCAAACACAGCAGCTAAGCTGCTAACAAAAACTAGCCGGAGTTCACACATTCTTGCCCCTCACTGGCTTCTGGTGAAATGCAGGATTCATTTAAAAATTTTATTAATCACAGACAAAGTTTTACATGGTCAGGCTCCTGCCTGTATAGCAGACCTGCCAAGATCTCATTCCAACAGTGGCCCTCTCTGGTCATCAGGACCTCTTAACTGCTCCAGGCTTTTGTTTTAAATCCAAGAAGAATTTTTTTTAGTCTGTAGCACCTTGACTTTCAAATAGCCTTCCTCAGCACATCAGCTCGGCCGATGCATTAAATTAAATTAAAAAAAACTTCTCCAAAGGGTTAAAATATTGCTAAATAATTAAGTTACTGCCATTATTAGGCATGATAGCAACATGTATCTATAGGTACAGTACTCTTTGATAAAGAAAATAAATGAATAGTCTTGGTATTTTGTACTTCACTTCATTTATATTGCCCAGGGAATAAATCCCAGTGACTTTTCCGGTCTCTGACTTCTATATGACATGAAATAGTGGTCAGATTCTTTTCCCCAAAAAATTAATGAGGTGTCTATCAGCCTCAGCCTTTTCTTGAATAGTACTAATTAACCAATCTTAGCATACTAGCAAGAGAAACATCAGCCATTATCATTGTCCCTGTGAGCATTTTAGCATTTAACCTTTACATATATATATTAATAATTGTGGGATAAAACTGTGTGCTATGTACCATCTATAAGTGTGTTCTGCATTAGATATTGATATTTCTGTGTGATATAGGCTGTGAGGCAGTGAGCATCCAGAGTGCTGCATCTCTGTGGCTGCTGAGCACAGAACAGCAGCTGCCTTGGACTCAAAGGTCCCCTGGAAGGTAAAAGGACACTGCCAAGCAAAGCTTGGTTGGAGCTAAATGGAGATGATTCTTAGCCATGCTAAATCTCCTCATAAACCTGCCTGGCCTACAGGATTTCTCGTTTGCCCAATGTCTACAGATGGAATTTCATCCGCATGAGAGGCCAAGCAAAAAGGACCGCGCCAAATAAAGAGACAGAGAACCAGAGGACAGAGAGGAAACATGCAGGAAAAACAACTGACACTGGTGTTTTGCATAGACTTCAGGCTGTATATATATATATATATATATATATATATATATATATATATATATATATATATATATATATTTTTTTTTTTTTTTTTTTTTGGTATAAGATGATACTCATCTGATATACTTATTCAGCACAGATAAGATCTTGTTCTTGCTGTATTAAATGATCAGTATGCAAAAAATATTTAAAGAGGCTATAATTGATAGACCATGATTTTCATAGAGTGTTTATGGAGACAAAAGCCACAAATAATTATTACATAACTTTACTGTCTCTTCAACTTTACACTGAGCTCATGATTTACTCTCAAAATTCTAATCAGTATAGATTTTTCTCATAAAAACCACTACATGCTAAATACATGACACCAAACAGCAGATAAGTAAAGATAATAGATAAATAGTGGAAATTGGTTACATAAAAGATGGACAGATAGACAAACGTGAACTAGACAATCTAGCCAGAAACAAAGGAGGGCATATATATATATATATATATATATATATATATATATATATATATATATATATATATATATATATATATATATATATATATATATGACATTTCGCTTATCCCTCTTAATTGAAGGGGAAGGCAAAATGTCAAAAAAGTAACTTAAAGGGCCAAATTTTATGTTATTTTTGACATCAATTTGCAGACCGGAAGTGGGCGGGACCGGAAGCGGCCCATGGGCCGCAAGTTTGAACACCCCTGGTCTATGGGGAGTGATTTGCTTTTGGGGCGCGCCTTAAGAGACTCAGAGAACTGCAGTTTATTCTGTGACAGTTTCAGTTTTTTAACCCTGGAGTTTCCCTGTTGATCTAGATGTGCTCTGGAAGTGTCCAGAAACATGAATGAAAGCCACTGTTATGAAAGTTGGCAGCTATCCGCTGATAAGTTTACCATATCACCTTATGAAACATCAGTGTGTCTGCTGCAACCAAGTGGCTAAAGCAGTTCTGTTATCAGGCCTATTGTAGGTTAAACTCTGAGCAAAAATGGTCCTGTCTTTTCTAAATAAATTTTCATACTTGCCATTATCATAAATGATTAACATTATGTATGTCCGTATGTATGTATCAGTTTTCCCAGTCTTACCCAGAGCTTCCCTTCTAATCTTGCTGACAAACTGGATGAACAGCATCAGATTAGTTACTGCATTTGTTTGAACTATAGCGCTTGTATTGATGTGTTGAATACATTTGGTTTAGAATTAAATTATCCTTTGTGAGATAATTTCCATAGAAAATCTGTTTACCTGCAAGGCATCTTTTTCTGTGTTCATAAGAATGCCCTATTGTGCTCTCAGAATCGACACACAAATGTCATCCTTAAAAAAGCTCTCTCACATTGCACTTGCTGTAGGTGTACTGTGCATAATCCAGACACTCAAAACGCTCTCAATGTGATGATGAATGTTATATAAGTGACCCGGCTATTTCATTTCATTTGATTAGCCCATTAAAAATCTCCATTAAATCCCCTTTTTCAGTTTCCTTTTTCATGCAGCCAGTGTGGAGGAACAGAGCTGATACAGAAGAGCAGAGCTATGTCAGTGTGGATATACAGTAGCTGAACACTTGTACATCAAAGGAACGTATCAGTCAGCCAGGCTCAGCTTTTTGGAAGAACTGTGTGGGTTTAAACAGAAATTTGATTCAAATCAGAAAGAAAATTAATGTGTGGTAAATGAATATGCAGCGTCTTTTACTATTTCTGCCTTTCTATCACTCTCATCAATCATCTTCATTCTGACTTTTCTGTCTCACACACACTTTACACCAGCACTGACTGTTTCCTGACCTGTGAAGCAGAATATTAAACACCATGGCTTTCCAATATGTACCCAAGTGAATATCTCAGAGCCTGTCCAACTCATTTGTCTTATGTCTCTAAAGCTGATAAAAGTGACACATCTAGTTTCCATTCATGAGGGTGAAGATATTAATTTTACCCCTGGCTGTGTTTGAAGTGTGAACTGCAGCTCTGAGCTATGAAGAAGACTCATTCATCCCCCTCATTTACCATTCCCAAGGGAAACCTTACAGCTGGCGTAACAAGTTGTTACTTTGATGCAGCCTACTTTTGAAGGCGATTAAACTTATTTTCTGGGGTAATTTTGAAATTTTGAGGCTCACCTAGGGAGAGGTGGTCTTCTCTTCAAAATGATCAATACCTGTCAGGAACCAAGCAAGGATCACAGCTTTGGTTTTTCATCTCTAAGTATGTTTCCTCCATACAAAGTTTGATGAGTATAACAAGTGGCAACCTCCGAGGTTAGAAAATGAAGTAAGTGCAGTTCTTCTGATGGCCACTTGAGGCTAGCTCCAAAGTGATTCAATCCCCATAAACTCCCAGTTCTGTCAGAGTTTAAAATTAGCTGTATGGCCATATTGATTCATAGGTGTGCTGATACATTCAGCTGCTCAGCCTCACCTTTACTAGTTGGACTTCTTGACTGTGTTTGTGGTACCTATGGTGCTGAACAGCCACAGATCAGTCAGGGTGCCCATGCTGACCCCTGTCATCTGCCGAATGCGTCAACAATGGGCACATGACCATCATAACTGGACCACGGAGCAGTGGAAGAAGGTGGCCTGATCTGATGAATCACATTTTCTTTTAAAGGATCTGTTGCTTGGTGCCAGATACCGGATGCCTTTTGTTCTGCTCTCTGTCAGGATGATCCCACGCTGCGTGAATAGTGTTGAGGTCTGGGCTCTGGGGAGGCCAATCCATGGCTGACAGTGTTACATTGTCTGTTTTTCTATTCAGGTGGGCTTTTATTGCACTGGCAGTGTGTTTGGGATCACTGTCAAAATGAAAAATGAATCCAATCAGGCCAGATGGTATTGCATGGTATGCTTTGCATTCATATTTCCAACAGCTCTAACAGTTTTGACAAGAATGCCAGCACTGCTGTCTGAAAGGCAGAGCCTCCACCATGTTTTACAGATGGCTGTAGACACTAACTGTTGTACGTCTCTCCTGACCCCCTCTGTTCATATTGATGACAATTTGATCCAAAAATTTCAAATTAGGATTCATAACTCTATAAGACCTGTTGCCACTAATTTTCAGTCTAGTTCTTGTGTAATTTGGCATAGGTCTGCCTGTCCTCCCTGTTTCCCTTGCTAAAGAATAGCTTCTTGACAGCCAGCCTTACAATGAGACCATTTCTAATGAGGCTTTGGTGAACAGAAGATCAACTGAAAGGCCAGATGCATCTCTCAGGTCCTGTGTGAGGTCTTTGCTGGATTTTTTTCCTATTTCTTAAGCACATGACTTTCAGATACTGTTCATCTGCTGCGAACATTTTTTTTTATGCTACTTCTTCTTTTGTCCTCCACTTGTCCAGTTTTCTCAGATTTATATGGATACTCCATACACCATGATTTGGTATGCCAAGTTTTCAGCTAATAGGTCTCTGGGAATCGCTTTGTTGGTGCAAAATAAGTCTGCATCTTTTCAGATATGCAACACTTCATGCCAAATGTACTAGTCTTTATACTCAAACGTTCTCAAATACATTACAGAGTAGCAATTGTGGAAGTGTTATGAATGTTTAATTTGTAGCTGCCATAAATGCAGTCATCAAGTTAGGAACCCATTTAGCCTTTGCTTAGTCACATTTGTGGTTGTCATTTGATATGATCACAACAGACAATTAAAAAAGAGACTGCTGTGCTAAACACAAGTATATGTATGTCAGAAATGAAGAGAAAATCTGGTGAGTTTCAGTTTAACTTTAAGTCAAAGCAAGCCAACAGCCAGAATATGTTCCACCTGGGAAAGGTAATGAAGGCCCTTGATGAAAGAAATCAGGCACAGGCTGGAGGATATTCAGGAAACATATTTTTTGAGTGATCTGTGGCGATCGCTGTCTGTTCCCCTAACGGAGGCACAGGAGTTGATGAGTTTTATACATTAATTAGAATTTGTGTGTGTGTGTGCGTGTGTGTGTGTGTGTGTGTGTGTGTGTGTGTGTGTGTGTGTGTGTGTGTGTGTGTGTGTGTGTGTGTGTATGTGTGTGTTGCTTTTGGAGACTACATCAGTTTTCCCCTCCAGCTCTTGTCAACATTTTCAGAGCAGCGTTGCCGTGTGATGTCGTGGTGGTGAAATAACAGACAAAATGGATACAAGGACAGTCACATATATGGAAAAGAAAACGGGACCAGTGAATATGAGCTGTGGGAGAGGCTGCATGCAGATGTGATGAATTTATAGATGAACGTTCAAGCAGATTTGCGTGATGCACTGATGCTAAAATTAAAACCAATACTGTAAAGCTTTTGGCCTGACATAAACCTTTGTGATGTTATATTTTTAATCCATCTATCGTGAAGATATACTCCTTCAGAGGCAAATGTATCAAGGTGATTTAGGGTCTCACCTTTGAAATTCCAGCTAAAAAATATGTAAGATGCATACTGAAGTGCTAGACAATTTGCTTTTATAGAGCTCTGCGCCTCTCATACAGGAGGTGTTTGCGTATTTACACGCTTTCAAAGACAGGTGGTAAAGAAATAAGCATTTACTATTCAAAAATGTAGAAATTATAATAATCTGAAAAATTGCAAGACTAGTGGAGTCCATTTTAAGGCTCGATTAAAAGGTTTTCATGAATACTTTAATGTGTTACAAGCAGTCAATGAGCACTGTTGGGTGTAACAAATTACAAAGTAACATTTACTTTTTTCTGCAAATGTTTTCTTTTATTATAAAAGCACTACAATCTGCTGATGTGTGTGTGTAGAGAAGATGAAAAACGGCAGTACTGTGGCTCTGTGTTTAGCTCTATTTGCCTCACAGCAGGTGTGGCACTGCTGTGTGGAGTTTCCGTGCTCTCTCCATACTTGTGCAGGTCTTGTCTTCTATTGAAAAACATGCCAGGTTAATGCTTTCTATGTCAGCAAAAGACACACTCCCAAAAAAGGAGCGGGGATATTAATATTACTTTTATTGCCCGCAGTGCAAACGGAGCCCAAGCCAAAAACAACTATCCACTGCTATCCACGCACATCAATGCTTTGCATGCATCTCTACAAGGAAAAACAAAAAGAGCACAAGCTAGAAACTGAGTAATATGTAATACATTACTTTTATTGAGTAATGACACAACATTGTCAATGAGTATGACGCACATGACCTAATAAGCACTCGATAAAGCAATGCAAACTGTGTAAAGCTAATTAACACACTCTAAGCAAGAAGTTGTAAAGATGGGACAGAAGTGTGAAATAGATGAGAAGGCAAAAAAGTAATTGTTTGCCCTTACAGTAAGCTGTGCCACTGTATGATACCAGGAGCCCCAGGAGGATACAGTATTGGTAAAGAACCAATTACACCCAGCTGCTGTTAGCCGCCCCTGCACTTCCCTCCGTTTTCTCTCAGCCCCCGCAGTTTTCTGTTGCAGCTGCTGATGACTTTTTTTTCCCTCCTAAATGTGTTTGTAGGGTTGCCAACTTCCACTGGTATATGGGTAATGGCAGGATTGTTTTGTTGAAGCGTGTTATGTTTAGCAATAGTAACTCATGTTTGATTGTGTCAGGGATGGATTAAACCCAACTAAACCCAAACACAAAGAGTTTTCATATTGCCTGCAGCTACCACAATCTCTCAAACTGCTCATTCTGCAGACAAAAGCAAAACACCCAGATTAAAAACCACTAAAGTTATTTGTTCCAAGACCGAAACAAAAAGGCGCATTCGTCAGCAAAGCAGTGACAGCTCCTTCAAAGCTCATTGTTTGAGAGTTTGCGCTTTTGCCATATTTTCAAGCTGAAGGTCTCTTTAGTTCCGGGAACCCCATAAAGTCTCCATGCCAAATTCCTCTTGCTGCCCCATAAATATCGCTCTAGATCTGATTCTGTCTCCTTACCTTAAGCTTCAAGGTTACATTCCATAACTTACTATCTAGCTGCACCCTGTAGAGAGTGGCAGGTTTTATAATGGCATTCTCCTGATCCCATTTGAATAAGTGCACCGTCTTAGACAGCAAGAGGATTTGTCATGCATGTTAAAATGCCAAATGGGGTCATCCAAATGAACCCTCTGGTTAGGGAGTCATTAGACTCATGAAAATAGCTTGAGAAAATATTTAAATTCTCTTGAGTATGTGTTATTAAAGATCTATTCATTTCTAGGATTTAATTTAATTTTTTAGCTCTAAAAGAGGGTGCATGGATTTGCAAAAAGTATCCAAAGAGTTCAAAACTGTCCAGAGGCTTAGCCTCATTTAACTTCGACAGTAAGTCATGACAGCAGCAGTATGCCTTTAGGCTTGGAAATATCAGCCTAAGTATCTATAACAGTTATTAGATTGAATTTTGCACATTGAAAATTATCAGTACAACTGAATTACCGTGAACTCCTGACCTTTTGTGCCATCAGCAATCAAATGTTTCAGCTTGTGAAATATCCAAGCATCAGATAGATTAGTGGAAATTTTATATACTTCTTTGTGTTTCCCCTGTGGATCATGGTTTTGTTTACCATGTGAGGCAGCTGATTCTTACAAGATAAATGTGATTATAATAAAGAGAGAGCTGAAAGTCAAGGCGAAGCTGACGGGCACCATGAATGGTCTTCCTCCAAAGGGTGGGTCAGAGTAGAGTCGCTACTCCTCCACATCAAAAAGAGCCAGTTGAGGTAGATCAGGGATCTAACTTTTGCTATAAAACACACACAGACAAAACACTTCCTGAGGGCTGCAACCAGCCCACAGACCTCTCCACCTAGCCCACTGCATCCTAAAAAAATAAAACAACCCCCCAAAAAATCAATAGCAAGCAGCAGTGTGCTTAAAAAAAATCTTCAGGCAATGAGTCTCAAGTTCTGGTTCAATACAATGTGTTTCATCTTTGACCTTTACTGTGGTGTGTGTCAGACTACTGTAAAGATTAAGTTCATTTCAGTACTTCAGCATTTTGGTAGATTTCTTTTAATGTTATTGGTATTTTGAATGTTTTGATTCAGTATTGGTCTGCGGAAAAACATGTTTTATATATATATATATATATATATATATATATATATATATATAGTGGTCATTTGTGTCTTGTGTGTACTTTGACTTCCCCTGCCCCGTTGTCTTAATTGTTTCCTATTCCCTTGATTAGCCCTTAGTGTGTCTCTGTGTATATAAATAGTGGTGTCTTCCCTGTGTCTTTCGTCACAGTGGCTTGTAGCTGCTCTTGTCTGCTCCCTGCCTGTTTTCAGTCATCAGTTGGCTTTTTGTATGGACTTTCCACCTGCCAAATAAAAGGTCTGTTTTCTGTTCTAATTACTCTGCATTTGGATCCTTATCCTGCGAATCTTGGCTTTTTGCCCATCCCCAGTGCTTCCCTGTGGGTTTGACCAAAGAATAAATAAATAAATAAAACAGATGAATATGTATATGGAAATGAACAGTGGTATCTTCACTCTGTCTCAAAGTATATATGTATGTAATATTTTTTCCTCCACTTCAAAATTGTTCAGTCTTTTTTTTGTGCCATAATTTCATAAATGCAACAAAACATGGTGTTATTGTAATAACAATTCAAAGTTGAAAGTACTAAATAATCATTAATGGCTGACTACAGAGTAATGAGTGGCAAAAGATTTGAAATATTTCCACCTGTAAGTGAAAATATGTTAGTCGTTAATATTTTTTCACATGTATCCTACTGAAAACCCCCTCAATTAGATTGTGTAGTTCTAATTTGGCTTTTTTTTTTTTCATAAAATGTTTTGATTACTCCCTCAATCACGTCACTTTGCTCAAGCCATGGAAGTGGCTGTAAAAGGGAAATTGCCTTTATATCTACATTTATTCCTCCATAACAGCTCTGGAGACAGAGATGGCTTCAGTAAGCCTGGTGGTAAGTTAATGTTGATAGGCTAATTTCTGCTTAACGGACTGTGTCACCTTTATTATAAGGGTTAAATATGCTTTGCAGCTCCATATGGATTTCTTTTTGTTCAAAAATGGCTCTTTGGATGGTAAATGTTCCAGACTCCTGGTCTATGGACTGACAAACACGAAGGATGCATGGGAAGAAGTCATTGCATATTATGTCTGACCCTATCTGGGCTTTTGCATACATTACTTTCAAAGGCTCATCCAATATTTATTTTACAAATAACAGAAGAGACAAGCACCCTGATGCCAACTGAACTACATGTCACCGGCAACAATGAGTCAAAAGGTGCAGTCATGCCTGTCTTTAATGATAAATAGTTATGTACAGATCCAGCTAAGGCAGTACTTGGAGAGCATAACATGATCAAATCATTTCTGCTTCATTGTTAGCTTAACAATTACATCTCACTGGGTTGAAGGCCTCAGAGTGCTCTTTTTGACAGAGTGGATTAAAAATGTCAGTCACCCTAAACTGACCACTTGAAAATACAATTAAATGTGCTTTCATTTCATCAATTACATCCGGCAACCAGAGTGTCCTAATTAAGGGACATTTTTTACATATTACTATTGAGTGTGCTACTAATTTATACATTGCTTTGATTCTTATATTCTGTGCAACATTGTCCATTGAAATGCATCAGTAAACTTTGTTAGGCCTATACTCAACAGATAAAGAGTCTCCACCTATTTTATCATAAATGAAATCCAGAAATTTAGTTTCTCTAGTTTTCTATACTGTTTGTGCTGAATAAAAATCAGCCTACAGTAACTGATGCTGAAATTTGATCATGCATAAAGTGATGCTGAAAATAAATCTGTACCCCAGCGCGTCCTCTCTAATAGGTCCGGCCTGTTTGTTTTTGTGCATCCTTGTTTATTCAGGTACTGTGGCCATGGCTGGCTGGTATCCATAAACTGGCTCCTGTGTCATGTGCCAACCCACTCACATGCCGGCCAAATCCACCCACTCCACTGCCCCTTTTATCCACCTGCCACTCTCTGTACATCATCAAATAGACAAAAAAGAAGCCTTATCTTATCCTCAAACACTGTCTACTTAAATGAAATGCCCTCAGCCTTCCATGTGCATTTGTTTGTGTCTTGGCCCAGTTTCTTTCATGACTGTTTGTGTGTGCTCGTGTGTGTCTGACTTTGTGCGTGTGCATGTGTGCCTAAGTGATTGCTCTCTGGTGCCTTGTTTCTCCATTCCCTAGGTAATAGAAAACTGGGAAACAAACGGATGTTGGACTGATTGCCTCTTCACCGTCCACCAAAATGCTTCAGGGGTAAATAGGGATGTTTTCTTCCTTCTGATGGACCCTCATTTCTTTCTTTTTCATAAAACTTTCTCCACTTCTGCTGGGTCATTACATTAGTCATGCCTTTCACTGAGACATCAAAGAGCTAAAAATGCTGCATCAGACTGAACTTGGAGACCCACAGGTATAATGACAAGTACACCTCCGCTCTTCCTGCAAACAACGGTGAGTTTGATGATAATTGCAGTGCATTACTTTCCTGTTGCCCCCTAGTGTTTTGAAAGAGCTAAATATAAAATGCCTTTAGAAGGGGAACAAATGACATGACTGGAATATTATACCTCTGCAGTGGGGGCTTAAAAGAAAGTCAGAGAAGACATCTCGAAAGTTTACATGATCGTTGCTGGATCCCAGTCAATGTTAATAATCCGAGGTAGGAAACGTAAAAGGACAGACGTGAGAAATGCAGCAGACTTGATTTGTTTGACAGCCATCTCTCAGCAACATGTTTCTTAAAGAAATACTTTTAGGAGCTATGCTGCCAGCAGCCAGTTAGTTCAGCATAAAGAGAGAAAACAGGAAAAACAGCTCTGAAAACTTTTGCCCAGAGTTAGATGATGATACCTGTCTGTTATGGTGGTTGTGGTGACCAAATAGGCCATTTGAGTATGGCAAGACTCACAAGTATAAAGTTCAAGGAAGCAGTTTGAGATGATTTGAGCTTTGTGACACCTTATCCTGCTGGAAGCAGCCATCAGAAGATGGGTACACTGTGGTCATAAATGGATGGACGTGGTCAGTAACAATACTCAGCCTGTGGTGTTTAAATGATGCTCTGTTGGCACAAGGTGGCCCAACACCACCAGCCTGGCAGGATGGAGCCGTGCTTTCATGTTGTTTGCGCCAAATTATTTACCTACCATCAAAATGTTGCAGCAGAAATTGAGACTCAACAGACCACGCAACATTTTCACAGTCTTCAGTTGTCCCATTTTGGTGACCCTGCATGAATTATAGCCTCAGTTTCATGTTCTTAGTTGACAGAAGTTGGACCCAGTGTGGTCTTCTTCTGCTGTAACTCATCTGCTTCAAGGTTCAACATGTGCATTCAGAGATGCTCTTCTGCACACCGAGTGGTTATTTGAGTTACTGTTGCCTTCCTATCAGCTCAAAGCAGTCTGGCCATTCACCTCTGATCTCTAACATCAGCAAAGCATTTTCACTCAGAGAACTGCCACTCACTTTGCAGACCATTCTCTGTAAACCATAGAGATGGTTGTGTGGGAAAGTCCCAGTAGATCAGCAGTTTCTGAAATACTCAGACCGGCTTGTCTGGCACCAAGAACCACCCCGCATTCGAAATGGCCTAAATCACCTTTCCTCCCCATTCTGATACTTAGTTTGAAGTTCAATGGGTTATCTTGACCATGTCAAAATGCCTAAATGCACCGAGTTGCTGACATGTGATTGGCTGATTACATATTTGCATTAACGAGCAATTGAATAGGTGTACTTAATAAAGTGCCAGAGGTTATATATTGTAGTATAGTGTATAGTGAGTGTAGTTCATAGCAGTCGTCTCAAGGCACTTTGTGTTGTAAGGATTAGAGAGCGAATCCAACAGTCTCCTATGAGCAAGCCCTCGGTGACAGCGGGGAAGAACAACTTCCTTTTATCCTTTTGATTGCAGATGACAGAAATTTTACAAATACCCGATTCTGTGTTTGTAGGAACTAAAACAAAGAGGCAAACAGAAGCTCTACGTTTGTGTCACACAGCTTTTTTCTCTGCATAACAGGGAGTACAAAGCAAATGTCAGACATGCAAAGGGTCTGAATTCAGAGAGCAAAGGATTTTATCACAGCATATTCTTTTAAACTTCGAGACAGGGAGTATGGTAACTTGTCAATTACAAGGTAGGAACACCCTAAAGCATGCTCTGCGTCTCCTCCTTTATGACCATAAATGTGACTATAATTTACAAATGAACACCAAGCTGTATTAAGGAAGACCTGAAAGTAGAGACAGAGATCATAAATTCATCATGAAAAGATTTACTGAGGTCACAGATCAGGTAAACAGTAGGGACGTTTTCTAAAAGACTGCTACACAATCTAACTTATATTTTCAGACTCTCTGTTGGGCATAAGAAAGGCAGTTTAAGGCAATTCTACAAACCAGGAAGCTACAGCCATCTTTTATGAATGGAGGGATCCACTTGTGTAACTAAAATGTTACGCTAAACACACGTGGCCCAGTACTGACAACATATTCATCACAAAACTGCACACAACGTTTAGTTTCATATGAGGCTTCTGTTCTGTCCCTTCTGGTGTTAAAAAAAAAATAGATTGTTAGAAGTCTGTTTGAAATCCTTTTAAGAAATAAGTGGCAAATATTATTTAATCTATTTCTTATTAAAATGCACCAAACCCCAAAACCTAGTTACATTTGGGAATGAGAATTATGTGTGCCGTAACACCGAGTCCATAAATAAATGAAAACGTGATTATCAATTCATCAGCCTGTCTGTTTTTTTCTCTGAAGCAACTTTTCAAAGACTTTTACCTGAATTCCCTGCTGCTAAATCTGTTCAGAGGTACTGATATTTTCACCTGTCTTGTGAAGTGGATTAGTGGATTTCAGAATATGAACATATACTTTCAAAATCACGTACGCTCATAACAAAATAGTTTCACGCTTTATATTCAGATCTGTGTTTTTCTGTGAGCACTGCTGATGTCACGATGTAGTTCCAACAGTGCGTATCACATGCATCAGACATGACTGACGCAGCATGTAACTCGATCTAACTATTGCAATCAGTGAAGCAGCAGACGCACAAGCACAACCACAACGCAATTGCAGATCCTAAAAGGACGTGAGCAGCACGGACTCAAATTGGGTCCCATAAAAGAACACTTTAGAAACACAAACCTGTGCTCCTGGGTTATTGATTTCATAATTAGCCTGTGTAATGGCTCTCCTGTGACGTCAGTGCACGAGTAATTTGTGCAACCCTCCTGCATTCCTCCCATTGTGCAGTATAAAGACATCAGGTGGTGTGTGACAGGGTTATTAAACTCCCCAGTGTTGTGTCTCTTTTGTGTAACATTACTAAACACAATCTTTAAAGAGCCATTTTTCCAATTTTGCCAAGTGTCATGTTAATGGGTTTAATAGTGGAACAGTGTTGAGGAGACTGAGGGATATTTTATGACTCATTTTCAATAAAGGCGCAGGCAGGAGCAGCAAAACTAAGTGAAACACTTGAAAACCATAGTTCATCCATCCATCCATTTTCCACATTTCCAATTCAGGGTCACAGGGCGCACTGGAGCCTAGGGTACACCATGGACAGGTCACCAGTCTGTCACAGGGGTGACAAAGAGTGACAAATAACCCTTTTTTATGCTTTGGGACTGTGGGAGGAAGCCAGAGTAACTGGAGAGAACCCACACAAACACACATGAAGGTCCCAGCCAGATGGTGGATTCAAACCCAGGACCTTTTTGCTGTGAGGCAAGAACATTAACCACTGTGCTGCCCAAGACTGCAGTTTTCACAGCCAATTAATCACAGTTTTTTTAAATTGTTGAATGTGAAATGTCTTGCATGTGAGGTATGATGTGTGTTCTTTCCTTTTTTTTTTTTTTTTTTAGAGACTTGTATATATATTTATGTACACGTACAATGAAATTGGATTGCACCCAATTTCAGACATTAAAGACAATAAAGATATTATTATAGCTTATGTTTTTGTGGGATAAAACCATATGTGTTACACAGCCTAAACAAATCCCTGCATTCCCAAATTAATTAGCTGTACAGTTGTGCTCACTGACACTCAAGGTTTTTTGTTTTTTGGTATCGCTTTCCCAGGAGAACAACAACAGTACGTGGTTTCAAGAGATTATTTGATAGTGTAGTCTACCAGTCTATCATGTAATATTCAACGCAAAGCATTGCGGTTCAGCTAAAAAAAAAAAAACTTTAGAAAAACCTGAATGTGCATCTTGCAGTGTGGTTTTGTTGTTTGAGAGCCTCAGTGTGATATTGACAGTGAAGCTGAGCAGCAAAACACAGCACATTTCATCTGAAACTTGCTAGATATGCAACTATTTTCTCAGAAGGTGTTATAAGATATGCATGAGAGGGAAAACGATGCTTGTTAGTTGTGATCATTTGAACGGAAACTCTCCTGCCACTGCAGAATGATAGCAGCAGAGAAATAAGGCATGATCTGGAGATTTCATCTCAAGAAGAAAAGCACCGGTTGTTTCATCAAGAGCATCACTATGTTCATGATCAAGCAAAGTAGCAACTGTAGGAAATAAAAAAACGAGGAAATAAGAATGTTGTGTCACTATTCACTGAATGGATGTCTTATCTACTTTTATAGCAGATGTATTGAAATCAGTGCCATCACTCAATATTGCTGCCAGTGTGTCCCGGTGGTCACAAAAAAAAGCATTTTTCCCACTGGTTTTCGTACATCTCTTAATTATTTTTACTATGAATCTTTAATCCATTGAGTTACATTTGTAACACCTCCCCGGTGCCTGAATGTAAAAATTTGTTTTACATTTAGGAAACACTACAGCACATGTGCAGTGAGCTGGAAACCATGAGAGCAAATCCAGTAACTGGAAAATATTTTTGGCTCTCGAGGCAGGCAATGCTGCTCTGTTTAATACATCCACAGGTCTCACAGGGAAGCTCTGGGAAGCAAGTGTGCACTGCAATTTAATGGGAAAAGAAATGACACTTTTTCAGGTCTTTTCTCTTACAGAAATGAAAAATACTATTTGAAAGCATTTCACTTGTCACTTGTTGATATTTGTTTTTGAGTGTGGAAAGGTGTCATTGTCGTCCTATCGACCCGCTGGAGGGAAAACAAACACCCACCACAGCTGGGGTTTTCACCTAGCGAAAAAGTACCCGTGGTTGTTCCCACTCACAAATCTCAGAGGACAGTAATGAATCCAGTAAGAAAATCTGCTTGGAAAAGACATCATTGTAAAATGTTTGTTAAACTGTATTCGTTACCAGAGGAAAGACTGCAGCTCGGGTTTTCTCAATCAAAACAATAACAAGAGACATATTTTGATGACAAGGTGAAGCACCTAGTTTGGGATCTCAGAAACAGCCTTTACCACCATTACAAATTAAAGTATGACATGATTTAGGCAGAAATGATAAGGTAATTTATTAAAGTTTATTAGAGACTCATGTTACCTACAATCATATACAGTATACTCATTCTAATAAATTAGCTGCAAGTAATGTTATTAAACAAGATAGTGTAACAGTTCTCCAAAAGTTAAAGCTGTTAGAGTTAAAGGAAATTTGATGGCATTAGCAGATAACTGCGATACAGATGATACTTTTAAAGGTGCCTTTCTGTGGAACTGGATGGATGAGACTAGGTACTAAATACTACTATAGATTAGCACATATCTTAGTAGAAATCTGAAAAATGAAGTAAACGCAGAAGTGGCCACTTAAGGCTGCCTCCAAAAGCGAGTTAATCGCCCTTTTCAAAAGTCCAGTATTACATCATTCAAAGCAGGTTTACAGCGTGGTACAATGAACGGTTTCCCCTTCATAACAACTGAACGGTGGGGGTGCCTTTTATAATTACCTGTTTGAATTTTCCTGTGGCTTAAGGTGTGTTTGGTTTGATTGGCAGGTGCACTGACACAAGAAGCTGAAGCCAGTAGCTCTCTGCTAGGCTGTAGCTAATCAAATTCGAGTCACTGAGCTGGGCCTCTCAAACGCGTTTATGGTGCCTTTACAGTGTGATGTGGTGCATCCCATCCAAGAAGTTTGCGCTTCAGTTTTGGCCTGTTACTTAGCAGTAATTAGCAGGTAGGTGTGGCTGTGTGTGTACAGCTTATGGCTGCTGTTTGCTAACTAAGTTGATGAGTCCACCCTCTCTTCAAAAATATAGTCACCTCTGGCTCCAAAAACTGCTAACACTGAGCCCAGAAATGACTGAGTGACCTCATGTCGGCTACAGTCTATAGTTTTCCTGTCAGCGCTTTACAGCTAGCTTTTAACATGATCCGATCAAGTTGCCATAGTGACTGTGTCCTGCTGAACTGCTTGGCTCCACTCATTGCTGTCTGCAGCTATATTTCACAAAGTTTCATTATTGTTCATATCTCCCTGTGCTGGCCAAAGTCTGTGATTCACAGTGTTCTTCCTTGGGCTGCGTGGACTGTTCTTCTTCTCTGTCATGCTCTTGCAGAAGTTATTTTTTTTCCTTCCTTTTGTACAATCCTCCCTGGAACAAAATGGACCGCTGCCTGCTGCCAGCTACTCCGGGACACATTATTTTGTTCCTCTGTTCCTCCCCCTCATGGTGGAGACATGCAGGCCCATGGTACTGTCACTCATCCTGTTGTGTTTGCCTCACAGACACTGCATGAGGATGAGAAAGACTAAGAACAGATGTGTGCAGGCGGAAGCAGCTATTTGGATCTCCAAAGGCACCCTGCTGTAAAATGGCACGGCGTGGTTATATGTAATACTTGACAGGCCCAGGTCTGCTGGGTTTGATTAGATTTTATGTTTTTAAAAAAGCATCTCCTGCGGCTGATAATGTGACAAAACATAACAAGCTCCAGATATGGTCTTGAGCCCTTGTTATTCTGGAAGATGACTGTGATAAAGCTCAGCATGCACCTTGCTGCTGCCATCTGCTCCCTCTCTTATGTTTGCCTGACAAGAGTTATGTTTGCATAAAAGCACAGTGGTTCCCCTGCTTAATCACACCATGTTAAAATAGCAGCAGCAGCATGTCAATGCGACTTTATTGCCTTGTGTTTTGTGTGTCTCAAGATTAAAATGCATAAAAATATATATTAATGAAAGTATTCAGTAATCTCTGCTATGAATGGATTTGCTGCAAGGACAAATGAATCCTTTATCATCCATATCCTGACATTAGATCATCTTCTATTTCCGAGATAGTTCATTTCAAGAAAAGAAAATTATTGATCTCAAATGTTCCAGCTGAAGGTTTCCCTTCAGAACGATCTGTCTCGGTGATTCAAACCAACTCCAAATGGTTTTGCTTCCTCATGCAGCAATAAAGCCGAACCAATTCCTCTTCAAAAGCAGAATCCCTAATGAGAAATGTCGACTCGAGCAGCTTTTGATGTTCAACACCTGACGTGAATTCATGAATTGTTTTATTGTTAGTAGCATTTCAGCATTAATATATTTATTACTGTTATGGGGGATATAGCACAAACATCAGTATACCAGCTTGAGCACTTCATTTAAATGGCTAATGTTAGCAACAAAATGCTTGATGGATAAGTCGACTTCCTGGTCCTCGTTTTGGATCACTCTGCACTGTCAGAGCCCGACAGCCGTCCTGTCGAGGCAGGTGCTTTATGTTCATTTCCTGAAGAATTCAATCCGCTGATTAATTGCTCCCTTCAGGGTTAAGCGATGGAAAGCCACTGCAAGGCCTGCAGAAATTTGTCAAACCGCATTAAAATCTAATGAAACTGAACTGACGGTTGAAAGTCGGCATTTAGTGTCTTTTTTTTTTGTGGCAAAGACCTATTATGCTTTATGCTGTTTGAAAGCTGAGGATGCAGATTAGGCTGGTGTAAATAGGCTGTTGTGCTGTGTTTGACATGTAGGTTAGACATTTTCACATCACAAACATGCAAATGTACACTGGTGGAATGCAGAGCTGTTGCATTCATTTGAATAATCTCTTTGATACAATCTTGAAATAAGTCCTCGTGAGATTCAAGAAGGAAACCCAAGCGAGGGTAATTTTTATTCATCATATTTGGAAAATAAATAGCTTCATCTCATAGTAATCACAATGCATCTTGGGACAGTAGCACAGATATTACTGACAGGAAATCAGCTACAGTCATATTTCAAACAGTTGTGTTCAATTGTGAGGGTCCGTCTGCGTTTTTGCAAGGGCTCATGGAAAAGCTACATTAGCAAAAGTAAGACGGGCAGAGCAATGGCAAACAGTTTGTTCTGGCTAATCAGATGTCACTGAAATAAATATATATTTAAAACGACAAGTTATACAAATTAATCGGTGCTGCATGAACAGTTGTGTAATTGTCCCTGGTCATACATTTATCACAGTGTTCATTTTAAAAGCCAAAGGATCAAAGATGTCATGAGAAAAAAGACAATAGCTCAGCACGAAAAAGGTTACTGCTGACTTGTCATGCATAAATGATAAGGACCTTAACAAATGGCAGCAATAAACATGTAGCCTTGATGGCTTGCCTCCTAAATTATAGCCTTATTCATTAGTCGGCTGCTATCATTAGTAAAACCGTAATAAACTTCTTTTTCTCTCAGAAAGGTCAGTCTGTGAGTAATTCCAATGAAGACTGTCATATTAGAAAAGTTACACAAATTTACAAAGAACCTCCCTGAAAAATATCACAAGTCGATCCAAAAAATGTCCCTGCTGACAAACGAGGCTTCAAATATACTCACAAAAATAAGAGATAGAAGGGTACTAAATTAATCCTGATCGGTGCTGCAATCAGTATGTGACCCACATGTCAGTGATCTCAGCGTCTCTCTGTACTCCCGTGTTTTCTGCACCCACTGTCCTCGTTCGTCATTGTGCTGCTGTTAGTCTGTGCATCACCAGCCCTCTTTTGTAAACAAGCAGTTTCCCAAACTGCTACAGTCAAACCCGAATCTGAGGCATCAGGGCAAGAGTATGAACACAGTCTGCCTTTTCTTGACCACCCGGTAAGTAGGAGAAGTTTCTGGTAAACACTTCGCATTACATGGATGGGGCAGGAGGGAGCCTGAGTGGGGGTACCAGTGAAGGGCAAAGAGAGGAATGTGTCACTGTAGTGCAGAATTGCACTCTTTAAACTGTGTTACAGTCACACTAGAGAGGTTATAAAGGTAAATGTGTTGTTGTTGCTGTCGCTGACAAAGTTGATTTGGCACTGCTCCAGTCGGGCAATATCCCCAATGTCCAACTTTGATAATAACTGAGTCGGATCCGTGTTTGTCGTTAAAACCTTCTGTTTTTCCTGCTGCTCCTCTACATCCTCGTCTGGTTCCTTCACCTCTTCCTTCCTATCTTTGCTCTCCTTCTCATCCTTCTCCTCCTCCTCTTCTTCTTCCTCTGTGATGGAGCACAGGCGGGTGGCGCTCCCGGGGTTGTCGGCAGGCGGTCTGTAGTGGCACTGCCCATTCAGCAGCCTCCTCAGAGGCATCAGGGGCACTGCCTCCTCACCGAGCAGCTGCTGCTGGCAGTGCCGGAAATCGCTCTGACGCTTAAGCCGTTTGAACTCGCTGAAGGCGGAGGTGGCGTTCTGGTAGAGGCTGTGGGCGATTGCCTGGGCCTTCTCCGACTTACTAACCAGGACTGCGTGACACCGAAGCACCACCGCCATGTTCTTGACTTGGTGCCTGTAAATCCAAGCCAGGATCTTGGGCCGGCACGGGTCAGCGGTGCAATAGGTGATTCTGTTCAGAGAATAAAGATGGATGGGTTTCTTTTTCCCAGATTTGTCTGCACTCATTCGAATGCCTTGTGGTCCCACTGTTAACCTCATCTTGACACTCTGCTCCCCATAGTTGCTCCTCGCCCAGATTTTGGCCACTGCCTCCTGGGTGCAACCGTCTCCCTTTGCTGTAATGGTGACCACACTCCCCAAGTAGCGCACATTATAAACAGGCTCCTCTTTATTCAGTTCAACCTTTTGCCGTTTGGTGTGAAATATGCTGCCCACCCAGTCGAAGGGGCAGTCAGGTAGCAAGTCAGGACAGGAGCGCAATAGAGAAGAGAGGATGGTGTGGTAGGTCAGTCCGGTCCCCAGGCTCTTAGGCTTACTCTTCGCCTCATCCTCCACCAGAACAAACTTATTCCTTCTCCAGGGCAGCATGGCGTGGGAGAAGTTGGAGCGAGCGAGCGAGCCCCTCTGCTGCTATGTTTCCTCTTGTCAGCTGAGGCAAGAAGAGTATTAAAGCCGATGTGGGCGAGAGAGAGAGAGGAAAGCACGGAGAGGCTGCTTGGCGAAGCACAGAGAAGAGACTGAGAGCTGCGAGCCTCAGCCAGTCTGTCCCTTTTTCGCTCCTCCTTCCTCTCCTCCTCCTCTTTCTCATCTGTTTTCTGCATCATGCAGCGCTGATCAGTGCAGGATCCTTAGCCCGGCACTCGGGCACCCCTCCCTCCCTTATTGTTTTGCTTCCAAATGGCTCAGTCCCAAAGTAGTATTTATCTGTCCAGCTTTGCAAAGAGATATCACAGTATCTCTGCTTCTTGTAACCGTGAGGAAAAACAAGTATCCGCTCTTAGGTAACTACTTATTAAATCAGTTGTAAAAGTCACTTGTTAAGTGTTATTTGTTTAAGTAGCATCAGTGGAATTGTCCTATTAACAGCTCGGGGATGCGAGCGTTTTGGATCGATTTTGCAAATGTTGCACAGTGAACACCCTTTTTTCTACAGTGATCCTAAACATTTTTATGACTCTGGATTAATTTGCGATGTCATGTAATGTTGTTAAAGGTTTGTTTACACCAGCAGTTTACTTCAGAAATAAACCAGGTGGAATTTTTCCATCCACAGATGAGACTCTCCCTGCATGTTGTGCAAAAATATCTCAGATACAATAGTCAAGCTAATTAGGACTGGACTTAAAAATTCTGTTTGATATTACTAAATAATTAAAGACATTTTCAAAGACAAAGTGAGTTTGTGAAACTCTAAAACAGGTCATAAGCACTAAATTATGCTTGTGAAATTCAGGGTCCCAGTATATTTGTAACTGAAAATGCTGTCTACATGCCATGCCTTAGGAGATGTCTGCTCTTGAAATTTAGTAGGAAATACATTATTATTCCACAAATTATATCTATATACTTAGTTAAATTGGGAATTTTTTATGTTTCTTTTTTCTGTCGTATTTAAGGCTCAATACAAACATTTTGTCAGCAGTGAAATAAGTGCAGTCTCTATATTCTGAATGTAGCCTTTAGTTTATAGGTGTTGGGGGGGAAAAAAAGGTCAACACAACCACCTTCAGACTCCAGGTCAGTGTTAACCTTTAATTCATTTTAGCAGAGTGACTCAATCTAACAGTATGTTGGGGAAAAATAAATTCTCAGCAGCTACTGAAAATCAGTACAGACGTTTGAGGATTAATCCCATTAACTCTGTTGACTGCCTGACCTTTTCTGTCAGGCTACGAGCGGGTT
Source organism: Archocentrus centrarchus (assembly GCF_007364275.1). Classification (NCBI taxonomy): domain Eukaryota; kingdom Metazoa; phylum Chordata; class Actinopteri; order Cichliformes; family Cichlidae; genus Archocentrus; species Archocentrus centrarchus. The sequence goes on along the minus strand of NC_044352.1, from coordinate 8,114,686 downwards.
AAAATGTAACTTATTCTGTGAAATATCTCAACCAGATGGACTGGTCGTGGTCCCTGATGATAGATCTAAATGGTTCTGATAATCCCTGGACTTTCCTTTTACCATCATCATCATCATCATCATTATTAAATCAGATTTGTATGTGTTAAAAATGTTTTGGCTTGTATAACATTAAAAATAACTATATCTCACTGACCTCAGCTATTCTCAGCTATTCTCAGCTATATGTTTAGTGCTATTTAGGAAACAATAGTGTGCTAAGATATAGAAATACGATGGTAAACTACTTCAATGTAAAAATTGCCAATTTGAACATGCTGAAGCACCATTTATTACCATAGACTGTATATAAATAATAAATAAATAGACTGAGCCACCATGATGTCACCCATTGTTGTATGTGTTTCACACATAACTGTTAGTTACTTATGTAACAGACTAATGAAATGCTAGATTTAAACTGAATCACAAACTTGTTGGGCAGGCTGTATTACAGTGCACACCACAGTACTTGTCAAATAGTTTTATGAAAATGCTCCAAAAGGCACGAACACCTCAAACACACTCATGAGGATCAGTTCAGTTATTCCTGTAGGAGTTAATAGGCAGCTGCTGGCTTCATCTCCCTTTGTCAGCTCACTTGTCAAAGTGATCACACCCTTAATTTTAAAGGTTAAAAAATATGAAACAGGTAAGTTATAAAATAACTCTCCCAAGAGTTGTCAGCCTATTGATGTAAAATAAAACCATTATTCAGGTATCAGGCTGTAAACTTGTTGATTTCACTGGGGCTCTTTTGGAGCCTGCCTCAAATGACAACTGGAGGAACTGCAGTTTTTGACACATTGGCTTCTGCCTTCACTCTTTTATTACAGTCTCAAAGAGGATGTTTGTAGATGTACATAATGCACGTGTTAAGTTTGTGTCTCCCACACTGAATGTACACTCACAACCGCTTTATTACTGTAGGTACACCTGTTCAACTGTTTGTTATCAAAAATCTAGAATCGGTGCAACAGGAGATTCACATCATGGATGTGCAGCTGAGAAATCTGCAAAACTGTATGATGTTATCATGTCATTATGGACCAAAATCTATCTGAGGAATGTTCTCAGCACCTTGTTGAATCTATGCCGCAAATACTTAAAGCAGTTCTGAAGGCAAAGGGGGTCCAACCCAGTGCTATCAAGGTGTAACTAATGAAGTGGCCAGTGAGTGCGCATTTCCAATTGCTGATAGCAGGAGCAAGTCTAGCTTTTGTTGAGAGGAGGCTAATAAGTGCCAGTGTAGGCTGACCCATACAAATAAACCCCAAACAAGGGTTAAATAAAAGCTGAATATGGCATCAGCGAAGCTCTGAAACTGTATGAAATAAAGAAACTTAACCAACATTTGTATTATGCTGTCAAAAACAGATGTTTCTTATAAATATATTATCTTCTGCACATTAGTAGCATGTAAACAACACTTCTAGGTTTCAGCTCTGTTCTGTGTACATGACTAAGATGAAAATGCATGAACATCTGTCCTACATCACCACACTGTGTTCAGACATCTGTTTACTGGCTAGATGACTCTGCTGCAATGAATCAAAATAAGTATCATACACGTCTGCCACCAAACTGTGCTGGACACAGTGGGCTGAGTTGTCACGTGTAGATGGTGGATGAAGTTCTTAGCTGAGAGAATTGTTACTGTGGCAACACTGGGAAATAAATGTCCCTCTTTCCACCCATAGTGTGTGCAGTGAATTAAAAAAAAGCCATGCAGGGAGAAATAAATTGAACAGCTTTAGAGGCACTATAACAGACACGTAAATGCCTATTATTATAACTACAAGAGCAAAATTAAGTGCATCCAAGTTGTCTCAGCATGCTTACTGAAAGGGAAGACTGAGGACTGTTGAAACTGAGTAAATGGGATTGGCAATGTCACCACACAGGAGACACCACAGTGGTCAAATGATTAAGAGATGTTTGTTCTCAAGACTAGCTGGACATTTAGTGAATGAAGACTGGATCTGATCCAGGACAAGCCGGTATCTCCTTGAGTCACCAAAGACAGTCTGATTGAGAGGCCTTATCCAAGCATCCGCAGTCCCATAAATCACCACTCAGGCCCTGATGTACTAAACTGAAAAGATCCATCATGATTTTAAAGAAATTGATTTGTGTATTCAGTATTGACTAGTCTGAGTTATCATCCCATACAAGAAGCCACTTCAGTGCAATTAGGATGATACGTGTTTAGTCTCTTTATCTTGTGGCGTATGAGTCAGTCCTTCAGCCTTTAAGTGATGTGAGACTGTGCAACAACTCTTTTTGGATCCACTGCTCTAACTCTGGTTAATGCATGAACTGCTCTCAGACAGAGTGGTGCATTTAAAAAAAAAAAATCTGTCCGCGTTCAAGGTTAATATTGGACATTCTTTCATAAGTTTTATTCAGAGTTTTAGAAGTGCTAGCCAATTTCTTATGCACTTTTTTTACTTTTATTTAGGCAAGTCCATTTAGAAATTAGCAACCAGTTTCTCAAGAAACACAAAACAGCAATAAAAAAGCAGAAAGCACTAAAAACCACGTGACCATGTAACAGTAGGTATGTCTAAAAGATCAATATGTAAAATAATAATACATTTAATCTTGTTGGATAACTAGCAGTCATCTCATCACGTTTAACCTTCATAGCATTCGGTGGACTGGAATGAACTTATCAGGCAATGCTAACAAGCACATTTATGACAATACAAGTGCACAGACTGAGAATTAGTGCAAACAGCATACAGTAAAAACTTACTAAGGGTACTAGTTTAGCTCACTAGGTGGAGCAGCTGACTGTGCTGCAAGGCTACTACAGAGGGCTGGGTTTGAGGCCATTTACTGCATATCTTTCTCCCAGCTTTGCGGTCTTTTCTCCTCTGTTTTTATCACAATAAAGGCTAAAAAGCCCCAAAGGTTATTTACCAAAACTGGAGCATAAACTAATTGTACAATTAACCACAGAAGAAGTAGTTTTGGCTGCAAACATGCTTATTTCAGCTGTAAAACACGGCATTTTAGCATGGGAGTCCATGGCGACTGACCACGACAGGGTAGATATAGCCAGGATAACATCACACAGCATCACACATTACAGTCTGCATTCTGAAGCTTTAATGTTACCATTTTGGCTGCTTCCACGTTGGTTTTTGTAGCCAGATTTTACCTTACAGTACATGGATAAAAGGCTGAAGTGCTAAGTTATTAGCTAAAGCTAGCAAGCTTGGTTAGTAAGCTGTATTCATAACCTGCACGTGTGCAAAGCACAGACACAGATATCAGCTAATTGGAGCCAAGTAACAAACTAACAAAACACTAGAATTTCACGCACCAAGACTCACCAAAGCCAAGCTTCTTGGATGATCTGTGGCACACAGAAAGCCATATTATTTGTCAGATAATCCATTAAAAAATCTCCAAAAGGCACCAATACCACACACACAGTGAAAAGGTCTAGTTTAATAACTCAAAATAGTGGATGAGGCCTAGCACAGGCAGCAGGGGGCACCCAAGAACACTTGAAAGTCACAAACAGATGCAAAAACCGGTTACTGATTAGGCTGCTTTTTCTGTACTGAAACATAAGATAAGATAAGATAAGATAAGATAAAACTTTAATGATCCCACGACGGGGAAATTTGTGCATTACAGCAGCTCAATACAGAGAAAAAATGAAAAGGATGAGTAAGAACAAATAACTAAACTAAAAACTAAAACTAAAATTCAATAGAATAAAATAAAATAGCAAAAAACTATACACATATACATAAGCACTATATACATAAATATATATATCAGTGTCAATACCCACATTTACATATACACACATATACACACACGTCAAACACTATATAAAGATATCAAAATATTATATACATTTGTAGCCGGTAAGGTACACAGCACACGGTAAGGTACACAACCGCGGTTTTCTGAACTAAGGGACTATACTAGTGACATATTAATGGGATATCCTTAGATCCTTATCCTAATGCCAGGTTGAGATAAATCCCATGTGATAGACGTGACTCTAATAACAGTGTTACATTATACAGATCATCATGTTGGGGTATGGACTAGCTACAACAGCATTTAACATGACATGACCTTTTTTTCTTCTTCTCTGCAATTAATAGTTTGTCTTTTATTTATTTATTGGGTTTTACTATCTAAGTTTATATTTATTTTTTTTTAATATTGTCTGTTTTTACATTTACAATTTACAAGTGTTCTGCTCTTTTGCACATTTCAAAAGCAATTAAAATAGGTAACTTGTTTTGTAAATGGATTGTCTGGCAGTAGCAATAGTAATGGGTGTCTTAAATCTACAATGCACGATCAAGCATGGACAATATATAGTTAATACTGGTGGTGTTGAGATGGGTTTGGCTGGGGGTGGGGGACCCAAATCAAATTCTGCTTAGGGCCTCATAACACCTTTTTTTTTTTATAACAGGGGAAAATACCAATAGAGGTCAAAATAGCTTTTGTACCAGATTGTAAATATGCTTTTTAACCTTGTGAAGTTTGGCAGATAACACGGATGCCTGTGAGGATTGACTCACTTCAAGCAGCAGTTTTGTTATTTTTTTGGTACTTTTGTCATTGCTATGCAGTTATGCAAACGTGTTAGAAAAAATATATATATAATTTCTCTTTTCCTTTTCAGTTAATCCTGAGAGGAATGTCTGTGCCAATTTTCATGGCATAATTCACCCAGTAGTTTTTGGCACTACTCTCAAAACCACAAATATCAACTTGGTAGTACAAGAGGAAAAGAGCTGGGTTCACCTGAGCAGTTACAGTCTATCTTCTTGAAATCTGTTTAGTTGCAGATAAGGAAAAAAAGCAAAAACTTCCTCTTTTGACCTCATCATATTGCTTTCTCCTCTAGCCTTGAAAAATGGACATCAGTTATCAACTCACAAGCAGTTCAGGGTGCAGAAGGTTATTGCAGCAAACCAAGTACTTTCCCTAAGTGACATCCATCCCTCACCTCTGAAATTCTTCCTCCTTATCTTTAGTTTCATCTCGTTGCTCTCAAAGACATCCTTTTATCCAGGCCAACATATATTCTACGTATTTCTGTCTAGCACGGCAGCCTAATTGAATCGGGCTCTCTCTTCATCACGCTACACTTACCCAGTGCGGTGTAATCAATGAGCAGGGTCTGGCAGAGAGGGGCCCAGCTCTTAGATGGCTGATTTATGGTTGTACGTGAGGGCGACAGCAAGGCAGCAATGCAGGCCGGAGCAGCGTAAAGAACGAGCGAGAGGGGATGATGACAGAAAAGCTACTGTGTTTTTCATATATCAGGCTGCGGCCATCAATAACACACCCACACCCAATCAAAAATTATTCTCACAAAAAAACGACGCAGCAGTGTTTCAGAACATTTGGCAGAGCTGAGGTCTTTTCTCTGTTTAGAAAAACAGGAAGTATGAGCCTCAAGGGATGAAAATCAATATCACCTCATTCCCATACTATAGATTCCCTAGCTTTGGCTGAATACATAATTCCATTCAAGTGAATCATAGTTTAATGAAGAAGGAGCATGCAGGACATTACATAAAGGAGGCTCATTCACTCCCTTACTGGGGAGAACGGTACAGTCACAGGAGACATGCAGGTCAACTCCCCCTCATTTAATCCTGTACTATAAAATTGGAAGAGTGCTCTGCTGCCGTAAGTGGTTGTTTGCAGTAAAGGTCAATGTAAAAATAAAGCAAAAAAAAAAAAAGTGGCAACTAGCCAAGAAATTTGAAGCAAGGGCTAATTAATGTGTGTTAAATGGAGTTTACTGTATGTAAGTATCTGGAGAGGGATGCTAAGCACAAGATCATTATTGGTTTCTCTGCCAGAAAAAACAATAATAATGAGACTTATGAGAAGTCTGATATCTTGTGTTTGTCCTTAATTTCTGTCATATGCAATACAGTGCAAAAATCTTGAGCCACGTCTCATTTCTTTGTATTTTGTTTCCAATGAGCCAGACTTTCTTGTAATTTTTAATACTCCTTCAGGCTCTCTGAAGGTCTTTCACAGACAGTTTTTCTTTGGCTGCTTTTTCACTCATTTTCAGTCCGGTCCTTGTACATATTTTTTTTGGAATATTTTTTGGAATATACTTGTATATGAATCATTCAAGCATAAAAATGGTACCTAACTCAAGGGATGAACCAGTGTTGTGTTTACGCATAAGAGGCAACTTAGCAAAGAACCAATTTTAATTTGTACCTTTAGGCCCTTTGTTACTAGCAGCCTGTTGCAAAAAAACCTTTGTTCCCATTTCAAAAATTCAAAATATTATTCAAAATATTCAGTCTATCTGGCACCAACAACCGTGCCACATTCAAAGTCACTTTAATCACCTTTCTTCCTTCATTAGGTTGTTTTGATCATGTCTACATGCCTAAATGCACCAAGCTGTTGCCATGTGATTGGCTAGTTAGATATTTGCATTAATATGCAGTTGAACAGTTGTACCTAATAAAGAGGTTAGCTACTATTGATCTTCATGCTAGCTTTAAGAGGGCAAATAAATATGCAGCATTTCCTCAAATGTTCATTTATTTTTAAAGCACATTTTGGATACAGCGATTTTCCTCCATCTAATATTCGCCCTGTGAAAACTGCACATTATGCGCACCCGTATGTTCAGCATTGTTAGGAATACCAGTGTTTAATCGTGTGCTGCAGGTAAAACCTTTTTAAGTTTTCAAGGGCAGAATATGTGAGGCACCACAATAAAGTAATTGCCAGCTACACTCATTACACATCCTGTGCTCCTCTTGAGTAATGCTCAAAGCAATCCTCCGGCTACACCAACCCAGCACATTTGTGTCTTTTCTCAAGTAATACGCTTTTCAGTGGGTGAATAAGCAGCTTGTTCATAAAAGCAATGAGATAAGGATTATTCCAAACATGTTTTACATTTAAATTTTTGAATTTGTGTTTGCCTCATTGATACCAAATGTTTAAGTCTATTAAGGCACCTGAATAAAGATTAAAAGAGACTTCTGGTTTTTATTTTTTTAAGGCTGTCTTTAATTGAGATACTGAAGCGTGGCATGTGTCAAGTTAAAAAAATTAAGTTAAAAATCAAACTGAAACCGTGGTCCAGTAAGTGCAAACTAATACTCCTCCAACCACGACTGAGTATGTGAACATTTCAAAGGTCCAAAGGTTAATTCTGCAGCTGTCTATTGTAATTTCAGCAGTCTGAAAGAGCATTACAATAAATATATCTTCCTGCTGTGTAATAGTGAAAGGGAAGAGTGCTGCTGTGGATTTTGCACAGGCAGGCAAAGTGCCAGGCTTCTCTGAATCAGTCCCAGTAAATTCCAAATGTCGTCCTTTCAGCGCTGCAGCATCAAGAGGACACACACGATGTTCTTCTCGCCTCTAGTACTCCTTCTATAAAGCTGCTGCCTCCATCTGCTATCTCTATTTCTGTCTGTTTGAAATTAATGTGAATGTGTCAGGCTGGCATTTGAACGGAAGTCATTCTGTGACTGACACAAATAAGGTAGCGGGAGTCTTACATGGGCAGAGGGGGTAATGGAAAGGTAGATTCTCTCCACAAAAAAAGATGACTAATGTTGAGAAGAAGCCCCAAGGACACCCCTGCTCTTTTGTTGAGGATGAAAATAAGGCTGCAACTTTTCCTGAGAGAATCAAACCTCCCTGACTTCGTGAAGGCCGATCATTCACGTCAGGTTGATTATGTCAGACTGATTCAGCCTCAGGAGTTTTCTGGGACAGATTTTACTTTTACTTTGCTGAATTCGTAAGATTTTAAAAGGAAAGTTAAGAAAAGAGGCAACTGAAGTATGAGCTGCATCTCAGGGATATTTCAAAAAGTAAATGCATTTGATTGAAGGCATGAATTAGACAACTAAGAGTGCACCGTTAGAGGCTAATGCCCCTGCTGCTTCCCTTTGATTCATTACATTTTAAACACTCGGTCTGAATAATTATAATAAGTATTTCTGTGCAGTGCCAGTTTGTCTGGCAAATAATTTTTGATGTAAAAAGTTGGAGTGCAAAATAACTGATTTTTCAATACATCCTGAATTTTATGCAGTTGTTTCGGCTTTTTCGATTGTAGACAGAGTCCCCTCATGACTCTGTGACAAATTAATTATGTCATGGTTACACAGTAGACAGGCAAAACTCTGATTCACATAAATTAAACCATAAAATTATACATGACCACTGTGGTAGCATGCTGTCACAGGCCCCCGGCATTAATTAAATGGACAAAGCAGTGTATGTGTCTAATGTGCATATTTAGCTTCATGCAGGGTCCTGCTCTGGTAAAATTATCCTGGTAACACTTAATCACTCAACAATATATATATATATATATATATATATATATATATATATATATATATATATATATATATATATATATATATATATATATATATAGTTTAAAGGATGTCAAAGGAATGGTAAAGGGTCAAAAGAGCCCTCATGTTTTTGTGGGTGGGAATCGACAGCTAACAAGTTTGCTAAAGCAACCAGCTTAGCTTAAATATCAGCCAATTAACCCATGTTCTGATGTAAGGATAGCGCTGCAGAGCAGGGACACTTCAAACAGGTGAAAGGCAAGTTTTTAGCTTCAGATTTAAGATGATTGCAATCATTATCTCATACAAAGTTGCAGAATGAAGTTGTAAATGCAGTCCCCTTTGGGTTACTAAACATAAATAAATGAATACATTTAAAAGGATGAAGAAAGTTACCTTTCATGGTGGAGTGTGGAGGATGAGTTTAGCAAATGAACAGAGGAAAGAAACGGCTCAGGAGTCTGGGGTGGGTATTACCCAAAGACTGTATGAATGATGAATGTGGCATTCAGATCTAAAAATTGAAGCCAGCAGGGGGTGACTCCTCTGGTTGTATCAAAGTCAATGGAAAAATTTTCCTACGTTCCTTTGTTGTGATCTCAGTAAACACTTTTCTGATGAGTTCATGGTCTCATTCACTAGCTTCAAGTTTTACTGAATACTTCACGATGATCATTTTGTAAATTAAGATCGCCATTAGAGTCCAAAAGTAAAATAGAGCACGGTGTGCTTTAGAGTGGACCAAATAACTAACCAATGGGTGATGTCATAGTAGCTACATCCATTTCTTATACAGAGCCTACCAATGTCAGTGAGGCTCAGCCGACTGCAGCTGTAGAGTCTTCAAAACACCACTTTCTGATGTTTCCATTGAAGATTCTTTGTATTGCTCCTCACATGAACTTGAAATTGAAATTGACCTTACTTTGGAAAGGCAATCTTCTTTGAGCTTATGATATAAATACAGTTCTGTAATGTGAAATCTCCAAGGAACAGTAGGATTTAATGACACAACAAAATCAGAAAAAGAACAGAGCTTCTGTTTTTTTCCCAGAAGATTACTGTAAGTAAGAGCGTGGGGTATCCAGAGTAATTGTATTAACTCTCCCCCAAATGAGGAAGTCATAAAACACAAAGAAGGCAAGGACAGAGAGATAGAAACGGGATTAAACACTGGACGTGCAGTGGAGAGAGCTCTGAGCAACACTGAGTTTGCATTTCTATCAGATTTTTTTTTTTTTTTAAAAGGCCATAATACAAGCAGGGATTTTATCTTGCCTCTTTTAATCGTTGCCTCATTTTTTACTCTCGAGTCTGATTTCAGGCAGACGTCATAAAGTAGAAACAAAATGCCCTTGAAATGTCCTGATGCAGTGTTTAAAAAAAAACAACTGCTTTCCTGTAGTTCACCTGACATGTGTAAAATACAGAAAAAAAAATGTTTATCAGACTGCTGAATATTTCACTCAGCTTTTATAGGATTTCCACTTCATTCATTCCCAGCGTGACCCAAATTCTTTCAAAATGCTGCTTCAACCAGCAGCATATCTTCAAACATGCTTTTTTAAATCCAAAGCTCTGCTTGCTCTGATAGCAGCACTTTTATTGAGTGAAACTGGCTGCTGGTTTTTCAGGCAGTTTGCTCCCAACACTGTGTAGTTCCAGTGTCTTAATGGATTGCTGCACAGGGCAGTTTTGACAGCTGGTTGACCTGGACTAAAAACAAAGTCTCAGAAATGATTAGAGATATACAGCATAGCCACTAAAAATCATCAGGATGTCCCTTGTTTTCAGTGCAGTCTTTTAAAACCAATGAATTTATTCAATCTACCCACAGTGCTAAGTTTAAGTATTGCACCTAATTCCATGATTTGTACTCCTTCAGATTTTCTCTTTACCTGATAGATTCAGCTTGTGTAAGAGGGCCTCTTGTTGCAGAGCAGACTGTGCCAGCTGAGAACACAACACTCTAAAGAAACACATGTACACTAAACACATGATGCAATGAGAAAGTGCAAAGATGCAATACACACACACACGCACAAAAAAAAAAGATAATTCAGTCATTGAGTTGAAATATGGTTCTTAAGGAGAAATCAAAACAAAAGGCTCTCTCTCTTTTTGTGTGTACATTGGAGGGATTTGTAAGTGGACCCAAAGTCATGGTTAAAGACTGCCATTAATACTTGCAGAGAAAACACAATTTGTATGCAGCCTTGGATTAACTGCAGGCAGAGAGGGTCACCTCAGGGCGAAGACGCCCTCCTGCCCTCCAGAAGACTTTTGGGTACACTTTCACATCTTTATGGATTGGAATACTTTCCTTTTTTTTTTTTTAACCATACTCTAGCATTGCATTTATGTCCTCTGCAGTGGCACAAGAATGTGCTCATGGTGCAGCAGAAAAAGTAGAAGAGACAAGAGCAGAGAAACACTAGAAATGAGATTAGTGGTTTTCCCAAACTGAGAGACATGCTTTCTTGGGATGGCCTAGGGTTATAATGGGAGGATGCTGCAAGTGCACATGTGTAACTATTAACTGTGTAACTATGTCTGAGGTTTTGTCTTAATATTTGGGTTCTGAGATGGGTTTCATCGTTCTTAGTTTTGCTTTATTTCCAGTTGAGTTTGGGTTCCTGTGTTTATGGTCTTGACTACCTTTTGAGTTTTGTATTCTCTTATATAGCAGGTATTTCCTGGTTGGTTTCTTTATCATTATATTCTCAGTTTGAGATTATGTTCTCACCTTTTGAAATCTAGTTTCTGTTTGTGGTTAGGGCTGTAGTTCATATTTAATTCCTTGAGTTTCACTTTATCCTGCCTCCCAGTGTTCCCTTATATCTCATTAAGTCTGTCTCTGTGTTCAGGTAGTCATTTTTCTCTTGGGTCTTGTATTTAGTTTTTCTTGTGTGTCATTATCCTAATTATTTTCAGCTGTGTCTAGTTCCCAAGGCGTCTCCACTTCCCCCGTGACCTATTGTTTATTTAAAGCCTCAGTTGGTTAGTGTACTTTGTCAGAGTGTGTGCTTTTTCCAGCTTTGTGTGTTTGTGTTTCTTGCCTCATGTGCTTTTGGAATTTGACACTTTCCGCTTTTGACCTTATTAAAATGTTGTTGTTGTTCTTTACGCCTGCCTTCTGAGTCCTGCATTTGGGTCTTTTCCCAATTCCTGCTTCAAACAATGACGAAAGGGACAGATTAAACTGAAACTTTGTTTTTAAGGAGGGTTTAGGCTAAGCACATCATGATATACCAGTATATGTAACGACCAGCAAGACACAGAAGATGTGAAGGTGGATTTGGTACACAGGTGATCAATCCGACCAGGAAACAGAACTGAGTCAAAAACAACAGAAGTTTAATACCATGAGATTGCAGGGACACCGAGTCTACTGAGAGGAAACCACACAGCTTAAATACAAAGGGTAGACAATTAGATGCAGGCGAAACACATCAGGGAGGGGGCAGACCTGAAATATGAGACCAGGGTGTTTAACAAAACAACACACACAGGAAAGAAAAGAAAAACATGCAACTAAAGAAAAACAGAAAATAACTTATGAATTACCTGTAATGCTGACACACACACACACACACACACACCTTTACAAAAAGAACAATATGTTACAGATTCATATAACCTCTATAAACTTGTATTGTGAGTTTAAGTAATTTTAAGTAAAAACACAAAAATATATTGGACTGATTACATTATTGCTTTTTACATAATTTTATCATGATGTTACCTTATTTTGCCATGATGATTGTGTGCGAGCTCCAGTTTAATCGTATCGCCATGAATGATCTGGTGCTTCTTGTTTTATGGTCCTTTTATTAAATCTTTGTTTGAGTTTTGTGCATTGTAATGGCCGGTATGTATCTTCTTGTTCTGTGTTTTGTGTTTATGCATGTATGTTTGTTTGTTTATTTGCATTTTGTACTATCAATTATTGATTGGATGCATTTTAAAGACCCATAGGGTTAATGTGGCATTCGTGTACGCTGGTGGTCCCTATACAAAAACAACCAAAGCTGCATTCTGTTGTTAGAAAAATAGGTCTCAGTAGCTATGGTAAGCACAAGGTCCAGGAAAAACATACTAACCTAGAAACAGTTACTCACGTTCTTCTTTTGTTTAGGTCTGACAACAGTAACTCCCTCTTTTTGGTTTTGAGGAAAAATCACTCTCAGCCTCACCTCAAACTAGCTGACGACTGAATTCAGCAGCTCAGCTTCTTACTGGGTTTTCAAGCACCTAAATCCTGGCTTCTCTCCACGGGCTCCCTGTTCGTTTTAGACTTTAAAATTTCACTGGTCACTTCTAAAGCACGTCTGCAGCAGAAATCTTGGCTCTCAAGTGGGGCCTCTCTGAGGCTTAAATCTAAAGGTGACCCTGCTTTTGCCTCAGCTTTGGGGGCAATCTGCCTGTGGAGAAAAGGCTTTCATACTTAATTCACTTATTAAAACATGTTATTTATAGTTTTACTTCTGCGTGTTGCTGTCTTTTTAATATTTTGATTGTTATTACGGATTTTAATATTTTATTTGCATATAGTATTTGCATATAGTCTACTTGTTTCAACCTTGACTTTCTGTTTCAGTTAACCTACTGAGTAGGTTTTTCATGTTTTGCATGTCTTTCAAATCACTTTATTCAGAGGTATTTTATTTCATTTTGGGCTTTGAGTTTCTGTTCAATTTAGTTTGTTAGTTTATACTATTAGCCATATATACATCCCAGGCATGCACCAAAGCCTCCTGATGCTTGTCTGATTTGGCCACACTGATAAAGATAAAACTGAGGCCATATTCTGTTTAGTTTTATTTTGCCTAGTTTTGTTTCAGTTCAGTTAGTTTTTGTCGTTTCATGATGTCTAGTTTTTAATAATTTTAGTTTTTATTTCAGTTAAGTAAAATGTTTTTCCAACTCCAATTTTGGTTTTGGTTTAGTTTTATCTAACAATGCCAGCCTAGGACAGGAGCTCGTGTGACTGTTTTATGAGCGGATGTACGCTGCCACACTGCCATCTGCTGGCGGGGAGGAAAAGTGCACGACGGTGTCTTTCCTGGGGTTCGTTTTGGTTTAGCTGTGGACTCCGCTGATGTTTAAGGTTTGTTGACAGGAGGACGAGTGTAAAGACAGGCTGGACAGTGCGCACAAGCTGTTGCTAATTGCCTGATTATGTGTCGACTGCAGTTTTCTTTCAGAGAGGCGTCTCAGCCGTCCTTTAATTTACAGCTAAAGCGTAGCTAGCAAACTGCTAATTTAGCCAAGCTAGCTCGTAAGCTCAGTTAAGGAAGTGAAGGAAACGCTAACTTAAGTAAACTCTCCAGCCAACGACTTGGATTCAAACGAAGGGATATCTACTAGCGAAGACTAATTTTACCATGTAAGGTGATGAGTTAATTGTTAGCACAGGTTAACGTTTACGAAAGCTAACGTCCTTGTGGTAGTTAATGAGGGCTATTTTAGTGTCCTGACTACAGTGACCATAAACTGTGTATATTTTACCTTTCATATACGGACTATGAGCGGTATCCAGTGCCTTTAACTAAGTAGGAGTCCTACACAGTGTTAAAATGTTCCAATGCAACCAAAAGTCCACAAATTGGGGAATTATTTAATGAGTAGTACTACAAAACATTACATAGAAATACCAGAGCTGTTTTTTTCAAAAGTACTATATTATCTATACATTAGGTTATGATTGTTGTTTCATACCGATGAGTAGTTTATAAGTGGTTTATAAAATCGTATTTAAAATTTAGTGTATAAGTAGTCACTAGCTGCCAAACAAACTTTCCTGTGACATATAACTTTTGTTGTCTGTAGATTAACTATTTGAGTCATTTTTTTTAGCAATAACAGAGGGAAAGCCCGTATATTCAAGGATTTTTATTGTTATTCCAACGCGTACTAACGCAATTTTGCAGTCAGTTTCCGGTTAAAAGCCAACAAGAATGAGACGGCACAAGGTGATCGCCATAAATCTTTCTATGTAGAATAAACCCAGACAGTGGTCATCTACTTGATTGATATGAATGATAGTGTTCTGATATGTTCATCTTCTCTCTCACAGCGGCCCTGAATGCTGCAGATCTCAGCATGGAGTCCAGTGGGAAACCCTCAGCAGCACAGATTGTGGTTTTAGCCACCAGCTCGGCTCTGACTGCTTTCTTCTATTCCATTTACAGGAACAGAGTTACAATAGTTGCTAGATTAAAGGTTAGATTCATTTCTGTGTGATCTGTTTGTCATATGAAGAGTTGTAAGTAAATATATAACATTTGTATTCTACAGGAAGCAAAGAAAGTCTCCCTTGACCAGGATTTGAAAGCCATCCTGTCTGAAACTCCTGGAAGATGTATCCCATATGCCATCATAGAAGGTTTGCTAGTCCATTCTCTGAAAACCTAAATAAAGTAACTTTTGCTTTTATTGAGAGTCCTGTAACATTTTGCACACTGTCTTTATTATTACACACCACAGGTGTGGTGAGATCTGTGAAGGAAACGCTGAACAGCCAGTTTGTTGATAACTGCAAAGGCGTCATTGAGAGGCTGACGCTGAAGGAGGAGAAGATGGTGTGGAACCGCACAACTCACTTATGGTAAAAGGGTAAAAACAATGTTTTGGGGTTTTTTTTTGTCCTGAATACAGACCGTCCTCATGTTTTGTTAGTTCAGCTGAAATGAATAACATTTTCTGTCTTCGACCGTAAACATCTGCTCTTTGATCAAAAAGGGGCAATATTTATATTCACTATTTTTTTTTTTGGTTTAATAATGGCATACAGTCATCAGTTTCATCCATCTACCTAGAGGGAGAACAGGATTACGTATTGCCGTTTCACTCTCACAAAAAGCAATAACATCAGTGTTGTATGGGAGGGAGAGCAGATGGTAGCACTGACGCAGACAGCAGCCTGTTAAACAACTCAAGAGCCAAACACTAACTACTAAATGAAGCTTATGTCATGCTGAAGTCATCTTCCTGTCAATTAACTTGTCTCCACAGGAATGACCAAATATTCAGGGAAAAGGAAAAATGCTACCAACTCCTTATAGTCATTCTATCCATCCATTTTAAGCTACTTAACTGGGTTGCATGGGTGGCAGTCTAAGCAGAGATGCCTGTTTGAAGTGGTCACAAACTGAGAGGCATAATCTCTCCAGCAAGTCCTGGTCTGCCCTGTGGCATGCCTGAAACACCTCACCTAGGAGGTATCCTAGTTAGATGCCCAAACCACCTCAAACTGGGTCCTTTCAGTGTGGAAGAGTAGTGGCTCTACTCTGAGCCCTTCATGAATGGCCAATCTCCTCATCCTGTCTCTAACGGAGAGACCTGCTGCCCTCCACAGAAAGCTTATTTCCTTCTTATTCTCATTTTCTTCTTATCCTTTCAGTCACTACTCACAGCCACATGTGAGGCAGGAATGTAGGTCAACTAGTAAATCGACAGCCTCACCTTCACGCTCGGTTATCTCTGGTCCGCAGCATACCGTACATTGTACCAGTCTGCCTGGCATTCTCTCCCGTTTGTGGTCCTGTTTGTAGTGTAGATTAACATCAAGCGTTGGTCATGCACGCTCTGTTCAGACAGCTCTGCCGCCCAAAACATAGAAATGAAATATTTTCAGTAGCATGTGCAATTCACTATTTTCCACTACGTGCTACATGTCAGAAAGAATTGTGGAATAATGAATAAATAATGAGATGATTAATCAAAAACAAATAATCTCCATTTTGTATCATTACAAACTGAGGTTTGGACTGTTGGTGCAAAAACAAGACATTTAAAGATTGTGATTGTTTCCAAACAGGAACAGCACAGAGAAAATCATCCATCAGCGCATTAATACAGTTCCATTTGCCCTTGGGTCACATGATGAAGATATCACTACCACAGTCCGAGTCATACGTCCATTAGATGCTGCGGAGTTAGATCTGGAGACCACTTATGAGAACTTCCACCCGACAGTCCAATCCTTGTCCAGTGTTATCGGTCACTTCATCAGCGGGGAGCGACCGAAGGGTATCCACGAAACCGAGGAGATGCTGCGTGTGGGAGACAGCGTCACAGGGGTCGGAGAACTAGTCCTGGATAACAACCTGATCAAGCTCCAGCCTCCCAAACAGGGCTTCTGTTATTTCCTCACTCGGCTGGATCACGAGTCTCTCCTGAGGAAGCAGGGAAACAGCGTCAGACTGTGGAGGATTCTGGCGGTTGTGTTCGGCATGGCTGCCTGCTCCACGCTCATCTACATCCTGTGGAAGCAGTACATGCACCGCAAACAGAGCAAGAAGGAGAGGAGCATGCTCAAGGAGTTCAAGGAACAGCAGAGGAAGCGTTTGCGTGAACTTAATATAGAGGAGGGCAGCGTGTCCCCCACCAGCTGCACTGTCTGCCTGAGCCGGGATCGCTCATGTGTGTTTCTAGAGTGTGGTCATGTGTGTGCCTGCTGCCAGTGCTACGAGGCCCTGCCAGAGCCGAAGAAATGTCCCATCTGCAGGGCACCTATTGACAGGGTGGTGCCTCTTTACAACAGTTAATGTGTCAAAGTCCTTAGCTTTTTGCAGTCATTTGTCTTTCAAAAACTCAGTCTTAAAACTGACACTTGTTTCTGCTTTTACTGTGGCAAATCTATGTGCTGAATAAGAATGTGTCTACAGCTCCAATCAAATCTTCAAATCAAAACGGAAAACCAGAATTCATCTTGACTGAGAAAGTGAATTTCCCTCTGTCATGTTCACAGAGAAAAGTAGCTCTTTTTGTGCTCGGACTCTAACAGATCTTGGCCCTGCTTCCTCATAATCGATCTAAGAGGTTAAAAGCATTTTCTTGGGTGTGGAAAAAAGAAAAATGCAGTTTATCAGTTAAAAAGCTTGAATGTTATAGAAATATTTGTAATTGTTTAGTGAGAAAACACCGCTTAAAGTGCAGTTGTCAACAGCTTTTGTTGCCAAATTACACCAACACCCTTAGGAAGTTCCTTAAGATTAAGTCACAACACTTATATATACAATATGTATTTGAGCACTTATTATGAATATCTTTGTCATTCTTACAGGCACACCATGACAGAAAAATTTTATTTCAGTCAGAAAAGTCAAAAATGGTCCATCACTGGTTACAGTTTGATTTTGTTTCAGTTACTTTGTTATTGACCTTGTACGAAAATTACAAATCTCATACAAAGAGAGAAGAGGCATTGTGCAAAATGTAGCTGCTTTCTCTTGTCCCTGAAAGGTAGTCACAAGACATAAATAAAAATTAGCATAAGCAATAAAAACTGCAGTTAAACCTCCTCTCAGACCCATCTGCAGCTCTTTAGAGCCAGAGCAGAAGGCACTCTTTAATGTGTGGGTATCTCTACAAATGGGTTAAGTTATTTTGCATTTGGGAAAAATAGTTTTAAAAGGATAAAGAGATTGATAATACAATGATATTGGCCTTAAGCTGCTTTTGGGAAACGGGGTCCGCTTTGTTTATCTTAGTTTGTTTCCCTGCTGGCTGGCTTTTTTTTTTTTTTTTTTTTTAATGTATTTATTCTTTTGCTCTATTAAAGTAGCTTTACATGAATCAGTGCTCAGAATGTTTTTTGTTTCTTTTTCTTTTTTTTTAAACTTGTGCTGGGCCTTGGTGCAACTGCTTTTAGTTCATCCACTGTTGGAAACAAGCTGATTTAGCTCCTCCTCATTTAAGGCTGCTGTCCAGCGGTCTCAAACTCCCGGCCCTTGGGCTGGGAGTAGGGGGCGGGGCCGGATGCGGCCCGCGGGCCAGGAGTTTGAGACCGCTGGACATGAGGAGGAGCTAAAAGGAGGAGCTAAATCAACTTAAAGTAACCTTTAAGTTACTTTTTGACATTTCGCTTTCCCCTCCAATTAAGAGGAGTTAGCAAAATGTAACTTAAAGGGCTAAATTGTCTTATATTTTTTACATTAAATCGCGGGCCGGGAGTAGGGGGCGGGGCCGGGAGTTTGAGACTGCTGAAATTTTAAAAACATTCACCACCAGAGGGCAGTGTTTTACCAGTGGCTGCTGCTGTTTAGTTTTTCTCACTAATTCCATTTCCTAATCCCAGCCCACCATAAATAACAAAGTCGTCTCACTGTCTACCTGGTTAAAGTAAAGTTACATGAACTTGTTTCAACATCTTGTGGTACACATTGGTATTACAGGAAAGTGCAGCCTAGCTGTCATTCAACCAAAGCAAAACAAATATGTTTTGGACATGAAGTCAAAGTTTCTTCACATTCTGTTGATGATGTTTGTTAATTTTATAAGGTTTTCAGCTATTTTTAAATACAATAATTTACAATAAGTATCTTTAAGCTACCTTTCTTTGGTTGACTGCACCTCATAAAAAGATTTTTGAATATTAAAAAGGTCTGAAAAACTTTATCGTTTATGCAACAATTAAAAAAAAAAAAAATTATAATACTGTTCCACTTTTGTTTTTTATGGGTGCCTGGTAGGATGTAATGTGCTACTACTGCCAGAAGGTGGTGGTAAGCCACCTGGACACTGTTTGCAGACTCTCATTAAAGGAGGAATGAGCACTTTTGCCGTGTTGCATCTCAGCCAATTAATTTACAAAACTTCTTCTGTACCCACCTCAGATAATGTACTTGAATGAGTGAGAGCATGTGCTGGGTATTGGGGTTGCTGCTCTGTGTGGGCATGAGCAGTTATTCATACTGTGTTGGAGACAGTTTCTCACTCTGATTGGTTGGTTGCTTCCATTCAGGTACAGCAGATCCTTCCAAATGGCGCACAGGGAGGATTTTTTTTTTTCTTCAAAGATGATCTCTGTTACATCCAACTGTTGGAATATAGTGTTAATTCCAGCAAATATGACAAAAATTAATACTTACAAATGCTACCTACTGAACCTTTAAACAAAACCATCCAACAGCTACGGCCATTAAAAAGTCTTCCCGGCCCTTCAGAAAATAAAAACTATGTTCAGTGCAAACCATGCCAAATAAAAATCTACAGTTTCACACTGTTGTTCAAGAGCAGTTTGGGGTGGGGTTATGGTATAGTTCCCAGCAAAAATCAAATGGTATTTTGGCTTGAAAAGCTTTTTTGGACTTTATATAGTGACAACAATAGAAAAAACAGCTTGAAACCTAGAGCATTTAGAGCAGTTAGCTGAGCTTTTGGCTCACTGGGATTACTTGCACATTCATTGATCTCATGTTTAATACCAGCACCCACTGTTGCAACAATACATTTGACAGAAAGTGAGCAAAAGCATAGCAGGACCCCTTTAAAGTCATACTGTTTTAGCTTTGGTAAGGTCTTGCAGTTCAGTCCAGGTTGTGTTTTGTGCGGAGGAGGCAGAGCAAAGGCTGTGATTCACAGTAATTGTACAACTTTCTCTCCTTGTTCTGAAGAGTGGGAGCAAGCTGACCCTGTTGTGTTCTTTCTTGACTTTTCTGTGGGTGCCTGCTAATAGAGAGATGTGCAGTGGGTGCTCAGGCTTTAGTGCATTCAGCCGCAGTACACAAGAGAACAGTACAGGGGTAACCTCTGAAAACACCACAGCGACTGACTGCTGGACTTGAAATTAACTCACTGACTGTTTGCAGCTGAAACCTCATTAAAGACAAACATGGCAGTGACCAAGCAATTTCATAAGGCTGCCTCACTTTTTTTTTTAATTTATTATCAGCTGTTTATGGAAGTTGGAGATTTGTGCCAGGAGAGGGGGGTATTGGTCTGTGAGGGAAATCAGTGATTCAGGTCTTGGAATTAAAGAGCATGAATAGGCATAAAAATGTGACTATTAAATTCTTTCTGAATTATATGTAAGATATTCAGAACAAGGTGTGTACTGTACTGAATCATGCCTTTAGTCATTTGGCTGTTTCACTTTGGAGCTGCAAAAGGTTTCATCTTAAGCCCAAGTAAAGGTATGAAACCGTCATTTTGCCCACAAATAGATGGCTGTATTCAATTTTAGTCAGTGAAATTGAAAGGCAAAATGCTAGAACAGAAGTAGGAGAAAATGCTTTGGAACGGTTCAATTTTAGGCCAGCGGGGATTCATATCTGGCTCCAGAGGAGGCCATCTTACGGCAATTTGAGCACACAAGAATGCCCTTTGTGTTTCTAAATGATTCCATATTATACACAGGAAAAAAAAAATCCAATTTTATCCTCTCACTTGATGCCACAAAACCTCAGATGTATTATTTAACATTATATTGGAGCTTTGGCATTATCATTACATTAGTATTCAGCTGCTGGTCCAAAGATATTTATTTTCAAGGAGTGAGCTGATGCTGGATGGTCTCTGAAGAAACCTGAGCTAAATGTCAGACATACAGTGTAATCGAGCAGAGAGAGCATTATCTATCCACTCCTTCCTGTGGAATGTACTGATGGCCCTAAAAGCTCACTTTACAATCTGGCCTGTAACTGGCTTAAGGGTATTCATGCTGCTTTTTTTTTTGCTTTGCAGTGTTATTGTTGACATTTACATGTATCCAGTGCAATTCTGCTGGGATGTCATTGTAGGTCTGTCAGTTCTTCTGTCCATGGTTTTGGTTCGGTTCAGACTGAAATATCTTGCATTGCTATAAATTTTAGTTTGGGCGCTTGTGGTCCCCGTAGTAATTTGGCCAGGTGTTGCACTTTACATGAGACCCCACAACATTTTTATCCCTTGTTGGTCTGTCCCACATGTTGAGGCTCTGCTCCAGATTTTGATTGGTTCTAGCTTACAAAAATGAACATCCATGGAAACATGATAAGGATGTATCCCTCCTGAAACCCAAAGATGACTACCAGAAAGAACCATGGCAGAAGTAAGAGTTTGGTTTTAAAAATAATTGTAATAGAAAACGGGAGTAAACAAGTGGTTTATGGGCCTGATGCTTCTAGGCCTCAGAGATGTGGCAAAGAACTTGGCCTTTGGGGCACTGCTTCAGAGTGTTGAGGTGGATTAGGCATCTGACCGGAACGCCTCTAGGTGAGGTGTTTTAGGAATGTCCAACTAGGACATGGCTGGCTTAAGAATCCCTTGGTGTCCCCCTAAATGAGCCATCCCCCCATAGACAAGCCAAATGCCTTCTGAAGAACATTTTTATGAACAAGACAAAGATTGAGCTATTTGGCCACAATGATGAGGTATGTTTGGAGGAGTAAAGGTGAGGATTTCAAACCTAAAAACACTACCAACTGTCAAACGTGGTGGTAGCGTCATGGTCTGCGGCTGTTTTTCTGCCAGTGGTACTATAGTGCACAAACTGGATGTAATGAAGAAGGAGAACTACCTCCAAATTCTTCAGCTTCACTTCAAATCGGCACCTAGATGGTTGAAACTTGGATATGACTGGGTGTTCAAACAAGACAATGATCCCAAACACAGATCAAAACTGGTTTTGGGATGGATAAAACTGGCTAACATTAAGCTTCTGGAACGGCCTTTCCAAAGTCCCGACCTCAGCCCTTCTGAAAATGTGTGGATCATGCTTAAAAGTCAGGTCTGTGACAGGAATCCAACCAATTTAAACTCTACCAATTCTGCCAAGAACAAGGTCTAATATCCAGCCAGAAGTTTGTTGATGCCTACCAAAAACATCTGGTTGAGGTGCAACATGGTAAGGGACATTTAATCAAATATTATTGGTGCAAAATTTTTGACTGTAGATGCAGCCTCCAAGCTTTTGAGATGATTCTTTGCCACCTAAGTCTCACTCAGGGGGTCTGACTATGAGTTCTAACCTGTTACTTGATAAAACGTCAAACTCTTATGCTTTTTTTTTTGCTGCTCCTTTCGCTGTGGAGTTTGCATGTTCTCCCCGTGTTTCCGGGTACTCTGGTTTCCTCCCACAGTCCAAAGACATGCAGTTAGTGGGGTTAGGTTAACTGGTTATTCTAAATTGCTCATAGGTGTGAATGGTTGTCTCTCTGTGTTAGCCCTACGACAGGCTGGCGACCTGTAGCCCTATGACAGCAGGGATAGTCACACACAATATAGCTACCTTCCTTCTGTCTTTACCCATCATAGTTCCTACATTTAAAGTCCCTACTCTCACCTCCACATTCCCACCTCTCCTCTCTCACTTTCTCCAAACATGTCTTCCTCCTCTCCGCTTCCTTTGGATTCAGCCAACAGTAAGTGGTAAATGGACTGGTTCTTATATAGCGCTTTTCTGCTCTACTTTCAGCACTCAAAGCGCACAGTTTCCATCGACCAGCTGGCCAGCAGCACTGGTGGGGGATGCTGTTAACCCGAGTGCTGACTGATACCCTGACTGATCCGGTATGGAAATTGTACTGATGATCCGCATGTTTGATTTTATGCTAGATCCCCTTTCCTGACGCAACACTCCCCAATTATCCAGGCTTGGGACCAACACTAGGAGTACACATTATAACAATCACTGTTATTTAGGAATGAAATGAATATAATGGATGTAACCAAGCACCTTGTATCAGGACTATAGTTATAGCAGTTATGCAGCAAACCAAACAGCTTGAAAATTGGTTGAAAATCCAGCGAGTCATGCTAATTTTTAATTGGACAGACTTTCATTAGACTCTTCAGATTTTCTACTCCTTGTGATGGCACACTACACTGCAGTGAACAGCATGGACCAATGTGCTGTTTTTTAGTGGCACAAACTATTGTTTTATGCCTTTTCAATATCCACTGTGATCTGCAAATTGTACCGTACATATACTGAATGTGGGAAAACCAAGACATAAAGTTGAAATTGTATATTTTTCACCAGGCATCACAGCCTATTTATCTGTTTTGAACGTTTTCAGAATGCATTTCTTTAGACTTTAAAAAGGGAAAAAATTGGAGGTGTGTTCTTTTTTAGTTCCTATTGAGGCATAACAAAGTGCTGCACAGAAATGCCAGGAAAAAACAACATTCAAAAATGCAAACAGGATCAATCAAAAAAGGGGGAAAAAAGGCAGCCAGCAATCAAAAACAAAGAATAGAAAGACTGAAGGATCAGAGACAGACTACGGGCTTCTCATTTCTTTAATTTGTGCCTCCACATCTCCTTCCTTCTGTCTGCAACTCGGAAATCAGTCTCAGTTTGCCATGTTGAAGGATATCTTAGTTCTTAAAATGCATCTGAATGCGAGAGAAGCCTTGTCAGAGAGGCAATGCACAGGTGTAGCCTTTAAAAGTGTTTTTTAGCTTCAGAGTTTAAAAGAGGCGTGACACAAACTACGGGGAGAGGATGACTCCTTAAACAACTCATACTTTTTAACCATATGTATTTCCAGTTATTTAAGACAGTCTCTCCTTTACTGTTTATGCGTGATTGAAAAATATATTATCTTGTCACATTGCACTCTGTTGTGACTTTAATTAAGTGGCCCTAAATATTAAAAAAGAAATAATGAGCACCAAAACAAATTATGTTGCAGTTGTGCTAAGGAGGCACAGAAAAAGGAAAACAATAAACAAAGATCATTACAAAAACCATGACTAAAAAAAAAAACCTTTTGTTAAAACACTAACCATTTAAAAGGCTGTCATTGTTTTAATTGATAATTGGGGAAAGTACTTCTGCAAGCAACAGCCTTTCCCACTTTGCAACTCTCCAGTACTGTAAAATGACAGGGAAACCCGAAAAGTTCAGATCCTCGTGCCAAAGGCTGCTGTTCAGTGTGAGCTAAAGACAAAATTTTCTGTTATTTCTCAGAACTTTTTAGTTTCAAGTCTTTGCTATGAGATTCTGACCATATACTCAGCAATGAGGCCAAAAGATCACATTTGTAAGAGCATTATTGTTCAGCTAATAGTCACATTAACAAACAACTCTTTTCCTTTGTGCTCACAACATGAAAGCAGGTGCTCTGGTTCAACACCATGGAAACCCATCAGTCCAGTCGTGCAGTGCTTTTACCATCAGGACCAGTCACTGTTCTGAGAGCGAAGGAACCATCAAAGACATTCCTTCTATTATCTCCCACTTAAGTGTTTTGAATGTCAATGCGGCACGAGGACTGTGCAAGATCTGCACCGAGAGGGCTGCACACAGGCTTATTGATGGAAGTCAAATGATTGCTGTACAGCATCTATGGCGCATGGGTGGCTCCACAGTGGATTACATATTCGGCTAACAAGCGAAAGCACTCCGGTTTGATCCCCCAAGAAGACACAAATCCCTTGTGCCAGGAAGGGCATCCAATGAAAAATCTGCCAAATCAAATATGTGGCGCTACCTGCTGTGGTGGGCCCTTTGTGAATAAGGAAGCAGCTGAAAGCAGGTATTGATGAATGAAATTTGCCATTTAAAAGGTATCACATTTTCCTGCTCCTGCACCAGCTGGACCTGATTCAAATAACATGCCTGATATGTTTTTTCTCAGACAGCATGATTAATCAGACAAATTACACCCTAGACACCTATCTCAGTAGCACATTTGTACTTCACAAAAGTTCTTTTATTCTTTATAATAAGTGGAAATGGCATTTCTCTGTGCTAGTGGCTTATTAGAGAAAGGCAACCTTGAATCACTTCAGCTTTCCTCTTCCTTTTTTTTTTCTCTGAGAAGTGTTATTAACTGGTAGGGCAGTGGATTGATTTTTCCTTTTTTTTTTTTTTGGATGTAGTTGGCCTCCAGACACACTGTTCGGTTCAAGTATTTGAGTGCTATTACATCAAAAGAATACAATTCTTAGTACACAGCTGGTAGATTGCAATAAAAACAAGGTTAATCTAAAGCTTGCACAGTTCCTGCACTTTAAAATGAGAAAGATTTACTAATCATTTCTCTCTGGGACATTATTCTTATGTCTCCTAGTTCTTCAGTTTTATGTTAAGCTGAAACTACCAAGACCTCTGCTACTGTATGTTTCACATTTAATACCTGAGGCGGTACTGTATAAGGAGGGCAATGCAAAAATACGTAGGAGTGAAAGTCTTACACTCAGTCTTAGGTAAATATGTATGCATTTTTAGTATTATTAGCACAATATACTTGGAGTTATTGAAAGTAAAAGTACTTGTTTTACTGAATGGTGTCTTTGTGTTTTATGTTATTTATATTATCACTAATGCACTTGGATTGGGTTCTTGGTGAGTTTTGTTTTTTGTTGTGATTTTATTGTTTCTTGAGTTTCTGATGTTCTTATTTTCCCAGTGTTTCCCTGTCTTTGTCTCCCTCTGTTTTGTGTTTCCTCGTCTTCACTGTCTGCTTCCTGTTTTATTTTGGCGATTGCGTTTCCATGTGTCGCCTGCGCCTTTACTTCCTGCCTTTATCTTTCCCATGCCGCCTTCACCTGTGTTCCCTTCTTAAAGACTATCTGCTGTGCCCTCTTCACCTGTGTCATCCTGAATTAGCAGCCCTCTGTGCATGCGTGCGTGTGTTCGTCGAGCTCAGGTCCTCTACCAGAGGCCTGGGAGATTGAGGGTTCTATGCAGTGTCTTAGCTGTTCCCAGGACTGTGCTCTTCTGGACAGAGATCTCGGATGTCGTTCTTGGAATCTGCTGGAGCCATTCTCCCAGTTTGGCTGTTACGGCACCGACTGGTCCGATTACCACAGGGACCACTGTTACCCTCATTTACTTCACTTCATTAGAAAAGTTGTAATTTTAAAAACAAGAAAACATGCTGGAGGGAGTTTTTCCTTCCCACTGTTGCAAAGTGCTTGCTCATAAGGGGTTGGTTTTAACTTTTGGGTTTTCTCTGTAATTATTGTAGGGTCTTTACCTTACAATATAAAGCTCCTTGAGGCGACCGTTTGTTGTGATTTGGCGCTATAGAAATACAATTGAATTGAATTGAATATCGTTTATAAAATGAAATTAATATTCTTATTTTTCCTGCTGGAGAGATGATCCATTGAAAATTCTTTTTCATGCTTGTTTAGCCTCCATCCAAGGCTTATCCCAGCTTATCCAAAGTAATAAATAATTACTGATATTCATACCTAGAGACTGGCAGTACATGAATGGGCATTAGTATATAGAATATAGTGTATAGTGTGAATTACTTTTTTTTAATTTTTATTCTTCTTATTTATATGTGTGTGTATATATGGTTGCAGGTACAAAATACATTTCACTGTGCATTGTACTGTGTATAACTGTGCATGTGACAAATAAACACTATCTTAATCTTAATCTTACTAATGTAAACTAAACTATATCAAACCACAAACAAACTCTGATCAAATAACATAGATTTTCAAGAGCTTTTTAACATTTTCATGCAAGGCAACACTTTGACAAGAAGCAGATTTTATTATAGCAAAGTTACTTTCAGCTGCTCCCTTGTTTCCCAAGAGGCCACCACAGTGGATGGACCTGCACACTGATTTGGCACAGACTTTACACTTCCTGATGTAACCCTCCTAATTATCTGTTTTTGGGATCAGCACTACCCTGTGGCCCCTGAGGCTGGGTTTGTGTCTCCTCCTGGTCTCAAACCAGGGACCTTTTGTGTGTAAGGAAAATGTATTAACCAACACACCAATGAGCCACCGCTTTTACATTGGCTCAGTGGGCATACACAGCATTTTTATCCTTTGTTCTGCATACATTGAGACACTGTTCCAGATTTTGATTGAGTCTATCTTTTCTAAAGCCTGGTTTGTATCTAATGGCTGTGAAGAAAGTGGGGAAGGCTGTCATCATTGCTTAACTGCAGGCTAACCTGTAACCCATTTTTCCTGCCTTTGAAAGAAGATTTCCACAGAAAATTATAGAAACTACCACAAAGAAAAGCAAAAGCAGTGCCAATAAAGACTTGGAATGGGCAAAGTGGGTGGAAGAGCTTTTTATGCCAGTTATTTTTCAGTCATGTACATGGGAGAATATGACATGAAATGACAGAGTACATGCCCGTCTCACAAGAAACATGGCTCCAAAAGAAATGTGCCACTCAGTGAGTCCCCTGCTGAAATTCAGCAATGACTGCCACACAGAATAGCAGCAGGAAAAGTGGTTAACATCAGTCACTGGGACAGAAAGTTGAATACGTGAATAAAAGAGGACTTTGGCGTTATGAAATCAAAATTTACCTTTCTTTTATCCTTATTGTATTTTACTTACCAAATGAGTTGGAAAAAGTTGCATTCAAATAAAATATTTGTCAACCACTTGTAAATACTACTTAGTTGTTTATTTTTAAGTTCTCCTGTATACACTTTTCTCGGTACACCTTGCTAGTACCAGGTTGAACCTCTTTTGCCTTCAGAACTGCTTTTATACTTCATGGCACAGCTTCACCAAGGTGCTGGAATAGATTTTGGTCTGTACTAACATGATCGCATCACACAGTTGCTGCAGATTTGTTGGCTGTACATTCATGATGCGCTTAAACAGCTCTCACTTACTATTAACGCCATTACGCCGCTGCCAGCAGCCTGAACCATTGATACAAGGCATGACAGATCCGTGAGTTCAGGTGGTTTATGCCAAATTCCAAATGTGCCAGCAGAAATGGAGGCTCATCAGGCCAGGCATCGTTTTTCCCAATCTTCGTTTGTCCAACTTTGGTGAGTCCGTGTGAAATATAGCTTCAGTTTCCTGTCCTCAGCTGGCAGGCGCCACGCCTTCCAGTGTGCTCTTCTGCTGCTGCTTCAAGGTTTGACATGCTGTGCATTCAGAGATGCTCTTCTGCACACCTTGGTTGTAACAAGTGGTTATTTGACTTGCTGCTGCCTTCCTGTCAGCTCAAAGGAGTCTGGCCTTTCTCTTCTGACCTCTGACATCAACAAGGCATTCTGATGCTCGGTTTGAACTTCAATAGGCCGTCTTTACAATGTCAAAATTTCTACGTTTATTGAGTTGCTGCCACGTGACTGGCCAATTAGAGATTGCCATTAATGAGGTATACCTAATAAAGTTACCAGCAAGTGTCAGACACAAACACACTCTTTACCCAACATTTAGTTTGTTCATATAGTCAAATTAATAATAATAGTAATCTTATTGATTTAGATGAATAATTTATCTGTAGTGGGAATCTACTGTGGCTCAAAGTTTTAGTCTTACATTGACTTCAAAAACATTGAAGGTTAATAAACATTATAGACTGACTAACAGTTGAAATGCATGCAAAATGCAAATAAATAAAATGATTGTGAAGCAAAAAAATAAAAATAATTTTGCAAGCAGCACTTCCACTTGGCCATGATGTAAAATACAAATGAAGTTGCCACAGCAGCTGCTAATCATGTTTTTAAGTTCTGCGGGCCAAAGCAGAGACAATAATCATTTATTGTGCCCGACAAGCTTCCTCTGGGCCAACAGTCATCCCGACACTGCAGTTACTTACGTTTGCTCTGTATGCTATTTATGTCCACTTTAAACCGCTGTGATATAGTGGCCTGGATTAAATTAGACATCATCCTCCGTTCTGCAGCTAGACGAGTTTAAGTAGCTCGAATGTAACTGAATAATTATCACTGAAGTTGCACAGTTTACACATCTGTGAGGAAAAAAAAATAAGCATGACGACGGATGTGCGCATGGAGCTAAATGAGCACTTTGATATTTTCCAGCCTGCGTCTAAATTAACCTTTGGCTTCCATCAGTGTTATGTTTGCAAAATCCACAACTTTCCTCACTGTGGATAATGTCTGATCTAAATATGGGGCCGTAAATGAAATGACACAACATTCGTTCAAACAACACGTCTTTACATGCATTATAGTCAGTAGCTTAGCAACAGGACACAGTTCAAACTTTTATAAGGTTTTACTTGTGTGTGTTGCCATGCTGTGTAATATCACAACACACCTGAGAAAATATCATGATCTTAAATTAGCATTTTGTGCACGTGCTCTTCAAAGCACTGCACACTCTCAGGAACTCTTTAAGGCTTGTTTGATCTCTCTGACAGGGGTGAAGATGGTTATTAGTGCCGCAGTAATGAGCTTTCATTTTTCTTACCCAGCACTCTGTTTGCTGGTTCCCTCTTCCCCCATTCCTCCTTCATTCACCCTTTTCAAACCTCTGGCTCTCACGCTGGGCATGTTATACCTTGTAACAGGGTGGATGGTATAAATGGTGCCTTGTCGTCCTAATTACTATCACCCTCTTTGATTTCAAGGACCCATATAATGGCAGCTTTTTGTTGTTAATGAGACTTGTGCCATGTCACTCGGGGGAAGGAATATTACCAGTGTAGCTCAGGTCACCTTGACTTCAATTCACCTGCTGATGGGGAAAACGCTGTAAGCTGAATGTGTAGCATGTGAAGCCAAAAGTGTTATTAACTGTCTGCTCTTTACTTTCACACTTATTTAGTTGGAGCAGTCTAAGTCAGCATGGCTCCAATTCAATTAATTTTATTCTTATAGCACCAATTCACAACAAAGGGATAAGGCATTTTATTGCAAACACCTTAAAAATACACATCATAAAAAAAGCTGAGAATTGAAAGATGAGAAACACACAATGGAGAAAAACGGTGGCACAGAGCTTAGTTTCCATCTCGCACAAGCTCGCGGGAAACTCAGGTGAGTAGCATGAAGTAGCAGTTGTCAACTATTTGCTATAAACTGTATAAAATATAAAGGTATCCATGGTGATGTCACATGCTGGTTTCTGAAGACTCAACGTTTGAGTTTTGGCTGCTGCCATGTTAGGAGTTAGGAGGAGTCGAGCCATCAGCTGGAACCAAGTTAAAGAATCATAGCTTCAAAAATTAGCCACGAAGTCCTATGATTTGCTCCCATTCTCCAAACGCTCTCTTTTTTTCTCCTGTGCAGAGGAATCCTTTATGTAACATAATAAAGTATTTATGAAAAGACTTTACCCGCCTCTTATTTCTTTAGCCAGACTTTCTGTCTCTGTGGAAGCAAAATTTCACAAATTTTTGGTCCTGTCCTTAACTGTTCTCAACACTGACCTACACAAAAGGCACCTAACTCAGTGTTGTGTCTACACATAACAGGCAACTTAACAAAGAACCAATTTGTAACTGCATCTGTAGGAACATTGTTACAGGCAGCCCGTGTCATGGTGCTGGGCCGTGTTTTGTGTTTTTTGAAATTCTGATATTGTTATTTCTTCTGTTGTGTTTCATAGGTTGCTTATGATTCTTAGGTTATTGTTAGTTTTGCAGTTCTGTATTTTTCCTTAGAGTTTCCGCTTTGAGTTACAGTGTTTTGTGGTTTTCCCTCAGTATGCCTGCATCCCTGTGTGTCATGTTTAGTCATTTCCTGTTTTACTTTGTTAGTTCTTGTCTTGTTTGATTTGTGTTCAGTTTTGCTTCCTTTGCCTGTTAGATTCAGTTCAGTTGTGCTCCCTGTTGTGTCCTATCTCCCCGATTACCTCATGTGTGTATTTAAGCCCTCAGTCTTCTTCTGTTCCTTGTCACGTCCTCCCTCATTCCCTGTTCTGTATTCCCAAAGTATCCTAGTCAGTTTGATTATTTGCTCCTGTAAAGCCTCTCTGTGTTTTTGTGAGAATCCAGCAATAAAGCTGATTTTTTTAGTTTATGTTTTGCCTCCAGAGTTGTGCTTTTGGCTCCATATCCTGTCTGCCACATGTCCAAATATGACAGCCTGTGCATAATGGTTCCCATTTCTTTAGCTGAATCTTTAAAAAATGGCAAAGATAACACAGTGACAGGGATAAAATATTTTTGTAACAAGAAGGTGATTCTCAAGGAGCCATTAGCTGAAAACATGGCATACCTCAGCATGGTTTACAGTATGTGCTTAAAATTTTGAGGAAACCAGACAAGAAAGAACTCTCCAGCAGATGAACAGTATCTGAACATGTCCTTAAGAAATATGAGAAAATCCAGCAAAGATCTGACACAGAATGTGGGAGATGCATCTGGTCCTTCTATCCATCTACTGCTGTCTGCAGCATCATCATTCTTTCAGCGGCTGAAGTGGGATGAAGATGGGTGGTGGCAAGTCTTATGGAGTGAAATTTGACATTTTTGCTTCAAACAATGAGAGTCTGCAGCCATCTTTGAAACACGGTTCTGTCATCGATTGGTTTTGCCTTTCAGCCAGACAACACAAGAAACACAAAAACCTGCCATCATGGAACATCATCATCACCTTGGCTAAAATGGTGTAAGTGACTAGAAAAGTTAAATAAGTGAGCGGCCTTAATAAGAACACCTTGTGAGCTTTAGTAGCTCACCTCCAATCAGACAGTTTATGGTGCCTGACCAGAAAGGTTTCTAGTTTCTGGGTTTGTTTCTGGTTTATGGAGCCTAATCAGGTGTAGTGTTTTTTGCTCTTTTTTTTTTCTTGCATTTTAGTTGAGCCTTCAAGTGTTAGATCTGAGTATTTTTGCTCTGTTCTTGTTGCCTGTGTAGATCATTGATTTCCATGTTCTTTCAGGATATTTGTGTCTTGTCTCCATAGTTCTGTTATTTCTGGGAGCTTCCTCCTGATTTTCCTTTTGAAGAGAACCTCTGTGGGGCTCTTGCCTGTGGTTGGGTGATCAATACACTGATAGGTTTGGAGGTACATTCAGAGTCACTTTTTCCAGTTTGGGCCTTCTGATTGTGTGATGTGAATCCCTTTTCATGAGTAAAGAATAAAGTCTCCCCATTTCACAGTTGGTTTATGCCCACTGCTGTGTCACTTTACCATGTAGTTTTCTGTTGTACTGACATGAACAACAGGCCACAGTCATACATGACTGTGAGACCAAGGTGACTGAAGTCACCGTAAAGTGTGTACAAGATGGACGTCTCCATTGGTTGGAAATCTTCCTAGTTTAATACAGCCATGGATGGAGACTCATTGATCTGATAAGGATACATTAAAAAGGATCATTGAAAGACCAAAATGCTGGTATGAGCAGGACAGTGCTGCCTTCATTTTCAGATGATTCTGTAGTCACACTAGAGGAAACAGTGGCTGGAGACCATGGCATGACCAAATTTATAGCCAATGTGTACTGTGATGTCATTGCCTTTGAAATGGTTGCTTCAAAGACAGGGGATGCATTGCAAACCAACTGTGCTCATCTGCGCAGACTGACTCAGATTGATTGCAACATGTTGGCAATATGTCTGCATTTATAAATTAAGACTGCGGTTATTTGCAAACTTTCACCAATCTGTCAGAGTGACCGCAAGTCAGTCCAAGTAAACCGCGATTGACTGGAGACAGGTTGCCTCCCAGCAGGTGGCCTGCGCAATCGCCTTGTGATCCCAAGTGGTCCCTGGAATTGCATTCAATCAGTCATTGACATAAAAAAAAAATTCAGCACAATCTCAGCGCATCTCCAATCTCATTTTACATCCTGCATAATGCCAATAAAGGCATTCTATTCTATTCTATTATTGGGCACCCATCAATTTTTTCCTAGTTGCATGGAGGTTGCCATCCTATTTGTACTTTAGTGTGACTGTGCTGTTACATACCAGGAATGTCACCAGGGACACTCAGTTAATAAAACTTGAAATGAAAATCTTCCAGTCTGCCACTTAAATACAGCCATGGATGAACTGCAAATAGACTGAGAAAGACAGACTGTGCAAACTCATTGGTCTGATAAGGATGCATTCTTTGAAAGATCAAAATTCCGGTATGAGCAGGATGGTGTTGCTTCCTGTATTTTGAAGGAAGATGAGTGTGGCACACCAATAGATAAAGCTATCATCAACATAACAGGAGAAGCTGTATTAAAAAGACAGTGGTCCAAGCACTAATCCATGAGGTACACCTTTGTGGTAGTAGAGGGACAATAATGACTTTAGACTCAGATCTTTGGTTGTAGACTTATTTTATTACATGCACCTTCGGAGCTGGTCAGAGAATTAACAATTATAAAGACACAGCAAAAGCTTTCAACAGACTCAAACAGGTAACGATCATTTATAAAGGCACAAACAGCAAGTTGAAAGATACTGCACCTTACAGCTGACTCGGTACATAAAAATTACTTATTTCAATTACAGCTGCACTAAATACTGCAATTACAGGACAAAAATATTACTATATGACATCTACATTGTATTTCTCAGTTCAGAGAGGAAAATACTGCACTACTGGCTCCAATGTGCCAATTGAGTCATTAAACACCATAACAAACACCTGTGCTCATGCAGAAAGACGTATGCAACTCAGCCTGAGTGAAAAAAGGAATACCTGAGTAAAGCAACACCGAAATGAAGGGGGAAAATAGAAAATAGAAAATTAAAGCTGAAACATGCTTAAAATGGACTGAAAAAGAAGAATTAAAGAAAAAAGTTTGAAAGAAGGGTATCTACTGTATATATTTTTAAATGAACCAATTGTTACTGCAATGAACAGGTTTTACATTTTCAACCGATTTAAACCTTGTTTAGGCACTTGAGGTAACGAAGCTTTGACAGTGATAATTAGCAGGGGCCATTCATCTTTGATTTCAAGAGTAGGACTTTTGATCACTGTACATATTCTTGAGGAGAGGGCTGCACCAGCTGTTTGCACTGGGCCGCCTACACATTACAACTGATTTAGACTTCTGCGCTGAAACTTTGTAGAGCCGAAGACATAACCTACATAAGTCACAGATGCTGTTGCCAGCATTCATGCTTGTGAGTGGCGTTACTACCTTGTGGTCATGTCCCAGTTTTTCAGCTGCAATCCCAGCCATGATAGAAACAAATAAAATGCTGGAACTTTTTTCCCTTTTTTTGTTTTGTTTTTTTGTGTGTGTCCCTCAAGTTTTTCCTTTTTCATGCATTCCCTCATACCCATTTCAATAGTTTCTGTAATCTCCTTCCAGGAATTTGCTGACTTTTATTTTACATTAAGGCTAGGTTTATTATTCTCTCACAGCCATTCTGCAGCCAAAAGGTAGCCAGAAATGCATAGGAAGAATCAACGGTACTGAACAGGCCATAGATTTAACACAGAAGTATAAATCCTGTTACATCTGCAGGAGCTGCTCAGCCTCTGAAACCCATGCCATGTAGCGCCCAGGGTGCAGTTTCTGTGCTGATGCCAG
Organism: Archocentrus centrarchus; assembly: GCF_007364275.1. NCBI lineage: Eukaryota > Metazoa > Chordata > Actinopteri > Cichliformes > Cichlidae > Archocentrus > Archocentrus centrarchus. The sequence continues at coordinate 8,080,387 of NC_044352.1, read as the reverse complement.
AGGAGGTTTGGTACTCTGCAGGTACTGAGTGAGCAGAGGTTTGGTGACTTTTATGCACTGTGCACCTCAGCACTTAGCCACCCCACTCTGTACCTTTACGTGCCCTGCCACTTTGTGGCTGAGTTGCTGTGGTTACTAATCACTTCCACTTTGCAGTAATGCCATTTACAGCTGATTGGGGAATATCTAGAAGGGAAGAAATTTCACAAACTGACTTACTGCAACCGTGGCATCTGATTACAGTATCATTCTTAAATTCAATGAGTTCTTTAGAATGACCCATTCTTTCACAAATGTTTTTAAAAGGCACCTGAATTCAAAGATTACGAGGCGTGGCCCATGCTTTTGTCTATATAATGCATTTAATATATTTGAAGTCAATATGTTTAACATATCTGAAGAGCACATTGGCCCAGCAGCTGGTGTGATCTCGAGTATTAGAAGCCTAATTTTTGTAGTTTTGGAAGCTATATTTTGAGAAGCTTCATTTAGAAAAACCTTTAATACTTTTTTTAAAAATTCTAACAGGATAATGACAAAGCTTATGTCAGCTTACAGCAGTTTAACCTGGCAAGTACAGAGAGCAAATATTATAAAACAACTAATCTCTGTGTGAACACTAGTCTGTGTAGTGCACCCCCTTTTAAATTAGTGTAAATATCCCTTCTACATAGCAAACTTTCAACTTTCAACAAAGCTAACTCTGAACCTTCAAACTGCTGGTGCATCCAGCTCCACATGTTTTTCTTTTAAATAAAATAATAATAATAGTAATAATACATGATGACCAAATCTTATACTCTTAAATAAGTATAATTACATAAGTGAAAAATAAAAACTGTATGAAGGATAGATAGTAAATTACATGCTAGAGAGATACACGTTCATAGATCCCCACATATACCACATATTTTTTTTAAACAAAATATTAACTTATACGATATATTTTCTCTAGCTTTTTGCATATTTTTCTTTCTCTGCTACAATTAAACTGCAAAAAATGGCAAATAGTACTATCACTGCAATGGCATTGAGCATTAGAAAAGAGTGCCAGTACTGAGAGCAAGTAACCAGATTATTATTTTCAACCTTTTTTCCCCCCACAGAGCAATCTAAACACAATGTATTGTTGTAAAAATGGTATGTGCTAAGTAGTGAAACAGTTTCTCCTACCATAGTTTTGCAGCATTCTCCGTGTTACATCAATATGATGACAGTAATAGCTTTTCTCAGATGATGATGGTTGGTGGTCCAGCATGCTACAAATTTAACACTGGCATTCCTCTCTTTCAAACTCAAATTAGTGGCATAAATCAGATAGCTCCATTGCTAACAGTGATCCAGATACAGCATATGGCACCAGCGAGGTAACAGCTTGCACACACTGTAGTGCCTCTGAAGAGCCTGTGATATGTTTGGAGGAACAGCACACAAACAGAAGAAAACACACACTGTTCACAACTGCAACGCAAAATCAGACTCCAGAGGACAAACTGCTGATCAGAGAATAGCATGGCCTCAGTTAGCATAGTATCGTAAGGGATTGAGTACTTTCAGTTCTGGACTAGCAGGACTCAGACGCTGTTAGGGTTGTAACAGAGCATGTTCAGTTGCAGGTTTTCATCCCAGTGTCTGAGGATGATGAAGAGCTGATTAGCAGCAGCCTTCACTGAGGCTAAATCCCGGCCTTCTGGGATGTCCTGCTCACTCAGCCACATGCTGGCCTTGGCAGCTACCAGTTCCCATTCTATAAAATAGTTGGCAGAGCTGTGCTCCAGCCAGGCAAGTGCCACCGCTGTGGCCCACACCATGCTTTCTAGAGCCGATGGTGTTTCCAAGCCCCCTGACCCAGAGCTCTGTGCACTGTCCATCTGGGAGTGCGGGGAGAGCGGGGGATTGGCAGCGACAGATGGGCTGGCTAACGAGGAGGGACCAGCATCCGTCCAGGTGCTCCTGGACAGATGAGACGGGCTGTGAATGCCTGCGGTGTGCTCTGCAGGTTGCTGATATGTTTCTTGCTCAAATGGTGATCTGTAGCCGTCATCAACGCTCTCGGTGTGGCGGCTGCTGGAGTGAGACAAGTGGCCCAGGCTTGTGCGGTGGCTGGTGAAGGGGGATGTCCACTTTAGCTTGTCCATGGGCACATTAATGGCATCACACAGAGCCGCGTCCAGGGGAAATGCACCGCAAGCCAACTGCAACAACACCTGCGCAGAAAGAAGTTGTTAGAAAATGTATTCATTTGTTTATTTATTACAGCCTTTAATCAATCTGCGGTGAAGCAGAGGGTGAAAATGTGTTTGGAGTGGATCCTAAATCGTTTTTCAGTCGGTAGATTGTGTGTTTTTCTTTCTGCATATCAATAAAAAAGAGAAGTGAGGAAGCAACTCCACAGCTGATTCAAATTCACGCTGCTCTTCTGCACCGCATCTTTTTACTGCTCCAATCAGCAGCTTGTCGTGAGGCGTTCTGACCAAGGATTCCTCGCTGTTAAAGGAAGAGGAAATCATTTCATGGGAAGCTAGTCCACATATCTTTTAATCTGCAGCTATTAATTTCTGACACACAGTATATAGACAGTGTGGCATGTGCCGAACAGTTAAGAGCTCCCTTCAAGGTCTTGGTTATTGAAAGGGAGAGTCATGGACTTATAATATTAATTACCGATATTACAAGCAGCCTATTATTCCATCCATCATTCCAATTTCTTTTGCAGTTCATCAGCAAACTGACGCCACCTGTACAATATATTTCTTATGTGCTTAAGTCTCATTTATTCCAAGTGTATATAATGTCTGACTGACCTTTTTTCATAACTGTTTTCATTTTTCTCAAATTATTTCTTTGAGAGACTGCATGAATTTGCAGACAAAGAGATTTGATATGTCGGATTTAAATCTACAATACAGCATGCTTACGTGCTGTGCACCTTAACGCCTCGGGGCTATTCGGAACAGCCTAAATGACAACTCCTCGTTCACTCTAACTCAACGGCCTCTGACACAGTCACAGTCTCTGTCAGCTCGAGTTAGCGTATCTTAGCAAAGCATTCACACGTAAAGATCTGCAGCCCACCAGAGGAATGTAGTCTTTGTTCTCGATGTCGTTCTCTCCGATTGAATCACCGGACTTGCTGTGAGATCGACACATGAATCCTTTGGCAGCTCGAGTTAGCAGACGAGTCCTGCTGAGGGCCAGCCTTAAAGGGGAGAGGGGGGGCAGAAGTAAATTACAGTGAGCAGTATGTGAAACACACACCACCATGAGATTTAATCCACTGATTGTAAGTGGACAGAAAAGCAGCAACTTCTTTCTTTTCTTTTATGTAAAGATTTACGCATTTTCGAAGTCCAATTTTTAAAAAACTAGGATTTTTGTTATAGGCTATGAGGGGTTTTTTAGCCTCTAGGCATTTCCATGCCTACGGATAGAAATACCTTTATCTATGCTGAAATATCTCCAAGAACTATTGAATGCATGGATATGAAACTGCACAGACCACAGACGTTTTAAGGTGAACTAACCTCGAGGTGTGAAAAGTCAAGTCAATGCAGAATTGCCTTAAATCTGCATTCCTCTCTAAGGTCCAGCAGAGGGCAACCTCTGAAGAAGTACAACTGGATAAAACCCAATGAGAAAATGACTATACTGCTCACTTTATTTATAACCTCAGTAAACACGTCTAACGAGTTTATGGTCTCAATCACTAGTTTAAAGTAATAGTGAAACGCTGAGTCCACAAGTTGTTTTTGTAATTTTCTCTCTGCACTCCACCACAGTGGATTTTAATGCAAACAAGATGTGATGGAAGTGCACTGTCAGCTTTAATTCAAGAGGTTATAAAAGTATTTTATGTAACTATTTACAAATTTGACATTTTGATACATAGAGGCTCAAAGGTAATTAACATTGTGGTGATGCAGAGATGCAAAATTACAAAAATGTGCCATTGTCCAAATATTTATGGACTTAACTGTAAGACATTTGTATTGTATAACATAACATTAGGAAATTGCTGCCCCATGTAAGGTCAAAAGAAGAGAGACACAGTAAAGCAGGGTATTCCTCAGGGAAAGGCTTATGATTTGAGAGTTACATGAGAATGCAGTGTCCTCAATTTCTCGGTCGTATCCACCCCTCAGTCCCCTCATTTGATTTGAACAAACTGAGATGGCCGAGGCTTCCAAACAGGATTCTACAACTCAGTTTCTTTGTGAAATGCTTCAACAGTCATGTGATTTTTTTTCCTTTACAGGTTATGAATGCCATCAACCTGCAAGAGACTGAAGACAAAAATTAGCCTGTATGGCTAAATTTCCCATATTTACATGATGAATTTGAGCGCTCATGTTAATTAATGTGAATTATCCCTTTTTAAATGAAATAAACATTATATTATAAATATAAATTTTGCAACAAAATGTAACTTTGTCTGTTAGCCCATTATCTAACACCAAAATCAGGTCACAGTTTGAGTTAATTCAGAAAAGAGACAGATGTCTAATGTGCCTATAGGGGCTGAATACTCCATCAGAAGTGCTTGTAGGATTGTAAACTCCCCCCCAAACCTTTTTGATTGGATTTACGTCACTTTTCATGCAATGGTATGAAGAGTTTTAACATTAGAGACTGTCTTGAAATATGTTTTTTTTTTTTTTTAACATTTGTACCATCTGGGCTCTTTCTTTCCTTCATTTGAACAGTGATTCACTCTGCTGAGGCATCAGCATGTTGTAGTGTAAACTAGGTATTTTAAAAAGAAGCCGCTCACAGAGCTGCAAGCGTGGCTGCAGAGTCTTTGTCTTCAGGAGAAGAAATTGTAACTCACCAGTTCAGGGTCACAACTTATACGTTAACCTCAATACAAACACTGAAAGCCAAACTCAGCTGACAGGAATGGATAAAGATGATGTTAAGAAAATTTTCTGCCCTGTGAGGCAGCAGAATTACAGTATAATGCTTAAGTCCCTAGTGTGGTGATAGCGCCAGCTTCAGCACATTTATTCAGACAGCAAGCCTCCAATCACCCACCTGGCAGAAAAAAGGCTTTCCACCGATTTCTGTGATTGGTCAGAGGTCACAGAGGGACTCCTCTGGGAGACTTGGAGACAGCAAAACACAGAAAGAGGCAGAGTTAGCCAAGGTAAAGAGAGAAAAGCGAAGCAGTGGCATCATTTTTTTTTTTTTTGTCACTTTTAATTTTGTTTTCCCTCCTGTGTGAGATATAATAGTGGTGAAATACACCAACTGAGATGTAAGTGACAGCAGAAGACATTCCAGTGGCTGTCTCTCCTCTCCAGAAGAAACCCTTTTGTTTGTTTCTCTTTTTTTTTTCCCCAAAAAGATCCAGACAGCATTTGTCAATACAAGCCAGCAAACTGTGTCGGCTTCTGTCGTCACTTACAAGCAGAGGGACTAAAATGTCAATAATCTCATGTTTCTCATTTGAACCAGTGCAACTATGCTGCAGAGAAAACGACAACAGAGAGCCAGACGGTTTATGTCAAAGGTCTTTGTGGAGGGAAAATTGAGGAGACACAGCAAATTCGCTGACCGTTTGATGTGTTACACTTACCCTCTGCAAAGCTACACCTCTCCCAGCCGGCAGAGGATGGGGTGCTGCACGGAGACACGCCGTCCTCTCCACCTGAGACGATGATGAAAAAGATTTTAAATTAACTGTCAGCTGTGCTTAATTTTATTTCTTATCCTTCCAAACCTAAGAGGACATTCTCCTTTTTAAAAGGGCAGTAACTGTCTAATAACATGGATGCAACTCATCTGTAACTGGCAGTGCCAAGCAGATGCTCGAATGGCGTGCTCATCTTAGCTCCTGCTGTTGCTATGCCACCACTGAAAAATCAGTTTAAAATGTTGTGACCCTTTGCTGAAGCTGGATTATTTTTAATGTAAAGTAGCACACCGCTCTCTGAGCTCAAAATCTCACAGCTCCCTGAGCCGGCGATACAGGACTGAAACCTTTACATTTCAAATAAACCAAGATTTCAGTTCATAAGTATGATTCTTATCCTTTCCCCAAAGAATAATATTCCTTTAACTGCTTCCTTTGATCATATGCTCTCTGCTTTCCTCCTGAATAAAAGCCCTCTTTATGTCTCATTTCTTTCTGCTGTATCTCTAGTTGGTTATTGATCTAGGAATGAAAGCTCCTTCCCTGAGACTGAAATGTGAGCCAAGAATAAAAAAAATGCAGCCTACTGTTGGGCAGCAGGACATCTTCGATTTCCTCCGACATGCCGCCAGACTGAGAGCGACCCAGCCCAACGGAGTAACCTCTGTTTTTCCTGCTCCCTGACCGAGAGCTGGAGTGTGAGCTCCTCTTAAGACCATCACCTGAAAACAAAATTTAATCATGAGATATTAACAGGTGCTGCATAATTCAGACTTAAAGAAAACGGCACTTTAGTCTAAATATGACATGGGTCATTTAAGTTCTCGGACATGAGATTTAATCATAATTTAATCATAAAAATGTTTCCTACCCTTTATTTTTTTAACCTATTTCTTGGGTTCTTTTGTGGCAAGATGTTATAAAAACTAGTCCACTGGTGTGGTAATGATAATATAGTTTGCTAGTGTGGAGTCAATTATGACCCCAGAAAATTGTGGAGTTTTTTAATAAGTGGCTTTGATTTTATTGTAATTTTCAACTGCTTATTACTACATTATAATGCCTTGCAGTGAACCATGGCTAAGAAAATTTACTACAGCAGAAGTCTTGGGGTCTACTCTAACCCTTTTTGCATAAAAATAATTAAAAACACTAAATCACAAATGACATTTTTTAGAGGAAAGAAACAAGTATCAAAAACAAGTATAACAAAAAGAGCCATTTTAAGAAAAAAGTATATATAATGAGATGAATATAATGAGGTACCCACTGACCCACTCAGTCATGTTCACTACAGGGTTAAGGAATAGTTGGAAACTTTCTGGAGTCTCTGTTTCATGGAAATCATGTTTTTTGCTTAATAAGAGCAACTTTAACATGTTTAAGGGGAGGAGCAGGTATTGATTGCTGCCCACAGAAACAACTTTTGAGATCTTGTAGCTTCTGCCACAAATGAAGTGATCGACTTGCTCCAGTTGTGTTGAAGCTGACTGTCGGTCACTGGTGGACACTCCTGGCTCTTGTTGCACAGGTTTGCCCTCTTATACACACACAATCGTATATTTATTAATATCCTTTGCTCCCATTGGTAGACTCTTGCCTCACAGTTGAGACTTTTGCATTGCAAACTTTTTATGTTACCACTACATGTTGCTGAATTTAATTTACATTTCATGATCTCTACTTGGCTTATCACTGATTATCTGTTCCTGTATATAGGCCCTTTAATGTGGTGCTTTCAATTGCCTTATTATCACTCTAGTGATAATAGTTTCCATAAAGTATTATTTAATGGGAACCTGTTATTCCATCTTTGGACTCAAGTGGAGTAGCTTTACATAATTCATGCTTCAGGTTAATCCAAGATCCCCAGCTCACTGTCTGAAACAAGCCATTTTAGCTCAACTTCCTTTAAGGCCAATGTCCCTTTAAGACAAGTATCTTTTGATTGGCTGCCCCTCACAAACAAAAGGTTTAAACAAGGGGCAACCTCAGAAGTTGAAAGATCAAGCGAGCGTGGAAGTGCCAAAAACTGCAGTTCCTGTGGCTGCCACTGGAGCCTGGTTTGAAAAGGGAGTCATTCCCGTGTTAAACTGTACAACTCTACAGCACAAAAAGCCATTTCCCAAAATATCACACTTCAAATATGACACTACAAATGGTTCTGTCAGACACAACAGCAATCTTTTTAAAAATAAGCAGATGATTAAACATTTTTATTGCAACTTTGTTACTCTTAAGCTGCGTTACTTACTAGGGTTTAAGTATTTAATGCATGTCTGCAAATACTCATTCGTGTCCAGGTCAATGGGAACAAATGCTGTGTACTTGCTCAGTATATTGCAAGCTTTGCTGGTGTGAATAGCATATAACTGGTACTTCCTGCCAGACCCTGTGAATCACAATGAGCAGAAAATCATTATATATATATAAAATCATCATGTTACATAATATTACATAACACTGTATTTGATTATATAACATAAAATAAAATGATTCCAAACATATGTTATCAGTGACAATAACCATCAATGACATGTGCTTATTTTCTTTCTTGTTATGAAGTAAATGAGAGGATTAACACTAGTCTGGAAAGTAGGAGAAACAGCTCATTTGACTCCATTCAAAAGGAAAATAATCCACATTCCAGGATCTCTAAAGGACCTGATACCACCTAACACTCTGTATCGAATGGATAGACCTGACAGTGATGTTAGTCCTTTCTAAAAAGCCTTTGGTAAAAAAAAAGTGAGTAAGCTAAAATGACCCATTTGTTAAAAGTTTTATATCTAAAATGCCAAAACCAGATGAGAGACAGCCAAATATCACATTTAAATGGGTAGGAGGCCTACTGCCGCTCTCTCTTATAATCTTAAAATTTACTCAGCATCCCCCCAATCTTCTTTTAAACATTTAAATCCCCACAGAGCTCACCGTGTTCAATCTCACACTCCTTATCAGCCATGTGCTCAAAGTCATTCATGATGGAGCGTCCGGCCAGGTGGTGGAAGGTCTCGTTCCACAGCTCCTCATGAACCTTTTCCTCACGTTCCCGGCCATTCAGAAAGGGCTCGATATCAAACACCACCTCCCACTTCATTGGTTTTCCACACAGCAGTCCAGACACCACAGCCTTGCAGTCACCTTTGTGCTGGTTGGCAGCACCCAGATCTGAAGTGTGAGCGTCCTGTGGGGTTTCTGCTCGGCATAGCTGGTGTCCATAACCATCTGAAACATCACAGGAGCAAGATTTGATGTGGATTTTTCAATCCCTCTGTGTTTCCCTTAAGCTTATTACCTGCTGCTGCTCGCATGGAACTGGATTTGTACTGAATTAATTTATTTCCTGTTTCCTAAGCTCTCTGTCTGCTAGATTTTCTACTTTAATAACTGTTTTCTAAAACTCTACCTCTTCTGTTTTTCATCTCCTAGATAATTTTCTGTTTTGTCCCCAAATATAGAAAAACAGTTCCTGTTCTCCCCGTGAGTCCAACATCAGTCACAACTAGGCTTGGTTGCTTTTTACCATACTTGAGCAATATTGTTCTCCTTCCCTTCTCCCCTGCTGGCCGCCTGTGCTCACACTGCCCTTAACAATCCAGGCCAAGAACACATCACATTGTCTCACCATCTCAGCTTCTCCACCAAACGTACTATCTCTCTCTTCTATGCACACACAAGCTTTTGAAATGCCCTCTTGCCATTGTCAGCATTATGAACCTCAGCTAAATTCTACTAACATACGTAAAATTTTGTCATATAGTTTGGTAGTAAAAAAGCTTTAAAACCCCCATGGCAGATATGTTATTCCAGCTCAAGCTCAAGTCAGTTATTTGGGTAATAATAACTGCAGCAATCTAGCATGATTAGTAACTAGCATGACTGACAAGGACACTGAAATTGGAGCAGATGGGCCTGTGCAAGTCAGAGTTTGTGAAGTACTCCTCATACAGATGAGGACAGAATTATTAGCAACCCTATGAAAATTTGATGATCTTCTGGCATCGACATTGGTCTCCAGTTCACCCCACAGATTTTCAATGGGATTGAAGTCAGGGCTTTGTGCAAGCCAGTCAGTAATGTTCACTTTGGTCTTCTGGAGGTAGATCTTCACCAGGACTGCCGTATGTTGGAAGACAAAGCTATAACCCAGACCCAGTTTTGCTGCTGACTGCTTGTTGTTTTCTTTGAGAATCTTCACGTATCCTGCTTTCTTACACATTCCTTCCACCTTGATGAGATTCCCAGTTCCAGACGCACTGAAGCATCCCCCACAGCATAACACTCCCACCACCGTGTTTCACTGTGGGGATGGTGTTCTTTGGGTTATACTGTACAACTTTCCTTTCTTTCTCCAGACACAAGCAGCATCTCTATGACCAAAGAGACCTAGTTTCATCTCATCTAACCAAAGAACGCACTTCCAGTATGCATAATCTTTCTCTGGGTTGTCCTTAGCATAAGTGGAGTTTTTCATGGTCTGCAACCTAGCAGGCCAATCCTGTGTTACTAGTTCTAGAGATTGTCTTCTTTGAGACTACAACTCCCAACTTGACTAAGTCATTCACTAGTGTCTTGGCAGTTGTTCTGGGGTCTTTAGACACATCTCTCGATAGTTTTCTTTCCAAAGCCTTTGAAATCTTTCGCTTCCTACCTGTGTCGGGCTTGTTCTGCACAGGTAGGAAGTTCTGTGTGCTTGTTCTGTGTGGTGCTCTTTGAATTTCTTGATGATACTTCTCACTCCAGTTCTTGATACTTGGAATTGCTGTGATAACTTTGTATATCCATCTCCTGCTTTGTGAGCATTAACGATTCTTTTTCTCAAGTTTAAACTGATTTCTTTTGTTTTTAGCATGATACTTTCTCAAGTGACAACTCAAACCTTTGCTGACATTTTTATATTGTGTGTGGATTGGATGATAACCCTCAGTTTTAACTTGATTTTGCAAGCTTTTGCCATTACAGAGTTAAAGCTCATTATTGCACAGCAGTGGTTTTTGCTGTGGCTCAATACAAAGGTGAGTTTTGGGGGTGGGCTAATAATAGTATTCCTGGTCATTTTTGGTTTTTTCTGAAATAATTCTGTTATTGTGTGCAAATGGAAATAATTTACTAAAAACTAGTATGTTTAGAAATCCCATGTTGAAAATTCCTGGCTCTGTTAAAAAAAGTACTTGGGAAAATTTTGATAAAACTTAAGATTTCATAGGACTGCTAATAATTTTGTCCTCATCTGTCTCTTGGGAAAATATCTCTCCTGTTTTTCCTTTCTAAGACATGTATTGCTTGCATGTTATTAAACTGTCTAAATACACTATAATATATTCCTTATATTGTTCAATGAAAAAAAAAAATTAATGAATCAAATGTCACTCTGTCAAAGTTGGTTGCCCGTCCAGTCCATGTGCTCTGGTGCCAACTTTGACTCTTGCAGAGCATGAGTTTCATGATTTTATGCATTGCGTGGCTTCACTGGGGCAGTGGTGACACACTGACCTTTCACATATTTGTTAATTACTTAAATTTTATGGAGGAAGCTGTTGCCGAGGAAGCCCTGAAGTTCCGTGCTGGAGCAGAGATAGCAATCACACTACATGTGTGTACCAGAGCTCAAGTGAACCATGGCCAAGCCTACCTTTTCAAGCTGGCACGGGCATCTTTCGTTTAACCACATCCCAGCACAGCACACGATCAGACTGGTCAAATAAACTGGACCTTGAAGGTCAACGACATGGGCATGGTACGGATAACACAGTGGTGATGGTATTGTGCAATGCACAGTACTAATCACCCCATATTGTCCACATAACACTGCATTTTTAAACTTCAAGATTAAAAGGGAATCTATTGTGCTCATTTACAACTCCATTTTTATTTTTTGGACTAGAGTGGCCACTTAAGTAGCCTTGCATGATTTAAAAAAAAAAAAGAAAGGAAAAAAAACATGAGACTTGTTGGCCTATAGAGCTCCGCTGTCAAATGTTTAATTATACAATGTGTGACATATTGGAATGGTAACTAATTTGGCTGTAGGTCAACCATCAACATTTAGAACAATGGCCATGTTGAATATGAGTATCAACTATTGTAACAGTATACTTATATATATGACAGAAAATAAGGAAAAGCATAACAGGTCTCATTTAACATGTTAAAAAAATAAAGATTTAGAGCCTTTTTTTCTAAGGGACAGTCTATCTCTATGTACACTCTATGTACTAAGCTAAGCTAATCACTTCCTCGCTGTAAGTTATATATCTGCACACACTGGAGTTTATCTTCCAACTCTCTAACTCTGTTAATTTGCTGCTACAGTGCACTTGTTATTAAGCCCCTCTATAACCATGGACTCTGAATTTAAACTATTAGCTGCTACAACATAAAAATCAGGCAAGCTTTAAAATATTTAATTTCTCTTAGAGATAAAAAAAGATTTTGGTTTTTTTTCTATAAATACAGAACAATTCTATTTGTCCTCTCACCTGTGTCTCCAATGCTCCCGAGAGATGGGCTGTCTGTGGAAGACCTGGATCCATCTTCCCTGGTAGCACTGTGAGACACAGGCATCCCACTGCTGCCGCTGGGCTGTGGCTCATCCTGTGGCTGGGGATGAAAATGAAGCTCAGAGTCAGCTTCCTGCTGCAGAAAGATCTCCTGTTGAAGGAGCGGCTTGTGACAGCTGGCAGAACGCCCTCTGGTAGAAGTGGCACAGAGACTTGCCAGCTGCGGCTGAAAACAATAGAAGGCATTTTAATTTGAAGTACCTTGGTGCTATCAGGGGTCTGATAAGATTTGCGACCTTGTCTACCAATTGTAATTCTGGCCATTTCCATGTGCTCACTCAGGCTCAGGTTTCACGGGGCTTTCAAGTGAATAATTACATAAGGATTCTGCAAAGCATGCAGTGTCTTGCTAACAGGGCAACTGACAATTTTCTAGTTCAGAAGATGTCAGCGTAACAAAGCAAGAATGGCCATCGCAGTATTGAGTTTTTGATTAGTGTTAAAGGCCTGAGGGTACCACATCGTTTAGATTACTCTTCTAATTTGTACAGAAAATTGAAATTTGCTATATTTACTCAGTTAATCATGCAAGAATATATTAAATCCTCAGCTGGATTCTCAGGAGAAGATAGTTTCTTCACAGTCCAGTGAATTCTGCTTAGTTATACTGACACACTCCCTGAGTCATAGACAGACTTAATTGCAATTCATAAATTTTGCCCTTCATTACTGAGGAGAGCACATTAGTATGTCCTTGATTATACTTCAATCCAGACAAGGCTCGGATGGCTGTTTAATTGTCAACTAAATATAAATATCAATTTCTATATAATGACAGCATGACAGCTCCATCATAATCATCATGATAAGAGTTTCCTGCCTGTATAGCTGATAGTGGGTTTTTTTGTGCGTTATGTCCATGTTTATGCAGTTAAATCAGGGACAGAAATTTTACAAATCAAAAAATTAAGCAGTTCCTCTTAAAAGCTCACCTGGTAGTCATTCCTCCACTGTGCATCATATTCAGGGCTCATCTGGCCTATTAGCTCCTGGACTTTGGCTCTCCTCAGTGGATTCTTTGCCACCACAGAGGTGGGGTCACTGGGAGTGTAGACTTTCTTTGCTGGGTTGTAGTCTGATATCTGGTTGGTACTGTAGGCACGCCTTCTCGGTGATGTCTTATCTAAACCTAATGTTTTGTTTAAAAATGAAAAAAAGTCACCCCACCCCCCAAAAAATGTTTAAAAATTTTTTTAAAAAGCAAATCCACAACACTGTGATATACATAATTGTTGGTTCTGCCAGACCGAAACGGTAATTACTGAATCAGCGTGCCAAGTTCACCACTTTCTCCTCCCCTCTTCATTTAGAAAAGCAGTTATGTTTTATTTTATCCAGAAGCTTCGTTTGATTGAAATAATATGAAAGTCAGTAACATGTTAAGCTTGTAATATATACAGTATCAGTCAAGTTTGGACACACCTTCTCATTCAATGTTTTTATTTTTATTCTTTTTCTTTTCCTACATAGTAAATTAATTCTGAAGTCATCCAGACTATGAAGGAACACAGAAGGAATCATGTAGTAAACTGAAAAATGTGTTTTAGAGGCATCTTTTTCCTTGATTACAGCTTTGCACACTCTTGGCATTCTCTCAGTCAGCTTCACCTGAAATGGTTTTCCAACAGTCTTGAAGGAGTTCCCAGAGGTGCTGAGCACTTGTTGGCTGCTTTGCCTTCACTCTGCAGTCCAACTCATTCCAGACCGTCTCAGTTGGGTTTAGATCAGGTGATTGTGGAGGCCAAGTCATCTGACGCAACACTCCATCACCCTCTTTCTTGGTCAAATAGTCCTTACATAACCTGGAGGTGTGTTTGGGGTCACTGTCCTGTTGAACAACAAATGATGGTCCCACTAAGCTAAGATGGGATGGCATGTTGCTGCAGAATGCTGTGGTAGCCACCATCACACTTCTTCCTCCATACTTCACAGTGAGAACTACACATGTAGGAACCATCTGCTGACCTTTTTGCATCTTACAAAGAGATGGACAGATTTCCGCTGGTCTAACGTCATGCCTTGTGCCCAAGCCATTCTCTTCCTCTGGTTGTTCTTCTTTAGAAGAACGCAGGCTTCTCTGAACAGCTGATATTGAGATCTGTGTTCTACTGATCGGGGTGCTGTTAACTTGTGGTTTCTGAGGCTGATAACTCTGATGAACTTATCCTGTGCAACAGAAATTACTCTTTGTCTTCCTTTCCTGGAGCAGTCCTGGCTGGTCCAGGTTATTCTCTGAATACCAACTCTACCTCTTCACAACACAAGTGATGTTCTCAAACATATTAAGAGGGCAAGAAATTCAAGAAATTAACTCTTGGCTAAGGCACAGCTGTTAATGGAAAGCCATTCCAGGTGGTTACCTCATAAAGCAGACTGAGAAAATGCCAAAATATGCCTACTTTGAAGAATCTAAAATCTCAAACATGTTCTGGTTTGTTTAACACTTTTAAGTTTACTACATGATTCCTTATGTGTTCTTTCATAGTCTGGATGACTTCAGAATTGATTTACAGTGTAGGAAAAAATAAATAAAAACATTTAATGAGAAGGTGTGTCCAAACTTTTGACTGATACTGTGAATATTAATAATTTATACAAATAAAAATATTTTGTGCTAATGAATCAACTAAATGCAGAGGTAGATGTACATCTACAAACCTTTGTAGCATTTGAAAGGAAAAAAAGGCTAAAAACAATCTAATTCAGCTGTTTGCAATGTACCTTTATAAAGACATACAACCTTGGCTGCAAACTATTTTTATTCAAAGCACTGACTTCAAAGTAATAATGAAATACAACTTCAGTGTGCCTCATTACTTTAAAAAAAAAAAAAAAAAAAGAACAGGTAAAGTCTCCAAGTGGTGTCCTACCTTTTTCAGAAGCTAATATATGAAGACACACAGCACACTGCGTTCTCTCTTCATCGCCCACCGCATTAAAGCCGACAGCAGCATAAGCCTTGACATATTTTATAGTCTTTGTTTTGGTATTTGTGATATAATTACTCATCTGTTTTACATTAACCTGGCAGTCCTGGCACAAACTACTCCACGCCTTTCTAGCAGTTCACGACAACGCATCATTCTTACTGCATCCTTCCTGCTTTAAGTTTTAGGCCCCGCTAGGGCGCCCCCCTGCGAAGTTTGGGAACAACCGCCCTACTCTGAGCTCTTCAAACTATCTTGTTGGCATGTGTACTGACAACCAAAGGCAGGCACTTGAATTGTGCCGTGGGCTAGTCAGTGGGACATGCCAGAAAAAGTTTCAGAACCACTGGATTAGCGGTGTTTGCACAGTCACCTCCTATACTTCACCAAGGCATAATTAGGCTGGTGGCTTTGGGAATAGTTTTGCAGGTTTCTGGTGATAAAGCAAAGTAATGGGCAAATTATTAACCTTATAGAAAGTTAAATTACCACAAAGGCTTTTAAAATGATGATAATGTCTGCACTAAACTTCAAGGAAAATCCATCCAGCAGCTGTCAAGACATTTCAATCAAAACCGCAAATATAAACTAGCAGCGCTAGATGAAAAATGTCAAAGGATCATGAAATTCAATATGACTCACCCTGTGGGTAGTGTGAATACCTGTGCAAAATTTCCTGTCAATCATCTAACACACATTTCAGTCTGCCTAACCCACCACTTCAGTAGTTGGGATAAAAAGCATTACACCTAAATTATAGCAATTTGCATGAATGAAAGCACACAAATTGACATTTTTGCAAATCCGTAGTTTAGAAAAACATAAATCTCCTCATTAAGGAGCCGAGCACTCATTTGTGCTCTGAGTTCTTACCCATGGGGTCGTGATCTGTGCAGACAGGGCTGCAGTCTATCACGGAGTCCTGGTAGGAATCATACAGAACGCCAGAAGGGCCCTCCCTGTGTGAACCCAGACTGTCACCAGCTGTCTTCACCGGATCCTCTTCTTGAGAGTGGTAAAACACTGAGCTGGCTGACTCAACAGAGCGCATCATGCTGTATCGCCTCCTCTTATCCTGTTGAAATTTTGAGTAGGTGACACATGCAAAAAAGACCTTTTCACTGGGTTTGATTAAAAGCTTCTTTAATTAAAAGCTGCTACTTGGTGTAATTTGGTGTTCCTCTTCTGAAGTGTTTACAAAAGAGAATATCATCATGCATGCCACTTTTTTCAGCAGGTGTCTTACAGATTTGGGGTTCTCGTGATAGCGGGTGGTGTCACAGACCACACTGTAGCCAATCAGACTGTCCCCAGGAAACAGAAAGGTGTTGCCCACGGGAGAGAGCAGCACTTCTTTGGTTTCAGGAAAGAGCCATTCAATGGAAATGTCGCTGAGTACGGGAGACATAGTTTTCTTCAGAGACTTTATCATCTGTGGAGTGAAAACAAGCCAACTAAAAAAGACTTTCCACTACAAGACAGCTTCTCTCTGACCAGTACATAAAGCGAATGGCGTCTCTGAGATATGATTTCCTAATTGGTATCAGTGGCAGACACTTGGCGCTTTGAAATCTCTGCATAATGGCTCTCCAGTGGCCCTCGGAATAGCTCGCTGTCATTAGGAAAGCAACACAAAGCTAGAAATTAGTACCTTGGGCTGCAGCCTTTCACCGTCAGTGAGAAACTCTGCTGTTCCTTTGGAAACTGTCGCCAGCCCCTGCACCAGCCTCCTGCAAGCATTCTGCCCTATGCCGAACGTAAAACATCTGCACAAAGACATTAAACACTGCAGCTCCATGGACAGATCAAGAAATATATGAGCATGACAACAGGTGTCTTTCCAGAATGTGTACACAACTCGCAGATGCTGCAAAGACATTTATATACTGGAAATAGCATCATTCTTTAATAGCTTTATATAAAACACCTAAATTGTCCTTTCTAGTGAAACTGAAGTTAAAATAGTTCTTCTAGCAGATTGGCTGATAGCAAATGATTTTACAGTTTTTCTTCCATTGTCCACAGAGGGACGAGCTGCTTAATTTCATTGCACCAGCTTGCATTTCTAATTAAATCAGAGAGCGCAGACTAAAAAAAGAAATGTCCCCCTCGACATAGTTAAAAATCTAACACAGATTCTCAAAAATGGAGATTCATTGTTGTTTGAGCCTGTCTCTGAATGGCGGCTCTGATTTGTGTGCACAGAGCGATAACGGTCCAGGAATTTCTGATGGTTTGGCCGAGCTCTGTGTACCTAATGCAATTGTCTGGGGGCAGGCATCCATTAAAAGGGAGTGGACAAAAGTCAATTATGTCCAGAGTGACTCAGGACAGGGATTCTCAGTGTGAGACGTAGATGCAGGTGGTAACATAAAATGATTTCCCTGCACACTGCCGATCTATTGTGGCTCTCTTGCTCCCTCTCACTCGACAGCTGGTGTTCATATGCTTGCTTTCTTTCTTTTTTAATTTCTTATTCACACTGACTTGCTGTTGGTTTTTAATCAGAATTCAAGGGTGCACAAACGTGTGAGATTCATTGTGGCGATATACAATGAAACAACACGAGCTGCATATTGTCAGATTTCATTTTGAGAGGATCACAGCTGCAGAATCAGGTGCTGCATTTAAGCCCCCCGACAAGCCTGAGTTGTGATTTTATGTTATATGCAAGCTCAACATTGCATAACAACCATAACCAGAGGATGAATTTACTATCACAATAGTCTTTAGCATCAAAGGTGTTCTTGTATAGTATGTTTGGAAGCCAGAACGGCTTTTACAGCAAAGGTTGCTGCAATACAATATTGACAGTATCCCTGAGAATGCTATTCATTATTCTATCTAACATTCAGAGTGTGGTAACATCAATACTTGCCTGATGTAGCGTGCATTGCTGCGGACCAGTTCGATAATTTTGCCGGTGTTACTGACAGCACCGTCTGTGAGCAGAAAGAGCAGGCGGGGGTGTCCACAGGTCACCGGCTGTCTCAGGATCCAGGTGAGCGGTGCCAGGATGTTGGTCCCCCCCATATCAGCTCTTAACTTTCTAACATACTCACAAGCGATGGATAGGGCATCCTGGATCGTGAAGATAAGGTGTTAATAAAAGACAAAACGCTGCTGTACTCACACAGCACAG
This sequence comes from Archocentrus centrarchus, assembly GCF_007364275.1. Taxonomy (NCBI): domain Eukaryota; kingdom Metazoa; phylum Chordata; class Actinopteri; order Cichliformes; family Cichlidae; genus Archocentrus; species Archocentrus centrarchus. Next base: position 8,062,123 of record NC_044352.1, on the reverse strand, counting down.
AGATCTGTACTCAGTCAAGTTAAAAAGAAACTGTTTGTAAAGCACAGTAATCCATAATTAATCTGCAATACCACTCACAAGGATAAAGGTGTTAAAATAATTAGACATGGTTGCATTAATTCTGAGATCTCAGCAGTTATTAATCAGCGCTGAAACTAAAATGAGGTGGCATTTTCGTAAGAATTGTCCAAAGTGACATAAGTAAATCATAAAAGCCTTCAAAATAAAAGGTAAAATTTAGTTTGAGTCATTAAGCTTCTGATTTGAAGCTCCACCGCTTAGTCACAGCTCTGATTCGGGGATGGTTAGACATTGTTATGGAGTAACTAATTTGGAGTTTGGTGTAAAAATATCCTCTTGCTTAATGTTAAGAACAATGAGATTCGTTGTTAAATTAAAACGCTGTTTGTGTGGATTGTGCAAGTGGACGTCTGATGCTTTGTTGAGCTGTCATGTCTTGACAGCTCCTACAAGTGAAGCCAAAATATGTTGATAGCCTTCTGGTGGGTGGCTACAGAACTGAGCTATATGCTTTGGAGGAAAAAAACAAAACAAAAAAAAAACAGCAAGCTTTCATTTTTTTAGCCTCCGAGGCTAAAAAAATAAAAGCAATGCAAAAAAGTTCCAACAATACATGGCTTTAAGCTATGCATTTAGGCCATCCCATTTATCATCACAGTGAAGTAAATGTATCTTGCTGACATTAGCTGATAATCTATGCTGAAAACTCCCCAGGCATACCCTTTTGTATAAACAAGATGGCATAAGCAAATCTTCAAAAAGGTAGTCCCCAGTTGTTACATCCATCTTATTTCTAGTCTATAGACACCTAGCTGACCCGCTGGTTGGTGAAGTCCCACAGTGAAGCCTTGAGATGAGTCCTCACATTTTGTAACCAGATGTGAAACACAAGGAATAATGTGACCTGAAAATTTAGTGAATGAGCCCCTAAAGTCATCAGGAATGTGTTTACTGAGGTCACAGAGCGAGCGTCCCGAAGGATCATTTTCCTATAGATTTCTAAAAATCCGGAAATGTTTTTGTTACAGCAGTGTTGCCCCCTGCTGGCCACTACAAAGAATGCAGGAATAAGTAAGACACTCTGGCTTTACTTTTTAGGCCCAGAGGCTACATCCATCTTCCATGTACAGTCTGTGGTGTTGAGCAGCACTCACAACAGTCCAGGACGATCAACACTGTGAGTTGGGTTACATGATGTTTAAGTGCACATGCATTTATGTCCAGTCTTTGCTCTACAGAGATACTTTCTACCACAGAAGGCTTTGTCTGGGTTGTACTGCTCATGATCAATAAACTAGCTATCATTAAAATCATTATAAAGAGCAGCATTACCTCCTCATAGCTTTGGCTGGTTGTAAATAGTGATTTGAATGTGGATCCGAATCCTATGACATTGAAAATGCAGCCAGGCACCAGGCTCTTCAGAATAACCACCATGGCATCCTAAAAAAGAAAAAGAAGACGACCGGGAGCCAAATTAGGTCGTGATCACAACACAGAACAGAACAAAGACTGATGTGAAATCTGAAATTTTAAAAGAGAAAAAAAAAAAAAACACTTCTCTGTTTAATGTTTGGTTAAATGGAAACATGTGCTCTACACAGCTGTCAGTGCTCTGCAGCAGATTTTCCCTGAGAGGAGTGAGAGCCATCACACAGTATCATTTCATCCATCACTGCCTCTTTTCTACAGGAGAGGAGCCCTTTCTAGAAGAATACCACTTATCTCAACCTCTGTTCAGGTGAATATCACAAATACCTCATCGACTACACAACCTGCAATAAAACATCCCTTCAGGCGCACAGAAACCCAAACAAACATAATGTTCCAATTTTATAGATATATTAAAAGCTATTCTGCAGGATTTCTTGGTAAATATTCATTATATCACAGCCAGGCTCGCCTTGGTCTTAAGCCCAGACTGTGTAGTAACACCTCCAATAAAACCCAGAGTATGAGTCACAAATGAACACCTGCCAGCATCACATCGCAGGACACAGTCAGTGCACAAGCAGCAAAGTAAACATGGTAAAAAAAAAAGTATCAACCTTGGATGACCCTGATTTGGCATTGCAGGTAGCCTACTGAAATCCGATTAGACCTCAGAACCTAGCAACTGGAAGACAGGTGGACAGTGAATGATTTGTACGATCAATATCCGTAAATGTACGCCTTCCAAGCCTTAAATCACATATGATGGATTAACTTTCCATTTTATCTCATTGAAAATGTATATTGATGTGTTTGACATCAGCTGTAATACTTTTTAATGAAAAAACTCGACGCTGTGTGATATGGTATGCAATTTATATGTAAATCAGCATGCGTTTTAATGTTTGCTTTTATAGCGACGCACGCCACGTCGAGATTAAAATACCTTCACACGGTTGATGTTAATCCCGCTCATGCTGCCGCTGCGGTCGATGAGGAAGATAAATTCGCCGTGAACCTTCCTCAGGTCTGAGCAGATGGACTTGAGGTCAGGGCAGAAGTTCAGCATGACCACAGGGTTGTGGAGGATATCCTTATGGAGTCTCTTGTGAATTATATCTACCTATAAAGATGGAGAAAAGAAAAGCATGAATTAAAGGGGGGCTTTGGTTTGACTGACGAATTTGCTCAGGCTTTAATTAAAGGTTTGAAGAAGCAAAAAAAAAAAGGTGACAAGTTATCAGGTCAGTAGAAGAAGCACATCAATTATTGTATGTATATGTGCTGGAAAAGTCGAGGCAGACTGCGCAGAGCCTTTGGAGTGTTTCCATAGAAACACATTTTTATGGCTAAGTGCTCTCTCCTCCTCCTCCTGTTTGCTGCTGGTCACTTAACAACCTCATCATAGCTGAGACGTAAATGGGCACATGCATGACCAGGGGCGCCGCAGTGAAAGTGGAGCTAACAAGCTGAAACCCAGTGAAGTCTCTCTTTGTTCGTTATAAAATGACACTTAATCTTTTACCTATCAGTCAAAACACCACTGAGGGAAATTATGCTGTGCATTATCTTCAAGAATGAAAGAAGTATCACAGACTTGTTTTGACCAGATGTAGGCATACTTAATACTACCAATTAACAGTTATTTGTGCGCACACAGGAGACAAGCCTTTTTTATCCACATACTATGACCCAGGTTTTGTGCTATATAACTCTTAGTGAATAAAAAAAAAAAAAAAAAAAGCTAGGTAGATTCAAAAAATATGAACTGATTTCTGGGGTGGAGGTAGGGCAGGTCATCTGCAAATCGAAAGGTCGGTGGTTCGATCCCTGGCTGCGCCTGTCTGCATGCCAAAGTATCGCTGGGCAAGATACTGAACCCCAAGTTGCTCTCTGATGTGTTCTTTGGTGTGTAAATGTTAGATAGAAAGCCTGTAGGTGTAGAAGAAAGTGCTTGTGTGAATGAGACATTTTGTATGAAGTGCTTTGAGTGCACGAGTAGAAACGCACTACATAAGAACCAGCCCATTTAGTTAGAATTGCGTTAAGTACTTATTCGAATTTTTTAAAAAAGTTTCAAAGCCCAGCTAACTTTCAGCTAAATGCTTGCTAGCTGCTTCCCCACTAATATTTGGTTAAATGTCTCTCAGCAAGTTGCACCTCGACCAGACACTTTTGGTAGCCATCAACAAGCTTCTGGCATAATTCTGGATATTTGATATTTGAGGAGCTGATTCAACCCTATTTTGAAATCCTAGTATGTGATGTCATTGTATTAGACTGCACTAAATTGGAACAAATAGCAAAATAAAAAAAATGTTCTTTGCAGGTCATTATTGTGATCTTGTGCTTTTGTACATCTCTACTTAAAATTAAAGTGATATGATATTGTGGCCATCAGTTCAGGTGTGCTGCTCACGTCAGGGACACTCACTTTCCTCTCATTGCTGGAATCCTTCTTGGTGGCCTTGATGAAATCGTTCCGGCTGTGAAGATACTCATCATACTCCTCCTGTGTCATGTCGCCATTCTCAATGAGCACATGCGGCACATGAGGCTCTAAAGTGGCACAGTTGGTCATGACAAAAGACATTACTATAAATGCTGCAGACAAGTTTATGAAGCAGATGGACAGACGGCTGAAGCTGAAGGGAAGGAAAGTATGGAAATCTTAAAATACAGATTTTCACATGACTTTTTTCTTTTTCTTCCCTTTTAGTGTCTAGTACTTTCTGTCACCCTATATTTTCATATTTCATGAAACCTGAATCATGAACCCTGACACAGGCATAAAATGCCACTAACAGAATAATACTTCAGGATATAAGTCACAATAAGCAATAAAAAAATAAAAAATACAGCTACTGGCCCCTAAACTTCACAAGATAAGTTTTACTTTAGTTCAATTCAGTGGATGTAGTAAAGGAGGACATACATCTATCTATCTATCTATTGAGAGAGAGAAAGAGATGGTATCATCTGGATAGCAATAGAAATCTATGCAGTGTTTACTAATAATATTGGGAAGCATGCATAGAGTGAGTACAGAACCCTGCAGAACTCCGTGACTAACTTTTGTGTGTGATGAAGACTCCCTGCTTACCTATCAGATATATATGTTTCAAAAGGGCACAGTCCATTTTCTTTTATAACAATGGTGCATTCTAGTGTCTGCAGTAAAATGTGATTATCAAATGCTGCACTGAGGTCTAGCACCGAGATCATCAGCAACCTTCACCTTGGCTGTTTCAGTTGTGACTCCTGACTGAAACTCTTTAAATGAACACTTCCTCTGCAAATGAGCACACAGCTGTGTCAAACAGATTATGTTGGATCCAGTTTATATCTAATAGTTGAAAACCCCATGCAGTCTAAAGAATTTATAAAATCAATACTCTGCACCCCACCCCACCCATCTTTAAAGTGGTTTGGTCCACTGCCTGCCTTGGTTTGTTGTAACCAGACGGCACCTCCCACTCAAATCCTGCACTTGGCCATATTGTTACAAGGCCCTTACATCTCCTAATATATGTTCATAGAGGTAGGAGGTCTTTCCAGTTATAACTATAAAGTGCTGAGTTTTCAATCAGTTCTCAAATGGTTTGGTTTGGTATTTATTTCTTATAGAAGTTTCTAATTTCCTCAAAAAAATAGCTAAATGAGCTCAGAGGACTGCATAATTCTTGGGGATTTGGGCTGTTATTTCACTTCTCTACAGAGATTTTGCAGGTCTTGAAAAAAACTTTAAAAATATCGATTTCAGTTTTATCCTAAATGCTTTTCTGGCTTTCTGCAGACCATAAGAGAAAAGAGCTTTTGTATTACTATAGAAGACTTCTGACATTAAAATTCATGAGGCGGTTTAATTAATTAGATATTTTGCTGGTTGAGAGACCCGTCCCTTCATCCATCCATTTTATGCTGCTGATAAGCTCCGTTTATTGATAGAAAATAACATCTGAAAATGATGTTTTTTCATCCCTTCTGATTATTGCTAATATTCTTTTCTCTGGTCATAAAACAGATATTAATTTGCAATGCATGGAGTATTAAAAAGTCTTACATTTAAATGTTGAGCCATTCAGAAACCCAGCAATAAGTTGAGAAAATTAAGCAATTAATCAACCAAGCTGATGGTGAAACCCGACTGTGCCTCTTTTCGTATTGCACCTCAATTTCCTCCATCTCTCTGCTCGGGCTGAGCATCCATGTTGTGACTGAAACTGCAGCACTCGTCCGAGATGAATTAAATTGCCCAGCTCTGGCCGCAGGTCTGTTTGTGAACAGAGCCTTCATAAGAGGCCTATTGGATCAGTTTGAGCGGGGCTCATTCCTCCCTCTGGGAGACAAACGGCCCCCACACACTGCAGGGTAAGACAGCAGTGAGGGAAATACAAGAACCGGAAAACTGACAACACCCACCCACACAACAGAGTCTGGTTGTGCTGGCATGTCATACATTAATAACAGAAGACCTTTTTTCCCAAAGAGGCACTCACAACAAAACGTAAGGCAGTGAATCACCTTTCCACTGATCTTATTATGGCCTAAAATGGAGTAAAAGTCTCACAGAGCTGAAATAACTGTTTTTTGGTTTGTTTTACTTGAGAGTGGAGGAACAAAATTGCAGGGCTGCATTATGAGTACGTTCTAAAGTTGAAGACCTACCACTGGGGTAGATGAGGATTATGACCGGGTAGTCATAAGTGTACTTGTCTGCCAGGGTGATGACAATACTGGTAGCAGAGCGGGCCAGAGGATCTGCATCGGCTCGGATGGCATGAGAAGGGCTCTCCACACCTGCGTAGAGCATCAGCCAGTAGATCAAATAACATGTTGTTAGTCCTATAAATTGAAAATGCTAAGGAACAGAGCATGCATCAGTGGAAAAACATATTAAGTCGGATAGAGCATGAAAGGAGGCTTGCCGATGCCTACAGCAACTGTAGGCAGCTTAAATAGAGTGCTCTATAACTTGCCAAATGGATGCTTAGAGCAGTACCAGCTGAGCCATCAGCTAATGTGGGCTGAGATCAGCTGATCGGCTAGAACTGTCCAGAGCTTAATTTGGTGGCCTGCCTGAACTAACTCTATGTTCAATTTGTTCTCTTTCAACACTTACTGTCCATAATAAGAAAAATGTACCACTTTCACATCTGTAGATTAAATATGAAGCTTCATTCATGAAACTTAAATATGGGGAAACAGCTAGCTGCACACTAGGTCAATCTATCATCAGTGGCTTCCACGAGTCTGCACTAGATATTTGACAACTTTATGGTGAGACACAAGTTTCTGCTTAGTCAATCATTTCACCACTGCCAACTTGTCATTTTAATATGTATTTTTTCTATATAAAGATTAACTGTTAGCTCATTAGAGACCTTTAGAAGTGCTGGTACTAGAAAAATCCAGGTTAGCTATGTAGTCCTGATGCTACGCTATACCAAGTCCAAATATAAGAGAGCAGTCAGCAAAATGCGTAACCAAGAAATGATTTTTACAGATGTGAAAACTTCAGATTTGTCCTAGGAGAAATGTTTATTTCACAGACCTGCAAGGAGATAGGGAGCCCGTATCTCCAGCTGGAAGTTAAACTCATAGTCCATGGAGTTGATGGCCTCTTCCTCCAGCAGTGAAGCTAACCACAGCTGAGGTGAATTGGGAGTTTGGTCATGGGGACTTGAAGCACAGGTCTGTCTGTCCCGCCTAAAAGTGGCAAATTATAAGTAATGTGCTAAAAACATATAGAAATATGAGAACTGGGGGAAAAGCTTAAAGTGGCAAATCCACACAAAGACAGTGATTTCTGTTGTTTTGCATCTTTGTTTTCTTACGTTCTGGAGAAGTTTGGGGATAATCCCTGCTCCTCATTGATGGACCTCTGCACCCGAGGCGTACACACCGGTGGGGATGAGACTCTGATGCCCCCACTGGGCAGAGTGGAGAGCTCGGAGGAGGTACTGACCAAAATATGGACCGTCTCCATGGGAGGGATTATCCCAAGGTTAACTACTAACACTATCCTCTCAAAATCCTCATCCATCACTATGTGTCCTGTTAGAAGGGGAAGCAGCAAAATTTTCAACAATAACCACAGTGATTATGGTCCTGTATGTGTAAAATATATGCAAAGCTGTCCAACAGTTATCTTACACAACAGATTCCGTTCTTAAATTTTCACTTTAATCCTTTCTAGCATTTTTTACTGATTTATGTAATATATATATATTTATCACTTATGCCGCTGACTCCCTGACCTCTTACAAACTTGGGAACAACTTAAAACTTTCCTAAGCACATGTCTTTCAGCACAATCCTAATGCTAGGCATAGCAAAATCTTCAGAGTGAATTCAGGCTTGAATCATTACTGCAAAAAATCATCAATGCAAAAAAAAGAAGCCCTAAAGGGATAATGTAGAAATGTCATTTTTTCTGTTATCTAGGCAAAAAAAATGATCAAACTCAATGCAGTTGGGTGGAACATAAACTGACTTTTCATGCTTAACATAAGCCAAGCACCTAAAACTGGATCCTACATGCCCCATTATCTCCTAGTACACCCTAATGTACCTGAAATCCATTTGCTGACTGCAGGAAGCTCCCCCCCAGAGCTAAAGTGAATATTGTACTTTGTATATTTCAAGGGATCTGGCAGATTAAGTGCTACCCCTTGTGGTGACATCACTGATATATTATCATCTCGTTTTGTTTTGTTGACTTAAATCCAATAATTGCTCTGTTTTGGTCTCCACCATCTCCCAAGGGAAATATCTGGCTTTATAGCTGCCCTGTCATCAGCAGCTAGGGATTACCAAAGTGGAAACTGTGGGGTTTCTGAAAGATAGCGTAACGAACTCGACAATTGCAGCTGTGAAACCAACACAAAGACATAAAAGAGCCTAAAGCACTCCACAAAGCTGGTGGGGAGCTGCAGACTTGAGTAATACTTCTCAGTGGTTTCCTCACTTTCAGCACCTTTAACTTTCACTCATCTCATTTGATCTTTTGCTAATGTAACGCTATTGATTAGAGCTGCTTGGTCTTACCGCTGCCACTCTGGAGAGCTCCATTAGATGTGCTGCAGCAATCCAGATAACAGTCGTCAATTTTTGCCTTGTCTTTGATCTGAAGTGTTATAATTTGACTGGATATCATAGCCTCGAAGCCTACAACAATAGAATTTTCTTCCAGTGGATAAATGAAAATCCCTAAAAGGCAGTAAGACAGAGAAAACAGAACTAAGGAAAGCCATCAACCAAGCATTTTATATTCAGTCAATAATACTGAATTTCACAAGAGCTTAAAAGAGCGTACGGTTAGTTTAAACTGGTCAAAAGTAGTGAGTGCTGATATAACTAAACTAACAAATAAGTTTCACTCACCTTCAATGTCATGATCCTCAATATTTTCATAGGTCATAGAAGCTGTCAGAGCCAGAGTGTAACCCCTGACACAGGAACTGATATCAGACACACTGAGCGGCAGAGCGCTCCGGTTCTGCTTGTTAATGAGTCCAGGCATGGCTGTGGTTTTAGGATGCTGGTGTGAAAAGAAAACACTCATCAATCCTTCATGCTGTATATACTTTACCCAACTATATGAGAACATTTTTGGTGGGTCTTCCATAAAACAGGAGAGTAAGGCATTTAAGTGTGTGCATATATCTGTGTGTAATGTACTAAGTAAATATGCATCAGTAAAATAGATGGACATTGAAGATTAGCATTTTCAGCTTCACCATTTTGGTGATTTGAAACCCTAAAGTGTCGAGCAAGGGATGGATTTGAATTACTCATCATTCTCCTGCTGTTGGACAGGCAGTCCAGGAGCGTACAGATCCACACCGGCAGGCTCGGGGGCAGTTTCTACACACAAGCCATCAGGCCACTCGCACCACATGCATATGCACCGAAATTACCCCAAACCACTGCCACCTTAACTTCTGTTCCAACCTCTATTCCTTCTCCAAATCATTTTAAAGCTACAGTCGCTTTAAAAACAAACTCACCTTAAGCTTCTATACAGGAATGTATACATACATGTACATAGAGTATATAAATCTAACTGTGTTAACTGTAATTTTACCGTTATCTTACTGTGAAAATTTGAGAGGGCTCTGAGTCCAAGAATTTCATTACTGGTAATGATGTTCCATTATTATCTCTATAAAACTTGAAGCTTCAAACCTGGACTATTAGAATAGTGACTAATCAGTCACATGGCAGCACAGCATAACCTGCTTCATCTCCTTTTTTTATTCTAATGGTGACCATAATTTAAGTCACTGATTAAAGGAGAAACAGGGTCATTTTCCCATAGACTTCTATATAACTGGACTTCTTTTTCCAACCAGAGAAGTCACCCCTTATGGACATTAAAGGAATGCAGATTTAAGCCACTTTTTCACTGGATTCCCTCTTTAATTACATACATCTGATTTTTTGTTAAAAATGAAAATGTATACATCTGTATTATTTTTTTCTAAAAAATTAAATATAAAAAAATAAGTACACCAGTACCAGTACAAAAACACCAGTATTATTCATTTCATGATGGCATTTTTCACATTATGTTTTTATTTCATGCTAGCCGTCACTTTTCCTGAGATGTAGCTAGCCCCTCTCAAACTAATAAGTTCAATAACTGCTACCAAATTTAGCAAGTTAGCTTCTGTTAGCAACACCAATAACTAAGTCATTGAGTTAATTAGCTGGCTGCCTCTAGCAGGTATATAAACAGTACCTAGCTTGTTGAGTAGTCAGCTAGGTAGGCTAAGTAGCATGTGCAGCCATGTTAAATTAATACATAAAAAGTTCTTGCATCTGCAGCTAAATTTGGTTGCAGTTGTCAAAACTGATCCTATATGAAACTAAAACATTTTATAGTATCATTTTTAAAATCATCTCTCAAATTTGAATGCCTTGGTTCTCAATCTCGACAGGGCTGTCCTTTCTCACTAATTCTGTTCATAATTTTTAATCGAAAGAATTTGTAGGCGTAGCCAAGTGGCAGAAGGCTTCCGCCTTGGTGGCTTCAGAATTTCATCTCTGCTCTTTGCGGATGATGCGGTCCTGTTGGCTTCATCAGGTGGTGGCCTCCAGCTTGCAGTGGAATGGTTCACAGCCAAGTGTGAAGCGGCTGGCATGAGAATTAACACCTCTAAGTCTGAGGCCATGGTCCTCAGCCGGAAAAGGGTGGAGTGCCCACTCCGGCTTAGGGACGAGTTGCTGCCCCAGGTGGAGGAGTTTAAGTAGCTCGGGGTCTTGCTCACAAGTGACGGGAGAAGGGAGCAGGAGACTGACAGACGGATTGGGGCTGTGTCTGCAGTGATGTGGCCAATGCACCGGTCTGTCGTGGTAAAGAGGGAGCTGAGCATGAAAGCAAAGCTGTCAATTTACCGGTCAATCTACATCCCTACCCTCACCTATGGTCACAAGCTTTGGGTAATGACCGAAAGAACGAGATTGCTGATACAAACGGCAAAAGTTAACTTCCTCCGAAGGGTGGCTGGCCTCTCCCTTAGAGATAGGGTGAGGAGTGTAGCCATTCAGGAGGGGCTCAGAGTAGAGCTGCTTCTCCTCCACATCAAAAGGAGCCAGTGGGGGTGGTTCAGGCATCGGACTAGGATGCTTCCTGGGCGCCTCTTGGGTGAGGTGTTCCGGACATGTCCTACTGGGAGGAGGCCCAGACCCAGGACACATTGGAGAGATTATATCTCTCAGCTGGCCTGGGAATGCCTCAGGGTCCACCCAGATGAGCTGGAGGAGGTGGCTGGGGAGTGGGAGGCCTGGGCTTCTCTGCATAGGCTGCTGCCCCCACAACCCAGCCCCAGGTAAGTAGAAGAAAATAAATGGATGGATGGATGGATCTCAGTCTTGGTTTTGTAACTCATTTTCCCAGCAATACTATCATACATAGACTGGTTCTCATAGAGTGTTTTTCTGCTCACATGAACACTCAAAGCACTTTATACAGCATGTCTCACTCACATATTCATGCACACATTCATACGAGAACTTTCTATATATAAATGCTTTCTATCTTACATTCACACACACAATCACACTCCCATGAACACCTCTGGAGCAACTCAGGGTTTAGTATCTTGCCCAAGGATACTTTGGCATGCAGAGTGAACCAGCCAGGGATCGAACCACCAACCCTCTGATGATTTGTGCTGCCTCCTGAGCCATCCCAGTGCAGTCTTACTAAAACCTAAATCTGAAGTGGGCTACCTAGATGTCCATTCAGTACAGCACATTTTATACATGGTTGGAGCCTCATACATTTCTTTGATAGGATGCAAAAACAAGGAGCCTAAGGTAAGTTGGCACATGTGTTTTGGACATCTGAGGTAAAGGTCAGCAACAGAACACAATTAAGGTGATATCATCATTGCAACCCAACACCAATGTAGCGAGAGAAGACAGGAAACCAAAATCTGTGCTATGAGACATGAAAAAGAAACTTCACATGTATTAAAAATCCATATAACAATAACAACAGCATTCCTAATTATGTAAGTGTGTATTCAATAAAATGATTTGTTTGTTCTAGCCTGTGCTTCATTGTTAATGGCGTCTCCTCCATCAGCAATCTTGGTTATGTGGTGTGAAGGGTCTGCATCTGCTGCATGACCAGAGCTTAGCACAGGCTTGATAGGAAGCATTGTGACGAAAGCAATATCCATAGAGACAGCTCTGCTTGCTTGCTTGCCTGCAGACTGACCAGTAACACCTCCAAGTGTGCATTCATTTGTGCCAGAGGGGCTGATTGCACTTTTTGTTTACACAAAGCACAAAATCCCATTAGGAAAAAATAAAATAAATTCAAACTTCAGGCACAACTTCCACACTTCCTGGCTACACAAGAAGCCTGTGAGAATCAAAAAGTAAATTTTTATAAGTCTTCTAAATTAAATTAGGGTTTCAGGCACCACATGATTGTTTATGACGAAGAAAAGGTCATAGAGATGCATTTGTATTTGTCTCAACACTGCCATCATGTGCTGAGTAAACCACTTAACTGAGTAATATATAGATATAGATATAGATATAGATATAGATATAAACACAAATTAATTAGAAATAAAGCATCACTGTCTTGTAAAAGGTTCTAATTCTGCACAAGTAGCTTTGAAAAGCTGCACTTCAGTTCACTTAGTGAGCATCTTTCTCTTTAGGGTCTTCAATTTATAATAATTAGTGTTAAAAGTGACAGTCCCAGGATGCTTCTCTCCTGGTTGGTTCAGTCACACGAATCTTCTTGCCACCCTCTGGGGCTTGCCATCAACTCTGAACATTTTCTATCAGCAGCGCAACAGTCCTCTGAATTCATTAGTGTCAAATCAGAGCGAGGATGCTGTGGAAAACCACCTGTTGAAATACAGTATGTCTGTTTACACTGAGACACAACACTGACAGTTTTAATCATCATCCCACTGCCCGACCGTTTTTTCTTCATTTAAAACAAATGACAGGCTTGTTTGTGCACCGTCAGAGAGACACACCGCAGCATGAAAACGCATCTGATCTGTATCCTCATTATCTTACCTTTCATTTGTGTTAACTTGGCATGCAGCTCTCCCTCTCTCTCTTTCTATCAGAAGTCCACTGATCGTGAAAGATATCCTCCACCTCCTCTACTACCTCCTCTCCGACCTCTTTCAGATCCCCTTTTTTGTTCTCTCTCTCTGTGGCGTAGAGGGAATAGGAGTGTGGCCACAGGTGGTATGAACTACACATGCAACGGCCACAAGAAAGGGAAGGTAGCTGCTGCAGCGGCTCAATCAGCAACATGTGGTTGCAAAAACTGTTTCATTTATTCTCTCCTCCTCTTCCTCCTCCTCCTCTTCTTCTTGACTGTGTGGATGCTGGAGTTTCAGTGAGAGAGAGAGACAGAAAGAGAGAGAAAGAAAGAGAGGGGCTGAGACACAGGGTCCAAACATCCTCCTTCCCATCCCCATTCAAAGCACCACCCACTCATTCAAGCCCTGATGACAATGTGTTAGGTACCCTCTTTAATAACAAGAGATCAGCGTGCATGACATGTACTGTAACACCAAGAGAAAAGAGGTGGGAAACAGAGCATTACACATCTCCCTCTTATCTCTATAATCTCTCCTCTGGTGTGATTGGAAAGCCCTTAATGTTTTTAATCCAGCGTGGGTGTCTGGCTGTCTCTCTGTTTGGTAATCACTCGGTTTGATCCATCTGTTTTCTGCTTGAGGTTACCATGACAATTAATATGTGTTTATAAAATAATTTTGCTATAGTTGCGAATGTGTATATCGCTGTCTGTGTATGAGTGTGTGCGAGTGCGCGTGTGGGTGGATTTGGCTGAAACTCAGCATCCGCCTCCAAATTGAATTAACCTGCAGCCAATAAAGCTCCCTCCTCCTTCCCCGCTTCCCTAGCACTTTCTGTTTCTCCACCTCTCTTCCTCACAACATACAAATGGCATGAAAGGTAAAGGCAAATCCTACTTCTATCCAGAGGTTTTGTTTTCCAAAAATAAAAACTGCTTCAATCATCTTTGAACCCAATTAATCATTTGGTTATAAGATGTCAGAATAGTGACAAAATCCCAAATGTTGGTTGCCTATTTTTGCCCATTTCTAATGACATAAGACACCAAAAAACAGCAAATCCTCACACTCAAGAGGCTGAAAAGAGGAAATGTGTACTAATTTCTGTAAAATTACTTAAATGACTGACCTCAATTAGAGGATTAGTCCATGTCTCACACAAGTAATTAAGCATGCTATTAACTCCTAAATGTGAAATTCTCATTAACATTTTATACCTCAGAAGTGTTTCTTTTGCCACAAGCATAACTAAACTTAGCTGCTGTGCATTGGACAAGTCAGTTTGTCAATAGACATAAAATTAAAAAGTTAATTAGTTAAGCTGTTTTATTAAGTAGAAATGACGAAAAATGCCCCAGTTTCAGCTTCATAGTTGTGAAGATTGAATGCGTTTTTTTTTTGTCCTATGTGAAAGTTATTTGAGTTGCCATAGTTTTTAAACTTTTTGAGGACACATGAAAAAAATCCATTTATCAAACACATAATTTGTAATCCAAACTGCATATAATCGATAGCTGAAGACTCTCATCATGGTCATTTGTATGTGAAAAAACCTATAGTCTGAACATGTAAATGGAAGTGGAATTAAGTGCCTTTAATATCCTTAAAGATGAAAATGATCATTAATTAGGATTTTTTTTAAAACTTCCATAGGTCCTCTGTGAAAAGAAGAGTGTTAATATATATATATTAAAACGCATTCAATCTTCACAACTGTGAAGCTGAAACTGGGGAATTTTGTGCGGTAATTTGCAGTTATAAATTACCTTTCTACGCGCAGTGATTGGGTGTGTCTTCTATGAACGGAGTGTCAGCAGGTTCACTCAATTGTGGAAATACTGTGGTACCTTCAAGTATCCCTCAGAAAGTACGTAACTGTACCCTCGCGTGGATTCAAGCGTTACAGTTTAAAACAAACAAACAAACAAACAAACAAACGAAATGATACTGCAAACCTGTGCGAAGTATTTCTTGTTCGTAATCACAGAAAAGGGTAAGTAAAAATGTCATCGTTGCTGTATTTGTCAAAGAATAAATTAACTGTGGATAGAACTTCACAAAAACCTCTCTCACACATCTCACCTAAAGAAATGCCAAAAAAATTGCTTTTGAGATGGGCAGATGTTAAAGCTACAGTTAGCCGTCATATATCCGCGTTTAACCTCTTTGATTGGTTGCTTCTGCAGGCTGAAGTTTTAAAAATGGCGATATTTCCAACGCTTGTGAATGCGACACGAGTGGTCCAGCGGCGGGTTGCGGTTGGGTTAGGTCGGGGTACTGCGCGCTCACGCACATCGCACATGCTGACACCAAACTTTTTCCTAGAGAGAAAAAAAAATAGTTTGTGTCGAAAAAAAATATACGATTAATGTCTGAAAATGTCCCAAACCTCGTGGGCAGCTGCAGTGGATGTTCAAGAGGCTACAACTCCATCCATACAGGTAAGTTTTAAAGGTGACTCAACCGCTCCAAAGGTATTGTCAAACACGGGCTAACCAAGCTAGCTAAATGCTGACTGTGCTGTCACTGTTGTGTTGTTTGCTCACTAAAAAGTTATAAACCGTGCCTTTTCTTACCAGCTTAACTTTTCAAAGAAGGTGAATCGAGTTCGTGGTCCACGCAACATGATAGGAGACATAAATGGTAACTGTTCATTTTTTCCTCGCGAAAAATCAAAGCTAACTAATTTAATTGCTGACTTATGATGGTGCTATCACGGTTTCGGCTGGTTTTCCCACCTGTGCAGGCAACATCATGCCGGAGAAGGCCGAACATGGAGGCTGGGGGGACGCAGAGGACAGGGTGAACCTGGCCGAGCAGTCCCTCCTGAACAAACTAATCCGCCACTCTCTGGTGAGGAACAGGAACCAGGTGGAGGTCCTACAGGCAGACCCCACTTCTCCACTGTATTCTGTGAAGACCTTTGAGGAACTGAGGCTGTGAGTCTGCAAGCAAAACCTCCATCACACTCATTTTGTATTTTACTTTACTAAAAGCATTTTTTTTTTTTTAATAGGAAGCCTGAATTGCTGAAGGGTGTCTACAATATGGGCTTCAACAGACCATCCAGGATCCAGGAAAACGCTTTGCCCATGATGCTGGCACAGCCGTGAGTTCATTTTCTTAAAGGTTATTAAAGCAAGCTAAAAGTAATTAAAAACTACGTGTGAATCAAGAAATTAAAATTTAAAACTAACGTGTATGTTAGAAGGGCATGTCCTTAGTTTTAGTCTTTGGTCAAATTTGTCAACAGAACCAACCTGATGAGGCTTTGTTGGAGATGTTTATTGATGAGGTATCTTATTGACAGTGAGTCAGCTTCCTTTACAAAGGGTTGTTTTTATTGTGTTACCTGTTTTGAACTTCTTAGATCTTGCCCCTGACAAATGCCCTCCCTGGTATGTTAATAAAGAAGACTTTAACACAGAAACCTTTAAAGATGATATAAACTAAACCGAAATGAGCAAACTCAACTGAAAACAGAAATTCAAAATGAGAATGACAACTAGTTAGAAAATGCAAAACTATAACTCTGAATTTCAATCACCTGCTGTAGTGCCAAACAGTTAAGGGATAAATCAGTTAGATATTTTTGATTGAAAACTATTTTGAGTTGTTTGAGGGGAAAAATGTAAAGTGTATGCCTGTTTTTAAATTCTTGAATTTCCCAATAACCTGCTCTTTTATCATTTTATAGTATGAAAATTTTTTTTGTTAGTAGTTTTTCCTTTCAGTAAATTAGCAGTTTGACAGTAACAGGATAATTTAATGGAAACTTCATTGCCATCATCTCCACAAATGGATTGACAATGAGCATTATGCGTTTGGTGTTCAAGTCTGAAAGTAGTGCCTGTCATAATTTCTTGTGGCCAGATAAAACATCCACTGTGGGTTTTCAAGTGGTTCACACTGTGTATTTTGTATTACACAGGGGGGGGGGGGCATATTAAATGTACTTTTCTTGCACAATCATATGAAATAAATGCAAGACAGCAGTTAATAACCCACAGCTAACCCTCTCACATCAGGACACACATGGCACACAGTAATTTGTGAACCAGGAGCTATTTTGATGATAATTGCACAGTTACAACTGCACCACCAAATAACATGCTGTGTAATGCTAGCTGGCTAGCTGCCCACGGTGCTGGCACAGCCGTGAGTTCATATTCACTCCTCTGATTTAGTGCCAAAACAATTAACTTGATAAATATATTAAGAGATTTATTTAAAATAAAACTATTTTAATGTATTTATTGAGGAAAAATATGAAATGGTTGCCTTTTTCGTCTTAAATGTGCACCTGTGTTCATTTGTAATGCTATCTTACGTCAAAGTTAAATAGTTTTAATAGTTTAAAGCACTCTGTTAAACCTGAGGTATTTTTTGCTAATACTTATTTTTAATAACACTCACCTTGTTAGATACACCTGTTCACCCTCACATGTAAGAACCTTAAATTTAGCAAATGCTTTTATAGACAGTCTTGCAAAAAAAAGTACAAGAACCCAATATTCTCCACTTTTGCCACGAGTCATCGAGAAGAAAGGTTCAAATGTTTTTAAAAACAAGAGCAGATGAAGCAAATGACAGCCTGAGTCTATTTGTGCTGCCTTTGGGAGACTAAACCTTTGCCCTGTTTGAAACATCTGGAACTCAACATGTAAGAGATGCTGAGGGTCCAAAACGATGGTCTGTGCCTCTGAGAAGATCATACAGATGCAAAAAGATCATTAAGGCACAGCCTGACTTTTTTTTTTTTTTTTTCTTTCAATTTGCTTTTATTTTTAAGTCCGTATATTGATGCTTTGATTATTATTCTCTCTAATAAATTCAAAAACTGCTGCAAAAAGTAGCCAGAAATTCACAGAAGGACTCGGCAGTGGTGACCAGGCCAATCACAATCGTTGCAGGCTGCGTGGACCCGATGTGTAGTTGCATTTCTGGAGAGGTGCATGTCAGGTTACGTCGTAGGTTACCGCATAGGTTCAGAGGGGTTTCCACAGCTGTCTGGTGGATTTTGAGGTTGGTGGGGTTTTTCTGTTTGAAGTGCTCCACACATTTTGCTGTCATCACTTCTATCGTAGTCAGAGAAATCCCATATGGGACTCTGCTGCTTTCTCCAAACTTTAACTGTTGCCCCACACACACACACACACTGTGAGGTGCCATATGGTGCTCCCATCTAAAACTGCTAGAGCAGGGAAAAATTATTTCATATCAATCCATAAGGCTTTTAAATAAACTTACAAAAACGAAGGGCATTTTATCTATAATTTCAGAACATTTTACTTAGTTTTGTAAATCCACAACACAGTTTCAGTTATCGTTTTATTTCAGTTAATGAAAAGTTTTTTTTATTTCCGTTTTTGTTATTTAGTTTGTGTTTTTTTTTTTTTGTTTTTTTTTTTTTTTAATGATAGTAACCTTGCTCATGAATGCATTAAAGCTTCACAACTTCCTTTAAAAGAACAAACATTCTTTTTGGGGTTACTGTGGCTCAGGAGGTAGAGCAGGTCACCTACTAATAGGAAGGTTGGCGGTTCGATTCCGGGCTGCATGCCAAAGTATTCTTGGGCAAGATACTGAACCCCAAGTTGCGTGTGAATGGTAGACAGTAAGCACTTAGCTTCATATGGAAGTGCTTGTGTGAATGGGTGAAGGTAAAAACGTGTTGTATAAGCGCTTTGAGTGCAGAGTAGAAAAGCACTATATAAGAGCTAGTCCATTTGCCATGTAGTGTACATGTATTGCTACCATGGATGTGCATGACTAGTCAACTGGACACTTAAACTTTCCTGCCCTTACTAGTGTGTTATTCTATTTACTTTATTAATGTTTAAAGGTGGTTACTTGTTGGTTCTGATGTTAGGACGCGGCCCACAGCTAGCTGGGCCTGCAGCTCTGAAAGACAACAGCGCCGGTCTCTCTCTGTGACAGGAAGTTGTAAAGCAAGATCGGTAAACTGGCGTATAACCAACAGGCCAAAGCAAGGCATTACATTTTTCACAAACATGTTGACGCTAGCCTACAAGAAAAGAAGGCTGCTGCTGCAGCTAGCACTGCTAATGTCTGCCACACTGTGCAAAATAATTTGTGTGTGCACAGTGGTATATAGGGTGATATTTAAAACACGATTTCATTAAGAATAAGAAGAGTGTTAACTCTGAATGCACAAGCAATATATGTATGCCTAAGAACTACAATTGCTCATTAGTGTGCGCTCAATTTTGAATGTTTCCTGAGTCCTTTTGTACTTTTAGAATATTTTTTCCCCCCTCATTTTAGACATGAATTAGTCTCTAATTGCTGCCACTGGCTTACCTTCAGTCAGACATTGTGCAAGGAAGACCAATAAACATTTCATTGGTCTTGGCCATATTTATTTGTAGGAAAAACTGGTCACACCACTTGACAGATATGTCAAGGACAGGGCCATGATCGTGCGCCACACCATGCAGAAGACTCACAATTACAGTATCAATGGCATACTTAAGGATTTTGAGCTATGATTGCTCTAATGCTCATTAGTATTTATGTATTTATTTTTTTTCTCTTTTTTAGTGAAAGCACATTAGTGAAAGCACACAGCCCCAATGATCCAGTGGAAGATGAGAGATTACTGGGCAGGGTTCCACTGATCTGAATCTACTAGGATTTTTTGGGGTTAATAGAAAATTAAACTTAAATTATTTAATTTTCTATTAGATTTTTTTTTTTTAATCAGCTAACTATTGTCATCTTGTAATGATCAGAAAACTCCAGACAACTGTTGTTGTTGTTTTAAAAAAAAAAAAAAAAAAAAAAAAAAAAAAACCTTTCTAAGCTTCATTGCATCAGGTTTGTCCATGATTTATTCATTTCTTCATGTGTGCACTTTTTTGTGCTTCCAGACCTCAGAATCTGATTGCCCAGTCGCAGTCTGGCACAGGTAAAACTGCTGCTTTC
Organism: Archocentrus centrarchus; assembly: GCF_007364275.1. NCBI lineage: Eukaryota > Metazoa > Chordata > Actinopteri > Cichliformes > Cichlidae > Archocentrus > Archocentrus centrarchus. The sequence goes on along the minus strand of NC_044352.1, from coordinate 8,042,132 downwards.
TCTCTGGCCATGCTCAGCCATGCAAACCCTGACAATAAGTGGACTCAGGTAAGCAGAACATCCTCAGAATATCACAGCATTTTCAATCGCTAGTATCCTTTTATCAGGCCCTTAAATGTATTCACTGGTTCAAAAACTGTTTCTTTTAGTGCCTTTGTATCGCACCGACGTACGAGCTCGCGCTGCAGATTGGTCAAGTAATCGCGCAAATGGGGAAATTCTGTCCAGATGTGAAACTGGCATATGCCATTCGGGGGAATAGAAGTAAGAACATGACACTAATTGTACTTTTCTCTGGAGAAAAGGTATTTCTAGTCACCAGTCTGTATCACTGCATGACTCTGCATTGTGTGCAGTGGAGCGAGGAGTCAAGTTGCAAGAGCAGATTGTCATCGGTACACCAGGCACAGTCCTCGACTGGTGCACCAAGTACAAGATCATTGACCCCAAGAAGATTACAATGTTTGTGCTGGATGAGGCTGATGTGATGATTGCCACACAGGGTCACCGGGACCAGAGCCTTCGGATCCACAGGTGAGCTTCTGTTTTATAGTAACGAGCACCAGCTGGTAAACATGCAAAACAATACAGTACACTACACCTGATGTGTTGTTTTTTTTGTTTGTTTGTTTGTTTTTTAAACACCTGGGAGGGATGCAGATTTTTCATTCTCTATATGCAGTATTTGGCATCATAATCTATAATGTCATAGTTTAATTTATCAGTCATAACCAACAAAATCAAGTTTGTTGGTTATGCTGCAAAAGCAAGCTGATTAGCCTGCTGCTGGCTCATTGAGGCAGGCCAGTTTGCTTTCTCCAAACTGGAAGCAAACTGGCTGGCACAAACCTTCACTAACAAGTATTTTTTATTTTTTTTCTTGTTGCCAGTAGCCAGCTTTCAATTTTAAAGATGTGTCTCTGAAATAAAGAGGCTGCTCTTGGCGGTGTTGAAAGCACAGTAGGAAGACAATGCTGGTTGTTGACTTGACAGCGCAGGCGTTTCACTCACTTTTGCACCTATATATATACACATTCATGTGGATTGTACGTGTAGGGGGAGGAAAAAAAAAGATTCAGCTTAAGCAACCTCTGCTTTCCTCAACAAAGGGTGATAAAACAGCAGGAGTGAAGATAATGCTGTTGTAGTTGGAGCTGCGCCTCTTAGACATACACAGCAAGCAACAAAGAGGCAGCACCACGACCAGGATAATGAATCAAGATGGAGTAAAAGGAAACCTTTTTTCTTGTCTGCAGTGTCCACATTTGTTAATGAGATGAGAACCTTTTTAAGTATAAGTATCGTTTATAAAACCACCTGTTAAACCACCTTTGGTTTCCTTCATGCAGCGACAAAGCTAATAAAGAACAAATTAGAATAGAACACTCCGTATGCAGATAAACACAATCTTTAAATTTGGTAGATTTCTTGAAACACTTTGCTGAGAACTGGCAACAGTCGTTCCCCTGTCGGTGGGATAACCTGAAGCATGCAGGGGTAAGGCTAAAATGGGTCATTGGATGTACTTCACGTCATCCAAAACTCATTAAAGAGAAGGATGGTGTCAGCTGGCAGCCAAGTTTGTGATATCTGCCACATTTAAAGAAACCAAAGCAAGCAATTTGGCTGCATAGCTTTCATTTCAACTTTTTCTTACTTAAACAGCATTGTAGTTGCTTGAGATTTGGTCAAAAGAAGCAGCTTTTCTTCCAGTTTAAACTTGTTGAAATGGTGGCCTAACAAAGGACCATTAGTGACAATTACTTGTGAGGAAGTCAAGATTCACATCGAACGAGCAAGATGGCATTTTTGTGTGTGTGACCCAACAAATGGAGATCTGTGGTCTCACAGGCAGTAACTCTTCAAGGCCTGAACACAAAGAACCTGTTTTCATCCATGTTATATTATGGAAGTGCAGACATGTAAAATCTTCCATCAGACTCATTTTGATTTTAATTGTGGTCGCAGTAATGAGCCCTTCTCTGTGTGCGTCTGTTTGCTCTGTTGTTTTTTTTTTTTTGGTTTTTTTTTGTTGTTGTTGAGATCTTTTTATTTACGCATGTTTGCTCCTTAATACATTTAGCAGTTTACGCACATCTATGAAGTGAGTGAAAAGTTCGCAGTTTTGAAGCCTGCAGTACCAACTTCACCTTCCTGCTGTTTTGTCTGCACCACTAAGAACAGCTGGGTTATTTCAGCAACTTTGCTTCCTTTTAATGTGGAAACCTGCTACTGATGGCAAGGAAACCCTACTTGTTCACAAGCCTAAGCAGGACAGCTGCTATCGGGCCATTAACATTCCCCCAACCCAATACACCAACATAAACACAACAAAATTAAGGTAAGAGAAACCTAATAACTTAATATTTTCTTTGTCATCTCAGTTAACAAGTTTCTCGTGTCACACTTGTGTCCACACTGATGCAGGCAGCTGACGAAGGACTGTCAGATGCTGCTTTTCTCTGCAACCTTTGAGGACTCTGTGTGGCGGTTTGCAGAGCAAGTGGTCCCCGACCCAAATATCATCCGGCTGAAGCGTGAGGAAGAGACGCTGGACACCATCAAACAGTTCTACGTGATCTGCAAGGAGAAGGAGGACAAGTTCATAGCACTCTGTAATCTATACGGGACCCTTACCATTGCACAGGCCATGATCTTCTGCCATGTAAGTCAGCTGTTTAATCTATCTTAAAGAAAACCTCCTTATGATTAATGGGTTTAATTTGTCACTTACTGCACAATAACTCATACCAGAATTCATCAATTTACAACTGAGAATAAGAAGTGTTGTTTACTCACTCCTGATCAAGCTGCAGTTGGATTGATTTATCAAGTTTGGCTCCAAGAAGTAGTGTTTGAGCTTTGTTTTTCTTGACAGAGGACACATAGGTTTTTCTTCAAGCTGTGGCTACTTTTAACTTTTGCTGGGCAGCTGCAGCTATTGGGAAGAAGCAGAATCAAGTGACCTTTCCACTTAATAACTGATCATTTTTAACTCCTCTGAGTGAAGGACCTATGAGCTCATGAGAGATGGAGAGATATAAACCCTAATACTAATGAGGTAATCCATTAAAAATGCATTAAAAGGCACCAACGAAACAAACACAAGGGAGAGGTCTAGTTCAGATCAGTGTCAGCCTAGCTGATGTTGATCTGGTACAGCTCCCTCTCTGAGGATATGTGTCAATCAAAGCAGCCACAGCCCTTACTTGACCCTCACTCCATCATGAGTTATAAAAACTGTAACATAAACACAACAAAAATTAAGGAACATAACAGTTAACAATAATTTAATATATTCTGTCATCTCAGTTAACTTTCTCCTGTCACAGTTGTCTCCACACTGATGCAGACAGATGATGGGCTGTCAGGTGCTGCTTTTCTCTGCAACCTTTGAGGAATCGGTGTGGCGAGGCCTCAAAAACAAATGAACATACCCTAGAGTTTTTGTAAAAGGAGTGTTTACAGGATTAAAAAGCATGTGTAAAGTTGAGCATTTTAACATGGGGGTCTATGAAAACTTTTTCGAGTCAGTCTCAAGTGGCCACTAGAAGAACTCCAGCATTTGCTGCTTGTTCCTTTAGCTTTACCCCTGTCGCCAAGAATACTGAAGTTATTTTATGCAATGAAGTTCTTTGTAGTAGAGTGACTCAAAACTGTCAATCAAGCTTCTGTTTTTTTTTTTTTTTTTTTTTTTTTTTTTTTTTGGGGGGGGGGGGGTTTGCTGCTGTTTTTCTTCTTTTTTTTTATCTCAAACATGCACTTTTACAGAGCAAGGATATTTTAATGATGTTTACAGCTAAGAGCTTGACTTTTAATAAACTTGACATACTGCTGTGATTTATCCTTATTTTATTTATTTTTTTTCTCTCTTCAGACACGGAAGATGGCTGCTTGGCTGACTGCACAGCTGACCAAAGAGGGCCATCAGGTGGCACTGCTGAGTGGTGAAATGACAGTGGAGCAGAGAGCTGCTGTCATCGAACGCTTCAGGAGCGGCAAAGAGAAGGTGCTCGTGACCACAAATGTGTGCTCCAGAGGTAAGAACACCATTTAGAGTTCAAGATAAAAAAATGTTCATGCTGTGGGAGGGAATGATCTGCCCCATGAATGTTTGAGCCTGTCCTAATTGGTGACCTTAAGTTGTAACATTTGCCTGGTTCTTTTTTAAATTTTTTGTAGCTGTTAACCCAGTCTTTGTGTAAAATAGCTCAGTTGTCAGTCTTTTCTAAAGAAAAAAGACATTTGGGGGGGTAAAAGTTGAGGAGACAAGACAAACAAGCATCTCTGCTAATTTAAAATCAAAGCAACAAAAGTTGTCCTCCTGTTTTTCATTTGATGATAGATCAGTGGAGTCGTTCCACAAACTCATATTCACTTGAAAGAGTGTGGAGGAGTTTGCAGATCCAGACAGAACTGCTGCAACAATCAGTTGTACACGGGGATGCCTACATTTAAATGAAGTGAGGCAGATTCAATTGGTGAAAAAGCACCTTGATTGATGAGCTACTGTCATTCACGTTGACCAACATTGATCCCACTCATCACCTGGATCTTCTTGCTGGTCCAGAGCCCTTCTCTGGTTCATCGTCAACAACAATCTAAATTAAGAAGCTGTTTATATGGTCTGGGCTCTTCTGGAATACTCTGCTCTTCATACTCAGTCCATCGGCTGCAGTTGGCTGAGCTCCTACAGCTGTGTTTCCACCTGTCTGACCCTCCGCCAGTATTTCATTGCTGCCTGGACGTCATTTGTCATGCCCGTCTGATACAGTAGATCCACCATGGATCCCGGTGGATATTTCATGTCTGACTCCAAACCAATAAATTCTATCTGGTCTGAAAGTCACCATTCCCCAAGAAACAACACGGAAAGTTGACCACAGTGTCCTAGCTACCCTGGCTAGGTCAGGTAACACCAGCGTCAAACACAGCCACACCTGTGCGTGCGTGCGTGTGTGTGTGTGTGTGCGTGCGTGCGTGCGTGTGTGTGTGTGTGTGTGTGTGTGTGTGTGTGTTTGACTGAAATGTGGCAAAAACTAAATTTTTCCCCCGCTGACTGAATCTACTCCTCCTGGGAGTAGATTGGCTGAGCATCTAGCAGAGGGTCTCACAGTAATCTGCTGTGGAAAGTCTTGCTTGTTTCTGTGCCAGTTTACAACTAATTTAAATCCATTGCCCAACAATTTAACAGGCCTATGCTTACTACGGTCTCCACTGTATATCATCCACCTAAGCTCAATAATTTTTATAAATGAATTTGCTGCTCAACCATCACTGACACGCCCTTAAAATGGTTTAAATCTTCTCTCTCTGGCCACACTTAGTTCATTCAACTCAAAAATTTCAAATCACATCAGTTTCCAGTTCCCCAGGGATCTATCCTGGGGTCTCATCTGTTTATCATCTACTTTCTTATATCTTCTGTGAACAGTTTCCATTGTTATGCTGATGACACCCAGCTTTACCTGTTTACCAAACCTACCACCACTCTCCCACCCACCGTCGTCCGTGTTTACTTCCAGGAAATTGAATCCTGGTTGAGCAGTGATTTCAAACTGAGGTTCTTCTCATTGGGGTCTCATGGGGTCTAGAGCCTTCAGTTGCCCTGCTCCTTGCCTCTGGAATTCCCTCCACCCAGACATTCGTAACATTGACTCTCTCCACTTTCAAATCTCTCATCGGCGCAACCCTGATATCAGCACCCATTTGTGATTGTGTGGATTACAGGTATTGATGTGGAGCAGGTGTCTCTTGTAGTGAACTTTGACCTCCCAGTGGATCTGGATGGGAATGCGGACAATGAGACGTACCTTCACCGGATCGGCCGCACCGGACGTTTTGGCAGACGCGGATTTGCCGTTAATATGGTGGACAGCCAACACAGCATGGATATTATCAAACAGATTGAGATGCATTTCAGTATGTTCCAGTTTCATTCAGTCAGTTTGTGTTTAAACAGAATTGATCTAAATCCTAACTTGTTTTCCTTTTCCCTTTCTCCCACAGACAGGAAAATCATAAAACTAGACACTACCAATCTGGAGGAAATGGAGAACCTGATATGCTGAATTCTTTGCAGATGCGGTACCTAAAATGTGACGAGTTTTTTTTTTTTTTCAAGGGTTTATTGTTTGCGTTTAATTGTTTACAGATGCATGCAGTTGTTAACTATGCAAAACAGAACTTTTTCACTTTGATTTAGCTTTTGATCACTGACGTCACCTTAAAGCTTTGAGCCGTGTCGCTCTGTCTATAAACTGACCCATGGCTGTTTAAAAACAGCATTTACAAGGCAGAGTGGACGTTTGCAGTGTTTGATTTATTTGTGCAGTGAATTATTTATGTAGCATATAGATGTTTGCATGACTTGATCGGGTTTGAGTTTAATAAAATGTCCTTGAGTGACTTGAAGCATTTTAAGGTTTAAAATGCCTGTTTCAGTGTAGCGGGAGCCAGTTGGTAGTTTCACGTGAGGCTATTAAGTTTTTGTGGATTTAAAAAAAAAAAGAAAAAAAAGTGCCCCTGTAAAGAGATGGTTGCCAGAAGTTGAAAGGCAGCTTTTAAGAGTGCAACTTTTGGCACCTTGAAGAATAATATGTTTAAAAGGGGTTTCTCAGTTTCTCTGAGCCTTTTCTCTGAAATATCCTAGTTTTTCTTTGTGAACTTTGCTGTAAATGTTTTAATAAATTTTCCAGAGTTAGCACAAGTGGCTTCACGAGTTTTTGTTGAAACACATTAATGAAAATAATGACTTTGTAATGATGCCTTCAGGAATAGGCTGTGTTTCCAGTTGCTAAATATTACTAAGGCAGTGAAACTACTAAATATCATTCATTGGGATCTGGAGCACCCTGACCTCTAAATATTACATACTGCAGTTACAAATTTTTAATTTAATTAATGAGCTGTTTTTAAGGTGCCATCTTCAAATTGCCCCATAAAGGATAAAGAAAGCAGATCCAAAAGATTATTTTGCTTCTTCACTAATCTTTTGTCTGATTATGTGGTTGAATAAAGCCATGGGATAAATTTTAATTAACAGTCCAGGAAGACAAGCTGGAATGAGTTGTACTGAGTTTGATTTATTACATTTGAATTACAAAACCAAGCTTATGCATGTTTAAAGATCACCAAAAACATGTTTTAGGATAAATACAGCTTTGAATACTACCACCCCACCCCTGTTTACACCATGGTCCTGAGCGTGAGTAGCTTAATTTTACTTGCGTAAGGTGCACATTAAGTTTGGTGTTTAAAAGTATAAAGGACTACGACTACAGACTGATGAGGAAAACAGCCTTTTAAGCGCTGCACAGTAAAGGTCAGATATCCAATTGAGGCCATAAAAATGCATAACTGCAGATCCAAAAGCCATTTCAAATCATTCCTGCTCCCCCTCCACAATGTCATTTTTCTGGGAGATGCACAGCACGGATCTGTTCGGAATACCACACTGTGCCAGAGTCATATTCAGGTCTGTGAAGGTCCTGCGTGGCACCTCCATGGTCTCAACGCAAGCCGCTTCGTACGTGGCTCCAAACCTGGCCTCTGCACTGGCTCTCACTGTCAGCAGAGTGTGTGTGGGGTCAAAGAGCTGCTGAAACCTCCTCCCACACGGAGCTCTTATAGCAAGAAGCAAACTGCCACTGCCAGCTTCTGGTGCTGGATCGTGGGGCCTGGCACAGACTGTGTCCACTTCGGGTCTGGAGATCTGGGTCACACCATCATCATCAGCCAGGTTGAGGTTGGACATGTCTTTGTGCAGACTCGCCTCTGACTGCCTTCTCCTCTCTATAGACGGAAGGACTTTGTACTTGTTAAAAGACTGTAGCCGAGCAGCGGGAGCGTGATGCAGCATGTACAAAACATCCTCCTGGCTCAGCTGGTTAGCTTGCAACATGACGGGCTGAGACCGGGAGCGGAGGCTTCCGTCCGGCCTGCGACACACACGAGACTCCGGCTGCCTCTGGAAGCTGTCCGCCTCCCCTGGATACACTGAGTTATTCACAGCGGGTCTCTTTCGCCCCTTGGAGGACTTTGGCCTTGTTAGATGCATCGAGGAGCCGTTGTTGTGAAGATTTCCAGCTGTTTCTCGGCTTCAGTGCTTCGCAGAAAGAAGTAAAAGTTTATATTGGCCTAAAAGCTGTGAATATACCTTTTTTAAAATAAAAAACAAAAAAAAAACTGCTGCACCACTTAAACGTGTACATGTATGCTTCTGTAGCTGGTTAACAAGATAAAATGCTGTTTGTGCGCTTTACTTCCCAGTTTAGGTATTAAGTCCCTTCTCAAGCGTCAGCGACGTTGCCATGGCACTCTGGTTGCCTTGACGACCCGTGATTGGAGACTGGGAGCCCCCTAGTGTTGGGAACACGCAACTGCAGCCAAATCCATTAATACAAACCAGAAGTGGCAAACCTATTTTACAGTTTAGTTAACAAAAAAACTAAACCTTACTGAAACAATATTGTGTGCTTAAAACTACCTAAAATTAAAATGTAGGAAAAAATATCCTCAGTTTCAGTCAAAAACACATTCCTGTTTTTGTGTGTGTGTGTGTGTGTGTGTGTGTGTGTGTGTGTGTGGGGGGGGGGGGGGGTTGGCATTTATATTTTGATATCAATTCTGAACTGCTTTAATTTTTACCCTGACAAATACCCTCCATACTATGGAGCCTGTGTGAACTGTACTTTCAGTTTCCTGTTCTTAGCTGACAGGAGTCACACCTGGAGTATTCTTCTGCTGCCATAGCCCATCTGCGTCAAGGTTTGATGTCTTAAACATTCAGAAATGCTCTTCTGCATACCTTGACTGCCATCAACAAGGCGTTTTTATCCAAGGAACTGCCACTCACTTGATATTTTCTTTTTCCCAGACCATTCTCTGTAAACCCTAGAGATGGTTGTGGGGGTGGTGAATTTGAGTAGATCAGCTTCTGAAATACTCAGACCAGCCTGTCTGGCACCGACAATCACACCGCTTTCAAAATCAATTAAATCACATTTCCACCCCCATTCTGATGGTCAGTTTGAACTTCAGCAGGTCATCTTGACCACATCTACATACCCAAATGCATTGAGTTGCTGCCGTGTGATTGGCCGAATAACACTGCGTTGAGCAGTTGAACAGGTGTACCTTACAAAGTGGCCAGTGTGTATATTTAGTCTTATAGCAATGCTATGTAATAATTTCTGCCACTTCCTAATGCTGCAGCTCAGTTTAAAGCAAAGAGAAGTTTAGCTTTTTCCAAGTTTCTAGCCTTCAGAGAAGCAGAGCAGTGGGGTTCTTATGGGATCTCAAACAAGCTTGATTACAAAAAGTCAGGTATGAGGATGACTGCGCTCACAAACATGAGGACTTATATTGAGGGTCTAATCTCACAAGTCACATGCCAAAGTGTTTAAATCACTAAATAAGAAACTGCGAGTAGATCTTTTACAGCCACAAGTCAATCTTTAAATTTATTTGGACAGTTTATTACACATTTGAATAATACCACAGGGGAGATGTATCATTTCAAACAAAGAATGCCCTTTTATCAGAATATTTGTACATATAAATTCACAATTATTTCCATAAATAAATTTATGTAAACAAATGAACATTTGCATGTAACAAAAAAGACAAATCCTAATTTAACCAACAACAAAAAGACAATCAAACCCTAAATCAGTTGTATTGTAAAGCACTGATTTGATATGCTTTTATGGATGTTTAATAACAGTATGTTTTTCTTTTTGTTTTGCTTTTTGCAGGTTAATGTTGCTACAGATTGAAAAATATTTTTTTAATCACTGATTTAAAACATGCTGTTTTGCCATTATTTGCTGGTCTGTCTGCATTTGTAATATTTCTCAATTTATAGAATATATTGTAATATAGGTCATCCAAAATTACATTATCTACAACAGACGCAACATTTTAACACTGGACTAAATACTGCATGACCATTTAAAAACTACCTAACAGTTTACTTTATTTAATTACTGATATTTAATTGTTAGTTTCCATTTAACTGCTTGGTCATTAGTATCATCACCATGCCAACAAATAATTTTTGTGTTAATCTACTGAAAATATTAAATCTCTTCGGCAAATTCTCATATCTGAGAGCCAAATATTTGTTATTCTGTAATCAATTTATCATATTGTGGCTTCACTACCTCTAAATTAATGTGCAAATGTAAAATGTCAACTTGCCCTTTTTTTCCTTTGGATAAATTGTAAAAAAAAACCAGCAGCTTTAAACGAGACTTCAGGAATCCACCGTAGTTATGTTTAAAATAAACAAAACAGTTAATCCAGAGCAGCTATTCCCAAACTTCAGACCACTGTGGACCAGTATGAAATTTAAAAATCCTAAAGTGATATCAGGAGATTGGAATTAAAAAAAAAAAAGGTCAGAAAAGGAATTATAATAATGAGGTCATTCTTTAAACCCCATGGTTTTACTGTTTGTTCAATTTCTTTTTAAAATATAAATATTTAATTGCAGTTTTAAACTAAATTTCAAACCTGGGTCAAAAAGTCCTTTAGGATTAAAGAGAAAAATCTGTTTGATTTTGGCGCTTTGGAACTCAAAGAATTTTATCCTATTAAATGTTTTAATTACTGGTGGTTCAGGCATCTGAACGGGATGCCTCCTAGGCAAGGTGTTTGGGGCATGTAGTACCACGAGGAAACCCTGAGGCAGACCCAGGACATGCCAGAGAGATTACATCGCTTGGCTGGTTCGGAAACCCCTTGGCTTCCACCCAGAAGAGCAGAAGGGGATGGCCAGGGAAAGGGAGAGTTATGCATTTCTGCTTAGACTACTGCCTCCATGACCCAGATAAGCATCAGAAAATGGATGGATAAGTGGATTAAGTCATAAAAGTTTAAAAGGTGCAATTTTTAAAATATATTCCTATTTAAAAATGTAAAATCTTGTAAAAATTTCAGTTAACTGAAAACATGTTTCTCAGGACCCACACTTTGGGAATTGCTGATCTAGAAGGAAAAATTTAGATTAAAATAATAATTCAAAGGTGGAGGTATACAGATAACATTTTATATTAAAACATGTACACAGTAATTTAAAATAAGTCTTAATGAAATTCCACTTAGTTATGACACAAATCCTTCACCAAGCAGCAGAAGCAGGTCGTTCAGCAGCCTTTCAGCAGGAAGAAGTTACAAATATTTAATTATATAAAGTACGAGGCAACGTAATAGCACTTCTCGCTCTCTACGGTAACTCCAGCAGGTTATGTTGAGCATAAAGGTCCTCTGTGATCTGATACACCTCAGAAATGAGGGGCAGGGCCTCCCCCAGCTTTGCCACAACCTGCTCGGGTGGGCCAACATTCATCACTTCAAAAAAGGCTGGACGCCCGGGAAGCATGCAGAACGCCATGCCCGCGGCCTTACGGACCACCCACGGGTGGTGCTGGGCGAGGGACTCATTGTAGGCCTCTGCACACATGACAGATGTTTTGCTATCCTCAGTGCTGGTGCGCAGGCGATCCAGGAAGAGCTCCAGCCACCTCAGAGCACGATGGAGCCTCAGCAGAGTGCGGCAGCCCGACTCCGGGTGGATGCCTCTCTTGTTCACGTCCACGAGATCATTGTCCAGCTCATATTTCACCATCGACTGCATGGTGGTGTAGTGAGAGCCATTCTCACCCTTCAGATAATTCACCAGGATCTGGATCTTGCTGACAGCATCCTTAGAAATGAAGCCAAAAACGCTTCCCAAGCTGTTCAGAAACCTATTACAAGGAGTAAAAAACACACACTGTTAACACCCCTGTGTCCTTCTGGTGTACTATTAGAGGTCAGAGTATAATCAGTAAAATCGAAATGCCTGCAAATTATAATCAGTTCGGTTCACATGAGAAATTCCAAGAATCCGCTCACAGAGCAGAGCTCGAGTTTTCCTCAAGTTTTCCCTTTTCATGCTACTCCTGGTGCAAAAATATTTCCCATAATGCATACTTTTTACAGTAAAAATGACAATTTCAATTACAATTGTGGCTTCCAATAATTTTTTTAAAACATTATTGAAAACTGGACTAGACTTCTTTGCTTCTTTAAGACGTTTCACCTCTCATCCGAAAGGCTTCTTCAGTTCTTAATTTTTAAGCTCAAGGTAATCCACCTGAATAAAAGGAAAAGTCAGTTAAAAAAACTGACCCATATAATCAAACAGCCCTAGCAAGGACCTGTTTGCTGTGTGTGTATTTCTCAGGATGGGCCTTAAAGGGAGGTTGGCAGGGCATGTAAGGGATTCATGCACAGTAAAGGCAATGAGTCTGTGTTATTTGAGACAAATGTAAAGCATCATACTGACATTTGTGACCTTTTGAAAAACAGAAGTGCCTGTTATGCTTGAGTATTTGAAAGCCTTAATCTCTTTAGAAGGCACCAGAGGGGGAGACAAAACAGGTATTTTTATTATACTCATCCTTTCCTTTTTCTATTTCTTTATTTGAAATATTTAGCTCCCCTTTTATAGGAACAGCAATTTAAAAAAAAAAAAAAGAAAACAGCAAGAAAGAGAAGGAGTGTTAAACTGTAGTCTGGGCACACTCATGCATTTACAAATCCAAATTTAATTCTTAACTCACACATTGCTGAAAAACATTTGAATCTTTAATTAATCTTGTGACATTTGGGTCATATCTGGATTATAACCAAATGGTCCACTGTATTGAAGACTTCCTATTTTATTTTCCACACTTCCTGTCCCCTTTCTTCTCATCACTGATCTTATCTGAAATCACCTCACATTATTTAAGGACTGCGCTCCCGTTGAGTCACTCTTTTCCACCTCCACATGGGACGGCAGTTACAGTGAGTTTGTTACTCATCCTTTCATATACTAGGTTCTACTAGCTTTGTCATCCTATTTCTATCATGCACTTTTTTTTTTTTTTTTTTTTTTTTTTAAACAGGAAGTCCACTGAGATTAGAATCTTTTTCCAGGGAGACCTGCCCAAGAAGCCAGAAAATACCAGGTTACCAAAACTAAGCACAAACATAACATGGAGAGACATAGGCCAAACAAAAGATGCTGTACACTGCTAAGAAAAAAATAAATAAATAAAGCAACACTTTGAAAACACATCTGATCTGAATGGGGAAAAGATGCCTGCCTATAAATTCCTGGACAGGAAACCGGACGTTCCATTGTTCTGGAACAAGCCAGTGATGTTCGGTTGAAAGCCAAATGGCATTGCAGGCCTAAAAGGATGAAGGGCATTGATTTTGAGGGCCAGTGGTGGACCTGCCAATTCTGGTATTCGATGGCAAATACCAATCAGGCTCCACGGTGCTGGGCAGTGAACACAGGGCCCACAGGCCACGCTCATGAAGTCCATTTCTGTTGTTTGGTCAGAGACATTCACATTAGTGGCCTGCTGGAGGTCAGATATCAGTTCTGCTGATCAGATCAATATCCCAGAAGTTTAACTGACTTGATGCCACACTGATTAAAAAAAAAAAAAAAAGTTCCTTTAATTTTTTGAGCAGTGCATAATAAAGAGTCCAGCCTAGGAACAGCAGGATTGTGAGCAAGTGTGATGTGTAATCTTGGTATCCAGCACATGTTGTATACATATATAATCTTCATTTATTCAGCATTATCATGGTTTCATATCCTTGAGTATATTAAATATCAAATTAAACACCTGGCATGTGTTAAAATATGACTACATTAGAAAACTATGTTGATGCAGAAGGAATGACAGAAGATGATCATGGGATCATTATCCCATGATGAGGTAAAAAGGAGACCCTTTCGTGTGCTGTAACTTGTTTTGATCAGCCACCTATCCCACATAGACATTGTTTCTGCTCCTCTACATCACAGACATTAAACTGGTGCAGTTTTGCCACTAAAACTACGATATAACCCATAATATTGGTGCACAAAGTTGGCTGTAGAGAAACAGAATTACACCATACAAGATTTTTGCTTCAGACTGTGTAGAATTCATTTGTTTGCTGTTTTTAAACACAGCTTTAATGCGTTTTTGTTCTGTCCCACATTTACCTTGCTGGGATCTGCTCACCTTTATTTCTACATTGATGTAAGAACAAATGTAAAATATTCAGGCCCCAAATCACTTACTTTACAAGCCCACGCCACCCAGCGACGTAGTGTTCAAGATAGACTTCTTTATTTTCCGACAGACACAATTTAAAAGTGTCTAAGACCTCCTGCAGGGAGAACTTCTGGTCTTCCGAGCCAGCCATGGTTGGTATAAGGAAGTGCTAATGACACAAGAAGGCAGGTTAAAAAAAAAAATGAATGAGAAAATGTATTTCAGGGATAAAAATAAACCGGAGCTGGGTAAAAATGTAAGCCCTGAGGTAAACGATCAAAAAGTGAACGCGTTACCTGCAAGAAAAGTTAAAAGTGAAAGAAAAATTAAGCATTTTTCTGCTCGATAAGATACAGTGACAGGTCTGACTTGTTCTAATCCGGTTCTACTGCGCAGACTCGAAATTTGCAGTTAACCTTCAAAATAAAAGCCTTTTATTCCTCCTGGCTTTGGCTGCCCTTCCATTATTTTTTTCACCGAATCAAATATTTTGTTGCCTAAATATAACTGGGTGAAGACTGAAAAGTAAAAAAGGTTTTCTATACCAGAAACTTTTAAAATGAATCCACCTGAAAGCCCTGCAGGTGTTGAAATTGGGTCAAAAAAGAGCTATGAAAAGGTGAATTGCCAGCTGAAATGTCACCTGAAATGGCAGCTGGTGAGTGTTCAGTGAAGCACTGATGCAAAGAATAAGAAGCATTAAGGATGAGAGCTCTAAAAATGTCACAGAGAGGTTATAACAGAAAAAATGTACATGAAAAACTGGCCTAGTGTTAATTTATTGTAAACATTGCTGGAAAAAATACAAGCGTATTGAGCACTGTTGTGAAAAATTACATCTGATGACTTGAGATTTCTTTTCTGTTCTTACCAATGAGATAAGCAAGTCAAATATGAATAAAGTACACTTTGACCCACATCCCTCCAAATTAAAGCTGAAAATGTTAGAAAAATCAAAAATGAATCAGAAGCTATATTCTGATTACTGATTAAACTCTTGAGCCCCTTTTTTTTTACACACAGTATCATTTGAAGACATATTTTTGGGAAATTGTGAATGAAGTAAGTCCCTTAAGTTTAATGGTGTTTTATAGACTGAATTTTTATTTGTTTGAGAAGTCATTTGGCAGATTCATTAATAACTGAAACAAAAATTCTCAGTTCTAGTTGAAATCACTTTCAGAGTTTGAGTTTCCCAAATATTCTTCTGCATTTTTACTTTTTAAAATAAAAGTATTTTTCACAACATAAAAACTCATGAATGTAAAAGGCCCAGACAAATAAAACTACCCAATATTAGCACTCACCTGATAAGAAAATTTGTTTTTTTTTTAATCCAAAAATTTGGGCAATCAGCAGCAGAAAAAAGTGAGCATAACTTATAACAAATAATAACAGGGTGTAGTGGACAACACGTTTGCCTTACATGTGAAAGAGCCCCAGTTCAAGATCAGGAGAAGATTGTGTCTTCTCCTGACCCAGCCTTACTGGGTCACAAGCTGGAGTATTCCCAGTGCTGGTCCCAAGCCCAGATAAATAGGAGGGTTGCATCTGAAAGGGCATCCAGCATAAAATCTCTGACAAATCAAACATATAGCAGGTCTCACTACCACCTTGTAAACCTCCCCTTTCACTCTTGCTGCTACTCTGTCACAAATCACCCTTGACACTGATCACCACCCACCCTGCCTGCACTTTTTCGCCTCACTGTTGTTTTGGGGTGGTTGACCCAATAAAACCACAAATGATTAATTAAATGGTAGTTGATTCATTTCCAGGCTACCTGTTGCCATATTTTCTTGGTCACTAATATAATAAAAGCTCACTCCTTCACACAATGACATAATTTTTCCTTATACTGACTGGCAACAAAAAAGAAAAAAAAAATTAACCTTACCAGATATATAAATATATTTAAATTTGTCTTCAACTTGAAGGGAAATATAGAGTATCACAATAAGATTTGGAAAAGGTGCTTCAACACTATACTCTGGTACTTTCCACCTGCGGTTTCTGCAGCTTTGCTTGGTAAGGGGGGTTTATTTTGAAAGTGCTAACCGGAAGTCCTGCCCCTTACCATGACGCTAATGAGAAAAAAAAAAAATAGAAAGTCAGTGTATGAAATTAGCCGCACGTTTTAAAGTTAGGGACAATAAACTTTCCCATCTAACCCAGTGGTTATTTAGCCGACACAGCCGTTTGGGTCACCTTGGTGTCATTTACCTATGTATAAAAAAACGGGCTGCCCCGATGAAAAAACATGCCTGAAATAAAAGTAACGCCGCTCGGTGAGTCCAGAAGCTAGCTAGCTAGCACCTGCTAAGCCAGTTCCATCAACATTCAAATTGTATGTTAGCTGGAAAATTTTTAACACCGCTTTAAGCGTCTGCCTCGCTTTGACAAGTAACCATCGCCTGTTTTCTGTCTTTAAATGGTGCTAAACAGGCTTTAAGTCCCACCGCTGTGCACCTGTGTGTCTGCTGCAGTTGCTAAGTGAGTGCATTTCTGAGCTTTTTTCTTATGTGCTCCCTCTCCAAGGTGCTGGACAGGATGTGGGCAGGAGCTGCATCCTCGTCTCCATCGGAGGCAAAAACATAATGCTCGACTGTGGGATGCACATGGGATACAACGATGATGTGAGTGAAATAGTGCCTTTATCGTTGAAAACATTACAACCATGCAATATAAACAGTATGTCACGTTCCCTTATTCGTTTCCGTTGTGTTATTTATAAACAACCTGCGCGTGGCTCAATGTAAAAATAACTGTTAAGAAGAATCCCAAAACAAAAAACCACAGTATAAATCCTACATGAGATATGCAAAAACAACGAATCTAAAGTGTAACAATACAAACATGCTCTCAGAAGTATTTCAAACATGACACTAAAAGTTAACACAACTTAGGCTGCCATACACTGGGAAGGTTTACAAGATGGTATTGAGATACCACTTAAATATGAATCTGCAGCCAGGAAGGTGTTAGTTTAGCATAATGATTAGAAACAGGGGACCAGCTAGGTTGTCTCTATCTACCTTAATGTCTTAAAGTTTGGACTCATCATTACAGCCATGCAATGTCTCTACCTATAACTTCTAAAGGCTCAAAATGGGCCTCTGTGGCCATAAACATAACCACGACTCATCTGCATACATGTAAGGCATTGACTCTGTGTTACCTTACCTAAAAAAGACCTGTGTATTTGTTCTTTCTGGCCTACTGATAAATATATATACAGGGGAAAACAACATCTGAGGGTTGCTAAAGCCTCTTTCAGACATGCACATGATTTCATCATACTGATGGAGGAGATTGTTGCATAGTGGGTGTAGTGGGTGATGCTGTTGTCTCCCTTTTGGTTGAGTTGCTTAACTCACAAAGTTTTCAGCAGTAACATGAAAAGAAAATTCTTCTGGATCACTGTATGTCTGGATTGCGTTGTGTCCTCCAGTAAGATCCACTCCTTTCTTGTCATAAACAAACAACTGAGTTCTGGGAGCTCAAAACAAATGGGATAGCTTGTTGAGGCAGAGTGTTTATCAACTATAGATGTAGCCAAGGTGATGTCAACCATTGATTTTGGGCTTAACAGTCTGAAGTCTCAAGATTAGTCTGTAAAAATCCAACATGGTAGTGAGACCTGCTGTGATGTCTGGTTTGGAGATGGTGGCACTGACAAAAAGACGAGAGGTGGAGTTGAAGATGCCAAGATTTTCATTGGGGTTAGAAATGAGTACATCAGAGGAGCAGCTCAGGTTGAGCAGTTTAGAGGCAAAGTTAAAGAGGCAAGACTGAGATGATTTGGACATGATGAAGATGGAGATGCAGCTGCCAGGCAGGAGGAAAAGAGAAAGACCACAGAGGAGATTTGTGGATGTAGTGAAGGAGGAGATGTGGAGGGTTGGTGCGACATTGGAGGGGATAGAAATATTCTCGGTATATTGGAGGCAGATGATCCTTCAAGAAGGTCCTGGAATTATTCCTCAAAAATTTGGGTTTATGACGTTGACGTTATAGCTTGATGGCTTTTATCTGTTTTTTGGGAGTTTTTTGTAGTTTTCCTTTTAGCACACTGGGGGCTGAAGTGCCCTTTTCAGCCCATCTATTTTGCCCATGTGTGGTCTATGGGCACTTGTAAATGTTTTGGGGCTTTTGGGATAGCCAGCAGATATCTATATAAGCAGTGTCGGTGTTGATAAAAAAAAAAAGTAATGCATTACACATTATTTTTTGTAGTGCAGTACATCACAAAATCATTTGCCAAAGAAGGAGAAAGTAATTTCTTAAACTACTTTTTAAATTACTCACATTACTCGGTAACATGACCTGAAATGTATTGTCACGTCGTTGTCGGTTAATATAAACCTGAGGCTACAGTCCCACACGCCAGCACAGATCCCTATTCTAATGAGGACACACACACAAGCTTTCTTTTTAGTGTTTAAAACCAACAACACAAAGTAAAATTGAAAACCAGTCCGAAGAGGCTTGAAAGTGATCACCACAGTGATTCTACTTTAGAAATATGTACAGATAGAAATGCCACAAGCCTGACTGCTCATCACTGTTACCTGTTGAGGTTCAGGCTCTGGCTGCTGGGTTGGGGTCTGCATACACTCAGCTTGAACATCACTCTGGGTTCTTCACTGCGTTAGCATGTTGTCTGTGCAGGTGTTTGTGAAGAGCCGAAGTTGCGTTAGCAATATAATACAGTTGTTTCTGTCCTGGATGTAGTTTGCATTTTAACATAGTGCTCTTGTCCTTGTGTGCAATAAAAATAAAAGCAGTGTCCATAGCTCCACTCCTCAAACGTTGTAGACAGCACCACCATTTTCCTCCTCCCTGCACACAAACTGAAATCAGCTGATTGCAGCACAAGTGTGCACATTTGATGTGTTTTTTTTTCTTTTCATTCTATCTGCCTGAAAAACTTTGCAACACGAGTAATGACATAATTGTCACCACAGTCTGGTTACTGAATTTAGTACAATAACTTGTTATATAACTATGTTACTGAAAAACGTGATACGACTAATGTAATGCATTACATTATAGTTCATTACACCCAGCATATAAGAGATATGAGTTGTTGTGTTCACTCTGACTTTGAATGCATCTTAAAAACAGCTGTATTAAAGTAGTCCTTCTAGAAAAGAGGCTTTCTTTTTTGAATGCACTAGTTTGTGCCTTTGAAAGAGGATTTTCTATATTCAGTCTCAGCTGAATGACAGATTGTTTTGTTATTGCAGAGACGTTTCCCAGACTTTTCTTATGTAACTCAGAACGGGCGTCTGACAGACTTCTTGGACTGTGTGATCATCAGGTTTGTCGTCTCTCTCTTCTGCATATTACACCTTTTTATCTCAACAGCATCTATAACATAACTACACCTGTTCTTCTTTCAGCCATTTCCACTTGGACCATTGCGGTGCCCTGCCCTACATGAGTGAGATGGTGGGGTATGACGGACCCATCTACATGACCCATCCCACCAAAGCCATTTGCCCCATTTTACTGGAAGATTTCCGGAAGATCACTGTTGACAAAAAGGGTGAAACCAACTTCTTCACTTCACAGATGATCAAGGACTGCATGAAGAAAGTGATTCCTTTGAACCTACATCAGACTGTCCAGGTGCAGTGCTGACATCGTTTTTGACCACGTGCCCACGCACACGTGTCTAATGGTTGCTTCTGCACCAGCTGCTTCTTCTCTTTTGATGGCAGTTCAAGCTGTTTGTGTTGTGCTGCTGGCAGGTGGATGATGAGTTGGAGATCAAGGCGTACTATGCAGGCCATGTCCTGGGAGCTGCTATGGTGCACATCAAAGTGGGATCAGAGTCTGTGGTCTACACCGTGAGTGTAAACAAGCCTGTGCTGTGTCACAGTTGGTGAATTTAGCAACTTCAGTCTAAGAATAATGTCCTTTCATTTTAGGGTGACTATAACATGACACCGGACAGGCATTTAGGGTAAGTGGATTTTACTGTGTTTAATGATAATCAGCAGGATTTTATGCTAATAGAATCAGCGTAAATTTTGGACAAACTTACTCATTCAAGGTTTTTCCTCCCACAGTTAGTTGGGTTAGGTTAATTGGTGATTCTAAATTGCCCGTAGGTGTGGCTGTGAGTGTGAATGGTTGTCTGTCTCTCTGTGTTAGCCCTGTGACAGACTGGCGACCTGCCCAGGATGTACCTTACCTGTTGTCGTATGGCAGCTTGGATAGGCTCCATTTCCCCCGTGACCCTGGAAAGGATAGGAGGAAGAAAGTGGATGGATGGATGTTTAGATCATACATTCACAAACTTAGGACTGCTGGTGCTCATTTTGAATTTAATAATAAATATATTTTCTGAAAATCTAACAAAGCAACTGTGATCCTCACACAAGCCAAAGTTGAAATATTTCTGTCCTGTTTTCATTGATTCATTTTGTTCTACTGACAATTTGCTTGTTGAGGTTGACCCTCCATTAACGGCTTTTACCATCATTAAACTACTTTCCCAAAATGGACAAGAAATAAAAGAACTTCTGGATCAAAAAAAAAATGGGTCAGAAGATGAAGAATAACCTGTAATTTATAAATTTCATGCCTTTATTTCATTAGTTCTGTTTCTTTTTTCAATTTTAATCTTCTTCTTTAGACTGCACCCTTTAGGGGTCACCACAGCAGCTGGTCTCCCTCCATCTTACCCCATCACTTGCTGTTCTGCACGTCCTCTTTCACCACATAAACCCTCTTTGTGGTTTTCCTCTTTCCTGGGAGCTCAGTCTTCAACATCCTTTTCCCAATTTATCCACTATCCCTCCTCAGGTACATGGCCTTGCCTCCCTTTCAAACTGTCCAACCTGAGCTGCCCCTGATGGCGATTTTAAATTACAAAATTAAAAATAATTGATTCACTTCTTGTGGTCCACCTACAGGGTGCCACACATTGTAGATTTTTACTGGTAGACATCAAAACTATTAAAGAACATATGAAAGTGTCAGGGCTGTACCCAAATATTCAGATATGTGGGGAGGTTTTCAGGAATAAATTTCAGGATTTCGATATTTACACAGAAGCCACTCTATTTGCTCTATTCAGTGTTTTTTAAAAAAAAATAAAACTGGGATCTAAAGGGTAAGAGGATGTTTGTGCCACAGCGATGTCTCCCCTTTGTTTTAAGCTGCCAGGAGATTTTAGAGCATTTCATTTTCCCACCTGCTGACAAGCTTCATGGAGATCCTCATTTCCTTTTACAGCAGGACTTAGCGCCTGCCCACAGTGCCAAAACTACTACTAAATGGTTTGCTGACCATGATATTACTGTGGTTGATTGGCCAGCCAACTCACCTGACCTGAACTCATTGGGGGGGGTTCTGAGGAAGCTGAGAAGCCCCAAAATACAGATGACCTAAAGGCTCAGCAGTCCCGCAAGCCGATCACCTCCATGTCATGTCACATTGATAATAATTCATGGAAAACAAGCCCCGGTTAAGTGTTGAGTGAGCAAAGAGCCCAGTTTGACCTCTGCAGGTATCAAAATAAATAATCAAATAAGTAAAGTGAACAGAAAGTCCTTCAGTACTTTAAGACATGAAGGTTATCAGGCCAGAAAACAACTTTTAAAGTTTCCTTCAAAAACATCAAATGCTGAGATGAAACAGTTTCTCATGAGGACCACCTGAGGAGACACAGAGTCACCTCGGCTGCTGAAAATGTTCATTAGAGGCTCAGAAATCACCAATTAACAGCAACTCAGATCAGAGGGCACATCAGTGCTTCGCAGAGTTCAATCAGTGGCAGATCTCAACATAAGCTGCAGGGAGGAGGTTGTGTAAATAACTACTGAGGGAGACTAATTAGAAGAAATTAACTGCCTGGATTAAGAAACACAAGAAATGGGCATTAGATAAGTCTGAATCTGGACTTTGGTCTGATGAGTCCAAACGTGAGTTTTTAGTTGCAGCCAGGTGAGGGAGGAGCTTCATTGATGACACTGTTGGTGATGTATTTAAGAATGGCGTGGCTACCACAGTGTGGTCAAGCAGCAACCTGTGGAGCTGAAAAAATGACGCCAATGCAGATGTGGCAAAAAAAAAGTTAGACCCCATGTTAAAATTCCCATCTTTACAGCAGAAGTAAACGTGTTTTTAGGCTGGTATAATTTTGATTTGATTTTGGCCTCTAAGGATAGTTTCTAACTCCAAATGGATGCTGGAGTTAGGCCTCAGCTCTGCTAATTTGAGGCACTGTCTGGACCTCTCAACAGTGTTTGTTCTGCTTTTTGAATTATTATTTGACAAATATTGTGGCTTGCTGTGTAGGAAAGGCTGTCCAAGATGTTTGTGCTTTAATATTGGTTAGTAAAAATTTATTATTTTATTAGTCTGTTACTATTTAGTGTGATTTAGCACTAAATAGCAGATATCTGTGTGTGTTGTACTCGCAGTTTATAGATTGATCTTTTCATCCAGATTTGCCAGCCTTAACACTCACCCTTCTCATCTAAATATGCTGACATCTGGCTCCCAAAAGCCAACATGTTTGGGTTGTTTTTAACAGGAAGTCTGAGATTTTGCTTGATTTTGGAATCGGCCTCAGGTGGCCACTTGAAGAACTGCAGTTTTTGTCACTTCCATGTTGGCTGCATTTGTCACCCCCAGAGGATGACAAATGCACCAGTTTATGGGAAAATTACCCACCTGCTCACTTGATCTATGACCTTAGTAAACACTCTCCTCATGTTATCATGTGGTGCCAAATACTAGCTTAGAGTCTTACTGAGTACAGCATCTTAATTTTGTAAAGTGTAAGTCCCACTAGAGTCAAAAAGGAAGATAAAGCAGGGTATGCTTTAGGGTTGAGTTGCATAGATCCTAGAAGTAGCTCCAAATTTCCCACTGTCTTCAAGGATGTTTAGATGGGCAAATCAGTACCACTTATATATGAATCCGAATCCAGGAAGGTGTTAGTTTAGCATAAAGATCAGAAACACTGGACCAGCTAGTTTGTCTCTGTCTACCAGAACTACTAAAGGATCCAAATGGCCTTCTGTGACTGAAAACATAACCACGACTTGTCTGTATACATGTAAGGCAATCAATTCATGTCTGTGTTGTACAGTGTTCTTAGTTTTCCAGAGCCACAACTTTCTTTCCATGAACAAACAACTGAGTTCTGGGAGCTGTTGTGGGATGGCTTGTTGAGGCAGCGTTTATATAAAATACAGATGTAGCCAAAGTCTGAAGTCTCAAGATTAGTCTCCAAAAATCCAACACGGTGGCAGTCAAAACACTAAAGTTAAAGCTTCAAAATGCAAAGTCCCAAACCAGTGGGTGATGTTGGTGTTAGCTACGTCCATCTTGCAATGAGAGGAGTTGTGCCCTGGTGGCCGTTAGAAAGAACGCATTTTTAAGGCATTGACTTTATTTTTCATACACATGCTTTGCTCACACCTTTATCTCCACTGTATATAATTCCATATTTGTTTATTTGTTTTGATGTCTTCAGTCTTATTCCATAACCCTCCCAAATTGTACAGGTTTTGTACATCTCATCCTGGTGTTGTATTTTCGCAGTGCTGCGTGGATTGATAAGTGTCGCCCAGACATCCTCATCTCTGAGTCTACGTACGCCACCACCATCCGTGACTCAAAGAGATGCAGAGAGCGGGACTTTCTGAAGAAAGTTCATGAAACCATAGAAAGAGGAGGAAAGGTAAAGGTTAAAGTTAACAAAATATTGCATTTTGTGGTCATAGTTGGGGTTTTCTTCCTCTTAGTATTATATATTTTCTAAGTTCTTTGTTTTCTTCTAAATCTTCCAGGTTCTCATTCCAGTTTTTGCCCTTGGTCGAGCACAAGAACTTTGCATCCTGCTGGAAACATTTTGGTAGAATTCAGTTTTAAAGAACTCCTCAGAAATATTAACAAATGGGGCTTTTATATATCTCTGCTTTCCACATGGTTTCTTTTAAAAAGCGAGGAAGTCTCTGTCAAAGCGGGTAAAGACAGTGATGTGTGGGGATAATCATAGTCTGTTCCCTGGCTGAGTGATATCAGATAAAGGCCATTTTTCTAGCGCATAATTGTTGACATTCCTATTAAATAAAAAGTCCTTTCAGTGTGGAGTAATTGCACATGATTACAACACAAAAAGGTCTGATATTTGTCTGGACAGTTCCCTAAAATAGCTGTATTCAAGGTATTAAGCTTGATAGAATAATGGTGGCATATTAACTTTTTCACTGGCTCTTTGGACGGATGCTCTAATTATCTCCTCTCACCACACAGGGAGAGAATGAACTTGAAGGCCCCAATCTACTTCTCCACTGGGCTGACAGAGAAAGCTAATCATTACTACAAGCTTTTCATAACATGGACCAACCAGAAGATTCGAAAAACCTTTGTACAGAGAAACATGTTTGAGTTCAAGCACATCAAGGCTTTTGATCGCTCCTACGCTGATAATCCTGGTCCTATGGTGAGTCCATTTTTCCTCAAACGTGTGAGAAATTTCTGACCGAGTAAGTCAAAATGCAGTAAAGTAAAAACGTGTGGATACTTTCAGGTGGTGTTTGCAACACCAGGTATGCTGCATGCAGGTCAGTCTCTGCAGATATTCAAGAAATGGGCTGGCAATGAGAAAAACATGGTGAGTCTGATTAGAAAATGGACATCACTTTTTGAAAATTGCTACACTTGAAATCTAAAAAAGGTCTTTTTCTCTTTTCTTCTTTTTTTTTAAGGTTATCATGCCTGGGTATTGCGTACAGGGAACAATCGGTCACAAGATCCTAAATGGGCAGAGAAAACTGGAGATGGAAGGAAGAGCAACAGTAAGATTTATTTTATTTATTTTCTTTAAGCAAAGATATTTATTTCTTTTAGGTGAGAAGATAAAGTCGCCTCATTTATTCATATTCTCCTCACTCAGTCGTGCCGTTCCCTCTCAGTTTTCTTTGAACTCGGCTGAAGCAAAGACCCAAAAAGAAGTAGCTCCAAATTTACTACATTTACTACAGTATTCAGCAGGGTTTAGATGAGCAAATCGATACCACTTAAATGTGAAGGTGTAAAGGTCTACCAGAACTTCTAAAGGCTCAAAATGGGCCTCTGTGGCCATAAACATAACCACGACTCATCTGCGTACATGTAAGGCAATAAGTCTATGTTACCTTAGCTAAAAAAAAAAAAAAAGGCCTGTGCATGTATCTGTTCTTTCTGGCCTATTGATAAATATATATACAGGGAACTCCAGAACCTTTAATGTTTGAGGGCAGCTTGCAGGCAGCAGTATGTAGTAGTGCAAAAAAAAAAAAAAGGTCATTTTCCATCATTCTTGTCCAATGAGCTGCTATCATCGATGACAGACTACCTGATTCAAAGTGTGATGCTGTTTCCACAAGGTGCCTGCAGCAGCAGCAGCAGCATTATATTCCAGGAGTAGTGGTGCAGCAATATATACAGTGATGCGCCATAAGTCAAATGTAAGCATAACAGTAGCCTGGGTAGTATTTTCAATGGAAAACTATAAAAAAGCTGCACTACACTTAAGTTTAACAATAACTAAACTAAGTCATAACTCCTCAGGAGCCTGCACAGTATTGTCACTTACAGTAATAAAACTGAAATTGAAATGTATTTTCTACCTGGGATGTTGTAACTTGGCTCAGGCTTTTTATGACGACAGCATACCCATGCTGTTTAAAGCCCTGTGTTTTTGTTGGAGGTTGTTCTAGTAGCTCCCATTTTATTAAACAGTCATTGAAAGCTGACACAGACCTCATGCCGTCAGACGTCTCTGGGTTTTTCTCATTGTTGTGCGCCCTAGGGAATGTAAACACATGGCGATATGACACTTTTATATCCCATAAAAATTTATACTGGTAATATTGCAGATAATATGATTTGGCACACTCCTATTGTGTACATAGTATATATACTGAGCTCTGAGGTGTAGAGCAGATAAACAATAAGGTAACCTTTATCTGACTAACAGAACACTGTCACATAGTCATGAATTTACTTCAGAATTTTGCCAGTAAAGTTACGATTAATTTTAAATATCAATTTGAAACCGGCCCCAGTATTTATACTAAGCTAAACTGCACCACCAGCAGGCAGTGGTTTCTCCTTTAACAGCCTGTCATGCTGCTGATCAGTGTAGCCAACTCCATGCAAGAAAGTGAATAAGCAAATTTCCTAAAATGACAAAAGTCCTTTTAAAAATAACGGAGAAGCATCCGAGTCATTGCCTCTGAATCTCTCTGTGATTCTTACAGTTGGATGTGAAGCTGCAGGTCGAGTACATGTCCTTCAGTGCACATGCAGACGCCAAAGGCATCATGCAGCTCATTCGCATGGCAGAGCCTCGCAACATGCTGCTGGTGCATGGAGAGGCAGTGAAAATGGAGTTTCTGAAGGGGAAGATTGAGCAGGAGTTCAGTGAGTACAGACCACACACTCATCAGTAAAGCTTGAAATGATTCAACACCGCTAATGCTTCTGTTTTTTTTTTGGTGGTTGTTGTTGTTGTTTTTAATGGCAGGCATCGACTGTTACATGCCCGCTAAT
The DNA here is from genome assembly GCF_007364275.1 of Archocentrus centrarchus. Classification (NCBI taxonomy): domain Eukaryota; kingdom Metazoa; phylum Chordata; class Actinopteri; order Cichliformes; family Cichlidae; genus Archocentrus; species Archocentrus centrarchus. The sequence goes on along the minus strand of NC_044352.1, from coordinate 8,015,478 downwards.
GGAGAGACGACGACTGTGACCACAAACCCCAGTGTGCCTGTTGATATCTCACTCAACCTACTAAAGAGAGAGATGGCTCTTGGAGGTATCTTGTTTTCTGTGGTAAATATGGGTTAGGTGCAGTGTGCCTACATAGTTTCACTTTGGATTTCTCTTCATTTGTCCTGACTTTGGTTAGCAGATTGCATTTGTTGCGTGCTCGTGCCACCTCCATTCAGAATTGTGACCCACATTAGGTGTGGTAATGAAAAATGTCATTTATGTGACATTAAGAGATGAGAGAAAATGAGTTCCCGTGTAAGTCGGGACAGTACAGCAGCGGTTTAATTACTGTAACACTTTTCGCACTTTCCAAGAACCGCTGAATTTAGTCCCAGTTATTCCTGGTACTTTTAGACTTCTGTTTAACTTTTCTGTTATAAAGTTGATAGGCGGGAATCTTTAGCTCCTGATCAGAGGTATAAAGTGATAATGAGGTAAAAGATTTAGGAGCCATAAATAGTCATTACTTAAATCATTACACCTTAAAAACAAACAAAAAAATATGATTACTTCTCTTAGAATAAAATATATACATGCACAAAGTGAGTTCAGCATAACCAGGCTTTCTTTGTGTGAGCTGACTTGACAAAATCTAAAACCCCAGTCAGAGAAAAGGGGTCTCGCAGCAATGTTAAGCCAGGCTTTCTGCTTCAGGATCTCTGCAGAAAAGACAATAAAAAAAACCTGAAAAGGGGGCATTTAATGTACCATTTTTCTCTGCTTCTACACAAAACTGACCGATTTAAGCGCAGCTTGCATTATCACAGGATTGGGTGATAGATTGTAAAAAACAAAAAAAAAAAACAGAAATGGAAAAAGGTTAATGTATGTTTGCTCACTTTTCTTGGACTTTACCCCAGACAGCCTTTGCACCAGGACCTGTATTGCCTAGTTTTGATCATAAACAGGAGTTTATAAAATTACTTACTTTTTTATTGTGCTGCAGGACCCCTGCCTGATCCTAAAAAACCTCGCACCATGCATGGAACGCTGATCATGAAGGAAAATGTAAGTTTCACAGTTTATACGTTTTCAGTTCATTAGGAGCACCTAAAGAAGCAGTTTTTATTAAGTTGACTCAGTTTTCTGTTTAATTATTTTGCTTTTTTCTTGTTTATGTCAGTGAGATTCAACTAAATATAAACTGACTTTCCAAACTGAACTTTTGCTTTGATTTATTGCAAGATTGTTGCATCAGTTTGCACAGCTTAGCTTTAGGTAGGTGTGCCTAGTAAACTGCTGTACCTCTTTAACTTGTGACCTGCAGTTGCTCACTTATTATTTATCGTGTAATGATAATTACCCCCCTGGTGTCTTTCACTACACGCAGAGTCTGAAGCTAGTATCATCGGAGCAGGCCCTGAAGGAGCTGGGCCTCAACGAGCATCAGTTACGGTTCACCTGCCGCGTGCAGCTCCAGGATCCTCACAGCGATGCGGACACGCTCCACAGAATCTACACTCACCTCAAGAGGTGAGAGGAAGGTCACCAAGATGCTACCAACTAATGATTAATCTGAATTTGTCTACCTTATTATCTGCTTGTTATAAAGCATGCTTGTTTTCACTTTCTCTCAGTATAATTATCAAAATATATCCTTTTTTTTTTGTTGTTTCAGTGTGTTAAAAGGTTACACCATCCAGCATCTCCCTGATGGTACAGTCATAGTGGAGTCTATCGTCATCAAGGTCTCCTCCTCCGCAGAAGACTCCAACACCAAAGTCCTGCTGCTTTCCTGGAGTTATCAGGTGAAAACTTTGGCATTATATTTGCAGCACGGTCTTTTTATTTTTTCTTATCTAAGTGATCTTTTAAATGCTTTGAACAGCAACAAGGTCTTAGGGGGTGTCCACACAGGAAGGGACCAGGAGCAAAGCCAGTCAATGTCAATGAAATACAGCAACATGTAGCAACAATGGGTAAAATAAGCAAACAGGGAGGGTGTTGAGTTAAACTTTTCTCACCCTTGAGGCAAGCAGTACCAGTGGTGGCAAAGGAAAACTGATTGGCATACAGTGAAGTGGAAACCTGCCTGTGCAGTTGAAGCCTGGAATTTCCATTAGCACCCAGTCATCTAGTTATCGAATTGCTGTGATCACACATGAGGACATTTTCTAATCAAATTCAGTGAAAAAAAACAACAAGACGCTGGAAAACTTATGTTGTGTGCTAAAAATGTAACACAGGATATAATGAAAGATGAATGTCCAGGAAATATTATGCACATGTTTTTGCTCTTCAATATGGAGAGGAGGTGCTTAACAGTGTCTGTAGCTCAGGAGGTAGTCCTAACCAACCTTCCAATTAGTCCTAATCGGAGAGGTGGTGGTACTGGCTGCTCAAGTCTGCATGCCAAAGTATCCTTGGGCAAAATACTGAAACCCAGTGTGTGTGAATGCTGCATAGGAAGCACTCAGGCGCAGAAAAAATGCTTGCATGAATGGGTGAACGAGTCATGTTGTATAAAGCGCTCTTAGTGCTCAAGTAGAGTAGAAAGGGCTATATAGAATTTAAACTAAACTTTTAATAAATTTGATCCACATGCTCCATTTGGTTTAGTTTGTATTGTCATTCATTTTCCTTTAAGGAGAAAGTGGTCTGGGTCTTTATGGTTTAATGTTGTAAATATAAATGTGGTGTTAATGGTGGCTGAAATCATCTGAGCGTCTCAGCTTCTCACTGACCCACATTTTAAGGAAATGAAAGAAGTTCAGTGTGATTTAAAAAAAAAAAAACCCCACCCTGAACAGCCTCCTGCTCTGTGGATTAGACACATTTGTAAAGTTTTGGTAATAAAGGCCTGGATTACCTGGTTTTACCTGTAAATGATACATTTCAGGTTACATTATATTCTGTGACAGCAAGGTTTCCTGTCACCTCTGGTGGTGCGTCGGGTTTTGGAGGAGTAACTTTGCTGAAATGACAAAAACTTGGTGCATGTTCTTCTTCTTCTTCTTCTGCAGTGGTTTAACAGAACATGGCTGCAGAATAACTCTTTAAAGTAAATGGAAACTCACATTTTATTTTCTTCGGCTGAAAATTCACGACATGAAAGAAAAACATTTGCTTTAAATAAAATAAAATGCAAATAAAATAATGACTGGTAGAAAATGAAGAGGAGAAGAAAAAGAAATATGCTTACAAGTTATTTCTAATTTAAGATGACTTCTGGTCCTAAGAGCGGGATCATAAATGTCACTCTTGGAGTTTTTTTTGCTTGAGACCAGTCTGTCAGACTTTAACCTTTCCAAGGTTTAAAGACTCGGTAGCTTTGGAGATGGTTTATATCAACCTTTCCTCTTCCTGTTAAACAGATCTGGTGACTCACTCTGCACTCAGGAAGCTTATATAACTTTATTTCAGCAAATGTAATAAAGTAGAGCAAAAAGTGTGTGTTAGGATTTCATCTGATAAAATTTAAAACAAGAAGAAGTACTAGCATCATGTGCACTTACAAGAGATACCACCTGTAGATAATATAATACACACAAATAATATGCACACCTGAAGGATCTGATCTAAAGACTGGCGGGGCTACACTGTGAATGTTGATAAATATGATTTAAAGGCGTATGAGGGAATTAAAGCTGGGCCACACTTATGCATGCAGCAGAAATAATCAAAATGTTACAGTGCAGTCCGACAGCTCATATCAAGAACGAGACCAACTGTATTCACCAGATGTGATTTATTTTGACACGTGAAACCTTTTCAGAGAAGGAGTAACCCATCGTGACCACAATGAGTGCAAGAACATCGATGAAGGTTAATGTAAATAACAGGGTTTACTGTCCTAGATCCTTATCAGTGATGGACTCAAGTAAAATTTTGACCGCAACGCTCAGGAGATGGCAGTTATTCAAGTGTGCCTGCACAGGGCTGAAGGTGAGCGGTTCAGCCATGAGGGGTGAAAGCAGTTGCGTAGGTGGACAGTATGAGAGTAGGGGCTTTGAAAGTAGAAGGTGGGGAAACCTGCCTGTTAAACTCAGTCACAATGGAAAGAAGTAGAGAGGTTTCTGTGGCTTTGTGTGCTCCATGCAAAGAGCAAAGGGTAAGAAAAGAAGAAAATATACTTGTGTGTACTTTATGCCTTACTGTCGTACCTTTAATATCTCGTAACCTCAAGATGGGACTTCAGAAAAATCTTATGATTATAGTTTTTGATGGCTTAAAATGTGGAATATGTCACATTACTGAGGTGTAATTGAGGACTTTGGAGAACTTGAACAATCACTTATAATTAGCTGGGATAGAAGGCTGACTTTACAAAACGCACAAACTCATTGTCATAGCAGGAAAGGTAGAGGTGTAATAAGACTTTTATTTAAGAACTGATATTATTTATGAATTACAATGAGATCACATGCAGGAAAAGAGAGTTAATGAGGGGAAAACACAAATTAAGCACTCATTCAAAAAGTTATTGGACTGACATAAGGTGATTTCCTTTTTCTTCTTTTTGTGCATTTTCTGTTAGGGCATAGAAACAAATCATGAAAAATTATTAACACACCCTGAACAAAATATCTCAAAGATTTTTTTTTTTTACAAGTGTCACAAATTATTAAATTCAGAAATATCGTTATAATTAGTAGATTTTTAAGCTTTATTTTGGGCATTTTAGCCTTTATTTTGACAGGACAGAGCAAAGCGCAGGCAGGAAAGTAGGGTGGGAGGGAGGGGAAATGACACACAAGACTTGGTCTGAGGTGGACTCAGATCCAGATGTGCAGTAACACTTCATTGTACGGGTTGCCAACTCAACCAAGTGAGCTATAGTGGTGCCCTGCAGTTACTTGGTTACAGATTCTCGATCAGTTGTTTGTAAAGTCCTCTAAATTGCATTTAATTTTATAAATAAACAAAGAGTATTTTTCAAACAACTGTTTTAATAATTAATGAAGTTTAATTTGGTTTGCATATTATATGAAAACACAGTAGTAGAGATGAATAAAGTAAAACAGTGCAGGGGAGGTTAGAAGCCAAAGAAAGCTTATGAGGGTAAAGATCTAAATAATAATAGTTGCCAGTTTATTATAATACAATCCAAAATGTCTTAAAAATCATTGATTAGAACCCTTTCAAAAGTTTTGTAAACTGTGATCATGTAGGTGCTGATTGCAGTTTATGTCATGTTAGAAAGTGTGTGTCCTAGAATGTAGTGAGGTGTGCTTTAAAGGTTGAAAAATGAAATAAAGAACTTTAAAGGATAGATATATAAAGCCATTAGCGTGTTACATGTATTAAATAGGATGTAAAATAATATAGTTTTTAAAATGTTTTTGTTTCAGCTTCTCAAATGTGATCATTTTTTCATTTCCTTTATGTCAGTGTAAACTCAACTTCTCTTTTTTTTAACTTTAGTCTAATTAGTATTGAATTCATCTAAAACTTAATAAGAACTTAATTGTTCATTAGCAAAGAATAATCACTAGCTGCAGACCAAATTAACTAATTTGTCAGTGGAGCTTAGCATGAGTTAGTCACAATAAGACAGATTGGAGTTAGAAACACTAAATTTATGTCCATTTTAATTCAGACTTAAGGAGGTGTCGCCCTTCCTCCAAAGAAAATCACCAGAATTGTATTTAAAATATTTTTGAGCTTTTACTTAAGGCAGAGGCAGACAGAGGTTTGTGCATTCTGTCTGCAGACCAATCATACTCATTAATCATACATATCCAGGCCCTCTATGTGCCTGCAAAAACTGATGAGATTAAAAGGTTGGAAAGCCCTGAGCTAAATCCTTAACCTGTATGTGTGCCAACCACAAATATGATGCTCACTTTCTTATTCCCTAAAATGTTTGTGTGTGTCTCTCTCTCTTTCTCTCCCTCCAGGATGAAGACCTGGGGAGCTTCCTCTCATCCCTACTGAAAAAGGGTCTTCCATCTGGAATCTGCTGAAGCAATTTTTGGCCTCTAAACTAAACATTTAGAAGGACATTCACACTAAAATAAGCCCATTTGTAGTTTAAATCTGCTTCCAAGTGCAGAGAAACTAAAATGTCCACATGTAAACTTCAGCAACAAGGCTGCGCCCTTTATTTACACGTATTACACACAGGCCTTTTCATATTATTGGCTTGTTTATAGTTAAAAAAAAAAAAAAAAAAAGGCCACTCAAATTCTGATTTATTCTTTTATTTTGATGTACAAATAAACATTTTTCCAGAAAAGTCTTTGCAGTACTCCAGTTTCACATCCACTGATGATGAAGTTTATACAGAGTGTTATTTATTTACAGCTGTATTTACAGTATGTATGTTGTTGGCTCCACTCCCCGCTCAGTTCACTGCAATGGCATAAACCCCCCTTCTCCGGCTCACCACCCCCCACAGCCATGTCATCTTTAATCGCTCCCATTTGCAGTGGTTGGTGGTGACATAGTAGAGAAGAGGGTCCAGACATGTGTTGAGAGTGATGAGTGCCATGGTGACCCGCCGGGCGTTGTAGGTGGCTCTGCCAAAAGAGCAGCTTTGGATTACCCCCCTGCGGTAAAGGAGGTGCAGCAGATACACGATGTGGTTGGGCAGGAAGCAGAGCACCATGATAGCCAGGATGGTGTTGATGACCCTCACAGCTTTTTGGGCTGTTCTAGTTCGTATCATAGAAATGCGCTTGGCGGCCAGAGGGTAACATATCAGGGTGATCATGGAGGGCAGCAGAGAGCCAAAGATGAGGCCCAGCACGCTGTACGGCCCCATACGGTCGTCCCACTCTTCCTTGGCAAAGTTTTCAAAACAGCTGAGGCCTCCAGATTTGTCTGTGTTGGTTTTTAGAGGCCCCATGAGAATGAAGACCAGGATGGCCACTCCAGCAACGCACCAGAGGACCACGCTCGCGACCACAGAGCAAAAGGGGCTTCGCATCCTCAGGTAATTGTGCGGGTGCACCGTGGCCATGTAGCGGTCCACGCAGATACAGGTCATGAAGCAGATGCTCATGTAGATGTTGGAGTAGTATAGAATCCCCGTGATGCGGCAGGTGAAGTCCCCGAAGATCCAGTTGTTCCTGTTGATGTGGTAGTGGATCCGAAAGGGAAGAACGCAGAGGATGATGATGTCCGCCGCTGCCAGGTTGCTGATGTAGACACTGAAGGCCGTGCGGGGAGTGGTCCTGAAGGAGAAGACAAAAAGGGCTGCTAGGTTGCCCGGCAGACCCACAAGCAAAGCGAGGATGTAGACCGCTGGGAAAAGGTAAATCTCGTACTCTTCTGTTGGGTTGCTGCAGTTTGTCGCATTCATCATGGCAGGTCTTTTTTTTTTTTTTTTTTTTTTTTTTGTCAAAGCAAAGAAAGTGTAGGTTGATTCTCAAAAACGAAGCATCGCAGGCTGTCTCCTGTAACTGTAGTGACACACACACATATTTCCATTCAGAGTTTTTCCACTTTCACTTCCACGCAGCAGCAAACTCAAACTGATCAGAAACATCGAGAGTAAACTCTGCTTTCTACTTTATTGTTGCTCTAGAAAATGCAGTAATCTGGTTTGTTAAAACAAGAGTAATGTGTCTGTTTTATGCTGCACTTTTTTCCCCAGGAATTTTCTAACAAAAATGAAAGGCAGTGCTCAGGCACTGTTGATTTTTCTGCCTGAAAATCAAGCCAAAAATAAAACGAAAAAAGTTCTACTTCTTTAATAATAAAAAAATGTTCTTGAATGTTGAATATTTTTACTTTACTGATAAATTTTAATAGTGCTGAATTATTTTTACAATCTCAGCAGGTGTCATTAAACATTTTCTGATGCCTTTTCATAGATAAAGTAATAAAACTATATTATAGAGTATTATAAATCATATATGAAACAATTGGATAAAAAGTAACTCACCAAGTCGCTTATGGACTCCTCCGCTTGATCGCCACATGCAGAAAGTAACACTGTAGATCAAAAACATGTGATCAGACCTCTGACTGTGCTGCTCTTCTCTGACTGCAGAGGGTATGTAACATGCTGCTTTTTGCTCCACCAGTGTAGTTTCCTGTCTCAGTGACATAGGCACAGGAAACCAAAGCATGACTATCTACAGTCTACTTCTGTCATCCACCTACTTCAATGTAGATGTATACAGTTTAACAGCTTGTGGTTATTAGTAATGTTTTTTACACATATGATTAGTAATATAAGGTCAAAGACAAACAGAACATTTTCATCTAGTGGCATATTAAACTTTTAAAAGAGTTCACATATTTGTACAACCTTTGGCTTGGAAGGTTTTAACAGATTAAGGCATTTTCATACCAGCGCATGCTGCTCTGTGTGGTAGGTTCAGTGTTAAGTAGGTAAAACTGACTAAAAGAAACTACATTGCCCTACACCCAGTGACTCAATGATAAAGTGAAAACATGATTTAAGAAATTCTTGCAAATTATAAATTGAAATCTCTCATTTAATAAAGTTTAATTCAGTAATCTGCAGTGTGCCCTGCAATCTTTCCTTTCAGATGGGTGCAAACTGTGATGTAATGGAAAGTTTATCAAAATAAATCTATATCACAACAGTTTGCAAAAGGTGATGGGGCCTGTTGATTTTTTTTTTTTTGGAAGTGAATGTATGACTTAAGTCCTGCTATTCAGCATCATCATCTGGCCGGAGTGTAAAATCAGCTCACACACTGCAGGGGTCCAGCTTTACCCAATTAATGAGGTAATTAAATAGCACTTTCCTACTCTAATTGAGCACTCAGTGCATTGTAATTTATGCCAAAGTGCCTTTTGTAACATTCAGACACCCTCGGTCACACAAATGCACCAGGGACAACTTGGGAGTACTTCAACATGCAGACTGGAGGATTCAGAGATCAAACCACTGACCCTCTGATTAGCCTATCCACTCTACCACCTGAGCCACACCCCTGTTATGTGCCCCAGGAAGTCCTGGGGATGTTGGGGAAATAAAATAAGTGTCCAAGTTGAAAAAGGAGATAAGGGAGGAAAATCAAGAATAAAATGCAGTTTTTTTTTTATTATTACTATTATTATAAAGTGACAGCCAAGCCAGTGTCACCACCACAAATTCTAAAAGTTGGTCACAAAATGAAAGTCAGTCAGAATGTTAAATGCTCAAAAGCTCCGCTTTACTGCGTAGGTGTAAACCAACACAAACCCACAACCAACACTGTGTGGCAAAAGGCACTCTGACATTAGGGAGCTCCTCTCCCTGACCTTAACTACTAATAGCGTGATGGCTGATTTGGCTCAGCTGCCAAAACACAGGACAGGGAGAGCAAGGTACCCCCAGAGGCATTAATGAGAACTTAAATTCCAGAAGAGTTTCTAATGACCTGGAGGCTTGATTTCATGAGTAATAATGCCCCCCCCCCGCCCAAAAAAAAATACGGTTTTATTTTTCTTTTTGGTTTGACCACAGGGAGATATTGGCCGATTTGAGTAACATAGATGACACTTATAAACGGCTAGTCTGATCATGAAATCAAGATGTCAAGTCATTTATGGGTCTTTTAGGGTTTTAAGATACCATGTCGCTTGAGAAATATTATCTCGTTAATCTCGTTTTTTTTTTCTGTACATGAAAAGGTTTCTCGGAATTTCTAACAATCTGATTAATTCAGGAAGTGAATGATATCAAGTTAGTGCATTGCGCCACAATCACAATCGAAATCTGCCGCTTTTAGCCTGAAAGGACACGACCGGATGTTTTCGCGGATGTCGCGGAGCGTGAAGATTGAAAAATATAGTAGCTATATATATTTACTTTTACACGCGAATTTTAAGTGATATGCTGTACCACAAACTAAATAAAAGTCAAGATCAGTTAATAGTAATATTATTTTAACGCGGCAACCGGAAACGGCTTCATGATAGTAGCGGCTAATGCTGCCTGTCCGGTTGTTGTGGTCGGTTCTGTTAGAAACCAGAGAAAGGTAGAGTTGGCTTAGAAGCATTTATGCAGGTTTCGTTTTTCCAGTATAATTGTCCCGTTTTAACCGTGTGCAAGCAGTAACGGATTCAGAACATCAGTCATTAATACTGATCTAATGTAAGGGATGGATAAGTCACCTGCTTTGAATGCCGCTGGTGCAGAAAGCAAAGATTCGATGTGCGATTCAGTGAAATGCTGCATTTGCCTGAATCCTTTTGACAAGCAGACTGTGGGCTCTCTGGAGAACTGCCAGCACGTCTTTTGCCTTGAATGTATTCTCCAGTGGTCCCAGGTAAACTCACCGTCTTTCACTTGTTGTGTCCAACTACCAGTGCACAATCTATTTGCTGCCATACATGACAGAAAACCAAATTTGACACATCTTGACGGGGTGATTATGCTCGGAGTTTTGCTTTTAATATGACTGAAATAATTTGTCGGTTAAGAGCCATACCAGCTCGTTTGACACCAAAATAGGAAGGATCTGTATGCAGCAGGTAAGCAGAGATTCAAAATGTTGATTAGAAACAGTTTAATCAATAGAGCCGTCTGGTTTCAGGTAAAGATCTGCTTAGCAACACACTGAAATAATGACCAAACATATATCTGCGATGTTGAACTTATTGACAGGTTATTTGTGAATTATCAAACATTTACCACAGGCAGTGTGGCCAGTCTTTGTTTGTTCTTTTAACTTTGTTTTTTTAAATGTTATTTTTTTTTCAACATGAGGCCATTTACAAGAGAATTTTAGGATTACAGTAAATTGTTTAAAAAAAAACACTTGATCAGCACAGTAAAACGCAAAGCCAGTTAAACTTCAGGGATGTGTGGTGTGTGTGACCAGTTAGGAAGCATAAACCGCTGTGAATCCATGTGGTGCAAATGAAAGCAACAACAGTCGCAATGGAGAGGCAACAACAAGATAACCCCCCAAAAGGGAATGGTTTTGGAGGCGGTGGCCACAGACCATTTCTCTTTCCTTATTCCTCTGGACATTTTTTTTTTCTCAAAATTAGCTGTTTTCTCGTGTTCTTGTCTCTGCTGGTAGCATGAATCAGTACCTGCAGCCCATTCAGATTGCACAGGTAGTCCAGCTGTTCCAGGATGGCACATTAATATGCCAGAAGCTTGTTGATAATTACCAAAAGCATCTGATCAAGGTGCAACTTTCTAAAATTAGTGGGGGTGTATGTATGCGTTTGACCCTGTGTGGATTAGAGAAAATCCTGAATAAATGTAAACTTGTGCACCGACGTCTTTTTTTTTTTTAAGTCGTTAAAGATGTATGCTACACAATAATTTTACCTTGGAAAAAGAACAGTTCAAAAAGCCATTGAAAGCCCCAAATTACCATGATATTCATACCTTTGACCACAACTGTGTATTATGTTTACCATCATGTTTGACTAAGGAAAAAAAATAATTAGCACATCATTCAATAAATAGTTACAAACACATGTGAATGAAATTATAAGACACTGTTAATTCTGACAAATTTAGTTGCTTTGCATTGATTTTCAGACAGCTAACACTTGCCCAGTGGATCGGATCAGTTTTGCTTTCATCCACCAGAGACCGAGTCCCGGAGGCAACGTTCAAAAGAAGGTTTGATGGAGGAAGTATACAGAAATATATGAATAATATATGTGAAAAGTGCCGGTGTGTGCTGAAGTGTTTGTGCTCCTGTAGATCAAAGTGAGGATATGGAAAAAGAATGATGGCGACGATGAAGAGGAGGAGAGCAGCGCTGCGGTTATCTGTGAGGAATGTGGGCGTGGAGACCGGAGGCACCGGCTGCTGGTGTGCGTACTCTGTGATTCAGGGTATGAATTTAAATATTTTGATTTGATTTGTCGCGATTCCCCACCCTGTGACACTTTTTGAATGTCTCCACTGATGTTTTGTACAGTTGTGTTCAAAAGTTTACTTTCCCCGGCAGAATTTTTTTTGACCATTTTTCAGAGGATGTGAATGATAACACAAAAACTTTTCTTTCATTCATGGTTAGTGGTTTAGTGAAGCCATTTATTATCAGACAACTGTGTTTGCCCTTTTTATATCATAATGACAACAGAAACTACCCAAATGACCCTGAGCAAAAGTTTACCTACCCTGGAAGTTTTGGCATGACAACATGCAAGTTGACATGCACAGATTTAAATGGCTAATAAAGGGAACCATCCTCATATGTGGTCTGTCTGCTTGTAATTATTGTGTGTATAAAATGTCAGCAAAGGATCAGCAGGAAAAGATAGGTGAACTTTAGACAAGAGAAAAAGGAAAAATATATCCAAGAATTACAATTTCTTTTTCCAGGTATCATATGCACTGCTTGAGACCATCTTTAAACACGGGACCCGAAGGTGACTGGATTTGTCCTGAGTGTGCAGTCACTCCTCATCACACAGGTAAAAGTGTGTAGTTAAAGAGCAGTTTCAGGTTGGTGACCCCTAAGTTCGTGTGTAGGATAATGGAGCATTACTGATGACATTTAAAGTCACTTTTGTAACTGAGTTTATACCCACAGCAAACAAAGAACAGAAGAGCAGCAGAGGTCCATGTGAGCGATAAGAAACAGTAGTTTTTCCTCTTAAAGAGGATAAAAATGTAAATCAGTACACACACGAAAAGACCACAGGCTTATATTCATGAGCTGCTAATGTTAAAATCATAGCCATCAGTGAGAAATCAGGAGGTCTGAACAGATATCTTGGTAAGGCCACAGTCAGCAACCACTGATCACAAGGGGAATGTTTCCCAAATGGTGGCTAGTTGTTGCTCTGAGAAACTGGTTGCAGAAAAGTACAGGTGGCTACACCAAAAACCTCTTTACTTTGGCTGCTAGCATGTTGCAGCGGATGCCCATAGTTTGCACGTGAGATGCTGACATGTCTGCAAACACAAACTACTCACTGATTAGTAGTTGAACTTGAAAAAGTGAAAAACAAACCAGAGCCAGTAAACGTTTTTGAAATGTGATAGCTGCAGCAGTAAAGCACAACTTTTACTTTGAAAGCAAAGGTTTAGTTTCCGGTTTGTGATCGAATTTTTCAGGTTTCACGACCACTCTGTGAGTCATTTGTGAGTGTTTGCAGACTAGTTGGGCAAACGGAGGTTTTGTGAATAACTGAAACATTCGAAGCGGTTGCCCCAGAATTGTATCCAGGTTTCAAAACAATCTGACACCCGTCTCCGTGGGGACACCTACTGGTAACTTGCTGTAGTCGCATCTGAATCAACGCTATCTTGTGAAACAATGAGACAAACGAGCATTCCAGTGTAATTCTGATTGAGACAGTTTGGAGAAATCTCGCCACAAAAAAGCAAGAAAAATTTTAAAAATGTTAAAGACTTCAACCTGCGACTGTAATGAACTGTGTGTTTCAGCTAATTCTATTTCCCCCTGTTGTGTTAACGTGTGATGAGGTTTCAGTTGCTTAGTAATTCAGTGCAATGTACAAGTTTTATAAAATACAATTGTAATCAAAGGTCAAAAATGTAATAAAATGAAGAAAACATAATGCACCGCAGTGTTTTAAATGTTTAAAACACTGATGTTTACATTATCGAGTCATCTTATGTTAAATGACTCAATAACATCAATGGTTTTGATCCTTTTACTAGAAAAAAACAACATATATATTAAAAGACAAACAAAAAATGCATCAGGATTACGCATGTTTATTTTTATGAAACTGTTGCTGAACAGAGAGCTCCCTGGCAGAAGAGGAGATCAGTGATGGAGAACTCACAGACCTCCTGGCTGAAGTGGAAGAAACTGCCTCTATCGGCAGTCGCCTTCGGCCCTCCACCGTGAATCGTCCCAGCAGCTCAACCGAACGGCGACGCAGCACGAGGATCCAGAGCAGAGCTGGCAGGAGTCCAATTCCGCGACCACAAACCTCCTGGGTAAGTTCAGTGTTACACAGAGTACCATTTATTCAAAGAACAGCTGTTATTGTGCATCAGTAAGACACAATTTTTACTTTGAGGCCAAAAATTCCCTGTTTTCAGTTTGCATTGCAATTTTACAACTTTTACAAGTGTTCTGCCAGTTTGCAGACAAGTCAATGTCTTCCATGCAAAGTACACACTCCTAGTGACCAAGGTTTTTGCTGCTGCACCCTCTGTGCAACTGATTTCACCCGGTGACTACCAGCAACTTCTAGCAACCGTTCACCAACTGGTCAGGGAATCCACATTTTTCTCTAGTGACAGGAGCTGCCAGGGGGTCACCAACCGGTCTCTAAGCCTGTGTGACCGAGGGACTTACTTAACTTAAATGAGCAGCTGTCAGACACTCAGGAAGAAAAGACCCCATTTGTGGTTTCTCTGATGTTAACAATTATGCAGTGCATACTTGTTACTGTACGAGCAGCACTGTGGTGTTTAACCACATTTTCTACCTTGCTGAATGTTTTTGTTTAGTTTTTTTTCCTGGAGCTGTTTTGCTAACATTGGTGCACGAAGAACTTTCCACCATGTTAAGTGTGTGCACACAGATCTGTAGTAGGCTTGTTGGTGAAGAGCAGGGCAGCTGCGCCTGTTTGGGGTTCCTGTCTGAAAAAAGCTTAGGTTCTTCTTTGTGGGCCTAAAAACTGTCACTAGTTTAGAGGAAGGAAGTGTCATGCTTTTCTTATTTTCTGTTAAATAGATATTGTTGCAATGTTGGATGCTCATAGTAAACATGACTAAAGTTTTAAATAATGTGTACATATCTATGCATAAGTCCTGCGAGCCAAAAGTTCAGGCTTCAGACTGCTGCAAACTGCTGTTTCTGATATTTTTTTTTCCTGCTCTTTCATGTGTGTGCGATCACCGGTGAGAGCAAAAATAATAAAGTCATCTCGATCAGAGAAGCTCCACCCACCTGCTGTTCAAACCTTCTGTTGATGAGGGGCAGCCAGTCAGAAGAAGAAAAACAGCTTATTTCAGACAGTTAACTGGCAGGCTAAACCAAGGCTCAGTATAAGTAATTAAAGTGAGAATCACACAAAGCTAAAATATGGCACTGGGGATGAACAGAATATACTATCAGGGGCATTTGTTGAAGTTCCTGCTGTACCCCACTGCAGTTTCTGGCCTCATGTTACATGGTGCAATACTTCGAAATGTTGCCAATTAATTTCATTGATAATGCACTTATTACATTTTAGAACTTGGTGTTAGTATAGGATTCAGTATGTGCAAGTATCTGGAGACAAGAAGTAATATAAAAAACACAAGAACAAAAGTAGATTTAGGCATTGCAAAGATGCATATCGATGGAAACTTGACACAAATAAAGCCTGAAGACAAGACTTCAGCAATCAGAGATGAGAAGCAGCTCATTGTTGTCGTCTGTGGGCGCTTCGTGATTCAACTTCTCTTTATATAGAGACAGGAAAACAGGAGTGGGCTTGGAGAAAAGCACACACATGGTGAGAAGGGCCTATCTTCTACAGCATTGGTTTCCAAAGTGTGGGCCCTGCACATAAATGTATTTATTTATATAAAAAAAATAAAACTGGTAATAGGAGGTGGTTAGTTTGTGATATTACTCACTAATCTGACCTAAATTTACTGCTCTTGTATTGCAGAAAGGGTTTGTTTTTTTGTTTTTCCCCCCAAGGAAAGTTTCAGGGTGTTTTCACCTGAAATTTTTGACTGAGTTTGTCTGCAGTCATGTCGTCCTCGCTAAGAGACAAGCGTTACGCACCGCTCCATTTTGCAGTAACTTTATAGTGGTCGATGGGAAAGTTTATCTGACACCACAAAAAAAAATGTATTTCTGATTTGAGGGGAAAAAATAGATGGACCATTTTTCTGTTTCTTATTCATTGCGAATTTGAACTCTTTATTTTTCAGCATGTACCTAAATACCTGCTGAGGGCATCAAAGCCTGCAGTCCCAACTGATGAAGCTCTTAATCAGAGTGAAACCAGCCAGACTTCAGTCAGTAAGTAAACAGCTGTCAGTGCTGTGAAGACCATCACATTTGCTTATATAATGTTTAATGTTTGTGAATGTATGTTGCAGAGATGAAGAGAAGAAGACGGAAGCGTGCAGCTTAAACGTCTGACAGCAACAAACTGATTAGAAGAAAAATCGGTCAATTCTTTTTGTACAATAAATACGTTTATTTAATGAAGTCATGGAAAATTTTACCTTCATACTATGAAGATTTTCTGACTTACAGACCCTTAGAGTCCGTGGTGGGTCAAAATTCAGTGCTTTTAATTATTTTTTCCCACATTTTTAAGCTTTAAATACAGGAAGTATCCACATGAAACCTTTCAGGACCCCCCCTCCCCAAAGTGTCACAATCTAATGCCCAAATCTCTATAACCAACTCTGAGCATCAGTATCATGGGATGTGTCATAAATAGCAAAACTGCACCAATTTAATGTCTTAGATGCAGAGCAGGGGTGGACAATTAATTTTTTCCAATGAGCAACATGAGAAACTGGGACTGTTGAGCAGGGCTCTCACCGTGTGCAATAGGTGGCTGGTCAAAAGAAGTTATGGCTTATGGAAGGTCTCCTTTTTACCCTTTATTTTGATACCATGATCATATCTTGACCACGATAGCTTCCGTGTCTGTGTTGAAACTATTTGCAGCTACAAGTGCACTTTTCATAACAGACCACAAGATGGCAGCATTGTATTACCTGAACTACAGGTTCGGGTTCAGTACCAGAAGCTTCAGGTCCAGTCCTGGTGGTTCGTCATTCCACAAAAAAGAACTGTCAATAAATGCTTTCATTTTTGCTTTGTTTTGTTTTTTGTTCAAAGTTATTGGAAACATTTTTCACATTTTGAAGTTGAGGATTACCAAAAATATTGCCCAACAAAAGGCTAACTCATTCTGTTGGAGAAATATTTTTGTCTTAAAGCAAATGTCTTGTCTTAATGTTTATGGTGCTTGTGTTGTTTGCCCATAAAATCATTACAATAAAGCAGCTCCAGCATTCAGCAATACAACCAAAGACGTAAGACTGTGAACTCAATGGAAAATATTGTACCAGCACAGACCATAAATTGGATACTTTAGACTGAGTGTGAAGGTAAGTTTGGATATCTTTATGGACTTCATGTTCATCAAACATGCAGCAAGACCTCAAACATCAGATTGTCAAACAAATTTTAATATTAGTCAAAGATAACCTGAGTATACACAAATCAGTTTTTAAATGATGATTTCACTTATTAAGGGGGAAAAGCTATCCAAAACCTACCTGGCCCTGTGTTGTGTCTGACAGTGTGAAACGCATCATGCCAGGATCTAGAAGAACAGCTGAGAAACAGTCTTTGTTTCTCAGCTGTTCCTATCAGTCTGGAAAAGGTTACAAAGTCTGAAAATGCAAAGCTTCTTAAGTCCAAGAATTAAAAAAATGCATCTGGAAAAGAGCATAAATTTAATGTCATATTTGCTATGTTGCTTTTACTGCATTTAGTAAGCCATTTTAATTTTTTTCTTTGTTGAATTTGATATTTTTTTCAATATTTTTTTTACTGAAATTCATATTACGTTTAACTTAATTGGGATAATTGGCGTACATCTCTTAAAATCACCTCACAGTCACATCAGGTAGTCGGACCTCAGCAAGCAGAAGTATGTGAGACAGCAGAGGTGTTTGAGAGTCAGAGACTTGAACTTCAATAGCAAGAATTTCCTCTGATCGTCCCTTGTCCGCCTCCCTCAGCAGCGCCAAGCCATCACCTACTGTAAGAACACCAGCCTCTGTGTCTCCTTGGGAGCCTGTAGACACACTCACATCCATGTGGTCACTTGATATTAAATCCATCCTTTGATGTCCTCAGAGCACAGATTTGGAAGAAAAAAAAATCAATCATCCCACTAACATAACCTGCTCAGACATCCCTTCATTTCACCGTGATGATATTAGAGTGAAGTTATTAAAGCTTGTGTATCCGTGCTCATTTGGTATGTATGTGTGTGTGTGTGTGTGTTTGTGATGTTCGATGGGCTGGCACATACACAAGCCTGTAGCTCTTCTTGCCCTACTTTCCCCCTAAAACAACGAGCAGAGAAAAACAAAAGCATTGTTTAGCCATGTTTGCTGAGCAGAACTGAGATGGGTAAAATGCGCTGGCCGAGATGTTGTGAGGTGCGTTAGACAATGTGTACACAGGAAAGCACTCAGTTTCTTGTTTGTTGGTATAACCTTACTTGGATAAGCACCTTTGGATCATTGGGGAGCAGCTGCATGCATTATTCATTAACCATTTTTAAAAACTCCACCTAGCAGCTCCTCTAAAACTCTCTAAACTATAACATCAAATCCATGTTCATATGGAGAATCAGACATCCCTCATTCCACCTCCCCTTGGGGATCCCAAGGTCTTCCAAGGCCAAATGAGAAGTATTATCTCTCCAGGATCTTCAGGGTATCTGACCATTTGGAGGGAGGACTTCCAGTGGAAAGCAACCAGGAGGCATCAACTGACTGTGTTCAACAAAGAGCAGCAATAACTGCTCCTTGTTGAGTCTCTTAGGGCCTCCCTGAAGAGGAAGCTTGTTTTGGCTTCTTGTAACCGCATTCTCTCTCTCCCAAAGCTCGTGACTATATGAGTGTTGGAACAAGGATGGTAGCTGGAAAGCTTTGCCTTCCGCTTTACTGCTGACGCTGCACCAATCCACACGTCAATGTCACTTTACTAATGAACAAGATCCAGACATATTTGACCTCCTTTATTTTGAACAGGAACTCAGTTCAGAGCCTGGAAATGTAGTTTGAGACTTGGAGATCCTTTTTTTTTCCTGACTGCCTTGGGGGACCACCAGGATTGTGTGTTTGTCTTGCGCAAAGCTGTGCAGAAGCAGTGGCTGACTCAAATCATGGTAGTGGCAGCTGGTTGTGGCATTTAGAGGACCACCCTCAGATGCCACTGATTTTCTGGGGTACACGCTGTGGTTTGAAGGTGATGCCAGGACCTGCCGTGGCTGTTTGGGGTGATGCCACAAACTACAGCAGCAGCTGCCTCTGTCTGGAGACGATGCCACGACCTGCCTCAGCTGTTTGGAGATGATGTCACCACGACCTGCTGCAGCAGTTTGGAGATAAATGCCATGACCCGCCACAGCTGTTTGGAGATGATTCCACAATCTACCCCAGCAGCTGCCTCTGTTTGGGAGAGATGCCATGATCTAACAGGCAGTCTCTGGAGCTTGAAAAAGGCGACTGGGCTTCTTTTTGTTTCTTGAAGACGTTTCACCTCTCATCCGAAAGGCTTCTTCAGTTCTCAACCAAATGGTGGAGAGACCCAGGTATTTAAACCCCTGTGGGCGTAGTCCCCTGGAGGTGGTTATGACCCTCTATTGATCATGTGCTTGAACACATGTGCCCAGGTGTGAAGGGGGCGTGGGTCATATTTAATCAGTGGTTTCAGTTGAAACCAATTTAGGACTCCGCTCCATTGTTTCCTGTGGCCTATTGAGGTCACTGGAACAAAGGTGTGAATGGGGGTTGAGACGTCTGGGAAGGGAGCTCAGGACAGCACTGTAAGCGGGGGAAAGTTGGTGACGTAATCCACCTCCTCTGTTCAATGATGGTTGTTCACAGTGGACATAGATGGCTTCTTTCACTCCTCTTTCAAACCATCTGTTTTCCCTGTCCAAAATGTGGACATTGGCATCCTCAAAAGAGTGCCCTTTTTCCTTCAGATGCAGATGTACTGCTGAATCTTGTCCTGTCGAGGTGGCTCTTCTATGTTGTGCCATTCGTTTGTGAAGAGGCTGTTTGGTTTCACCAATGTAGAGGTCCGAGCACTCTTCACTGCACTGAACAGCATACACTACATCGCTGATCTTGTGTTTGGCAGGAATGAAGGCCAAACACAAACTACAGAGAATGGGAAGGACAAGAGGAACAACATTGTCATCCCATATGTGTCAGGCTTGTCAGAGAAACTCAGAAGAATTTTCTCCAAGCATGACATCTCAGTATACTTCAAACCAAGTCACACCCTAAGACAAAAACTGGTTCATCCCAAGGACAAACCCGCCAAACACAAGATCAGCGATGTAGTGTATGCTGTTCAGTGCAGTGAAGAGTGCTCGGACCTCTACATTGGTGAAACCAAACAGCCTCTTCACAAACGAATGGCACAACATAGAAGAGCCACCTCGACAGGACAAGATTCAGCAGTACATCTGCATCTGAAGGAAAAAGGGCACTCTTTTGAGGATGCCAATGTCCACATTTTGGACAGGGAAAACAGATGGTTTGAAAGAGGAGTGAAAGAAGCCATCTATGTCCACTGTGAACAACCATCATTGAACAGAGGAGGTGGATTACGTCACCAACTTTCCCCCGCTTACAGTGCTGTCCTGAGCTCCCTTCCCAGACGTCTCAACCCCCATTCACACCTTTGTTCCAGTGACCTCAATAGGCCACAGGAAACAATGGAGCGGAGTCCTAAATTGGTTTCAACTGAAACCACTGATTAAATATGACCCACGCCCCCTTCACACCTGGGCACATGTGTTCAAGCACATGATCAATAGAGGGTCATAACCACCTCCAGGGGACTACGCCCACAGGGGTTTAAATACCTGGGTCTCTCCACCATTTGGTTGAGAACTGAAGAAGCCTTTCGAATGAGAGGTGAAACGTCTTCAAGAAACAAAAAGAAGTCCAGTCGCCTTTTTCAAGCTCCAGAGACTACTATGACCTGGATAACTGAGAATCTACACAGACAGGAGACGGGCAGTTGCCTCTGTCTTGAGATGATGCTACAATGTGTCGCAGCACTTTGGAGGTTATACCCACGATCTGCTGCAGTTATCTGGAGATGGTGCCACAACCTACCGACTTACAGCAGCTACCTCTGTTCTTAGTAGGTGACATGACCGGCCATAGCTGTTTGGACATAATGCCCTGACCTGCTCAGCAGAGGTATAATGCTATTTAAGTAAGTTTTGCAGACCATTATGTACATGTTGCAGCTGTGTGCTGCCATAAGACAGCAAATGAGTTTGCCTGTAAGGCACTTTGGGTCAACTTCTGTTGTTTTAAAATGTGCTCTATAAATAAAACTGACTTGACATAAAAATGAAACCTAGTGTTGAAATCAGTGAAAACGTCTCACTTCAATCATTGAGATTCATGTTGTTTTTTTAACGTTTAATTTTTTTTTCACGTTTCATCCCTTCCACGAGGAACTCATGTATTGGAACCACATAAAAGCAGATCTATAAAAACGTGTTTTAAGAAGTGATTTCAAGGAGCTTACTTCTTTTGCAAGCCTTCCCTCTTCAGGCAGTTTATTTGAAAGTTGAGGGGGTCATGATAGCAAAAACATGGTCGTGACTTTGGTGTAGAGAGAGGGGCCTGAGCTAAGGGTCTAAGGATGTGATCAATTAAATCTTTAAATAAGTTAGTAATTGTATAGGAAACTAAAGGAGAGAAACCAGGTGGAGTAATGTGACAGTCTCCAAAAACCAGTTTGAAGCTGAGCTGCTGCTCTCTGAACCGGCTGAAGGTGAAAGAGGAGGGAGTTGCAATAATCAAGTCTTGAGAAAATAAATGTGTGAATGACTTTTTCCAGATGAGAGTGTGAAAACATTGGTTTTATTTATTTATTGTGGTTCAAAGCTAATCAAACTGAACTACATTTTTGGGAATGAGCTTTGCGTTAGTAGACAAGGGGCCAAGGGAACTGTCAGTGATGTTGGACCACACTTTGCTAATCAAAGGCTTAAAACAAATCAGTTATTGAGTCCACCTGATTGCAAGAGGAAGAGTTTTCCAGATTTTGGGTGCTATTACCTCAAACGCTTGTTCACCTCTGGATTTATAACAAGAGGGTGGATCCATTAAGAGGCCCCATAATCAGATGATCATGCAGACTCTCAACTGGCTTTGGGGAGAAGTAAGGTGCACTGTGGAGACATTGCTGGCTCATTTTTGGACCAACATAAATAGTTAACTAAAGAGGTTTCTGAAGAGGTCATCTTTTCCGCTGTAATGACGTATATAGCAGGGTTTGACCCCTACGACCCCGGATGACCCTGCTCCCTGAAGTCCTCATGCCTTGTGGCGATGATGTGAATTGGTCTGAATATCTGACATCAGTCCAGCTGACTCAGTGAAACATGCTTCCTGAAGAGTATTTTCCTTTGTTTTCAGTTCCATTCTTGACCCGGCACTCACCTTCTCATCTGTTAATGATATCCTGTCACCGTCTCCCTTACAGAGAATCATGATCATCATTGACAGGAGCAAACACACTGCAGTGGATAAAGCCCTGCAGAACCAATGGGCTTTGCGCTGTAAAGCCTGTGATTCCTTAAGCACTTAGGCTTACCCTAAAACGATTAACACACAATAGAGTCAAGGTCAAAACTTCTAATTACTCACTAAGTCTCCGTTCATAAGTACGTTCTGTTCATAAAGATACTTTTCGTAATCACCCTCTGCAAAACATTGTTAAATCTTTCACCACCAGATGGCAGCATTTTACCAGTGAGTAAATTTAAATGTTTTTAATTTAAATGTTCAAATATATGCTGCTGTTTTTTTAACTTCTGATATTTCTTTTTAACCCTACCCCCAATCTGCTCTTAATGACTTGTCTTGTTAAATAACGGTTATTTTGAGTCACTGCACCACCTTCTGGTACAAACTGATATTACAAGAAAGTACACCCCCCAATTTTAATTTCAGTTGATATCTCTCCTAAACAATTAGTGGACATTTTGGACACATTTTTTTCATCATATTCTTGAGATAGCTTTAGTTAATTTTTAAAGGTTTTGGAATATTTTTTAAACATTAATGTACGTCGTGGTGAAGAGGGAGCTTAGCGTAAAAGCGAAGCTCTCGATTTACCGGTCGATCTACGTTCCTACCCTCACCTATGGTCACGAGCTTTGGGTAGTGACCGAAAGAATAAGATCGCGAATACAAGCGGCAGAAATGAGTTTCCTTCGAAGGGTGGCTGGCCTCTCCCTTAGAGATAAGGTGAGGAGTGCGGCCATCCAGGAGGGGCTCAGAGTAGAGCCGCTGCTCCTCTACATCGAAAGGAGCCAGTTGAGGTGGCTCGGGCATCTGATTAGGATGCCTCCTGGCCGCCTCCTGGGTCAGGTGTTCCGGGCATGTCCCACCGGGAAGAGGCCCCGTGGTAGATCCAGGACACGCTGGAGAGATTATGTATCTCGGCTGGCCTGGGAACGCCTTGGGGTCCCTCTGGATGAGCTGGAGGAGGTGGCTGGGGAGAGGGAAGCCTGGGCTTCTGTGCTTCGGCTTCTGCCCCCGCGACCCGGCCTCGGATATGCGGAAGAAAATGGATGAATGGATGGATGGATGTACAACAAGTACTTTTACATACCCTACTTAGCAATGATGTACAAATGAATGACTGATCCACATCCCCTTAATGAATGCACTGTAATTTTTTGTCCTGCATGTGACGAACTTGGAGATGTTTTCTTTTCTCTGGGATTGGGAATAATCTACATTTTTTAGCATATAAATTTCACAAAAAAAATCCAAAATAACAATGCAGAGCTCAGGATGCAGGATAATAAGTATGCAAAGCCAGTAAAACTGATGTTTTACTTTTTTAGAGGTTATTCTGTTAACTTTGTTGTACGCTGTTTCCACATCGCAAGCTTTAACCTGTTTTTAGCATTAAACTTATTAAAATACCATATGACTCACCAAAGAAGGCAAACTGTGGCTTTAAATAGACACAGGAGGTAAACAGAAAGATTGAAAACACCAGGGTAACAAGACACAGCTGAGACTAATTAAGACAATAATCAGACACAAGAGAGGACTAACAAAATAAAACAGGAACTAACAAGATGACACCACAGATGCTGGACTAAACTTAAATACAAGGAATCAAATAGAAAGATTTCTAAATATTAAAGAAAACAAAAACTAAACACAGAGTCAAAAGATTAAACAGAAACTAGAGACAATAAAATTCAAAATAATCCAACAAAATCCACAGACCATGGCATGAATAGGAATAAAATCTCATTTAAATTACCACAGAAGTACACTGAATAAAATTAAGAACAATTAGAGAGAAACTGAAATAATAATTTAAAAAAATGAATTAACAATAAAACAAAGAAATAATACTGATAGATAAAATATATTTTAAAGACAGAAACATGAAATAATCAGGGATTATCTCAGACATTGTTGGATTTGTTTTTATTTTATTTTCACTGTATTTTTCTGACAGCACAAAAATAGATTCAATTTCAATTTTCTGGAAAAGGTAAAATCTGTTTTTGTTGCACATGTTGCATCAAAGTTTGGCCTGGAAGAATCTTTTGTTCTCTCTCGTTCACGTCCTTAAATTTGTAATATTCTAGAATCGGTTTTAAATGGTCCATATTTATAAGTCATCATATATTTATTAGAGAGTATAAAGTAAATCTTGAAAATCTGCAAAGGTATTTTACAGCAACAGCAGCGATGCATTTAAACAGATGCAGGGAGGTGTCTCACACCCAGAGGTGACACAGAGAAGCTGAGATGTCGGGTTCGCGGGTTAATGTGCACTGGCAGGACTGTTAAATAAGTCAGCAGTGATTTCAGAGCGACTATAAACAGCTTCTGGCAAAAAAAAAAAAAAATGCACCTCAAACTCAAAAAGGTCATGTGTCACATATCTGCCATCACTGGGACGTAATAACCGTATGTATGGAATCACCTGTCAAGATGAATAAAAACAGGCCTAAAAAGCTTTGCTGAGGTTTTATTTTTGCAGCATTACAGCGTCATTAAAGGCTCAATCCTCACACAATCCATGTCTGTGCTCATCCCAGAGAAAGATGATGACTTAGGAAAAAGGTGAAAGACTGCCTCTTTATTATCATAGTAAATAGAACTCACAATAACACGTTTTACAATTTGGCTGCTAATTAGCTCTCTGTGTGCAGGAGCATGTCCAGGAATTTTTTTTAATGGTGTGGCACTGGGGAAAAAATTGGTGCAAAAGACATTGGGCACAATTTTTCAGGTTTCTCGAACGACATCACGCACACATTACTCGAGAGCTGTCCGCCATATTGGAGTTGTATTCCCTGACTGGTTGGTGAGGTTGCTGGCAGTCACTAGGTTAAATTAAGAAGGTGGCTCCTTGTGCCTGCTTTCGTCACTACCAGATTGCTGCATTCGCTTGTAGCTCGAGCTACTACAAACCACTCGCCGAGCTGTAGTAAAACTTGAAAAAGCACAAAGCAAACCAGGAACAGAGAAAGTTCATCTTCAAAGTAAAAGTTGTGCTTCAAGCGCTGCAGCCAACACATTTCAACTTTTACTTTGAAAGCAAACTGTTTGTGTCACACTTCCACAGTCTCACTACCACTCAAAGAGCAGTTGGGGGGCTTTACAGATAAGTCTGCAACTTCCACACAAGCTACAGTCACATAGGGGATTTTTAGTGCACCATATACCTGTTTGCAAGCAATTTCATGCTAGCAACTGCCAGTAACCTCCTGCAACTGTTCGCCAACTGATTGGGGGATACATATTTTTACCTAGCAACCGGTGGTTGCCAGGGGGCCACTTACCTTACTAATGGTCCTCCTATCCATGCTCTCATCCAATGGTGATGGACACTGTAAGGTTAACAGCAATCTAGCCTAACAGCACTGGTAGGGTGGCACTGGGGCCATATTTCAGGGGTGGCCAGTGCCACCCTATTTTTAGACCATATTTTCTGGCTTTTTATTTTCTATACAAGCGTACTATTAATCTTTAGTCTAATCTGAAGAAAACATCAAACTGCAAAATTTCAATTTCAGCCTCTTTGTTTTTACGCTGAATAGAGAAGCCTGACAGATGACAGTAGCACACAAATACTATATTATACATCATGCCAGTATGCAATTAGTACAAGCACAGCAGTTATAGTGCAAGATTAAAATGAATTTAAAATTCTAAGTAAGTGTGCTAAGAAGATATGCATGCATAATACAAAACATCCATGCGGCATCTGTACATGGCCCATCGGTAGTATTACAAGCTGTGTGCTCAGCAGTGAGGCTTTCTCCGGCAGCCTAAAACAGGGGAGGAAAAAGTAGGTCACCATCCTGGAGACCCACACATTTCTCCTAGAGATGCTGCAGCGGTGCTTATGTCTGCAAAGAGAGAGCCTGTGATGGAAGCAAAAATGGGAGCCGACAGCTCCCTGCCTCCCTGTGCAGAGGCAAGACTCATCCCTGCTCCCGGTACATGCCACACAGAGTTGGCAACAAAGGCAGCGGGAGATGAAACATGAAGAGCTCATTACTGATATGATGGCTTGTAATCTGCCCCCAAATCTCATCATCCAAATCATAAAAGAATAGTTTGACATTTTGGGAAATACACTTATCTTAGATTAAGGTCAATACCACTCTCATAACTCTAATTAAAATATAAAGGTACAGCTAGACAAGGCAAACAAGACCTGTGGAAAATAATGCTTAGAGAGCCATGCAGTTTCAGTGGGAGATAAAAACATGAAGAGAATCAAATCTGATAAAAATAGCTTTTCACAGCTGTGGGGCAAAATTCTGTGACTCTGCTCTGCTTTTAACGTTTAAATGGCCTGTTTTTTGTCTTTTTCTCCACAGGTTATAAAGGTTTCACAAAGTGGGAAAATGCACGGATCTAAGAAGGACAATTGTAGGTTTACACAAGTTGGGAAGGTCTCATGGAGCCATTTCAAAAAAACTACAGATTCAAAACTTATCAGTTCGAACAGCTGTATGTTAAGTACAAGTTATTCATTGTGTCACCACTTTTCCAAGGTCTGGAAGAAGACCCCTCAGATGAGAGGAAATTGGTTAGGATGTTTTTGCTGGAACAACCCAGGAACCACCAAAGCTCACGCCTACCATGAACTAGAAACTGCTGGAACACCAGCATCAGTGTCCGCAGTGAGGCAAGTTTTATATCATTATAGACTGAGAGGCTGCAACCAAGAAAGAAGCCCCTGCTTCAAAATCGACACCTTCAAGTTCAAAAGAAATTGCCCACAAGGCCATGCCAAATACCTTCTGGAGAAAAGTTTTATGGTCAGATGAGACAAAAATTGAGCTGTTTGGCCACAGTGACAAAAGATATGTTTGGAGGAGTAAAGGTGAGGCTTTCAAACCCAAGAACACTGTATCAACTTGCATGGTGGCAGTAGTATTCTGTTATTTTGCTGCCAGTGGTACTGGTACATTTCCCTAAGTGAATGGAATAATGAAAAAGTCCAAATTCTTCAACTGCGTATAAAACATGGACGTAGACAACATGTCTAACATGTCATTCATGCCACAAATTAGCTGACAGCAGCATGCTAACTTGTGTAAAATAATATGCTAACATGCTAATATTTAACATAATATCACATGCTCATTGCTTAAGTTTAATGTGTGAGAATAATAACATTTACTAATTAGCATAAATGAAAGTGGCCTACTTTGAGTTCGAAGTGTATAATTTGTTTAATATATATAACTGGAGTTTAGCTTTAGCACTGTAAAAAATTGTGGCGTTTTAGTGTAAGGCTATGTTATCTAAAAAAATATATGGTTTGCTAACATACATTTCCTAAGTTATTGATGTTTGGTAGGTCTTCACAATGTTCTATCTAGTTTAGTATGCTAGTTATTATAAATAATGTAAAGGACCAATTTAAATTTTGTGATTGTGCTAGATGTAGGGAAGCTTGCACTTGAAAAAAAAATGCGGCAGAAAATCTTTTGAGTACGTTGAAATTTTGAGATATCTAATGCAAACTTTCAAGATACTAACCTAAAATTTTGGCTTACAGAACTTAATTACTAAAAATAATAACTAAAAATTTTCAAATAACAAGGTCGAAATATATAAGCTGAAAACTCAGCCTTCAGACTTCTCCAAAAGTGTCAGAGACAATTGGATCTGTATGAAATCATTGAGAGGGGATGTTCCTAATATGGTCATCTCAGACCCAGAAGCCCCACGCACCTGCTGTTCAACCCTTCTGTTTGCGAGAGACAGCCAATCAAAAGAGAGTGGGGTTAAAAAGATGGTAGGAGTCCTAATGACAGTGGATAAACTTAAAGGCTGCACCAAAACCCAGTAATAAAGTACAAAAACATGCAGATTTTTGCTAATAGAGAAGAAAACTAAAAATGTGGATATGGATCTTGGCACTTTAAATGCATGGCTGTCACCAGGTGTAATGATCATCATGTTCATTATTTTAGTTTATCATGTAAGCTATTAGAAAGTATGGGATAAATGTCAAATTTAGTCTGATAATGGTGCAATGCAAACATCGTAATTCATGGTAATGGTGAACCTCTTATGCAACAAATATCTTACTCAGAATCCAAAATTAGAACCTCATGGTGGCTCTAGAGGAAGAGCCAGCTAGGTGTATGATAATTACTGGAGGATTCAAATGCAAGACTCAAAGAGACTAGGCTGTTGATTCGTATAGCCTTTATTGTGCAAAGGAGATTTGTGATAATGTGAGAGGATTCTGAGATGTCTCTGGGTACAGGTCTGACCAGAGGAGAGGAAATTTAAGAAGGCTGAAAGAGATTTCCTGAGATAGAGGCCACTGGTTTGGCTTTCCGTAGGAGCAGAGGATGTCAGAGGGCGAGCAGACCAGCTAGACAGAAGCAGGTAGGAGATTCAGGTGAGTAATCCACAGCGCAGCCAGGGGGAATGACACTGGAAACAGGGAGATGTAGAAATTAACACAAGGAATTGTCGCACATGTGAGCCTGATTACCACACATAGGAGGCCGACAGTCTGGCAGAGACTGGGTTCTCAAGCTGGTTCTTAAATGCAGGTCTGAGGCACGACAACCTGGTTCCACCCAGAAGGTGGAGAAACCACTTCTTAGCTCCTCCTGGACTCAGGGAGAGTCAGAGACTTCCAACAGGCAAAGCACAGGGCAAGAAATCCCTCAAACATGCTCAGCTTATTTTCTTTGTTTAATCTTAAGGAAATTGGAGAGTTGAGGCTAACCACTTGCTGCTACTGTTTCTTATTTAAACAAATTTGGCAGCGATATCCTAGGATACAGCATTATTAAGCATATTTTCTAAATTTGTACTTTATAATTCAATACGGTCTAAAAAGCTGCAGTGCTTTGGTTGGACCAGTCAGGCATTTAGACAATATCAAATCAAAGGAAAGCCTGTGCTCGTATGCATCACCTACTGAGATCTTATGGTGCTGTAATAAAGTCCAGAACAATCTAGAAAATGTGTGTGCTGCCAAGTTTGCTGTGTAGTTTCTCTGGCAGTCTGCATTTTGGGATCATCCAGCTGCTGACTCAACAGCTTCAGAATCAGGGGCTGCTTTGATCTCAGATTAGTAAAAGGAGCTTGGGGGTAAGGCGAGGACTGAGAAATTGTTGCTTAAGTCCACAAAGTAGAGGAGGACTTTCATGAAGCCGGAATCACTTTCTATATTCAACCAGAACAAGAAGACAAAAATATCACAATAATATAATAATAATAATAGTTTAATTGATAAGAAAAGATAATATTTTTTCAGTTCTTCAGACATTTTTCTAAAACTCTTAATACATAAAGAAATAAAGATGTGAACTATAAAGTGCCATGAAAATATGCATCTCCCAATCCAATAGAGCCAAGGTGCTCTATTGGATCCGGTGACTGTGGAGGCCATCTGAGTACAGTGAACTCACTGTCGCGGTCAAGAAAGCAGTGTGAAATTATCTGAGCTTTGTGACATGGTGCATTATGCTGGAAATATTGTACTGCTTCAAACCTGCAACAGCCAGTGTCTCTGTCATTCCTGCTAAAAGATGATGGCGTTCTTCCCAAGAGTGAAATCATCTCCATTCATGGCCTGAGCTGCAGCCTTTTTAAAGCCAGGATAGGAGGAACAATGGAGCTCAGTGAAAACCTGCAGAGAAATCCCAAACAGGCGCTCTTTCTCCAAGCTTTCCCATTTCCTGTGAATTAATAATAGCCTTGTTAAGGAAGTGGAAGTTCTTAACGCAGAATCATTTAAGAGCTGCATGGGAAAAAAACGAAGTTATGGCAACCCTGCAGGATTAAAGGCCATTTTAAAGTGCTCCTTTGAATCAAAGTGTTTGTTAGAAGCTACAGGCTATTGGCTTTTCAGGTTTTTACATGAAATAGGTTTCACAGCTTGGACAAAATGTGATGATTTGATATGGAAAACAAACCGTTCTGCATCAAAGGTGTGGAAGTTAAGAGGGATTAAAACTGAAGCTACTGTGGGCGTTTGCTTATTCACGGCTGTTCACCAGAGAATATAAAAATACTTTCATCCCACTTCTCTGATGAATCTACAAATACTGTAACACTGCAAAGATTGTTTTAATAAACTAAATTTATTTTTATTTGTTGCACTGCCCACTACACTTTACATTCTGTTATTCTAGGGTGCTGTAATGCCATCTAACATTTGCTGTGCTTTTCTCTATAGCAGTTATATTCTGTTTATTTTGCTTTATTAGATTTAATGAGCTATTCTGCTTTGTTGCACAATATACCTATTTTTAATTTCAGTGAATGTTATTTAAACATTTACTTCTTGTTACTCTTGAATTGTATTCTTAGACTTTAATTTTTCAGAATATTTTATTTTTTCTAATTACTTCAGCTAATTTCTTTTGTGTAATTTTTAAAATCATATTGAGCCATTTTGTTTTGTCATAGTGTATCTTATAGATCTATTTTACTTAATTTAAAACATTTTCTTGGGTTGTATTTATTGCTTTGGCTCCTATAATATGGGAATTCCCCAACAAAATTTTTTATTTTTTTATTTTTTTAATCTTCAGCTGTGGAAAATCAAAATTCAAAGAACAAGATAAAGGTGAACATTATTATCATTATTAGGTGATACAGTTAATGTCATATTGTGATGTTAAATGTTTCCTTTTTTGCTGTGTTCATAGAAAATTGTTGCTGTCTGTTTGGGCAGCAATATTTTTGCTCTGTTCATTCAAATCAGGTGGAATGTCAGCTTTACCATGTTGCTTTCACGAGCTACTGGAAATGGTAATGCTGTTACTAGTTTTTTCAAAATTAGTCTTCCCAAAAAAACATAAAATAGTTGATTTGTTCAGACAGCCACATAAAAAAATAGACCTGTGATACTTTTTGCATATTTTGCTTTAAATATTACTGCATAAAAGCACATTTTGATAATGCTACTTCCTGAATTTAAGGATCTGTTTATGATGTTCACCTCTGACCAGGATATGATAAACTTGCAGAAATACAATATGATGATTAGACATTAAGTTGGCTTTAAGGCTACTTGTTTCATATAAATATAGTTTTTTTTTTCTTTCATTATACTGCTCAAAAAAGAAAAAATTAAAGGAACACTTTGAAAACACATCAGCACTCAATGGGGAAAAATCATGACGGATATCTAAACTGATACGGACCGGGCAATGAGTTAGGAAGGAAAGGATGCCACATCATTTGTTGGAAATGAAAATGATCAACCTATAGGGCTGAATTCAAAAACACCCCGAAAATCAAAGTGAAAAAAGAATGATGCAGCAGGCATGCATGCCTGATAATGTTGGGGAGTGCTCCTAATGAAATGATGGCCAGTGGAGGGATCTCCTCCCAGATCTGGATCAGGGCATCTCTGAGCTCCTGGACAGTGCTGGAGGTCATTTTGTAGGGCTCTGGCAGTGCTCATCCTGTTCCTCCTTGCACAAAGGAGCAGATACCAGTCCTACTGATGGGATAAGGACCTTCTACAGCCCTGTCCAGCTCTCATGGAGTAACTGCCCGTCTCCTGGTATCTCCTTCATGCTCTTGAGACTGTGCTGGGTGGCACAGCAAAACTTCTGAAAATGGCACATATTGATGTGCCATCCTGGAGGAGTTGGACTACCTGTGCAACCTCTGTAGGGTCCAGGTATCGCCTCATGCTACCAGTAGTGACACTGATTCTAGTCAAATGCAAAACCAGTGAAAAACAATCTGAAAAGATGAGGAGGGAAAAATGTCAGCGGTCTCCACCTGTAAAACCATTCCTGTTTTGGGGGTTGTGTCATTGTTGTCCCTCTAGTGCACCTGTTGTTAATTTCATTGCCACCCAAGCAGCTGAGACTGACTAATAGCCCCCTCTGCTACTTAACCGACCACATCAGTATCCCAGGAATTTAATTGACTTGATGCTATACTCTGATTAAAAAGTGTTCCTTTAATTTTTTTTTGAGCAGCGCATATAAAGGATATGTGAAAATACTACAACCTGAACACTACTGAATATATTGTGTAAAAACTGAGCTGAGCAATAAATGCTGCTAATTAAACACGATAAAGAATTTTGCACTACAGGACTTTATGATATATAACCTAAGACGAGAAGGCCAAATAAAATTAATCAATATTACATGCATATGATGTTGAAGATCGCTGCTGCTGTGCCAGTCTCACCTTTATAGCTATATGTTCTAATTTACATTGCAGCTTATTTTTAAGTTTAAAAAATCTGAAAAAATAAGTAGCAGCTCCAACTATTAACAGTAGTGGAAGGTACCTGTGCATTTACTCCAGTGCTGCACCATGCTATTACAATTTTTTTTTTCTAGCAGCACATGTTACACTTTTAAATCTGCTACATTTATCTGTTTTGTTTCATGCCACTTTTTGAGTTCTGCATAATCATTTAAATATTATGCATAAATATTTCATGGTCGTTATCAGATAGAACTTGAATGCGTGCTTTTAATATGTCTTCTTCCAAAGTTAGCTGAAACATTCCCTTAAAAAAACTAGTGGGACAAAATAATAAGTTTAAAATAATATTTAAGTTTAAAGTAAAGTACTATTTTTATGCCCAAATCTAATGAATGTGCCGTTGAGCGCATTGAAGCTCTAAAATCCGAGCTCGTCAGGCGCCACTGAAGGCAGCAGCGGGTTGAGTACAGAGTGAAGCGGCTCCGGATCAGCAGAGCCGGACTGAGCAGCGGCTGCAGGAGGAGCCAGCGAAGGCAGGATCGCTGTGGACTAATTTACATCCCTACTTGAAGCCACCCGGGAGATGAAATCCGTGTTTTAACCGCGTGGAAACTCCAATCCAGCCCAAGATGACGGTGGATTTTGAGGACTGCATTAAAGATTCACCCCGGTTTAGGTAAGAGCAGAAAACTCAGTATCCTAAATGTCTCCTTGAACTGTTGAACGCATTAATTCTTTGCACGTTTGCTGGTATTTCAACATTTAACATGTTTCTTCTCAGATTAAAATGCGACACTCTGATAGTCAGTGGGAGCAGCACTTTTATCCGGTACATGCTGGATTACGAGCCCAGTTTGGAGCGTCATTCAGACTGTGCGCATTTTTTCCAGCCTCATTTCTTACAGTAGGCACGATGATAATGATGAGCAATGCAGCCACATGAGTTGTCACATGGGCCGACTCTGAAGCTGCTGATATCTGAGCTCACAACGCCACAGTTTTCAATTCATCAGCATCCATTTGACAATCTGGCTTATAAAATAAGATACGATTATCCCGTTCCTGAAGTAATTAAATATTTTTAGTGGAAATCACTTACTGCAAGGTTTTGTTGTAGAGCATTCATCACGAGCCTGCCGTCATCTGTATTGATTTCTATTATGAATGAGCTTCTTCCCATTTATGGCCCCATTAGCCGATTAATGGTCTGAAATAATTTCACTTTCTTATGAGACAAAGAAAAGCTGCAAACTTTCACTACTGCGCTCAGATAGATGGTCAAATAGACTGTTTGTGTCAGGGATCCCTAGATCAGAGGAAACGGAAGATTTCCACATAGACTATGCCAAAGTCCCTGACAGGGGTGCTCCAAAGGTTACATAAATAAGTCAGGAATTTTCTACACCCACATCTAAACCTGGTCCTGTGCTCCCACAGAGTCAAGAGCTGGTCAAACGGGAGGGGAGTCAGGGTGGTTTTTCTCACAGGTACACCGGTGAAAGATACTTAGAGAAGAAGTACCAGTACAACAAAGTAAAGATGTCAAATACAGTCAAAGACTTCACAGTACTGGAGCAAAATCTGTCCCATTGCAAATTTAAGTACTGCAAAGTTAGTTAATGATTTGTAGAATTTCAAGGGCTGCATGATCAAAGATCTTCTACCTTTTTATTTCCACACTGAGTTGTCGTGTTCAGGCCTTTAAAGAGTAGGTGAAAAACAAAATTAAACATGCATAATTTAACAACTTGAATTTCTGTGGATTTATCAAGGTCTACATACGGAACAAAATTATATATATGGGACATGATGCAACAGTATTATCCAGAACATTTGTATTCTTTTTCATTTATTAACAGTTCATATATGTCTTGTGCTAAAGTGTGCCCCCCCTCCTTTGAGTTTTTGGTTCCTTTATTATTTGCTAGATTTTCAAAAATGTGAAATCAGATTTTGGAAAAAGGGTGCACAGATAAAATATTCCAAACAAAACATCAAATAAATGAAAACTTCCAGTAATTAAACAAAATAAACCTGGACTCAAATTACACAGATTAACTCCTTAAACTTTCTAATCCTGTCTAATCTGCTTAAATAAAATAAATAAATATGGTTTTACCTTTATGGGCCTCAGCTGTAATAACAAGGATTCTTTGCGACACAATATGTTGTGATTTAAAAACTTATTGTGAAATCTCTCTGATAAATGTGCAGTGTTCCCCTCTGAAAATGGAAATTCTCATTTAAAGTACCTTAACGCTGCTACAGTGAACAGACTTCAGTGAACTTGTGCGCTCCCTGAGATAAAAATCTCTACTTTCAAATCAAAGACTTCCAGACTTGGCAGCAGCACCTTAATGACTCCCATCTGGAGCCGGAGGAAGGCACATCTCGACCTTCTCCCTCCTCGTTTCATATGCAAAGCAGTGCGGCGAGGCCACAGCGAGGCAAGCTGCATGCTAAACAGTCACCTTCCTCATTATTCAGAGCTTGGAGAAGCCTCGGTGCATCGTGAATGGGTGGAATATGGAGTGAAAATGTACCTCCTCCCCCTTTTATGCTGCACATGTTTTCAGATTTTCTTGCCTGCTGCAGAGAGATGTTCTCACAAGTGAGCTGTCCTCCAGTTTACAGTGCATGAAGAGTCTTTTATCTGCTGCCCAGGGTGTTTAAGTGACTAGAAGAGATGCTGAAAGAGGCAAAGTAAACGCATGTTCACACAGCCACTGAAGCCTGTAACAGTGTTTTCAGACGGCATTCAAACGGCTCCTTTATGGAGCTAAAAGCGGAGCTACAGTATGTAGTGTTATGTAACGGCACTGGAGGTGGATGGCTGCGAGGTAGCAGCAGGGAAATCGGGTCTTTTTACATTTGGGACTTGCGTGATTCACTGCTGCTTCCCACACATGTAAAATCATGCAGGAATTATGTTTTGCACTATTATCGCTGACACTTGGCTGCCTTCTCTGTTTCTCAGCTCAAGGTCGGACAGCTTATTAATGGATTATCTAGTGAAACAAAATTGCAGACAGTCAGATTCTTCTTCTCCCATTTTGATTTGCTGTTTTCACTCTATACAGTACTGGCATGAACAGTAACCTGAAATATATAGGGGGCCTGCCACATAGACTGTATATGAAGATGGCTGTCACCATTGTAACCATCTGGTTTACAGACTGCAGATTTGAACAGACCAGTTTGGTGTAGTGGCAGTGGGCATAATGTAACCATATTTATGCTGTCTCATCATGCTATGGTATCTCAGCAAGAGGATCATGGGATTCTCATGATTGATGATGATTGATCAACCAGCGTTGTCACCACAATTAGCAAGCGGACCCCACCCACTGTCCCCCATCGTGTGATCCTCCGATACCGCCGGCATGTTAATTTCACCGGTTCCTCATCAGCAAGCAGGTGCAGACATGGGCAGTAGCAAGCAGGTGTCTGATACCCTGCTAGGTTATCAGCTAAAACTACTAATACATAAACTACATGAGTGCATTGCATAGACACAGGTATCTGCTAATTATTGATAACTAAGCAGACATCAGCTACAGGCTACAGTTGGATGAACAATTACTCGGTTAGGTTTTAAGGTCTGATCTTAAAAAATGTGCAGCAGCTCTTTATTTATCCCATGTTGGGTATCACTGATGACAGCCTGTTTCTCAGCTGCATGAGGCAAAGTGAAAGACAAAGGATTTCCTTACTAGCGGCATGATTTTGAGGCCTTTCTTTTCCTTGATATCTACACTGGTAAAAACATAAAGCTGTGATTGGTCTTAATCACACAGTTATGTGTTCATAGTCGCCCAACATGACACATCTGAACTTCTTATCAGACACAAATATCATGTAGTCTGATTTCATCGAACAGTATGAAGCGTTCACAGTCTAAAAATCTCTTTAACAAACTGTGAGTTCACTCTCGGGACAGATGTGATACCGCAGCCAGCGATGCTCTGCACATCTGCACAGGTCAGTGAGGATTGCGCTGCAGTGGAAGCTCATCTGTTTGTGTTTGCTCTGGCATATTATTGGCAACGTTTGAGCTGTTTTCTCCTCACTGACGTGTTAGTCCGACATCACACTCGCAGACTGAGAGAGCTGAGAGTCAAACACACGGTCACTGAAGTGTTTGTTGGCAGACATTTTCCTTTATTGTTTTCACCAAAGAAATTTGATGCCAGTGTTTCTCACGCATTAGGACTACTTGATTATGGGAAAAAATGATCACAAATATTCTGGTGAGTAATAAAATTGTGATTATTTAACTAAACCTTCGAAATGTCGGCCATTAGTTGAACTTTTAGGAAAAATAATATTTATTTGTTGTTCCTCAACAGATACCTCACTGAATATTAGGACTCTTATAGTTAAGATGGCTAACACATCCTTTAGTTTTCACTTAGGAGGAAGTTTCATTAATGCCTGCTCTGCGGTTTGGCGGGTTTTTCAGTGTCCCTGCTGGCCTGTTCCCGTGAGCTTCCAGACCTTCAGTAGAATATGACTATTGTCCAGCGAGCTTCGTGCTTCCGCTGAGAGACAGACTCTTTTCTCTACGTCTGAATGGCCCAGGGCAGCGAGCCCCGATGATCCTCCCTCCCCTCCCATGTCAACAGCTGGGGGCGGAGAGCTGAGGCAAGGCTGCCGTCGCGATGAAGGGCTTCGCTTTGAGTCACAGCCAAGCAGAGAACCTCAGCAGGCAGGGAATCCAAGGCCAGTGACCTGTGGCGCTCCCTGCTTCTGAGTCTCATAGCGTCTGTGAGAAAATGAGTGGATGGATGGATATGTGACACAGTCAGATGACGGGGGTAAGGCGAGAGAGGATGTCACAGTTTTTTTTCAGATTTAACTGCCTCAGCTTACTGAAAATTTTAGTAAATAACAAAAAATTGTGATGTAAATAAACAATCATTGGTGGTTTGTTTTCAAGTACCAAAAAAAAAAAAAAGGCTAATTTTTGCAAATATTTTAAACTAATGAAAAATGAATTGGAAATGGCTTGATTCATGTTGGCCTACCACTAGTTAGCAGTTAAACTGATAGTTAATTGTTGGTGGTGTTGTGGTCAGCTGTTTCACAGCAAGAAAGTCCGGGGTTCAAATCCACCGGTCAGCTGGAGTTTGCGTGTTCTCCCCATGCCTGTGTGGGTTCTTATTTGGTTCTCCAGCTTCCTCCCACAGTCCAAAGACGTGCATGTGAGGTTAAATGATGATTCTAAAATTGTACACCGGCCCTCACCTTATGACAGTTGGGAGGAGTGTCCCAGCTTCTTGATGGTGAAGATTTGATGATAGTAAACTGAATATCTTCAGGTTTTCAGGGGAAAGAGAAAATCTGTTTGAAGCTGTCATTTTGAGTTCTGCTAAATTAAAGCATCACAGTTCTTGTGTCATTTTATTCATGTTTAAGATCCAGGATACATATCATGCACTTTTCAGCAATTTTTTTTTAGTAAATTGGACTCAAATTATAAAGTCTGTGGATGAAGAGTTTATGATGGTTTTACACTTCATCTTTATATATTTTTACTGAGAAAAAAATGAGTGTGTAAAAAATCCTTTCAGCACCCTGATTTTAACTCATCATGCATTAACTCATAATTACAAGGTTTATTAAATTCTTAGTGGTATCAGAATCATCTGAATGCTCTGCGTCATGGTGAATCCAGGCATCGGGCTGGTCTCGGTTTACGACTGTGACAGATCATCTTTGTGTTTCTGCATCTCCAGCTGCTGGAAGGGATTTCTCCTGCATCCTCTTGTTGCTTCTGCTCTATTTCCAACTGACCTCCTTCCGTCTTGAATCTGTGTCAGTGGTCTTTCTGCTCAGCTAAGAGTGCTCCTCCCAGAATGGTGTCTCCCGGCCAGTTGAGGGTGAGGAGCACACCATTCTTGTAAAAGCAAAAAAAAAAAACAAACACTTTCCTGATATCCAGCTGCTCTCCATCAGATCTATTTCCTAATGCAGCCTTTCATTATTATTAATTTGCATAATTTCTCTTGCATCATATCATATTTATTTTCAGGTGGAAACTGTTTAATGTCAGTTTAATGATTTGCCTGTTAGAGTGGTGATTTAGATGCTTTGCTGCCATTTCTCTCGCCAATAATGTAAGTTGGTTCTGCTGTTCTATGTTCTTGGTTCAGAGGCTGAGAAAGCTCAATGATGTTTGCTTTCAGCCTTTTTCTCCATCTTGTTAAGGGCAGCAGCAGCTATGTGCGCTGCAGGTAATGAAAATGACAGTGGATTAAGTCAGCACAGTGCAGTAGGTTGGATGCACGTTTTAATCAGGGATTGCCCCACATTTCGCCTGCTCAAAACCTCAATGTCGAGGTGACACACCTGCGGGCTTAACATCCAAACGGTGTCATCCAAACAGATCTGATGATACACAGGGAAATATGACTTTATAATTGTGTTGTTGATGCCCTCCTGTTGATAATGTGCAGTGCTATTAGCTGGAGAGGCTTTTATCTTTTTAAAATGAGACCAGATGAAGTGTGCTTGCAGGCTCCAAAGCATCAGGAGGGCAGCCGCAGGAAGGTGGTTTATTAAAGAAGAAATATGTCTCTGCAAACACAGAAGTGGCAGATTCACACATCTGTAAGGCAGAGCTCAGGAGACGTTTGCTTTGGCAGTGCTTGGAGGTGACCCGAGATCACCTTTTTGCATTATTAAAGCAAAGACGGAGGGGTTTAAGAGACGTGGATCCTAACTGAGCTAGATTTTGCTGTACTTCTGGCATTTTAAAAATTTAGTCTTGAATGAAAAGAGAATTGGTTCATTCAGTGAATATAAAGATGGACAAATTGTACAAATGTAAAGGAAAAATGGTAAAAAAAAAATTGATGATGCCTTCTCACACTGAGCTGGAGTCCAGTGTTTTCTGTGAGAGGTGGAGGGCGTAGTGTAAACCAAATACGAGCGCACAGCCCTTGAATTTGTAGTGTTGGTGCCAGAGTGGATAAGCCAGAGGGACGCTCTGTCTGTTACTCTGGGATTGGATATGTCGCTGTCAGGCAACTGATGTGACAGAAAAGGTTGTGCAGCAGCTAAATGGGTCATTTGTGGACTTGACTGCTGGCTTAAGATTAAGTTCATTTTGTTAAGAAAGAGAGAGAGCGCGCGAGAGGAGGATTATCAAGGGTATGCCCATTGGCCGGTGAGTGACACTGAAGGCGTGGTTTTACAGTCAGATCCGGAAAAAAAAGTGCTCATCTCAAGACTTCTCTAACCAGAGTGTGATGTCACAGTAAAGTACAGAAAGAAAGTGATGAGTTTTCTTGACATTGGGTGGCTATATTGCACAACCTAAAGAGGTTGCCACAGCAGTTAGCGCCTCGTGTTTTGATTTGGCAGATTTATACGCTGAGTGGCCTCCCTGACAACCTTTAAAGGGATTTGTATCTCCTCCTGGGATCGAACCAGGGATCTTTCTCTTGTTCCACAAACCAATGAAAGTTACAATCAACCGAGAAGTCAAGAGACTTGCAAACAGTCAAATGACAGGACAAATTAATGAAAGCGTTTGAGTTCAGGAGTATTTTGACTCCATGTCCAGTAGTAACCATGGCCATTAAACGCATTAAAATATGTTAATGCATCAACATGTCAGAGAATATTATTGATGTTAGCATAATGGTGATAGGAAGGTCAAACCACACCGTGCTGCTGTGATCATGATCGTCTGATACCAGTTGTGTGAAACGTGTGCCAAAGCGATATTTGAAGCTATCACATCATTTGGTGTTTGAAGTTCTTTATTTATCATTTTCTGCAAAATTTAGCAGCATTGAGAATCTTATGTTTATGACTCTGTTAAATGCTTTGAATTGAACGTTGTTCGGTGCATCCAGAGTGAGAATTTGGTGAAACTGTAAGAAGAATGCACGAAGGTTGTGCTCTGGCCAGCTAAAGAGACTCAGGACATCTGAGGCCTCAGGTGAAGTAGACCTAGGCTATGTATTAAAAAGGCTCAAATATGTTTTCTGGATTTTTATTTTTATTTTGTGGTCAAAATTTGTTCAGAAATCTCCTTTGGATAGTAACATGTGCCAACTCCTGGTGTAGACTTCAACAAACAGTTTTAATTTATTTTTAAAGTGCTGGAAAAGGTTTGTCTATTTCTACGTTTGAAATCCTGAAAGTTAATTGATGATTTGTGTAAATGGAGATTAATCCCCAGTGAAACGCTTTGTGATGGAGAGATGATGTCACCCCTTTTGTGCATTTTGTGTTGAAGGAGGCGGCTCGTCTGTCCCCTCTTATTTCATTTCAGTGAAAAGCAAGACGTTTCACACACTGCGCACACAAAGAGCTGTGAAAAGCAGGGTGCTGCATACCGAATGCTGCGCTAATCTGCTTCTGTCGGACATCCTAAGAGATTACAAAGGCCTGGAGCTGCTGGCTGCATGGCCAGCAAGAGCACGGACAGTTTATCAAGTGCAATTAAATCAAATAGCCCAACCTCACAGCTGCTGAGTTCCTCACGCCTCGCTTTCAGAACAGCCGTCCAGTTTTTCCACAGGTTCAGCATGCTTTGCTGCAGACATTGATTCACCACTGTGGCAGCTAAGTGATGGATGAATTGTAGTAAATTTACATTAGTATTCCTTTCCCAACCCATGGCAGAAGCAATGATTAATGCAAGGCAGCGGAGTTAGAAAACAGGAGTTGGGCCAATGAGGACAGTATCACACACACACTGAGAGGCTTTTTATTTAATGCTGATAATCCCAAGCTTTGGTCTTACTTCACAGTGTGGGTCAACAGAACCTCTCACAGTTTGGCATTTGTTTTTCCCAGCAGATTGGATTATGGTAATGGGCGGCGAACATCTGATCTTAATTCTTTATGGCTGCAGATATCAGATGTCTCATACAGTTTTCAAGAGAAAATCCACTTTTCCCTTGATATGCAGGAGAAGGGATTCAAT
This sequence comes from Archocentrus centrarchus, assembly GCF_007364275.1. Taxonomy (NCBI): domain Eukaryota; kingdom Metazoa; phylum Chordata; class Actinopteri; order Cichliformes; family Cichlidae; genus Archocentrus; species Archocentrus centrarchus. The sequence continues at coordinate 7,974,172 of NC_044352.1, read as the reverse complement.
TTGCCCAGAGACAGTCTGGATCATGTGTTTTGTTCCACTGCTGGAGAAGACAAAAACATGAGAGAAACCTCCAAAAATATGAGCAAAACAGTGAAAACTTATGTAAAGTGTGTCTTTAACGATGGAGAAACATGCACTAGTTTAATCTGTTCACCTTCAGCTCTTCCTGATGCTACGGAGAAGGACAAATGGTCTGGCTTCAGTGTGACTCGGCGCCGTTTGAAACTGACTATAACTCTCCAAGTTAGTATAAATAGTCTGGATAATGTTCCCGTTGGATTAATCACACTGTAAATTCCAGCTGTCGGATGTACTGCAACACAGGCTGGTGTAATTTGTCAGGACAGCAGTGTAGCTTTATTTTTCTTCTTCTCTGCTCTCATTTGTCCCTTTTTTTTCATATTAAAGGAATTTAGTGGTCTCATTCACTTCCTGTTTTGGGGGGGGCGATGCAGAGATTAGCATCACTCTCGGGTGTTAAAGCTAATTGAAGTTTTTATATATCAGTTTCTGAATAAATTAAGCAAATGAAATATGCCATCATTAAAAGCTGGATGGTTAGGTTTTCAAATCCAGAACTTCGATTTGATTCCTCGTTAAGTTACACTGGAGAAGCATCTGTGTTACATAAAAGCACACAGTATTTAAGGCCAGCTATTATCATCAAAATTACATTTAACCTAAAATAGCCTTTGTGGGCATTTTGTAATAACTTTATCACATTATTCAGTCTCCTTCTGCTTAACAGTTATCTTAAGCTAAGCTAACTAGTGGGTCAGTCATTTTCTAAGATGTGCTGTCCGACCATATCAAAATGGATAGATGGGTATTCGTTTAGTTCAGTGGGTAGTGTAGACGATCCTTATGCCATAAGGCTAATGTGGTGTTTGGGTTTGAATCCATACCAAGGCTATTACCACAAATAAAAATGTTTGGAGGAGGAGGAATTTCCAATCTGCTTTCCTGTACTCTGATTGGGGGTGAATTATATGTTCCACTCTGTTAAGGTGGCGCTATCCGTTTTTTCTGTGCAAACACAGTGCAGCTCATGTGAGGACGAGGGAGTTTATTTCCCATATTGGCTAACGTAATAGTCTGAAAAGCATCTTAAAAACTACTGAGCATTGTGGGACACTGGTGGGAACTGCGATACTGTTATTTACCTGTTAACATGAAAGTTTGCACCATTACTTGGGAAATAACTGGATGATTACTTATTTTGGAAAAGGGTTAATAGATCACACAGACACCTAGCACATTTCTGACTGGATGCTACGAACATTATAATGGCAGTGTAGTGCATACATTATTAAAACAAGAACTGCAGTCAGGCATTTGCAATAACTGGCAATGAGTCTTTTTCATCACTGTGGAGGAATTTTGGCCCACTCTTCTGTTTTAATTCAGCCACATTAGAGGGTTTGCAAACATCCTGTTTAAGGTCATGCCAAAGCATCTCAAGCGGATTTAACTCCAGACTTTGACTAGGTCACTCCCAAACCTTCATAATCTCCTTCTCTTTTATTTTTGAAGCCATTCAGAGGTGGAGGTGGTGGTGTTTCTGATCATTGTCCTGCTGCATAACCCGATTGCTCTGAAGCTTCACGGTATGAACCGATGCTTGGACATCCTTCTTCAGGATTTTCTGGTAGAGAGCAGAATTCATGGATCTATCATTTACAGCAAGCCATCCTGAAGCAGCAAAGCAGCCCCTGACCATCACACTACCACCACCATGTTTGACTGTTGGTATGATGTTCTTTTTATGAAATGTTGTTAGTTTTATGCCAGATGTGACGGGACTCAAACCTCCCAAGAAATTCAACTTTTGTCTTGTCAGTCCACAAGTTTTTTCCTAAAGTTTTTGAGATCATCAAGATGTTTTATGGCCAATGTGAGATGAGCCCTTGTGGGAATTTTGGTCAACAGTGGTTTTCCCCTTAGAACTCTTCCATGAATGCCATTTTTGTCCAGTCTCTCTCTGACTGTTGAATCATGAACTCTGACCTTACCTGATCCAAGTGAGGCCTGCAGTTCTTTAGATGTTGTTCTGGGTTCTTTTGTGACCTCTTGGATGAGTCGTCAATGCGCTTTTGGAGTAATGTTGGCAGGCTTGCCACTCCTGGGAAGGTTCACCGCTGTTCCAAATTCTCTCCATTTGTGGATATTGGCTCTCACTGTGGTTCACTGGCGTCCCAAAGCCTTAGAAATGGCTTTGTAACTGTTTCCAGAGTGATAGATGGCAATGACCGTGTTTCTCAGTTGTTTATTTAGATCATGGCATAATGTGTTGCTTTTTGAGATCTTTCAGCCTGCTTCAGTTTGTCAGGCGGGCTCTATGGGTCTGACAGTAATCAGGCCTGAGTGTGTCGAGTGAAATTGAACTAGGCTTTCCCAAAAAATGTGGATAATCACAGTTAATTCATGATTTAACAAGAGGGGGCAGTTACTTTTTCACATAAGGACAGGTAGGTTGTATAGCTTTTCATTATTTAAAAACTGCATTTTTTTTATTTGCTAGAGTTATCTTTGTCTAATATTAAAATTTATTTGATGATCTGAAACATTTGAGTTTGAGAAATATGCAAAAAAAAAAAAAAAAATCAAGAAGGGGGCAAATATTTTTTCACAGCCCTGTAAACAAAGGTTTTGACAGTGGTATTTATATAATCATCTGCCTGGATTATTGAGCCCAGATTGTATAAAATGCTTCCACTCATGATTGTGCACCTTAGAAAAGTGACACAAGCTTTGGATTATAAAAATCTGATTTGGTTTTCTCATTAGTTCTGCAGTTTTATATGCTTTGCATACAAAATGGATCACCCAATGGGAAAATATGCAGCGTCCTCAGCATGCAGCAACTGATCTGCTTCAGTCTTGTGGCCTGTCTCGCATCTGCGGTGCTTTTGACTGGCTGTTTTTTTTTTTTAAAGTTTGCCCTCTGGTCAAAAGCAGCAGCATGTGAGGAGCTGTCCTCTGGGTTTGGCCCTGAGCTTGTGGCTGTGCGTCATTTGTCAGCAGACTCACAGAAAGCAGAAATGATAACCCATTTGGTTTCTTTTTACCACTACATTCTTTACACATAAACTAAGCTTGACACAGATTTGAATCTAGGTTTAATAGGACACATAGAAAGTTACGACTGAAGAAGTTTCTCTGTTTAATGTCATGTCTCTGTAATGGCTCCTCTAATGACCAGGCTGCCTAGAAAACCTCTCTGGCTGGGTGGCTTCCAGGTGTGTCAACAGGATAATGTTATCAATAGAAGAGGGAATTTCATCTGCACAGCTGTAGCTGTTTGTCACCACCAGAGGAATGAGAAATGACTGTACATCCAACACAAACACGAAGCCGTTACCCCGACAGCATGAAAAGGAGATTCTAGGATAATTCGCTGGGCTTCGACTCAGCTCCGATTTGAAATGCTGAATCACACGTGTACAGGCATCTGTTTTTGATTTGTTCCATCGCTCTCACTCCCTGCCTCATACTCTCCCCTTCTCTTCCCCTTTCCGTCCTCCCTCGTCTTCCCATGTGTGCGGGGGCAGACTTCTGGTCGCGCCTGGGCCAGAACCGGGTCTGGGGACGGGTCAGGAAGTGCGTCAGTTTGCTGAAATATTGAAAGCAGGTTCAGCAAAAAGGGCAAAACTCTGGGGAGATGATGTGTGTGAGGATGTTGCTGACTCGTCTGTTATGACACCTAGCTCTGATTCATATTGTAAATCTCTTAAATATCTTCCAGCATTAATAAAACTTCAGTCCACCGAGGAGCACAAGGAGAAGATGGATTTTTCCTTTCTTCTATCCACCAAAACTGCTATCACTGAAGAAACATACTCTGAAATCCTCAAAGTGAGGATTCGTGGATACGTTTTGTTGTGAATCTGTTGCTTTTGACTGGATTAATTGTTTAATTCACTGGCTGATTAACCTAAAATTAATGTTCTAAATTTGTGTAACATAAAGGGTCTTTTTTTAAAAGCAAAAGGCCAATCTGCTGATTGGTCAAACAGGATATCTGAAGTCCTGATTGGTATATTTTACTGTTTCTATTGTTTTATGCCCTTCAGTCACACAATTGTTGAAATCACTTTCTAGTTATATATTGTACTGTAATATTCATTTTCTGACATCAACTACCTAAAAAGATTATGTAGGCAGAAGATGATTTTTTTTTTCTCACCAAAATCGTGACCAAAGGAGATAAAGATCATAAATGTGGGGCTGCATGACGATTAATCATGTCTGACTTATAACTGTGGAAAAAAAATCACCATGTAAATGAATTGCTCTTACTTTTTAAAGCCCTGCTGCAAGAAAAGCAAGATACAGTAGATATTTTTCTTCACATAGGCCTCTAGGCTTCCCTTCCCCAGCAACCCCAGGCTGGCAGTTGGTAATTGGTTGCTGGAAGTTGCTGGCTGTCAATTGGTGAAATTGCCCATAAAGAGGGATATCGTGCTACACCAAAAACCTCCTTGTGATTGTTTTGGCCACTATATGATTGCTGTGGTCGCTCGTAGTTTGCACGGAAGACACCCACTTGTCAGCAAACACTCACAAACTACTTGCCAAGCAGTAGAGAAATTTTAAAAAATGCAATCCAAACTGTAAACAGAGAACCCTAGCTTTCAAAATAAAAGTTGCCCCTTTTGAAATATGTTGGTTGCAGCAGTAAGGCACAACTTTTACTTTGCAGGTGAACAATCCATTTCCCATTTCAAGTTTCACAACCACTCAGGGAGTGTTTGTAGTTAAGTCAGTGTCTTTCATGCAAAGTACGGGCAACCATGGGAATCTGCTAGTGACCAAAGCAATCACAAAGAGGTTTTTGGCGCAGTACCATCTTTGCAATTGATTTTATATATATATATATATATATATATATATATATATATATATATCCACATTTAAAATCAAACACATTTCTCAATCCTCAAACTGAAAAACGGCTTACATAACCCACAAAGAAAAATCTGAATTGTTAGATAATTATTTTTTATTCACAATTGTGTTTTCTTACTTTCAGTCAGGACCCCCATAAGACAATTGTTATTTATCAGGGACTTCCCTGCTATTTCATGTGCATAAATAGAACGCTGGAGGCAGGGAGAGCAGCAGAGCATCAGCTATGACATGGATTAACTCAGATGTAGCATGAAAAGAGGAACTGGGGTGGTGGTGGGTTGCAAACCAGCTTGCACATGCACAGCAGCTGTGGTCAGGCTAAAGCAGCTTAAATAACACATTTTCCACTTTAATGCATAAAGTATGAACTGAGCCATCAGCTGATTTGGACTGGCATTGAGGAATGTGGCTGACGCTTGAAAGATGTAGCTCTACCAGTGTCTAATTTCCAGATAGTTGTTTTTTTTTTTTTTAAATCTTCCTTTAAAGGGCTGAGAGATCAATATGCTGTTGAAGCCTGTTCTGTCCAATCATGATTATAAAATCACGTAAGACAAAATAAACTGAGCTGCTGGAACTAATGAATGTTTCATATTTTTGCTTGAAAATAATCGACTTTAATACTTAATTCTTTATTCTGAGCTCATCTCTAATCGTGGTCTCAGTTTTCGGAACTACTGTATGTTATTAGAGCCTGTATTTCTATACATTATGGGTAATCTGTAACATGAAAAGCCACATTGGAGGTGCTGTTAGGATTAATGTACTGACAGCCATCACTGGATTACCTTTGACACCAGAGAGAATGTAGAAACGTGACTTTAAAAGTTGTTTTTTCTCCGATTCCTGTCAGATTTATTGGCTTCGGACATCGACGGCCTACTAACCTTGACCGAGTTTGTTGTGTTTCCCACCTAATCTCCAGTCACTAAACCACCAACTGTATCACATTATTTCACTGACCTTTACTAAACCAACAGCGCAGTCAGTATTTTGCATTCCACTTAACTCATTTTTCATTGTTTTCTCACTGTTTTCGATGTTTGTTTGCGGCTCTCCTCGGAGAGTTGGGTTTGCTGAAGAGTCCAATGAGCCGTGACTCGGCTTCATTTTTTTTTTTTTTTTTCTTCTGTTTTCTCACAAAACTGTGTAATTCTGCTCTTTTCTCTCCTCGCTCTGAGTCTGGCAGAGCTGCCAATGCTGCGATCCTCTGGGGGGCTGTTTTCAGTGCCTTGTTTCTGCATTGTTAACTGAGCGCAGACAGCTGTCCCACCACGCTGCACTTCGCTGCACTCTCATCTTTGTTTTTTGCATACTGGTTGCTGCTGTTGGATTGTGGGTTTGTGTGACTTTTCCACATTTGAATAGCTCTGGTTGAGGAACAAAAAAAACCCAGCACCCCTCCCTGGCTTTGTCTATGCTTCCTTGCTGGCAGTGTCATAGTTTGGTTAAATCTCTTCTGATTGTCACGGGAGTCATCTCAACTTTCAGGTTCATGGGCTGGATTAGGTTAAGGGGGTCGAGAGTGACATAAGGGGCATGTTCCTGACTCAGTGCTTAGGAAACACCTGGGGGAAACCCTGCAGGAAGTGACAGCTCTCCCGTTATCTTTGACAGTCTGTCCATGAGCTGAACTGACCCTTTTTTTTCCCCTGTTAATTCTTGGATTAAAACTAAGACATCAGACAGTCCAGTTAAAGTCTGTACAGCTTGAAAAGGATGTGAGCACAAGCCACATCGAAGCTGTTGTTTCTGCGAGCACCATCTCTCAAGCTTCTAGACAGGAAGGAGCTGAATGCTTCACACGTCTGGTATGTCTTTCTAGTGGAAGCCAAGCTGCATGTTTAACCCACAAAAATGCCGGGAAGACTCCCAGCTCAGCCCCGTCACAGCCGGACACATCACGCCTGTGTAGGGATTTTCACTAGGGGGAATTCAGCTATTTCACCAAAATGTCAGGGTGTTACACTGTAGGTTTGGCTTTCTGTAAGCTCTTTGGTGCCAGTTTTTACTCCGACAGCCTGGTGTGCTGCCTAGAAAAAGGCTGAGAGAAGCAGCACATCTGTAGGCTTTATTGTCTTCCTTCCTTCAATGGAACATTGTCCAGGCCAGTTCTCACAACTCAGGCATCTTCTGGCTCCTCTGTGTGTGTGCGTGTGTGTGTGTGTGTGTGTGTGTGTGCCTTCTTTCGTCTCCCGCGTCCCAAATATCTTCATTGACATTTTTGTGTGTTGCAGTCATCTCGGACCACCCTGAGTTAATATAAACCTGCGCTGCCATTCCAGACCTCACGTATCCTGACCTTTTTTTGGCATGTCCCTCCTTCCCACCCACTCATACAATAGTCTTGTGACGTTGCGCACATCCTCTTGCATCCTAATAATAATAAACACTCAATATGAGGCTGTCCATTTAAGCATGTTTCCCCCTTTCTAACGCACGGGAAGAACTTGCAGACCACAGGCTCAGTCCCTAAAATGGGAGTTTTGCTGAAAGGGTTAATATGTGTCACATTCCCCCCTATGTGAAGATTGCCATTTCCCTCCCGTGGGCTGTGGTGGCCTAATTGTACGACCCTCTTCCCACCCCCAGAGCTGATGGGGGAAGTAGGGAACAGGCGTTGCATCGTGCATGGTTACAGCCAGCTGGTTTGTCAAAAAGCTAATTGCAGCCACTTTCTGCCAATTTTCTAACAATGCAGCGGTGACTCTTGACTCTCCTGCAGTCCATTCAGTCTTGACTGCAGCAAAGTTTAAGCTGAGATGGTGTTGGCCTCTATCCAAAGAAGTAGGGGTTAAATCAGCCGATTTAGCAGCTGATCAAAGTGCTTTCACCAGTTTGGTCCAGAATTAAACTAACCATTGGATGCAAGTTTACAGGTCAATAATCACGATTATTTTGGTCAATACTGGAACATAATTATTGATTCATTCAAACATCAAGCAGTAGCTGAACTTGAAAATGTGTCTCTCTACAGCAGCTTTCCTTGAATTTTAAATTAGAGGTGACACAGTGTAGTTAGGCCCTGATTAGGGGATGTTTTTGATCATAAAGACAACAATGGATCCCTGCCAGCCTGCCTCCTTCATGGGATGTCTGTGGGTGCAGACAGGGGTCAAGGGAAAACTGATAGCACACCTCCAAAAGTGGGCTGTGTGAGACAAACCCATCCTTCCACAGGTTCATGTACAAAAACCTTGCAAGTCTTTTATTTTTTTCACTAGATAGATCTTGTTAATCAAATGCACACTTTTAGACATTATCACTAGCAAGGAAATAGACTCACTCAATTTATAGCAAAAGGAGCCAGTTGCTTTGGGCGTCTGATTAGGATGGCTCCTGGATGCCTTCTACTTGAGGTGTTGTGGATATGGCCTATGTAGAAGAGACCCCAGGGCAGACCCAGGAAACATCTCTGAGCTGGCTTGGGAATGCCTCAGTGCCCAAGCCAGCTCAGTGCAGGATAGCTCAGGTTGAGCATTTTGGAGACAAAGTTGGAGAGGGAAGGTCTATCCCAACACTGTCTCTTGGACATATCTGCACATGTCCAAGGGATGGTGTTGGGTTGTAATTTTAGGGGTCCTTGAGTTTCTTTTTGGCCGAAATGAAGGGGATTCACTCCTGTATAAAACTCAATTAAAGCCAAAGTTTCCCAAAAATCACTGGGATGAGCAGGATCCAATGCAGGCTGTTTATTAGACATATTGGTTACACAAAACACAGACAAAGACCAGGACACAGACGGTAACAGAAATAAGACAACGATTAGAGAAGAAGAAGAAAAGGAAAGGAAAGAGAGAAACAAAGAGACAGGGACAGATGCAGAGACAGGAAGAGAAGAGAGACGAAGAGCAGGCACATCATTATATAACCTGAAGATGCTAACTCTACCCACTTGCCTTTGACCCCTCTCAATTTGCATAAAGTGTCATCCCCTGAAACCTGATCACAGACCAGTAACCTCCGGACGTACTGCCAACTGTCCTCACGTGTGTGCTAAAGAAAACACACGTGTCACCGGAGTACCCCATGGTTTATGACAATTCTGACAGGCATAGTAAATAATAGATCCTCTTCCAATTAAAACTTCACTACAGCACCACTTTTAGACAGAACCCACTTAACTGGAATTTATCCCCATAGTAATTCATACTACCCAAACACAGGTTGGTCTGCAGAGCCATGTTTCAGAGGCCACACAGTCATAAAATAAACTGAAATAAGGCAATACAATGTCATGTGAACCAGAATGTGAATGGATGAGACTGAGGCCTCAAGAATAATGAGAGTGAATATAACAGGCCTCAGTTTTATACTACTAATCTAAAGCATACAGTGTTTATTAATCCAGTCTATGTGACCACTGTGATTGTCAATACATGATGCTAAAAATGATAACTGTAAATACTAATACCAAAGTAATAAGAAATGGACATGGACATGGGTGTGGACTGTAGATTTGCAATTGCCAGATTAAGGGAAGAACCAGTGGCTAAATATTACATGTTATTAAAACTTACTGTCAGATTTGCTCATTTCATGCCACCAGTGATCAAGATCCCAGAGATTTTTAATTTGCAACAAACATCACATTTGAGAAAACACAAATTTGCTAATTTTACTCAGTAAATGACATAAAGATGATTGTTGTCTACTTTAATCCTTGTGGAGGAATATTCAGCTAACTGTTTAAGTTGCAGCTGCAGGTTTTTGATCATGTTTAATTGTTTTACATTTTGGTATCACTGGACCATGGCTTCAGAAGAGCAGAAATATAATGCTCTCTTCTTTGTGACATTTGCTGAAGTGTTTACAGGCTGTTGCGTCACACTCACTCTGCTCTTCGATCTGCAGCGGTGGCTCTCACACTCATGTTTTATCCATTACGGCCACTGAGAGTGAGAGCTGGATCATTGTGTAGTCGTGAGTTGAGTGGGAGTGTACTGTTTATTCGAGATGGGAGTGTATTGTTTATTAAATCCCCAGATTGGCTTCACCACTGACCTGCAACAAGTCAAGGTCATGTGGGACTCATTGGCCATGTTCCCAATTATTGTCTCCCTTCTCCAAGAAAAGCACTGTCAGAAGGAAGTTCAGATCACTTCTGCTTCCAAATTCACTGTAAATACAGGATGCTGAAATTGGAGGTTGCATTTATAGGTTGATTTCATCCTCTCTTCCTCTCAGATTCTGTTGTCTTGTTTATATGCTATACATTGAGTCTAGACTGAGTCAAGACTGAGAGTCCCTTCCGATGCTGTTAAATGATCCGTAATCTCCCGTGTAGTGTTCAGTAGAGACTAGGGATATCATTATGAGCTAATATATTGTATTTCTAACCACAAAGCTCCAGAGGCTTTTAGGACATTGAAAGGTGTGATGTATCATACAGTATGTGAAGGCTTCCTGAAATAAGTACTCTAGCTGCTTAACTTATGGATGTACTGATATATGCAACCAGTATTGGTTAATATTGGTTACTGTTTATCATTGTTTCAAAAAATAATAGCTGAAAGACCTGAAAATAGGTCAGATATTGTTATACAAGCTCTAACACTTTCAGTACTATTGCCAGAGTCTTCCATGAAATTGATGGGTTAAGCCCAACCGAGGATGCAAAGGTGTCAGTTCTCTCAAAAGAGTTTGGATTTTCCATTTTAAAGTTTGTGTCCAGGTGGCATGAATTGGATAAGTGGAAGAAAATGGATGGTTTTTATGGTGATTTATACAATGGTTGTGTATTTTCTTCATTTTAAATGATGCAGATGTTTTATTTACATGATTTATCCTTTATTAAGCACCTAATGAGATATTGTGATTGTTTGTTTGTTTGTTTTACTATTTCCTTTCAGCTAAATCAAACTACTCTATGTATTTTAAGGTATTTATAAAAATCTTTGATCTTTTTTAAAGTATCATTTTTAAGTTTTGGATGGGACAGACACTTCCCCCTGCCAACTGTTTTGGCTGCAAAGTTGTATATCAAAGCATACGTGTAAATGCTGGCAGTGGCTTTGGCGAGTTGTGTAGGCACTACATAGATTCAATGCAGAACTATAAAGCATTACAGAGCTGTGCTTACAGCACAGTTCATGAGCAAGTATTGCACAACTGCTGCATTGAGAAGCAGGAAGCAGTCCTGTTGTAGTGAAGTTAGAGACGGTTATACCGCAGACAGAGACGTGGTTCAGGTCATAAGAAAACTTGTTTATTGACAATCATTAAAAAAAGCACAAGATAAAAGAGAGCCATCAAACCAATTGCATATTTAAGATTTTTTTTGGTATGTTGTCTTTTTTCTTTCTTTTGTAGTTGCAGCATTTGAATTGTTTTGGTTAGTTTAGTGGTGCTCTGTCCTCTTTTTCTGTCTTCTCCCCTGTCTCTTTTTTTTTTTCTCTTTTTTTTTCCTCAGCCTGTCAACTGGAATTACATGTATATGTACACAAATAAATAAATAAAATAAAAACACAAAAATTAACAAGAAAAGCTTACAGAGACTCTATAGAGCTTATCTTGGAAGAACAAATATGTTTGGCACAACAGTGCATTCAGATCACGATTCTGCTTGCAAACACTGCCAAATATGACAGGCTTTATATAAAAATAAAAAATAAAAAAAAAAGTTCAATCATCTCAGAGTTGTGGCTTGCCGAGGAGTGAATGGGATACCAAATGAAGATAAGTTCAAAGAATCACCAATTCACACATGCATCACACCTACACACACACTCACGCTAAGGTGCAGCTCAAACCAGGGGTGCAGAAATGACCACAACACACGGAAGTAGATCCACCACCAAAGGCACCCAGTTGCCTCCACTCTAGGCCTGCGGCATCTGAATAAAACGGATGCAAATTTTATTAACACCCCACGCCCCAGAAAAACAAAACAAAAAAACCCATAAAAATCCTCAAATATACCCTTTCTGGAGTTGAGCCTACTGCACTGACCAAATGCACCAACCCAGGCCCTAGATCAAACAATTTACTATGTTAAAAGATTCACAGCATTTCATATACCACACATACATACAACTCACAGTGTTTTGAAACGTTCTGGGTCACCACTTGACTCCAAGTCGACTTGCCTGAGACAGAGGGGCCAACTATAACACTAACTAGTGCTTGGCCAATTATGAAAATGGACACCTTTTTCATCTTCCAACACAACCCGGAAAGTTACCATGCAAATGAAATAAAATACAAACATAAGCAAAGGTGAAGATAAAAACAGGCAAAGCAAAGCCAAAGGGGGGCAAAGCAGCACTTCTGCAGCATAGCCCAGAGTACCGTATTTTTCGGACTATACGTCGCTCCGGAGTATAGGTCGCACCAGCCAAAAAATGCATAATAAAGAAGAAAAAAACATATATAGGTCGCACTGGACTATAAGTCGCACTTTTTTTGGGGGGGGGTTGATAGAATCCGAGACCCAGAGCAGAAATTCCATCTTGAACGGCAATTTAAAATAATAATGGATTAAAGAACAGGACGAACACGGTTACGCCTACGTTATGCTAACGTAGCACATTCAGCTACATGACGCACAACGAACACGTGTTCGGTATGTTAACGTAACATTAAGTTATTCAGATAACCATAGCATAAAGAACATACTAACAAGTTAACCAAACCATCAATCCATTGAATTCTTCATCCTCGGTGTCACTTCTAAACAACTCCGTACACTCCGTAGACGAAGCGCCGCTTCCTCTTCTGTGTCGCGTTAGTCAGACTCGTCGTCAGCTGCAGTTCCAATTATTCCAGCCTTTCTGAATCCCAACAGGATGGTTTGTCACTGAAGCCCATGTTTTCTTGATCCATCCAATGACTTAGGGGAAAGTTGGGTGGCGCATTCTCCCAGTTGCCGTTAAGCTGTGCTCTCCATCCATCATCCACTGCGCCCACAGGTTACGCAAGACTGCCTTAAAGCTGCAGTTCACGGAGATGTCAAGTGGCTGGAGTATTTTGGTTCATGTGTTATAAATGTCACATATACGTCGCTCCGGAGTATAGGTCGCACCCCCAGCCAAACTATGAAAAAAAGTGCGACTTATACTCCGGAAAATACGGTAGTAGTAGTAGTAGTGATAACACAGTCATTTGTTCCCACTCAGGCTCAAACTTCTTATCAACAGCATTGCCTGGTTTTTAGGAAGAAGTGGCTTCCTCAGCTACAACCGGTAATCCAGGAGAGAAGACTTCTGAGAAAGTAAGATAAGGCAATTTCTGTAACAGAAGTCAGGTGAGCAGAAATCTGGATGCGGACGACAACAGGAGAGCGAGGGCGGCTCAAGTATCAGCTACTATTTATACTTTAACCACATGATGCAATTGGCCACCAGACACACAATTTACAGTGCAATACTAATTAAGGTATTCATTTTGCTACATATAAAAGTAAAACTAATACAACCTAAACTAAAACTGAACATTTTCAGACATTTAGACTTATTTGAAAATACCTGACTATAATAACTCTGGAGCTAGTTTGTTAGCAGTGACTGAAGTACCAAAAAAACCACTAAAATGAGTCACAAAATGCACCCGAGCAGCTTGTCTGTGTGTGAGAAACACCGGAGATAGCTTGGCTTCACTTTCTTGAACTGTCATCAGTTTTATATCCAAGTCCAAGTCCGGATCAGTGAAACAATGAGGGGGTGGTAGCGTTCTGGAGCCACTGGTAGGTTCAAGAGGCTCCTTACGGCTCATGTATTTGGGAATAATCTAAACTTACTCAGCAGTAACAGTCAGACCAGGTGGTATCTCACTGTTTCCCATCAGGTTATCCAAACATCTGAAAAGATGCTTATCATAAAAACAACACTGAGCGATCCACAGTCGGATGTACCGCGGAGATGTGATGTTGCTTTTAGACACTTTTAGTCTCTCTCCTGACCGTCTTCAGTGCTGAAATCCATCCAGCTGTCTGACTGCAGAATGAAAGGAGATATTGTGCAGGAGACGTCTGTTCCAAAGCTGACCTGCAGTTAAAGCTTTGAAATATTAGTGGAAAGGCTGACACAGGAAAGAAAACCATCACAGATCCAACTCCGATGTAACAGGAGAGAGACTTTCAGGGTTATAATTGTGGATTTCAGGCCTGTGCGTTCACACACTCTTGATGCAAGTCCTCAGCTTTGATATCCAGCTAATAACTCAGGTTTATGCACCCTTAAATTAATCTGTCTGAGCAGAAGCTAAAATTAGATAATCCAGATGTTTTGCCATTTCTCTCTGGCACAAATCCCCGAGCCAGACGAGTTATGAATGGAAACTTTATTTTCCTTATTAAAAGAACCTCAGAGGACGACTTCAATGAGAGGAATGCAGCTGTACTTGGCATATTTGCATATTTTGTACATGAAGGAGCTTTTTATCATGTGGTAATTATTCTCCCCACTGTCTTTAATGCGAACTTTTTTCCCTTTGGTCCCAAATGTACAGATGTCTTTGTTAGGAGTGTGTCAGCATGGCGTCCCTGTGGATGTGTTTGGGCTGACGGTTAAGAATTTGAGCAAGCGTGATTTCAAAAAGAGCGGGAAACCTCCTCAGCTGTTCTTTCTGTGCAGCTGTGAAGCAAACGGAGGAGGTGTGCGTTTGTGTTTCTTTGGCAAATGAACCCTGCTCTTATCTGGTCAGCCTGGAGAGCGATCAGAGAAGAGCCAAGGACAGCTGCTCAGGAGTCACCACGGGGTCAGGGTTTGGCAGTTAGTGTGAAGGGGTTGTTAGTACATTAACCTTTGCTTGTGAATAAGGTGCAGCTCTTTGTGAGCAAGTGTTTTATCCAAATCTTTCTTAAAATTGTTTATTATGTAGCCATATTGCTAGTATAGTCTGTTATCAGTAACAGTATTCATGTAACACTGAACATGAAACATGAAATATTTAACAGACATTTTTGGTTCCCAGAGGACGACTTGTACAGACTTTAATGATCTCCTGACTTCTGCTGTCATCATGTTTGACGTGCTCTGCAACTATTTGATGATTTAATAACAACTTTTAGTAATTGAAGTGATCTCTGGACTTGATTTAGTTCTGTATCAGGTTAAACCTTGAATTTGTTGATTTGTGGTCAGGTGATTTACTCAGCAGGGCTTGTTGACATTCTAAAATCTAATTAAAAGATTGAAATCTTATGTTGCACTTTGATTATGAGAAGCAGGGCTTGCACGATTATGGCCAAAATCACAATTATCACAATTATTTTTTGAGATCAGGATTATTTGTCACAGTTATTCATTGATTTTTAGTGACAAAAATATTTTTATTGCACTGTCAGAACAGAAACTGCTTTCATATACTAATAAATCTTTGCCTCAAAATGCAAATCCAAAATCCAAACAATGAATGATAATCCATTTCGAGGGAGGACCTCTTTGCCTTCTGCTTTGCCAGACATTAGATTTTTGTTGGCTGGCTATATGTTACTTGTCCAGACTAGTTCAGGAAACTTAAAGCTGCAGGGGGCAGGAAATGGCCGTGATTGGCACATGCTTGCATGCACGCAATCAGGCTCTTGATTGTTAATTGGTGGAGCATGCATTTTAACTATCTCCTGCTAACTATCGCTTCATTCAATTGTGGGAACCCCAAACTGTGAAAGAGACCCCAGTAAGGAGCATGTTAAACATTTATAAAATTATGGGAAAGGGTGGGCATTTATATTCAGCATTATTGATTGAAAGATTGTCATTCAGTCCAATGGGTGACAGTCTTTGTAATCTAAGTATCTAAAGCCTCATCTCCTGGGAGGGTGTGTGCGATGGTGTTAAAATACAGGAGAGACCAGGAGATAAAAGAGAGGAGACATCTTTCAAAAAGATGGGTTTTTAAAGTAAATATCTTATTTTATCTCTCACTTCATTAGGAGATGTGTCAAATCTGATATCGGATATAAATGCAGCACTTGGCTGCAGGAGTGCTTGATTTGAATGTTTCTGCTGAAGAGTCTCTCTCTGTATTGTTGTGCAGCGTTAAGAAGATTGGATTCCCTGCTCTGCGTTTCCCTGCCTGTTTGCGTGGTTGCTTTGCTGCCCGTGATCAGCAGGCTGATGGACAGCACCAGAGCTCAAGTCTCCCGCCAAGGGAAGCTCTGAAAATATGCACACATTCTTCAAGGTCCAGCAGGAGACTAACAGGCTAACGGAAGAGAGAGAATAAAAATCAGAATCCGTGACGAACAGCTTGAGAAGTTTGATCGGCTTATGTGTTGGTATTTTTCACGCTTGCAGTCTTGTTTTAACGAGGCATTTCAGTAATTTGGCAGGTGAAGCCAGTTTAGTCATTGTTAGAAGTACTAAAACTGTGTGAAACCTTATAAGGTTTTGCAAGGAAGTTGAGCTTTTAAAGTATATAGAGAGGAAGTGTGCAGAGCTTTATTTAAAAATGATTGACTTTGAGACACAGAAAATTAGCTGGTCTGTGTTGCAGTTCTGTGCAGTGTTTATTGTGCGGACCTTCAGCTGCTCCCTTATTTCCCAAGGAGTAGCCCCAGCAGATGGGTCTGCATATTTGATTTAGTACAGATTTTACACCGGGTGCCCTTTGTGACACAACGTTCTCATTTGTAGTTATTCATAGTTTGCGGACTTTTAACGTGGTAGGTTTGCCTGGTGCAGTTTACACTGAACTTCATTTTCTTTTTTTTCTTTTTTTGGCATGGCCGTAATCATCTTTGGTTTTACGTGTTTCCCCCATTTGCACAGTAGCATCAATCTCAAAGCAACACGTATGCCCTGCTGGGAGCTAGTACCATGCATAGACATGGTAAAAGATGTCTATAGCTTCAGGTCCTGAGAAGTAGCTTAAACATACAGTACATTCTTTTTAGTGGCCACCAAAGTGTGACACCTGCAAAAAAATCTTAGGACTTCTGGTCCTATAGAAATCTAATGGAAAATGGCCTTTAGTCCAGTTTTAAGATGCCTGCAATTGCAATGTTGCCTCAGAAAATATGAAAGTTCCTGGTTCAAATCCACTGGCTGACTGTGGCCCTTTCTTGGGGAATTTTAATGTTCTTTCTGTGCCTGCGTGGGTCTCTATGGGTACTCCATCCCCCACCCCCACACAGTCCAAAGATGTGCTTTTTTGGTTAATTGGTGATCCTAAATTGGCCATACGAGTGAATGTGAGTGTAGATCAGGGGTGCCCAAACTCGGCCCGTGGGATGCTTCTAGCCCCGCCCCTACTTCTGGTCCACGAATTGATGTCAAAAATAACATACAATTTGACCCTTTAAGTTACTTTTCTGACATTTCGCCTTCCCCTCCAATTAAGAGGGTTAAGCAAAATGTCAAAAAAGTAACTTAAAGGGTCAAATTGTATGTTATTTTTGTGACATCAATTCGCGGACCAGGGGGCGGGTCTGGAAGTGGCCCGGGGGCCCGGAGTTTGGGCACCCCTGGTGTAGATGGTAGTTTGATACATGGTTATAGATGGGTGGCCTGTCCAGGGTGTACCCTGCCTCTCACCCTATGACAGCTGGGATAGGCTCCAGCCCCCCCACGACCCTGAACAGGATGAGTGGAAGAGAATGGATGGATGGATGGATGAATGGATGGATGGATTATTATGTTCTTGCCCTCATAATTTACTGATAAGGTTTGTACTATAAATATGTTCAACTCTTAAAGTTGGCTTCTTTTTTTTTGGTGCTATGATTGAGCTCCATGTATTTAAGCAGATCGGTGGTATTACCTTTGGTTGCTGAAGCAGTTTTTTTCACAGTTGCCTGCTTTCTTCTTTTTGTTGCATGAATGTCTTTTATATTATCACTCAAGACTTAGCAACACTCGCAGACTGAATTATGATGATGGATGGTCGTTTCTAACCACAAATGCATAAAAATAATTCCTAAAACCAGCAATAAAAATTATATTTGCTTTTTTGTGAACTTTTTAATTACTTGTGGTTTTTCCTGTGGAGTCGGAGGGTCAAATGAAGATATAATTACCATTTCAGAATAAAAAAATTAGAATATTTGTAGTTTCTGGCACAGACAAAGTCGTATATAAAAATTTGAAACACTAGCATCGAGGAATCAGTCCCTGTGGTATTACTGTTGGCGTTCAGAAAGTCATTATTGCTTCTGTTTGTAGCTTCCTGGGTTTCTTTCTGTGATGAATATTTATGTTTTTGTAGTGCCTTTGGGTTTCTTTCTGAGGAGAAGCTTCAAGCCTCGGGCTGCTTCCCTCAGGATTTATGTGCTGTGGTCTGTGGCGTTCGGAGGAGTACCACACCGCCAACACAAGCGTGAACGAGGGAGAGCTGGCAGGGGTGTGGCAGAGACTGAGGAAGAGGAGGAGGAAGTGGTGGTAGTGGTGATGGTGGAGGGAGCAGACAGGCAAAAGTTCACCCACAGCAGGCAGACTGGTCATCAGAGGTGGAGCGCTCAACACGCCGCCAGACTATATCCCACTTGGCTAGAAAAAACATCAGGAGTGTTGGTTTTGGAGAGGTCGTGCACAGTCCAAAGAGATCCTCCCTATCTCTTCCCTTTCTCTTTTGCCTCTCCTGCCCTTTGTTTCCAAGCCAGACGTTTCTCGGCAGTCTGACCTAAGATCTGATGGCGGCCTGTTAGTATTGAGCTCAGCTGGGCTCCACATGCGGAGTTCCTGACATCTTATCAGAGTTCTGGCTCTGGTGAATTCCTTACAGTGAAATCATGAGGGAGGAATGGATGATAGATGATCATCTAAGAGGCTCTGACACTTACAGAGCAGCTTTAGCGCAGCACTCTGCCTCTCTCTGGGCTTCGTCAACCCACAGTGAACCCAGATAACCAGCATCCTGAAGTTTATCCAGCTGGATCTGTTAGCTCAGGTGTCCTCTGGTGGAAAACGCTTAGCCTCAAGTGCAGCACTTTTAAAAACACAATACCTGCAAAGGAATTTGTACACAAATCTGTATAAAATGATATCTAACAATTATTCTGGTTGATCTAACTAAAGAAATACTAACATTTTTAATTCTAACATCCATTGGATGCTGTCACCATCCTTTTTTGGCAGTTTGGAACCATTAACAATAGAAACAAAGATTTCAAGGAATGATACTCATTATAATCAACAAATGAACATGGACTGAATCTAAGGATGCACTGATCCAATATTTGGATTGGATATCAGTCGATCCTGACCAAGAAAGCTGAATATCAGTGATAACAAGCTAACGCAGTATGGAGGATGGGGGGAAAAAAGCAGCAGCATTATGAATGCATTTTAACAGCTTTTACTTTACTTTATTTTACTTTTGCAAAAAGAACTTTTAACTGCAAATTGGGGTCAGGTGAGTTGACGTGACTAGAAAACTTCGACCGAGACGACGATTCCTCTCTCTCGTTTGTTCTCACTGTCATTCTGTTCGGAACAAGTTTCAGTACATACAGTTTTCACCAACAGTCTCCATTATTTACACTTAGACACGGGGAAGCTGGGGCGCATCATACAACTGCTTGCCCACAGAGACAGCACAGCTTTATACTTGTTACAAAAACTTCCTTCTATCCTTGAAAAAGTGCCAGAGTCACTTCTGAATGGCAGCACTCTTAACTATTAGTTTGGCCATCTCTAAACACAGCTCTCCCCAGACATCTTCCAACCCTCATGAATATAAAAACACAGTAAAGTAAAAGTAAGTAAACATTTTTTGTACAGCATCTTTCAAGATAAGTGTCATAAAGTGCTTCACAACAAAATGCTCAAAACATAAAGACAAAAAGTTACACAAAGGCAAGTTTGAAAAGATGAGTCTTTAGCTGCTTTTTAAAAGAGATCTTTGAGTCAAAGATCTTAGGCTCAGTGGGAGAGAGTTCTAGAGTCTGGGCGGCACTGCAGCAAAAGCTCGATCTCCTTTAGCTCTCAGCCTTGTATGCTGCACAGCCATCAGGCCTTAAACATATTACCTCAGGGACCTGCTGGGGATGGATACAAAATTTCACTGATGTGCACTGGTGCTTCTCCATGCAGAGCTCTAAAAGTCAAACCCAGAATCTTAAAGTGGACTAAAGGGGATCCAATGAAACTGAATTAGCGACGGCGTGACATGTGAGCACTTAGAAGACTTAGAATATTCACAGCGGCATTCTGAACAACCTGCAGATGATCTAAGGAAGCTTTAAGACAAGTGAACCATGAATTACATTAATCCAGACATAATAAAATAAAACCATGAATAACCATTTCCAGTTGAGAGCGTGACACAATGGAACTAAACTTGTCAATTTTTCTCAAATGATTAAAGCAGGGGCGAACCAGAGATTTAACATGAGCATGCAAAGTGAAAGCAGGTCAAAAGTTACCCCAAGGTTCGTGATAGAAGATTTAGGAAAAGTGACAAGGGGTACAAATGTGTCAGGGGGACAAGAAGGACTCCTGTTTTCTCTCCATTAAGTTGGAGAAAATCGTCTGCCATCCAACTTTTAACAGAGTCTAAGCAGCTATGTAAGATCTGTAGCTTAGAAACATCTTGGGGCTTAAAAGACACATTTGGCTGAAAGTCAGCTGCATAGCAGTGATAAGAAATGTACTTAGAAATGCTCAAAATGTGCCAAAGAAGGACAAGATATAGCAGAAGCACATCAGATAATTATGCATTAATTGTATTAATATTAAATCACATAAGTAAATAAGGTGATGCTGTTTGTTCATTAAGAAACATTCTACCACATAACTGTGAGGAGCAGTAAAATTAGGCGGAAACTAAGGTGACCATTAAATAACAGTTTGCAGCAGCCATTGACTCTCACATTTAAAATGAGACTAGTAATAAATTAGGTTAATAACATGCATTCAGTTTTTTATTTTTAATTTATTTTTGTCCTGTTAGTTATTTTACTTTTAAATACCATTTCAGTGAATGTATATTCTTGGAAGTATTTATTTGCAGTGCAGTAAAATGTGCAGTAGATGAGCAACAATCCCCCCCAAAAAAATCAACAAATGGAAAAATACATTTCCAAGTTCTGAATCATCAGAGTTTCCCTAAACAAATCTCAGGGTAAACAAGGGGAGAGCCTTAAAGTCCCTTCTGTAAATCAAAGCTGATTAAAAGGCCTTTTTATGCACACAGTGGAATTTGAACATCAAGCTTTTTCCATATTTACACCAACATTAGTCTATTAACAGAGAGAGACGCAGTGAACCCACAGAGACGTGTCCGTAATAGTTTGGATTTCACAAAACACTAACAGGAGAAGTTCATTGCTGCTACCAGCTGTTTGTAGGAGTTTCCCTTATGAGATTATTAAATTCCTGTAGCTATTCTTCTGATCAGTCCGCTCTCTTTAGGGGTTGCCACAGCGATTATCCGCTTCCATCTCACTCTATCCCAAGCATCCCCCGTCACACCAACCCTCTGCGTGTCTTCCCTTCACTACATCCATGAAACTTCTCTGTGGTCTTTTTTTTCCTCCTTCCTGGCAGCTCCATCTTCAACATCCTTTGTCCAATATATCCATTATCCCTCCTCTGCACGTGTCCAAACCATCTCAGCCTTGCCTCTCTGACTTTGCTAATCCTGTCTATTGTGGTCACTCCCAATGAAAATCTTAACATCTTCAACTCTGCCAAGTCCAGCTCCACCTTCTGTGACACCGTCTATAAATAATACACCATAGCAGGTCTCGCTACCATCTTGTAAACCTTCCTTTTCACTCTTGCTGCTATCCTTCCATCAGAAATCACCACTGTCATCACATTGTCTCCACTCACTCTACTCTGTCTGCACTCTTTTTCATTTCTCTTGTGTTCTGTCCATCTTATAACTTTAAGATGTACTTTACAGCAAATGTTTGGGATTTATGTTAATTAATCAAAATAATTTTTTTAATTGATTATCAGTGATTACTTTCTGTAGACTAATTTTTATGGATTGATTGCACTTTAAGGATCCTGTCCTCTCCTGAATTCAGCACCAGAGAGTTTCTGTACAGAGAGGCAGAGATCAGATACTCAAGGCCACTCAGAGGAAATCATTTGTGGTCTCTGTAGTTAAGCCGCTGAATGAGTGGGTGGGCTGGGAGGCCGGTCTGTCTGCCAAGGTAGATGAATGTAGTCTTGGTGAATGGTTGCCAGTCAGCTGTTTAGCTACAAACAGAAATCTGGTGCTGGGGGTAAGCGCTAACCTTCACTTGCAGAGTATGACCTAAAATATCTCCTATCTGGAGACATCCATGTTAACCCAGTGATAGATACCACACATCCAGTACATGGAACTAAATCTCTACTTTCAGCGATGGTGTAATCGAAGCACAATTGAGTCATTATCGCTGCAGCAGATACGTCACTCCTGTGAAGCCATTAGCGCAGATGTGTGTTCCTGAAGAGGGTTTGGGGGTTTATTGCGGCAGTGCAGTTGGCACAGTCTGGTGCAGAAATGTGAGCTGAGCTCTTGGAGAACAGAAAGCTGGTCAGTTTAAGCATGAGCGACACATCTAAGCTTTCAAGTGGAAAAATAATGGCAGGGCTTATGAAACAATAGCCAGAGCTTTGAACACATGTTCAGAAGGGTATTACTGCAAACATCTGAACTCCCTCTGCACCTCAAATGCATTAGGATTGGGTTACTGCAGACTAAAGAGGAGCATATGTCTTAATTGGATGAAGAAGTAAATGCGACACCAACTGTATGAATACTGTGGAGGTCACATGGTCTAGGTTGGTAATTACATCATTGGTCATAACTGCTTCCTTGCTTAGGGTTGAGTCAGGAAGGACATCCATCCATCCATCCATTCGCTTCTGCTTATCCTGTTCAGGGTCGCGGGGGGGCTGGCTGTCATAGGGCGAGAGGCAGGGTACACCCTGAACAGGTCGCCAGCCTGTCACAGGGCCAACACAGAAAGACGAACAACCTTTCCCACTCACTTTCACACTCTCATTCACACCTATGGGCAATTTAGAGTAGCCAATTAACCTAACCCATGTCTTTGCATGTCTTTGGAATGTGGGAGGAAACCAGAGTACCCGGACAGGAAGGACATACGGTGTAAAATATCTGCTAGATGAAACTTATGGAGCTGTTCTTATGGAACCCCTTGTGAATGCCATCTTGTTTTGTTGGACCACTTGGTGAAACTGTTGTCAGCTTGGTTAGACAGAACTGTATTGTGCATTGTACAGACTTGAGTACCTGCTAAATAAAGCTAAAATACAAATAAAATACTAGAAATTGAATCACCAAAAAACCTGGAGTCTTCTTGGACTGGTCGTTAGCACAACTTACCAAGCAGAAATATGTATTATTTGTCTGATTATCTATCCGTCCATTTTCTACCACTTATTTGGGTCCTAGTTGTGGGTGATGCAGTTTAAGCAGAGATGCCCAGACCTCCCTGACCACCTCCTTCAGTCCTTTCAGTGGGATTAAAAATTTCCTCAGCCAGTCAAGAGACATAATCTCTCCAGCATGTCCTGGGTCTGCCCCAGGTATGCCTTTCTGGTTGGACATGCCTGAAACATTTCACATAGGAGGGATCAACCACCTCAAGTGGCTCCTTTTGATGTGGAATAGGAATGGTGCTAAACTCCCAAAATACTGAGCTCCTTATCTGTTCTCTGAGTCATAGGTTGTCAGATAATTATATTAAGAAGGCAATAACACCACAAACACATTTGATAGAGAGCAGCCTCGTCAGCCTAAACTTTGGTAGGATATAGTAGGTCTAACCTTTAATTGAGAAGAAAAATCTACACAGTTGACTTCCCGTTACTCCTCCAACTAATGTATTATGTCAGATAAAGTGGTCCCTGGAACTGGAAATAACATTGGGCTGCTGGAGTATAAATTTTAAAAAAGCCAAGTGAGCTAACATTTGCAGCATCCTCTCTAGCTTCAGTATTTATTGGTTTTTCGAAAGGCTGCAGTACAGGAAATTCAGTACTTCAGGATTGGGAGAAATACAGGTTGACAGTCGTGGCATTCATCTCTCAGGGGAAGTTATTTTTGAGCTCTGAAAATGGGCTGCGTAGATACATTTTTATTGGTCAGAATGGCACAGCCAGGGGTGCCTCCATGATCTTGCTTTAGCTCACGCAGTGAGTGGTCTGGAAGAGTGAGAGGGGGGCAGGGCAGAGGGCGTTAGGACCCATACAACTAAAAATAACCTGAGCTGTAGCTGAAGGGGGTATGCTGAGTACACTCACCCCCTCCTCCAATAATCAGCCATTCAACCCTGTAGTCCAGCCTCAATTAGGGCACTAAAGCAATCAATACTACTACCAAATGCAGTTTCTCCAGACAGGAAGCTGCTGTGTCACAACTGAGGCTTCAGACAGATGCACAGACAGGGCCACGCCCTGTCCCTTGTTTCCCCTCCTCCATCCTAACACCACCTTTTCCTCCACAGGGTCTGAATGATGATGTGGAGATGCTGAAGTGTTGTGCTGATTGCTGAGGACCACTCAGAGATCATGCCCGGTCTGTTGCACAGCTGTGTGCTGACACTGCTTCATCAATCAGTGGCTAATTCGCTCTCCCAGTGGGCCGCGGTCTGGAGGTTTAGCCGCAGGTTTTGCCCCAGCTGGAAGATGCTTTTGGGTCTGGTTGCATTTTAGAGGTCACTACCTGCACCCAGTGTCTGCTTTCGTTTCAGCATCCCACCTGCTTGCTGTCCATCCAGAACCCTCTGGGGCCTCTAAGCCCAGCTGACTCTCACTCAGCTTCACACACAGGAGCCAAGACAATAAATGTGAACTAAGTACATTATTAAAACACATGGTATTTCTTCATCTCTATTCCTATGTTATGCTACTTTACACCCCACTTACATATTAAACAAAAATATAATTTTTTATCACCTTTATTTTTATACTGATTATTTATTTTAGTTTAAGATATTGCATATTATTCAAATTACAACTACATATAATTTTCTCCAGCTCTTCTAGGGGGCCACTGGAGTGTTTCCAAGCTAGCTGAGTGTCCACTTCATGAATTAGGACCTCATCACAATGGAGGTCTTTGCATCCCTGGGTAATGTCAGGAGCTGTGAAGTCTGGGGCCACTTGCCGCTGGTAGCATCTACGAGGGACAAATTGGTCCTGGATGCGAGCTCAGACTAATTGCGATTCAAAGGAGTCATGATGATGACGACATGCAGGGATCCAGAAACCTCGTCCATATCAAGGAAATTAAGGCCCATCCTTGGAACCAGGACTTTGTCTGCAAGCACCTGGTGGCTGGCTGTGCTCAGCCACAATGGCGCATGGGTTACACTCTTGGGTCCACCCTCCTGTGGGCCCACCACTCGTGAGAGGAGCTGTCAATGTCTGGTGATTTGTGGATTAGGTAGCAGTCAGAAGCCTTGGCAGTCTAAATCCACAGCTGTTTAGGCTTGTGGTAGTAAGTCAGGGTTCACAGGGATATGTTGGTTCAACACTTGATGGTAGGTATTCCTGGTGTTCGGATGGGTGTCTTTGCTGGTGCGATTGTCATAGCAACAATAACAAATCATCACAAGGCAAACTAGCTGAGCTTCAAGTAACTCACTCTAATAAATCTTCACATATTATTCCACTTTTAAAGCTTTTGCACTGGCTTCCTGTTAGGTTTAGATTCCAGTTTTAAAATCTTGGTTCTTACTTTTATGGCCTTGCAGGGTGAGACCCCCACCTACATAACAAAACTCCTCAACTCCTCTTCTCCAAATCGAGTTCTCAGGTCTCCCTTCCTGTGATTCCATGTAACTAAAGGGGATTGTGCCTTCCAAACCTTAGTGCCAAAACGATGGAACAGCGTACCACTCGCTCTTTGCTCCTTTACTCTGTGGCATCATTAAAAAAGCAGCTTAAACCTCATCTGTTCAGCAGGCATTTGGGTAGTGTTTGTGTTTTGTGTTGTTTTGCTTGGTTCACCCATTTAGCCTTTGGTAAGGGATTCACACATCCTTGTGAATCCTGCGTAATTAATGACTTCACTGGTTCTGGTCTCCAAGCCATACATTCGACACCTGAGGTATAGACTCGTTAATCTGAAAGTTTATTTTGTGCACAAATTGAGAACATTTCTTTTTTTTCATTAGTGAATGGGATCTAATGTTTCTTTCCCTTACTTTAGCAAATATGTAATTTCACTTTTGTAATGTTTTCAGTGGAATATAATTACAAAGAGAAGTCGTAGTTAAGAGAGTTATCGCCTCAGTCTGCACCTCTTTTGAATTTTCAGTTTACACTAGCATTTCAGCTCATTGTTTTCCTGTTTTGGTTCACGGTCTCTGCTCTCAAGGGGTAATTTTCTGATGCAGCAGCTGTTTTTGAGATAAAAAGTTCCAAATGCCTTCAGTACATGACTTAGGTGCAGTTACAGACTGACATATTCCCCTCAAAAACCAAAGACGGGCCTGAGTTTACCAGGTAGACAAAAAATAACCTGATATTGGAGGTTCAAGTAAAGGATGTGACTAAAATTTTCCACCACTGCTTACTAAAATGAAAACATTTTCCCTGAGACGATACTTTAAACCTCAAACCAGCTGGCCAGCATGGGCATAATGTTTATTTACCATTCAGCATGTCAAAAGACCTCAGCTTAGCGTCACGTGGAACCTGTTAAGACGTTCAGCGGCTCTTGAACTAACAAGAAGCAGAGGTGTTCTGCGACTTTGGGCCAGTAAACGGCACCTCAGCCTCTCTCCTGGATGCCCAGTCAGCACGCCACCAGCCAGAAACCACCAGAGCTGCGGCTTGCTCAGCACAATCTCTGTTTATTGTGTTTTTACACCACTGCTTAACTATAAGGCTTCATGTCGGATAAATGATCCCGACGGCGTGTTTTAAATGTACTGTGGGTGTTGCTGTCGGGCTCTAATCAGCCATTAAGGACCACCGTGTTTATGTGAGTTGATTGGTGACGTCTGCGTGAACCACATGTGGATGTACTGCCGTTAATGGGCTCCTGATGAGTTTTTAATGGAGGTTGTCTCTTGTCGCTGCAGCCCTGTTGTGAGTGAGTCGTGTTATAGACAGTTTGGCTTCCCCGTTCCTCTTGGTGTGAATGAGGGTCAGCTCACAAGCATATCGGGGACTCCTGCGGCCCACTTAGGAGATGGTTGCCGTGGCTACAGGCCCGGGGCTCCATGTGCATGTATTATAGGAGGCGTGTGCAGTGAGGGGAGAAACAAAAAGGGAGTGGAGGGGGATACAGCCTGGAGGGAGCAGCTGTCCTGTGAGCCGGAGTCTGCACATCTGGGACCGCTAGCTGGGTTGTCACCACGCTGTAGCTGAAACCCGTCCATCACTGCGAGAGGCACATTGTTCACATTATGGTGTTTTGTAGACCAGTGAAACTGAGGTTTAATGTTTGTGGCATCTTTTATGTTTGTGTACATGATGCTTTGGGAGGATTTTTCCACTTTGCCCAGCAGAGTGGAAGTGAAACACTTGGTTGGTTTCAGTCATTTATTATCATGCCAAGCATTCTGAGGTTTTAATTTTCCATGATCAGGGTTTCTGCCAGTGTTGTGAAAGCCCCACAGTCCGCCTGACCTAAGCTGACCCCCCCCCCCCCCCCCCCCCCCCCCCCCCCCCCCCCCCCCCCCCCCACCCCCACCCAAACAGGCGTAAATATCAGAGATTTTTTATTTATCAGACCAAAACCTACAAGTATTACCTTGGATAATCCAGTGATTCCAAAGTGTGGGAAGCATTGAGATACTGCAAGACAGTCGACAGAAGCTATTTTAACCTTCTGCAAAGCAAAGAAATTTAAAATTTGCATGTTATTATTTTATTTTTCAGTTCTATTTTTAATTCCGAACTTTATATCTCATCAACAAAGGGAAAGTTCTAAAATGAAGAAGTAAATTTTCTCACCCTTATAGCTGCAGTATCTGCTGGGTCTTACAACCTTCCTAGTGGAAACTCTGTGTGATGTTGATTTTCTGCCTTTCTTCGGTTTATGTCATTGAGAAGTTCATATCTTGATATCCCATCTTAGTTTAGGAATTTTGTGGTAGACATTTCCCCCAGTATTTTTCTACATTTTATTCAAGTTAATCTATGAAATTAAATTATGACCTGTAGATAAATCCATAATGGTTTGACAGTTGGGCCTAAAGCTGGTGGTTGACCTTGATATCTGTTGTAACCACTGTAATATTTTAATTTTACCCATTTTATTTTAATTTTATCCATCCAAAGGAGTGCATTTCCAGTGTTCTCTTCCCCATTAATATTTATCAGTTTCTATTGATGAATCCTGATGTATTCACAGACAAAATTAAATATGTATCTCTCCAGCAAGTTCTGGGTTTTTCCCAATTAGGACTGCCTGGAAAACCTCTAAAGGGAGGCATCCAGGACCTGACCAGATGCTCGGACCACGTCAGCTGATTTCTTTAGAAACAAACGAGTAGCAACTCTTATATTCACAGCCTTATTATTTTGGTCATTCCTGAGAGCTCATGATAGGTGAGGGTTAGAACACAATGGTCTGGTACATTACCCACATTACAGTACACCTCATGATCCAACTTACCAAAGGTCCTGAGATCAGTGACCTACCTTGCTTAGGGCGGCAAGTCAGAGGGAGCAATCTGCCATTTTCCGACAGAGGACCATGGCATCAAACACTATCTATATCTATTGTGTTTTAGATCAAGCACATTTGTCATAATAATAGTAATTATTATTCACAAGTAGTTGATCATTATATATATATATATATATATATATATATATATATATATATATATATATATATATATATATATATAAATAAAACACCAAAAGCTTCTGAAAACCTCTGTAGACATTTGGAAATAAAACATGACATTAAAATCAGCTCAGCTGAATGCTGGAGCCATAAATGCACAAGCAGAACTGGGCTCTTGAAAAGCGAGAGCCTGCTAAGCTCTGCACTGTCATGTTAAAAAAAAGAGCAGTTTCAAAAATGACGTCAGCAATGAAAACAGTTTTGCTCGCTGGCAGATAATCCCTGGCCGTGGATGGGCTCAGAGCCGTTTAGCAGGAGATCAGCTGAGGTTACAACAGCACGTGTCCACATGTGGAATAATGTGGTATTGATTAATAAGGTAATGCATGTTTCCAGTCTGCACGATTTACAGCTTTTGACAGACTTTTCCTCTCTGGAGTATTTTTCCCTCATCCTCTCGGTTCCATATTAAGGAAATGGTGAGAGTAGAAGCTGCGGGGGTTGGAGAACATGTGCCATCCTCCGTCCCTGAGCTTGTCCAAGCAGACTAATCCACCCAAGCCCAGAGATGAAGAAGGGAGCCGGAGATGTGTATTCTGCCAGAAATGGCCGATATATGGCAGAACTCCTGTGTGATTTGTAATGCAACATTGATTCAAAAGTTTAAAAAAGGAGTCAAGCGTGGGAAAAAAGTGTGGCTGGTCGAACATCTTTCTTTTTTTTCCCGCTCCTTTCTGGCTTCTGGCTTCTCCTACCCTCTCTCTCAACCGTGTTATACAAAAATTCCTCCAACTTTTCATGAAACAACACCTGTGTCAAAACCTGTTTGTGTTATTCCATTATTTCAACAATATAAACACTCTCTTCTCTCTCTAAGTGTGTGGATGTTCAGAACAACTATAAGTAGATCTGATTTCTGATGTGGTCTTACAGCACATCAGGTTCTTTTCTGCTGTAACTTCAACCTCAGAGTGTTCGGCTGTGCTAACAGCCTTATTTTGCTGATGATTGGAAAGAGTCTTGTGTTTGCAACCTAAGATGGCAGCTGCCAGTCTTCTTGTATGTGGGTGTGATTGATGCTACCTTTGGTTTTTACATGTGTGTTGCTATATTCACTACTAGACACACAGAACACTACCGAAAGGCCCACAAACAGGACAAATCAGCTGTGCTCAATCATTTGCGAACACCGAAACAGGATGTAAGTAGTTCTGTTGGTATTTTGCAGCAAAGCCAAGTTTTTATCATTTCTGCTCTGGGACTTATAGATAACTGTAGAACTGCTGGGATATTTGTTTTGCCTGGGACTCGAGATACTGGCTGACCAACTGACCAACATTTCTACCCCTGATGTCATTGCTAAAAATGGGAAGATGGGTTGTGACTGTATACCCTTTGGTCACAATATGGGAATTTTGGTGGGGAAAAAAATTAATCTTCTGCCTAATCTTTTTTGGTAGGAGAGGTCAGAAACTGAATATTAAAATACAATATATAACCATAGAAAGTGATGTACGCTATTCTGTATGCAGTGCCTGAGGGGGATAAGAAGAAACTGGCTGTAGATCATCCTTAAACCACCAGCTCCCGCTGTGCAGCAGGAAGCACATAATGGATGAGCAGCACATGTAAATTGACACATCAGGGCGGTGAACATAGACCAGCTCACAGTCCACATAGTCTGACATCACCTCAGCATGTGGAGGAGCCTGGGAGTGGTGGAGGAGCCTGGGAGTGGTATTTCTAGGGGGCTATGTCATGCTGCCTTTGGGTGTAAATCACACCTCTCTCAAGGGTGGAGGGGGGGTGTTCCAGATGTGGTTGGGTGCGGTTTTAGTGTTGACAGAGAGTAGGTGGACTGGAGGTTATGTGATGAGCCAGATGGCTGTGTTCCCCTCACTGTGGCGAGACCACGTCTGTCACTTTGTTTTGACAGAGCTGAACTGCTCCTAGGATGGCGTCTCGCTCACTTAAAGCACACCCAGAGAGTGCTTTAAGTTCCACAAAAACGCCATCTGCCACTCACACATTTATACTGTTTCTGAGAACGCAGGGAGTGACGAGCCTATTGCAAATCAACTGGTTTTCATGGAGATTAAAAATATTTGATAACAATAAAATTTCCTCTGTTACACTTTACCACACATGTAATAACAGATTCTCCGGCTTTTATTTTTCAGGGCGAACATTGATGAGGTGGAAACGGAGGTGGTGGAGATCGAGGCAAAACTAGATAAGGTAGGACACTTCTCATTCACTTGTTAGTCTGGTATTATTTGACAATTCCAGGTTTAAATGCTCCTTCAATTCAGCAGTGTAGACAAACACTGAGGCACCACGGAGAGCCAAAATGGCCCAAATTCTTTTGGCTGTAATAAAAGGAGTTATGATAAAGTTTAAGGTCTAGACATCCAGGCAGAAGGTTTAGAGACCAGTCGATGACCCCTGGTAACCAATGGTCTCTGCCAGTGACTGCCATCAACCTCCAGCAACCACTCATCAAGCAGTCGGGGAATATGCATTTTTAGGCTTATAAGCACATCAGCACAGGGAAGATGTCGAATGAGGGTTAAATTGTTCTCAGTAAAAATCAGTGTTGGGGATCCCGGATGGGGAGATCCTGGAAACAAACAACACTGTGTTAGTCATTAATATGATGTTGCATGGTTTGGATTACTCGCCATGAAAAAGTCCTGATGCTAACCGTAGTGTCCACACCGAAGTCTTAGTTAGCCTGCAAGTAATTCTTCTCTGAAGCGTCACCGTGGGCCCATGGGCTGTAGTGTATACTGTGAATTTTTAAAAGCTTAGCACGTGAATAGTGCTAATAAAAAGTTAGAGAGGCCCAGAATAACAAATGAATCATTTTGGAGAAGTTTTATCTCTGAAGCATGTTAAGAAGACAACAGCCAGTGTGGGAGACGGCTGACTCTTTCTTCTTCATCTATTTGTCCATCTGCTCTATGCATCAGCATCTTTTTGGGTGTTTTCACACCTGCAGTGTTTAGACTGTTTAACTGTGGTTCATTGTCCCCCCCACACTGAGACACTTTGGAGAAGGTGTTCTCCGTCTGGTTCCAAACAAACTCCAGAAAGCTTTGTTGATGATGAGAACGTGATCTGTCTTCAGTCTGACCAAATGTCAGCTGTATGCTTCAAGTTTGAGCCATGCCACTTCCTCTAGCCAGGTATGCTTTGCATTCTGGGATGCAGCAGAGTACACATACTGTAGCTACTAGCTGTAAAATGAATTAAACTGCCCAGATAACTGTGAATGTTAGGATTAAATGTTATCCACTAGTCCAGAACACATAATCTTTTTCCTGTTTTTACTTTTGTAGCTTCTGCCCGAGACACAACTGGCCATGAAGTGGACCGAACCTTCTCGTGTGGTTTGTTGTGATGCATTTTGGTTTTCTCTGCGTGAAAAGAAATCAAAACATGGGAAAAAGCTACAAGTTTAAAAACTCTTCAGGTGTGAAAACATCCTTCACTCTATGAAGCCTGAACCATGAAGTAGTTGCCAGAAAAAAAAAAAATTAAATGGAGTGTTCTGATAGATTCTTAAAAAGAAAGAAGAAATAAATAACAATTTGCATATATGAGTTTTTATTTGTATGATATTTGCTATATCCAATTTTTTTTGCGTTTTTATTCCATTAAAATTTATGCAATTTATTTAGGTTTTTCAGGGGAAAAGATAAACTGATATAGAAGTCTCAAAAACTCCTCAAAGATCATCAAATATAATAAAGGGTTAAAGAGCAAATTGTCTTAACATTTATGTCTGTGGGTTGTTTTTGCTTAACTTTATATCTGTTTTTATTGGTGCCGTTAATTTCCTTCCTTCTTTTAATTTTGGGGGAATAAAGTTTACTTGTTTAATTGCTATAAAACTGCAAAAGAATAAAAACAATATTGTGTAAATAAAGTAAACTTTCTATAATCTTTTCAGCCTTTACAACCCACGCTGTTGGAACTTGCTTTATTTTTCAAGAACTAAACCAAGACTAGGCCAAGTTTCGATTGCTTAAAAAAAAAAAAAAAAAAGAAAAAGAAAAAAAAAGTCCAATTAAAATGAAACAGAAAATCTGCCCTGAGAAACACCTGAAGGCAAAAACATGTGACATACTTTGAAGAAGCCATTCCAGTTTAAAAAAGCAAATGGGAATCAATGGTGCTTTTCAAAAAAGCAAACATAATGAGGTCAGGGCATTAAGTGACGTATCTGGCAAGGTATCAAGATGCTGATACTGAAAGTTCACTAGCAACATGTCTTACAGTATAATATGAAACTATTAGTTGGATTTAGATTGTGGTTTTGCTTAAAAGTCAAAAGCTGCATTAAATTCAAAACATAATCTGAACCTTAAATTAGAAATCTGTATTTTTCTAAAATACATTTTTGGGGTAGTACGCTGTTCTGTAAAGACATTTCCCTTGTATGTACATAGTGATAAACACAGTAAAGTGAGCTTCTAAGAACAACTGACCTCTTTTAATCAGACCCTTTAATGCCACCAGCAATAACCAGAGAATCAAATATTTGGGAGAGTTAAAAAAAATAAACCAAGTTATTTTCTGTTTTTCGGCTGACGTGGATACCAGTGACCTTGGTCGCAGATAAATTTAAATCCACTAAATCCAGCATACATTTCATGAAGAAGCCCATATTCAATGTTACTGATGGATTAGGGGACAGTAAAAAAATAAAAAAATGTTGGGCAAGTTCACTGGTCACCTTTAGGCTCCACTGGCTGAAATGGATCCTGATTTTCTATTTATTTTTTTCCATACAGGAAGTATTTCTACATGAAAAGGTCAACTTAGAGCCACCTGTTTGGATAGGTCAATATAAAATGTAGATTTACTGTTAAATTATGCTATTATTATTGAATGATCCAGCAGGATGTAACATAATAAAATTAGCTTTGAGCTACAAGTGGTGGTAAAAATCTTTACAACTATCCTGTATAATTGATCGATAATGCAAAATATCAGTTACATTTGTACATTTTGTGGGTTTTTGAGCACCAAGTATGATTTTTAGTGCTTTAGAGTGGTGCGTTTTCCACCTATCTGATGTCTCTATTAAAAAGTGCAAGATGAAAAATCCATTAAACAAGCTAATTTGAACAATATTTTTAGCACTAAAAAAAAAACAGGTCTAGACATTTGCAGAAATATAAAATTCTGCCCGTTGTTTTCCTTAAACTGGTGTTAATATTACAGATTTGAAACATTTGGACAAGTGTGCCAGAGAGGCCTCTGCCATGCTGCTTGCATTTAATTATTAGTAATCCTTGCAAACATATGGGATCCCATAAATTTTACAGGGCGTTTCTCACACTGGTCACAGGCCTGAGTGGTAGAAATACTGCAGGAAAAAATGGGTGGAAAGGAGGAATTTTGGTCACATTTTGTCACACTATATTGAGTTGCGGCAGACCTTAGATGCGGCCTGCCCGTCGCTCCCAGCATTATATCACTGTTCAGTGCCTAATCCCTCAGTACTAACATTGCTGGCCTAATGGACCGGGTATTGTTGCTGAGCCCAAGTGCAGAGTTCAGCTCAGGTTTGCTGAAACGTGACGTGGGAGGAGTACAAGCTGGGGATTACAGAAAACTTCAGACTGCATGGTTTTCAGAGCGTGAAGTTGCCCTGTAATGAGGCAGCCAGATGTTCCAGCTGTAATGCTCCTGTCACAGGTCCATCTGGTGCTGTTCTCAACCTAACCCTAACCCTGACTTTGGATTGCATGTATCAGAAGGAGCCAGGATTAATCAGGCTGTTCTTTTATTGCCATCATTGTTGGAAACCTCTACTATTAGTTCATATACTGGTCCACAGGGAGTCCTGTCAACTTTAATATTTATCTACCACAAGAGTCTTCACAAATTTAACCATCAAGATACTTTAGAGAGGGGGTTTTTAACAGCTTACATATATTAGACTCATTAAGGTAGCTAACATGGTAGTAAAAATATGACTGGGGCATAATTGTCTGCACCAAATTTAGCTGACACTTGTAGAACTCCTAACTGGTTGGGAAGTGGTTGCTGGACATTGTTGGCAGTTGCTGAGTGAAACTGGTTGCAAAGAGGTATACATGCTGCATGGAAAACCTTTTTGTGACTGCTGAGGTCTCCACGTGCTCATTGACCATATCACAAATCCTCCTTTCCACAATAATCAGAATTTAGAAAATGGACTTAATATTTTATTCAGTGTGATTTGAAATGAGCAATTAAGTCATCAGGAAAGCTTTTACAGAGGTCACAGAGTAAGAGAGCCGAGGACGGTTTTCCCATAAACCTCTCTGAAATCATCCCTTGCTGGCCATTAAGAAGAATATGAGTTAAGCCACTTTGATGTTGGTTTCCTTTTTTTAGATCAGAAAGCTATTTTGTACAGACAGTCTGGAGTGGCATAGCTGGCTGGTGAGTTTTAGCAAGCTTTTTGTTATTATTTTTAATGGCAGGTTAGGTATAAAGCCTTATTTCCAGTCATAATGCTAGGCTAAGTTTGCTTTAGCTTTAAAAATCAAAGGAAAGACTGCATCAGGTTTATGTCTGGTTAGCAGCTGGGAGGAAATGAGTCTTTGCTGCAGAAGACGGGTGCTGAAAACAGAAAACCTGGCACTAGAACACAGGATGAAAAATAAGAAGAGATTAATTTTCCTCTCATGAAACCAGAAGCTAAACAAAGCAGGCGCTCCAGTAGACATCAGAAATGTTACTGACAAAGAAAATGTTCTTGGACATTTATGCTGAGTTGTCAGTATCCACTGTCTGTTATCCAGTCCTGGATAACATCAGCTCCTTTACATGTGTGCAGGGTGGCAAGCAGATGTCAGGGGCTGACATCCAGAGACCACCTGCACACACTACCATATGTGAACACAGGTGATGAATAGGCAACACACACACGCAGTTGGATGACTCCATCCCTGTATAGGGCTCAGGTGTGGTGATGAACTGAAAATGCAGAGAAACAAAAGCTTGAGTGTTGTGGCTGAGCATGTGAATGCTGAGCTGTAAAAACCGCTGGGGGTGGATTGTACCTCAGTGATGGTCACATGGAGCCTCAGGTTAGGCAGAGTTTCTATTTGCCAATTCTGGAGATGTATGAAGAGAAAGTATTTTTGTACCAGGCTGTAAAGTGTTTTTTTTTTTTTGTTTTTGTTTTTTTAAATGCTGCAAATTTGGGCATTTTAACACAGGGGTTTATGGGGACTCACTTGTTTTTGGAGCCAGCCTCAAATGGCCATTTAAAGGAACTGCACAAATTGGGTGTAAAGCCAGCATAAAATTGCAAATTATAGGGTGAAAAATAATGCTAAAAAGCAAGTGGCAATATGTACCAGTAGCTGGTCTGAATGTAATGTTTACTCTTGTCTCTTTAGTTGCTAAATTGGTCTATTTGATGGCCTTGGCAGGTTGCAAACACATTTTTTTTTTTTTTTTTTTTGTGATTTTTTACCTCCATACACATTCAAGACCAGCTCATGGCTAAAAATGACTTTTTAGTTTTTTACAAGGCCCCAGCCTGATATGGATTTTTTTGTTCAAACAAACAAGGCCTGTCCATCCTCGTCCTCCTTAATCATAACTACAGCCCTGCTAATATGATGCGTACGTTGAAGGCTTCCTCACCATGCGGTGATCTTTCATCTAACCTCTCATCTGTTTTCTGTCTTCAGTTGGTGAAGCTATGCAGTGGAATGATTGAAGCAGGAAAGGCGTACATCAGCGCCAACAAGCTCTTTGTCAACGGCATCCGGGATCTATCTCAGCAGTGCAAGAAGGATGAGATGATCTCGGTGAGGTTCTGAAACAAAGCCTGTGTTTTATTGTGGTATTACTGCCTTTATTTGCCTTTAGCGGATAGGGTTGTTAAAGAGTTTATCCTCAGGAATCGGGGTCTTTCCTTCTCTTCAGGCATTAGCTTTGCAGCTCTGTTTGTGTGTGAACAAACCTGATTACTCACAGATTAGTCAGTGAAGATCAAATCAGGCCTGGAAACTTACTTCTTGGCTCGACTCACAGCTCTGGCGTCTTGGACTATTTTCATTGCTGCTGACATTAAGTACTATTAAAAGCCTTTTTGGCTTCAACCATATGACTAATTGTGAGTTTCTTATTAAAGCCTTGTTCATATTTGTAGTTTCCATTGTAAAAATAAAAAAATAAAGGGCATGAATCAGTCCTGCAATTATAGCTCTTTTTCCCGTACATGGTACAGCTCAGTGACTTTAACCAGCTTTGACTTACTTTTAGCTTTGTGGATCTTTTCATTTTCTTCCATTTAGAATTCATATAAATTATGGTTTTAGTTTCTGACAGCTTTTATTTGCTTCTTTTATTCACAAAAATGAAGTTATGGTGGCATGAGACTATTATGGGGATATTTCTGTTTCTATTGTGTAGCTAAAGAATGGTTTTTGTTACTTTCTGTGCAGGAGTGCTTGGAAAAATGTGGAGAGAGCCTCCAAGAGATCATAAACTACCACATGGTAAGTCAGCCATGCACTCTACATATATTATATTGAGACTGAGCAGTATAACGCTAATATTAACTGGCATTTAAGGCTACATTAGGGCCTTATATTCCCTTTATTACAATACTGAGGGTCACTGAACCCGTCTGTGGCTGTGTTAATGTCAGTATATGCATCTCAAGCTGCAAAGTAGACACTGACACTGTCTCATTAGGTTATTTTATGGCAGTATTCACCAACAGGGCACCTTTTAATAAAGCTTATGTTAATAGTTAGTGAATAATTAAATAATAGCTTTATAGCTCACTTAAAGGCCATTTATAAAAACAAAGTTGGGGTTGCCAGGTTATGAAAATCTCCCATTGGCAGGTACTTTTAATTTCCTTTTAGTTGGCCTAATAAAGAAAATTCTCCTGGGTTTCTCACACTCCAGTAAACAATGTAATGTGTAATTTAATTCAGGTTTTTAATGATCAAATAATGTTCAATCATTTTAAATAGATGGATTTTGGCCCTGAT
This sequence comes from Archocentrus centrarchus, assembly GCF_007364275.1. Classification (NCBI taxonomy): domain Eukaryota; kingdom Metazoa; phylum Chordata; class Actinopteri; order Cichliformes; family Cichlidae; genus Archocentrus; species Archocentrus centrarchus. Next base: position 7,936,586 of record NC_044352.1, on the reverse strand, counting down.
TTTCTGCAGACCTCCAGAAATACTTTAACCCAAACTCCACTATGTAATTATTTTACTTTATAAAACAATTTTATATAGTAATATTAGGGCATTTTTGTTTTGTTTTTTTTTTGTTTTTTTAAATGTAGATTAGTTTATTTATTTTATTACATATTTATAAACCTGAGTCCAGTTAAAGTTGTTGATAGCAAGATCAGTAAAAAGTAAAATATCTGCTTACAGTATCATTACAACGTATTATAGAACACATTTAAAGATTTTTGAAGGTGTGCAACCACCTTACTTGACCGGACATCTAAATAAGGTTAAGATTTGGTTAAAAAGTGAAAGGTCAAAAAGCAGTCTTCTCAGGTAACAGAAAAGGTGCCCTTTTACATCTAAATTTGAGTGGTAACTCTTCCTCCTTAACTCCTCAGAAAACCAGCAATTTGAACCCAGAGCTGTGTTGTTGTGATGCACCATCATGCTGCCCTAGCATATGAGAACAATAACTTTGAATTGTCCTATGCTTGCACAAATTAGGCATAATGCAAAAAAGAAATAAGAACATTTTATTTGTGTGGCACATTTAAACCAAAGTGCTGCACAATGGAGACCCTGCTTGCATACAATGACACGATAAGAAGCTGTCCTCCATTCACACAATCCCAGAGATCAGCAGTTCTGGAACTTAGTTCTTCAGCTTTTGTTTAAGGACAAAAAAGTCACAGTTGATACAAGTCTCATTGCAATGACTGCGAGACTGTGGGACAATCAAGAATGGGATGCAGACCTTAAGGCACTTGAGGGAGTGTATATATCTGCCACATATGCATGTTCAAGACCATCTAAGTAGGGTTTAATATTTTTCCCGAAAATGACATGAATCAAATCCCGGGAAATGACGAGCCATTTCCCGGGAATCCCGGGAAAAATTTATTTATTTTTTTATTTTAATTAGGCCTTCTGTAGCCTGTGTCGGCCTTAACCTATTGTGATATTGTAGAGGTAGCTTTCCAGCTATGTCCTGTTATGCCCAGTAGGGGGCAACGTCGGCTTGATTAACGCAATAAAACCTACATCTCGACATTGGAGTGCTCGAGCTATGCGGTGTTGTATCGTTCCTCAACACTCCCTTAACAAATATAATTCGAATATTCCTCCATTGTACATGGAATTATACCAAGATATTTTACAACTGCTGGTGCAAAACAATACGGTTCATCTCCACAGCATTGATAAAGGCTCAGCCACGCTGTCGTGGCGACATCTGTTGCGCTATATCTCCACCAGTGGAACGCTGTAATAGTCATTGAAAAGTTAACTACCATACTACACTATAATATGACATAACACAGGGCCTTGAGTAATGCACTACGACTTGGTCATTGCCATTCTGGCAACAGCAAATTTATAACACCGTGTCTGAGGGTTAAAGTAGGTTCGCTGTGAATCGTCTTTTGAAAAACTGGCCAATCCTTATAGCCTAAAAAATATACATTTTACTCAACTCCATTTTAAAAGCGAAATATGTTAAAGTATCTATTTCATGATACTTTCTTCACACATTAGGCCCGTATCCTAATTCATGATTGTTAGTAAGCGGCTGCAAACGAGGAAAAGAAACACTCGAAGTTAAACAGATATTTCTTTATTGTTCAGGGCAGGCATATTTTATAGGCTATATAATGCAATATAACAATATATAATAATATAAAATTATATAATACAAAATACTTTAGGGTAAACACATTGCCTACGATTTCAACAAATTAAAGAGGAAAAAAGTACAACTGTGTAATACCTCTATTAAAACGCTTGAGATGAAGGCTGAAGCCTTAAACGGAGGCTGAACGTGCCTGAAATGAAGAGTAATGCTTTTCGCATTAAACGAACCCTTCTCTCAATATTTCCTTAAATTTAACATTCTGAAGCTTTCTTTTCTTTCTGAAAGTCAAATCGACGCGCGCGACTTTTTTCCCGGTTTCCCGTCTAACGTTTCCCGGGAAACGGGAAATGGTTCTGATCGCATTTCCCGGGAATCCCGGATCCCGGGATTAAACCCTACATCTAAGGTTTTAAAAACAAACAGCAATAAATAAAAAGCACCACTTACTGGATTCTGTAATGTGCAGGGAGCCAGTGTAAGGCTGCTGACACTGGACAAATGTGATACGTGATCCCTCTTTTTCTTTTTTTTATCCCAGGCAGTAATATACTAATTGTAAACAAGCAAGAGATGATTCACTGACTCCAGTATACAGTGCATTAAAGCAGTCTAATTTATATGTAACAAAGCCATCTGTGACTTTCTCACGATCTGATAGATTTAAAAAGGATTTTAGTCTGGAGATTGTTTTGAGCTGGGGAAAAAAGCAGCCCTTAATCACAGCATCTGTTTACATTTGTGTCAAAGATTATCCGAAGATTTTAAACCTGTGTTTTAATAAATGGGATTTAATAAATAGTAATTTATCTATAACAAACAATGGACATCCTCTTTTTTTTTCTTTTTTTACCTTTCATGTGGATTCAAGATTATGAAGTGAATGTAGTCACACAGTGAATGAGAAATAAGATGTAAAGTTCACAAATAATTAAAAGGTACATGTATAGAGAAAAAGAAGAGGCCCCAAAATTGATTCTTGTGGAACTCCACATGTCATAACGGCTGAGGTTTTATTTCTAGTGGATACACTAGAAGAGACGGTGCTGTCAAAGGTTATTACAGGAATTGACAGCAAGGATAATTCTTGTCTGTTAAATGAGACCTATAAGCAGTTTTTTTGATTTCCAAAGGAGATTCATTGAGCTGTCGTATGGATGCAAAATTCAGGTAAATAAATTTCTAAATGAGAAATGGAATATTTAAAAATAATATGCCCTGAAGGCAGCATGTATAGAAAGAAAGGAAGAGACCCTACTATTGATCCCTGTGGGACTCCACGTCATAATGGCTGATGTGGAGACTTTTTTCCCCAACAGGAAAAAAATGGCTGTTAACTGAGAAAGTCCTGTGTTTAATATAAGATTTAAGCCAATTTAGAGCCATCCAAACACTCAATGAAACACTTTGATTTATACTTGATATATGCTTATTTTACAGGTACACTTGTCAACTGCTTGCTACTGAGGTTGTAATTAGTGCTGTTGATAAAATGTGTTTCACATATTTGTTGTCTGTAAATTAAAAGTATTGTCCAGTTCAGACTAATTTAAAAAAAAATATACATTTCTGGAAAAACAATGAACATGATTTTGTGCTGAAAGAATAGTTGATGAATGTTAATTTAGGGAGTTTATAGGGTTGTTTATTGTTATAAATCATTGTTTATTGATGATTGTATGTAATCCTGAGTTTCTCTTGTAGATTGACCTGTTGGGAAAAAGTCAATAAATAGTTTGATCATATGGCTTTAATTTAAAAATCTATAAAGCATTTAGAAATGACTTATTTACCCTGAATTAAACTATTAGTTGTTACTCCTAACCTCCCTTTAAATAGCAATAGGTACAGTAGCAGCTATCTGCTGGCTTATAACAGTAAAGTTAGAGTAAATGTTCCTTATTCCCAACTATGTTATTGTATTTTCTTCATCCACTGACATCAAGCAGTGTGTTCTGCTTTACTGCTCTGTCCTTTCCCCTCCTTGTCTTTAAGACTCCTGACCCGTGCCTCCACTCTGCCCTTCTGAGACCCTTAAAGTCCAATTGCTCAAGTGCACAGCATGCTTGACCATGCTGTAAAGTGCAGAGCATGTGTGTGTTTTCAAACCACAACAGAGATGTGTCGTCGCAAATCAGCAACTTCTTCCTCCTTCGTCACTCCCGATCAATTGATTAGCTTAACTGCTGGATAGTATAGCCTATAAACATGTTGCTTTGTGTTATGGGCATGTGTGCAGTATAGATATGCGTGACTGTATAATTATTTTGTGTGCTATTGTGGGTTTAGATACTCTTAAAAAAAAAAAAGCCTTAGAAGCTGTTTTGACTATACAGAGAACTTGAACATTTTTTTTCTTGCTGCGCTTTGGCTGTAATGTGAGTTTTAAAATGTTTTTATAGACAGAAACTAACAGTGAGATTGTGGTCAAACTGGACTGTGAAGGCAGATGTTACAGTACAATAACAAGGATCAAGTTGTATCAAGGAGGTCAAGTCTTGTTCATTTAATTATTAATATCATAATAAATTACCGTTATGTACTCCTGGGAAAACAATTTCATTCCATTTTTTTCTGTTTCTGTGACTCTTTGGTTGATATGACTTTGAAATGAGTATTAAATTTCATCCTGTTTGTATTTAAAAGAGGTCAGAAATGTCACTTAGCTATGCACCGGGAGGGACAGTGCAAAGCTGCTCTCCTATAAAAAAACTATTTAGGTGCAAATGAACATAACAGGTCCACTTTAAGCACAGTTAACCTTCAACAACCTTCATCTTCTCATCAGGCATTAACCTCCTGACCTGACCTGACCTCCTTACCAAACACAAACACAGGAGTGTAAGCTCAAGCACACTTACTGGGAAATAAACAAAGTACAAATAAGGAGATAGGAGCAGGATGAAGATGAACATCTTCAGCCACTGAAAAGAAAAGACCTCATCTCTAAATTAATATATGTTAAAAAACAAAATAGGTTTCGCTTTTGTGTAATATCTATAAAGAGATACCTGCATATGAGTTTGCAGAATATGTAAGCAAGCGGCGACACTTTAGGTAAAGAAAGTTCTCTGGTTTCCATTTGTAGTTTGAGGAGTATTGATGAATTAACACTGACGAGGCTCTGAGGGCGCACAGATAAAAAGATTATTGTGCTGCAGTCTGTTTTTAAATAAATCTGCCATTTTGCCTTTGAGCACATCCTGTTCTTTTACCTCCACATAAAAGTCCAAATTTGCTCCCCGCCAGACTGTGCCAGATTTAATTAACTTCTCATGCATTTATTTCATTTGCTCATTTAAAGTACAAGTAAAGTTCATGGAAATTCCCTTAAATAAAAATTAAGTTAGTTTTTGTTGTTGCTGTTGCTACTTTTAGCCTGTGAGTAATTGTGTTAAATAATCGTGAGCAGCCCAGCTAATAGTTATGGCACATCTCAGGAGGGAACCCCCTGAGATATGAGAATGATGTATAGGAACTTTTTTTTTTTACACGTTTTTCTGTGTGACACTCCTGTAGCTGAGGGACTCCAGCAGAGCATCAATGAATAAGAAATGATGACAGTTATATCTGGCATCGTACAAATGTGGCTGCTGAGTGCCAGCCACCCTTGTCGCAGCCATGCTCGGATGCCTTTAAAACCCAGAAAGGAAACACAAAACGGCGTCTGAGCGCATACACGGGACAAGTTTAAAAGAGTCTTGGCCCTTGCTTCCCTCAATTTCCTGATAGCTTGGCTCTCTTGCCAGTCCAGTACCACACAACAGAACAAACAGGCTCTGTTTGTATGAATGTCACCAGCAGGCCAAGTATAGCTCTGATCCTGAGAGTCTCTTTCTTTTCAGAGATTTCACAACACATTTTTCTTTCTCATGGGCAGCGGCATCAACAGAATTGGGCCAGAAAACCCTATTTGAATACTCGATAAATTATTGACATATGTTTGACTCTCTGAACATACATTAGACATGAGGTGGGAGGGCCGACATGCAGACACAAAGAGAGAATATGATGTGAGTAAATCTTAATGCACTGGAAACAGTAAAGGGTCATAATGTAAGAACTGATGGCATTTGCAGTCAGTAGAAAATATGTTTAGGGTTTCATTACATAGGTAACTATTTGCGGTGGAATTGCAAGCTGTTGGCCTACAACAGCCAACATTTCCCAGTCCGATGCGTCTTCCAGCTGTCCATTCCTGGTCTGTGTTGGAATTCTCTCCTGTCCTTGTTCCCCTTTACGGATGAAGGATACTGAGGGGACTGCTGTAGATGTTCTAGAGCAGGGGTGTCCATACTTGCGGCCTGCGGGCCGCTTCCAGCCCTGCCCACTTCCGGTCCGCGAATTGATGTCAAAAATAACATACAATTTGGCCCTTTAAGTTACTTTTTTGACATTTCGCTTAACCCACTTAATTGGAGGGGAAGGCGAAATGTCAAAAAAGTAACTTAAAGGGCCCGAAGCGGCCCGCGGGCCGCATGTTTGGACACCCCTGTTCTAGAGACAGTGGCGCTGGCGGTTTTTCTTTTTGCCTCGATAGATGCAGCCAGGGATTTTAAAGGTGGTGAAATCAGGTGTGGAAAAGCAGAACTGCAAATCATGGAAGTATATAACATCATTTGAACTGGCCTTTATCATTATCCAGTTGTCCTAGGTGCACCATTAGATTGAAATCAAGATAATTAGCAGTGCAGGCTCATTGCAGTTATTTGTTTTAAAATTCCTTAGTGATTCCTGCCACTTATTTATTTTTTGTGAGTAATTTTAATTTCCTTTTCAGCCATTGCAGACCAGATTAGGTCCAATGGGCAGCTGAGGCTGGGACATTAGCTCTATATTGTTTTTGCATCTCTTAAGCTTTATATTTATTAGTCATGCTATGCGGCAACAGTCTTCTTGAATGAATATACTCTTCTTTTGAGAAAATGCTAATTTCTGTTTTTTCAGTGATCCATCTCATGCTTTTAAAGTTGATATAAAGCTACAGGAATCAGACAAACATAAAAACATTTATCCTAAGAAAATACGATCACCAGCATCTTTAAAGATCACTAATTAACAAGGTACCTGTTTATTGGAGAAAAGTTATATTCCTCGATCAGCTAGTGAGTGGTTGCTGGAGGATGCTGGCTGTCACTAGGTGAACTCAGTCCCAAAGAGGGTGCTCCACCAAAAACCTTGTGATTGCTTTGATTGCTAGCAGATTGTCATGGTCGCCCTGTGGTGGCCACATATATGCACATTTCACACCAGAATGCCCCAAGCTCTTATTGCGAAGAGAGAGACCGGAATAGATCTGGAAAAGGCGGGAGAGAGAGGCCTGGGATAAAAGGGCTTGACTCCTCCTTTTGCAGGAGTTATATTTGGAGTTCTAGTTTGTTGTGAGTTTACCGAATAAAGCTGAGACTACATACCTGCTCGTGTCTCCTTCCACCGACTCCTACATTGGTGACCCCGACTAAAGAACATGTCTGCTGACGACAGCTCAACGGCCGCGGCCGCTGTTTCCTCACCAGCCGCCGCCGTTTCCTCACCAGCCGCCACCGTTTCTCCCGCTATTTTTGCGGCCACAGTCAAGCTCCCGGAGTTCTGGCAGCACGATCCAGAGCCTTGGTTCCAGCATGTGGAGGCCCAGTTTCACCTCCGCGGGATCACCTCAGACGACACCAAGTATTACCATGTCGTCGCGGCGCTGGACTCTGCTTCTACCCGCCGGCTGATGGGACTGCTCCGGGACCCGCCGCCTGCTAACAAGTATGGAGCGCTGAAGGAGAACCTGCTGCGGATTTATCAGCTTTCAGACGAAGAGCGGGCTGATCGCCTGTTGTCCCTGAATGGCTTGGGAGATGGTAAACCCTCCGAGCTGATGGAGCACATGCTGGCTCTGCTCAGCCCGGGCGACGCTTCGTTTCTCTTTACGCATCTGTTCCTGCGCCAGCTCCCCCCTCCCGTGCGCACCGCGCTAGCCAGCTCCGCTCTGATACGGGCCAAGGATTACCGCGGGCTAGCTGAAGAGGCAGACAAGATTTTGCTGGCATCCAGGCATTCCGGTGTGCATGCACTTTTACCGAGTGCGGCTCTACAAGGGACGGAGACTAGAGAAGCTGGTGCTGTGGCCGCCGTCGCAGAGCGCCGGAGGAAGGAGAGCGTGCTCTGCTTCTATCATCGCCGGTTCGGAGTGAAGGCGAAGCGCTGCATTCCGCCGTGTACCTTCCAGCACCAGGGAAACGAGAGGGCCAGTGCTCACTAGCAGCTGTGTGCGCTGGCAGCTCGGACAAGCTGCTCTTCATTGAGGACACTGCTTCGGGACGCCGTCTGCTTGTGGACTCGGGTGCTCAGCGTAGCATCATGCCGGCTTCAGCTGCGGACGCCTTGGGACAATGTCACGGACCCCTGCTGGACGCGGCGAACGGTACCCCCATTCGCACATATGGAATGAGGTTGGTGACTGTGTGTTTCAAGGGACGTCAGTTTAACTGGGACTTTGTGATAGCGTCTGTGTCAGTACCTATACTCGGCGCTGATTTCTTGTGTGCTTTCAGGTTGTTGGTCGATGTAGCTAATAGGTGCTTGATAGATGCTGTGTCTTTTGATACCTACCCCTGTACACTTGGTAGTCCTGGCCCCCTGCCCCTCGCTAACATGCTTGCCACAGGTGATGAGTACCAGCGTTTGCTTGCCGAGTTTCCCACCCTCACGGTTCCCACCTTCTCTGCAGCCGTAGCTAAACATGGTGTGGAGCATTACATTACCACTGTGGGTCCGCCGGTTTTTGCGCGTGCACGCCGTCTCGATGCCGCGAAGTTAGCGATAGCCAGGGAGGAGTTTGCAAACATGGAGCGCCTTGGTATTGTGCGCCGCTCAAACAGCCCGTGGGCGTCCCCGTTGCACATGGTCCCTAAAGCTGACGGTGGGTGGCGCCCTTGTGGGGATTTTATTTTTTTATTTTATTTATTTTTTTTTAAAGCCTGTCATGTCTGGTAGATCTTGCAAGCAGAACTGTGATCTGAATGCGTTGTTGTGCCAAACATATTTGCTATTTCAAGATGAGCTCTATAGGTTCTCAATAGGCTCTTCTTGTTGATGTTTTAACCCTTTATTTTATTTATCTGAGTTATTTTTCCACATACTATGTAACAGCCAGAGCTGACAGGCTGAAGAAGAGGAAAATAAAGAGAAGAAAAAGGGAGAGAGAAAGGGAGCAAAAAAAAAAAGGGGAAAGAGCACAAGTCTATTAATCAGATACTTCATCACTTTAACATATAAAAAAATACTATCAATACTTGCAAAAATAAATTTGTGTGTGAAAAACAAAACTAACAAAGCATGTTACGCACACCAACAATTTTGTTGAGTTGTGATTGAGTGGGCGTTTGTGTCTGTGTCATGTTTGTGTCTGTGTCATGGAACGTACTTACCAATGAGGGCAAAACGCTGCAGCTCCACCCATCAGAAGCCAGAGGCAGGTACGGAAAGCCCCCGGAACCCCAGGCCACCAGCAGCCCACCAAGGGCCAGGAAGACCCCCGGCCACTCAGTCCAAAGACAACCGCACACCTACCCCAGCAGACGGGAGAGGGTGGTCTCAGACGGAGCCCCCCCAGTCGAGGAGCGAGGGCTCCAGGGAACCCAAGGCGATGAGAAGCCAGCCCCCCCCCAGCGGCCAGCCCCCTGCACTGGCCGGCGGCAGGGCTCCCGGGCCCACGGCACCCAAGGACCGCCCGACCCTCCACAGAGCCCCCCCCCACGCCGAAGAAGCCAACGCAGCCCCGCACCGCACCCCCAAGGGGGGCAGGCCAGCACCCACGCCAGAACACCCAGCCCCACCCAGGAACCCCGAGGCACCCCCATCCTTGTGGGGATTTTAGGCGCCTTAATAATGCAACGACTAATGACAGGTACCCGGTTCCCCACATTCAAGATTTTTCGGTTCATCTTGCGGGGGCAACTATTTTTTTCAAAGGTGGATTTGGTGAGGGGATACCATCAGGTTCCTGTCCATCCGCGTGATGTGCCCAAGACCGCGGTTATCACTCCTTTTGGCCTTTTCGAGTTTTTGCGAATGCCCTTCGGTCTGAAGGGCGCGGCACAGACGTTTCAGTGCCTCATGGACTCCGTTTTGCGTGGTATGCCATTTTTGTTCGTCTATCTGGATGACATACTGGTTGCCAGCCCTTCCGCCGCGGAGCATTCAGTGCACCTCCGCCAGTTGTTTGAGCGTCTCAGTGAGCACGGTTTGATTGTGAATCCAGCTAAATGCCAGTTCGGTCTGCCGGCCATAGAGTTTTTGGGACACCTCGTTTCGCCCCAAGGGGCGTTTCCCCTGCCCGCTAAGGTGGAGGCGGTTTCTGCTTTTCCGCGCCCTTCCTCAGTGAAGCCCCTGCAGGAGTTTTTGGGGATGGTGAACTTTTATAACCGTTTCATCCCCCGGGCTGCTCACCTCATGCACCCTCTGTACAATGCACTTAAGGGCAAGAAAGGCAACCAAGAGATAGAGTGGACACCTGAGCGGGTGCAGGCATTTGACAGTGCCAAAGCTGCTCTTGCCAACGGTGCTCTGCTGGCCCACCCATCTCCCGAGGCGCCTGTTGCCCTTACTACCGATGCCTCCGATTTTGCAGTCGGGGCCGTGTGCGAACAATGGGTGGGTGGTGCTTGGCAGCCCCTCGCCTTTTTTAGCAGGAAGCTTCGGGATGCGGAGAGAAAGTACAGTACGTTTGACAGGGAGCTCCTTGCCCTTTTTCTCGCGACGCGTCATTTCCGGTTCCTGCTTGAGGGCCGTGACTTTACCGCTTTTGTAGACCACAAACCTCTCACATTTGCCATGGCAAAGGTTTCAGAACCATGGACTGCACGGCAGCAACGGCAGCTTTCTGCTATTTCAGAGTTTACCACTGACATTCAGCACGTCGCCGGCAAGTGTAATCAGGTGGCTGACTGTCTGTCCAGGGCGCAGGTTAGTTCTGTGCATTTGGGAGTGGACTACTCTGCCATGGCTGCCGACCAACTTACGGATACGGAGATTCAGGCTTTTAAGGTGGCCGAGTCCAGTTTGCGTTTGGAAGATGTCTCATTTCAGGATAGTGGCGTAACCCTACTTTGCGACGTCTCATTGGGCAGGCCTCGCCCCTTGGTTCCTGCTTGCTGGCGTCGGCGGGTTTTTGAGGCAGTTCATTCTCTTTCGCACCCAGGAGTTAAAGCCTCAGTTAAGTTGGTAGGGGCCAAGTTTGTGTGGCCCGGCCTCCGGAAAGAGGTCAGGGCGTGGGCTTCCTCATGTGTTGCTTGTCAGCGCGCCAAAGTGCAACGACACACCAAATCCCCTCTGGAGCACTTTCCCATACCCCAGAGAAGGTTCGAACATGTCCATGTAGACCTGGTAGGTCCATTTCCCCCTTCCCGGGGTTTCACCCATCTCCTGACAATGGTGGACAGGACGACTCGGTGGCCTGAAGCAGTTCCTTTGGCGTCAACCACCTCAGCAGATGTTGCTCGTGCGTTCGTCTCCTCCTGGGTATCTCGGTTTGGCGTACCGCTTGACTTGACATCTGACAGGGGTCCTCAGTTCACGTCTGAGCTGTGGACTGCTGTGGCGGAGAACCTTGGCGTCAGACTCCATCGCACTACCGCGTACCACCCGCAGGCCAATGGCCTTTGCGAGAGGTTCCACCGTACCATGAAGGCTGCCTTACGGGCTGCGCTGGTGGACAGCAGCTGGGTTGACCGCCTTCCTTGGGTCCTGCTGGGCCTGCGTGCGACACCTAAGGAGGACCTGCAGTCTTCTTCAGCCGAGCTGGTCCTGGGCCAGCCTTTGAGGGTTCCAGGGGAATTCCTTCCTGGTGCATCTGCTTCGGGGGCCGACAAAAGGAGCGGGCCGGTTTTCCCGGGGAATGATAGGTTTTTGGCCCCAGTAGCGGCGCATCACTGCCTTCCACAGTCATATGTGCCAAAGGACCTGATGTCTGCCAAGTACATTTTTATCCGCCATGACGCGCACCGTTCTCCACTTCGACCTCCTTATGATGGTCCATTCCGTGTGCTAGAGGTGGGACCTAAGGATTTTTTGGTTGAGCTGGGAGGTCGTCAGGAGCGGGTTTCGGTGGATCGCCTTAAGCCTGCTCACATGTTTCCGGATGGTCCTATTGAGTTGGCCCAACCTCCGCGCCGCGGTCGTCCTCCCGTTTCTATGCCTCACTCGGAGGACCTGCCCCCAGCTGCTGTTTTTTCCCCTGCGAGGGGGCAGTCTCGCCGTAGTCGGGGCTGTGCCCCTCCCTCGTTTTCACCACCTGTGGTCGCCGAGCACAGCCGTAGCGGCCGCCTTGTTAAACCCCCTAGGAGATACTCTTGATGTGGTATTTTATTTTTGCTATGTTGAGTTGAAAATGGTTGCTGTTTTTATTATGGTATTGTTTGCCATTCTGTGTGTTCAGGGGGGGCCTGTGTGGTGGCCACATATATGCACATTTCACACCAGAATGCCCCAAGCTCTTATTGCGAAGAGAGAGACCGGAATAGATCTGGAAAAGGCGGGAGAGAGAGGCCTGGGATAAAAGGGCTTGACTCCTCCTTTTGCAGGAGTTATATTTGGAGTTCTAGTTTGTTGTGAGTTTACCGAATAAAGCTGAGACTACATACCTGCTCGTGTCTCCTTCCACCGACTCCTACAGCCCAGTCATTTTTGTGCACGAAAGATACCGATTTCTCCGCAGACCTTCGCCACTTACTCTCTGAGCTGTAGTGAAGTGTGAAAGAGTGCGACACAAGCCAGATATGGATAATACTTGCCTTCAAAGTAAAAGTTGTGCCTGACTGCTCCAACCAACATGTTTCAAATTGTTTCTGTTCCCAGTTTGCGTGGCACTGTTGCCGTGAAGAAGAAACTGGGAATCCTTCTTTGTGTACGGAAACATGAAGACATTGTTTTCCTCCTTCTTTAGACTGGTCCCTGTAGGGTTTGCCATGGCAGATCATCTGCCTCATCTCACACAATCTCTCTATTGCTTTCCTAACTTTTTAAAAACAAAATATAACAAATAAATGCACCCAAAAATATAAATTTACTGGATTGGTGGTATTTATTAGTGAAATAATAAATAACAGAGCAAGGATAAATATAATGTAAAAATATCAGTGATGATGGCAGAAGTTGGTAAACAAGAGGTTTTATTTTAGGAAGCTTCAGAGGCACAAAGTAGGGTTTAATATTTTTCCCGAAAATGACATGAATCAAATCCCGGGAAATGACGAGCCATTTCCCGGGAATCCCGGGAAAAAGTTTATTTATTTTTTTATTTTAATTAGGCCTTCTGTAGCCTGTGTCGGCCTTAACCTATTCTGATATTGTAGAGGTAGCTTTCCAGCTATGTCCTGTTATGCCCAGTAGGGGGTAACGTCGGCTTGATTAACGCAATAAAACCTACATCTCGGCATTCGAGTGCTCGAGCTATGCGGTGTTGTATCGTTCCTCAACACTCCCTTAACAAATATAATTCGAATATTCCTCCATTGTACATGGAATTATACCAAGATATTTTACAACTGCTGGTACAAAACAATACGGTTCATCTCCACAGCATTGATAAAGGATCAGCCACGCTGTCGTGGCGACATCTGTTGCACTATATCTCCACCAGTGGAACGCTGTAATAGTCATTGAAAAGTTAACTACCGTACTACACTATAATATGGCATAACACAGGGCCTCGAGTAATGCACTACGACTTGGTCATTGCCATTCTGGCAACAGCAAATTTATAACACCGTGTCTGAGGGTTAAAGTAGGTTCGCTGTGAATCGTCTATTGAAAAACTGGCCGATCCTTATAGCCTAAAAAATATACATTTTACTCAACTCCATTTTAAAAGCGAAATATGTTAAAGCAATCTATTTCATGATCATTTCTTCACCCATTAGGCCCGTATCCTAATTCATGATTGTTAGTAAGCGGCTGCAAACGAGGAAAAGAAACACTCGAAGTTAAACAGATATTTCTTTATTGTTCAGGGCAGGCATATTTTATAGGCTATATAATGCAATATAACAATATATAATAATATGAAATTATATAATACAAAATACCTTAGGGTAAACACATTGCCTACGATTTCAACAAATTAAAGAGGAAAAAAGTACAACTGTGTAATACCTCTATTAAAACGCTTGAGATGAAGGCTGAAGCCTTAAACGGAGGCTGAACGTGCCTGAAATGAAGAGTAATGCTTTTCGCATTAAACGAACCCTTCTCTCAATATTTCCTTTAAATTTAACATTCTGAAGCTTTCTTTTCTTTCTGAAAGTCAAATCGACGCGCGCGACTTTTTTCCCGGTTTCCCGTCTAACGTTTCCCGGGAAACGGGAAATTGTTCTGATCGCATTTCCCGGGAATCCCGGATCCCGGGATTAAACCCTAGCACAAAGTAGCACTTTTTGGAAAGAGCATGAATGGTTTCCTGTATAAAGTTAAAAATAGTGTATTTTTACCCACTCAGATTTGACAGAGGTGTTCTTGTGCATGGAGTGGGCTTAAGATAATCGCTTGACTGACTTAATCACATTATTCTGTCTCAACATGCTGGCGGAATGAGAGGGGGATTAAAAAAAAAGTGATAGTACAGTAGTCTTTTGTAATGGTGTCTTCAGCCATTTCATTCCTTAGCTCTGATTTCAGCACGCTGAAGGTGTGCCAGATATTTTTGGACTTACTCACGTGTTTGACATTAGCTCTATTATTTGTGCTCATCTGTCAAACATGAGAGTAAAATGTCTGTTAGCAGTTAACTGCCGAGACGTTTTCAAGTCCAAACAAAGTGACACCTTTGTCATAATTAACATGACTAGTCTGTCAGATGGGAAGCCAATGAGTGACTTAAGATACATGTGCTGAAGGCTTTATTACGTGAGGTACAAGAGTGATAAAAATAAGATTAAAAAAAGAAGTGGAAGAAAAAATAAAAGAATACGTCTGAGATTGTTCAAAAGAGAATTCATTATTCTGCTGTGTGAATATAAAATTTATGAGCATGTATGTAGCATGTATGATGACGGTATGCTTAAAGTTACCATATTAACAACGTGCTAATGTATGGCAGGCTAATGTTTGAGAGTTACGTTTAAGTATCTGTATACCTACATTAGAAATAACTTTGTTTTAATTGTAAAAAAAGTATTTTTTTTTAATTTTCTTTGCCTATGTACCAGTAATTCTTTTTGCCCCCCCTCCATTTCTATTAGAGTTTACAACATTTTAAGGCCACCAACAGTCTGTCAGTGGAACAGTGTGAGACAATCAAAACAAAAGTGTACTTTGTCGTATACTTTGAGTACTATGTAAGAATAAAAATGGGAACACACCAAAATAAATAAAAATCTCTATCTCTATATTTTTGTCCACATGGTAACATCAGGTTCAAGTTAGGTTCAAACTGAAGTTTAAGCCGATGGAAAACTGAGCAGTTTTTGTAATATGCTGCAAACTTTATTGATTTTATAAGATGACAGGTAGGAATCAACCTCTGAAGACCACTCTTAACATTTGCCATCATTTTTCACAACTCATAACCAGTCCCCAGAGCCCCCCGTGTTATTAGTGTGGCAAATTACAATACAGTATCCCCTGCTGCCTTTCACATTTTAAACTGCCAGGTTTGCATTGTGCAGTGACAACCTGATGCATGTTGGTCCAGTGAAAGAAGGGTGTCAGCTTGCCACAAAAACAGCTCAGGAATGCAACAGGCTGCACTTCCCCCCCAAAAGCCAGGAAGTTTTGCAGCAGCTCTCCTGCTGCACACAACCATCAGGGTGTGCTGGGTGAGCCAACATCTTTTAAAGACTGTGGTTTACTTTAAAACGCAATCCAGCTCAGTTCGGTCTGCTTGACGTTCAAACTAATCCGAGCCTGGCAGGTTTACGACTGCTGCACAACACTCCTCTGCTGATTTTTGTGTTTTAGTCATGGCGTGTTTGAGGGAGCTCATGATAGCCTGAGTTTTTGTTCCCACTTGCACTTTTCTGAGCGCTTGTTAAAATACATTCAGGGAAACAGACTGACCACATATGCGGTATCAGACCTGTTTACTGTCAAACAGGGTGCAGTTTTAAACATTTCACTTTCCAAGAAGCAGGAAAGGTTGTCTCACCTACCCTCACTAGCATTCACAATAACGTACGTGTGGCCGAATGGGTGGGCTGTTTGTTGTTCCATTCTCACGCGTATTTGAACACAATTAGTTTATAGAGCAATAAAATGCAGCCTTAACCCACCATCAAAACAAACACATCTCTCTTTGAGGTGTCGGGAAGATATTTAAAATGACCACTTCCATCTGAGCCATAGTTAAGTAAGTGTGAGTGTGTGTGTGTGTGTGTGTGTGTGTGTGTGAGAGAGAGAGAGAGTGGGATGGTTATTTTCAGGAAACAAACGGGTAAATTTACAAGAAAAATTTTGATACATTTACAAGAAGTTTACAAGGAAAATGTGGTAAATTTAAGAGATAAAAACTGCATATTTACAAGGGCAAAATGGGAATTTTACAAGAATAAAAATGGCAAATTTGCAAAAAGTGGCAATTTCATAAGGAAAAACTAGTTAAATTTAGGAAATATGACAAAATCACAAGGAAAAGAAATGGGCAAATTTATGAGCAAAATAGTTAAATTTATGAGGAAATCTGGTAAAAACACAATGAAAATAATTTACAAGGAAAAACTTTAAATTTCAGAGGAAAAACAGGCAAATGAACAATTTAAAGAAAATTATTAAAATGGCTAAATTACATCAAAAAATGTTGCAAATTTGAATAAAAAATAAACTATTCAGAGGAAAAAATGGCAAATTTATAAGAAAAAAAATGACAAAATTGTCAGGGAAAATCTTGTAAATTTATATGAAAAAAAGGAAATTTAAGGGAAAAACCTGCAGTTCAAGTATGTGAATGTCTTTCCGTCTTGAAACCTTAAAAAGTGAAGCAATTTGGTGTATTGACCAATTAAAATTAAAGAATTTTTCTTATAATTTCATCCTCTGTCTCTCTCTCTCTCTCTCATACACAATTTCTTTTTCTTTTTCAGTGGCACTAATAGCCTGTCATACACTCACTACATCGTTCACAGCAACAATAGCAAAGTGTCTTCGTCATCATCAGCACTTATAATCCCTGAGTTAAAACACCCACCACGCCTCTTTATACACTCAAATCACTCAAATCCTGTAATCCACACATACACTCATGTATCTTTTATTTATATATATATATAATATTCAAGCAGAATGAGGGTGAAACCTTTTAAGCAGTCTAAATGCTCAGTTGTGCTGAGGACACCTGGGCCTTGACAATTTGACTGGTTTGTACCCTGTGTTGGATGCAGACTGCAGTGTTGCATTGTACCACAAGCCTCGTCTCCTCTCTCTCACTCACTTCCTCCCTCCCTCCCTCCCTTTCTGCCCGAGTGACCTATTTAGCAGCAACCGCTCTCGCAGACTGTACACTCTGAAGATGAAAGGGAAGAGGAGGGATCTTGAATGTAAAACACCAAACTGAAGGCAGCATGTTATTGTGTTAGAACAGGCATGTTTGAGTCACAGCATCATTCACCCTTCATTCATTCCAACAGGCATTAATAGCTGACTTGCATAATTTACCAGCATCTTTTGAAAAAAAGTTGTGCTTTGTTGCCCTCTGTTGGTCACTTTGCAGGTAGTTTCACAAAAGGCGCATAAGTTGTTTCCCTCCAAAAGACTTGGAATAACTTTATGAAATGAGGCTCTCAAAGCCACAACCAATCATTTTGAACCCTCATCATCTCGTACATATTGAATCTGTCCAAAGGTAGATGCAGGCAGACATTTGATCTTGCTCCTGTTATTTTAAGCAAATTTTGAACCTTTTTATGGTTCATGGTGATTGTATGGGACACTTGGATCCTGCATTGCTTTCTGTGCGTAGTACTGCATGCATGTATTGTGTTTTGTGTCAGCAAAGCAAATGGGTGTGGGTGAATTCAAATTTTAGTCAGGAGTTCTTTGCTATTTATTGGTTCATCTATAATGAAAAACTGGCACTTCTGTTTTTTTTTTGTTTTGTTTTTTAATTGAATACTAACAATAAAAAAAAGGGTTTAAGGGTTTCTCTATTACATACTTGTGACTTTACAGGTTTCATCTCATAAATTTACTGGGATTTGTTTCATAAACTTGCCAGCATTGGTTTCATATATTTAGCAGTTTTTTTTTTCCTTTAAATGTGCCATTTCTTTTCTTGTAAATTTACCTTTTTTAATTATTATTTTATGGTTTATATATTTATTACTTTGGGGTGGTATGGCAGGCCACAGGTGATGTCTTTGTTGTAAAACTGAAAACGTATGCCCCGCCCTTTGGTAGGTTGGTTCTGGCCCCCTGGTCTAAAGAGTGTATTAGGTTAAAAGTGCTCCTCACAGGTTCCTTAGGCCCAAAATGAGATCTACAGATTGTCCATAACCCATGATAATCAGTTTACTGTGACATAAGACAAAGAAAAGCAACAAATTGTCAGTTGGAAATACTAATCAAACATTTATGATCTAAGAATGTCTAAAAATTTGTTGCTAATGTCTTTTTGTTTTGTTTTTTACCTGTTTCAGATCCTGTTTGATCAAGCCCAGCGGTCTGTAAAGCAGCAGTTGCATAACTTTGTGAAAGAGTGAGTAAACCTGAGATTCACTGAGGCATCCCTTTAGAAGTTTAAATGTATAAAATATTCAACACAGGTGGAAAAAAGACATATTCCACAACCTTTAAAGGGCAGACATACCCTTGTTACCCCAAAAAACCTTTTTCAAGTGTTTAGAACAGGGTACAACCTTTTGCAGCCCAGATGTGTTGTTTGAGATGCACCGTTAACCTGCAGTGCTGATGCCTCACTTGTATTTTGTTCCCGTTTGCTTGTCAGGGATGTTCGGAAGTTCAAGGAGACAAAGAAGCACTTTGACAGGGTGCGTGAGGACATGGAAATAGCACAGGTGAAGAACGCTCAGGCGCCCAGGAACAAGCCTCATGAGGTTGAAGAAGCCACCAGTGCACTGAGCATCACCCGCAAGTGCTACCGACACCTCGCTCTAGACTACGTGCTGCAGGTCAGAGAAACCACTCCATCAATGTTTGATCCATTATTTAAGAAAAATACAAAAAATAAGATAAAGGTAAACCCGTTAGGCTAGTACCAGGTCTTAGAATGGACAGAGTAACACATCGTGAAAAATAGAGCCAGCCAACAATTTTAAGCATCATTTTTGGTTTCAGTGACCCAGAAAGAGCAAAGTTTCAGAAGCATTATGGCTATAGAGCAGTGTAATGCCTTCAGATTCATTTACACTCCCACTAGACAGCCTCTTGTTGCTATTACAATAAGAAAGTGACCATGATGTGGCCTGTTGGCCTGCAGCGATGCCTGCCACCATCCTTCTGCTTGAGTGGCACATCCTTCACTCTGGTAGCATGCAGCATGGATTCATTTTGCCCACACGTTTACCAGAACTGCCCGCGGGAACAAAAGGAGACTGATTCAGAGCGATCGCTGTGATGGCCGTGGCCTCTTTCCTTTCTTCAGTTTGTCTGCCGGCAGCTTTCTCTCACAGCTCTCAGACATCTGACCCTTTAGAGTCTTAACGGAAAGTGTCTTGAGACAGAAAAGGTCAAAGCTGTGGGGATATGTGCTCTATATGGAAGTGACCTCTTAAATGTAGCACAAAATATCACTTAGGTTTGCATCAGTTGGGATGTACAATGCAAAGACTTTGACTCAGGAAGTAGTATAAGGATGGAGTGAAAAGGAAACAAACCCGTCAGGGGACTGGGTGAGTTTTGTTTTTGGCAGGCATGTTATAAAAAGAAAAATGAAAATAATGTCCACCAGAGGGCGCTATCTCAATAGTTTGTGTCAAATAATATTTAATGTTGTGGGCTTCATCCAAAAGGTGATATTTATCCTCCCTTATGTACAACTTTACATAAAACTCAATATGTAAAAGTTGATTGCACATTTTTAAAATGTATAAAAAATATTTATTTACTGAAATATCTGAAAATTAGATGCCTAATTATGGGCTAATTACCACAAAATTAAAAGGCTAGATATATTTGTAGGAAGAGTAGATTATATGGAAAGTAGACTGACAAATTCTTGGTAAAAAATTAAAAAAATAAAATGTCACAATTATAAAACACGTTAATTATGAACATTTCCTGTTTGTTTTTCCTGCAGATCAACGTCCTTCAGGCAAAGAAGAAATTTGAGATCCTAGATGCTGTAAGTCAATATTTTATTCTTTTCATATATTCAGCATACCAAGAAGAATCTGTGCGCTTCTTAATATTAATTTTTGTTTCCCATGCAGATGCTGTCATTTATGAATGCCCAGTACTCGCTGTTCCAGCAGGGCTACAACCTGCTGGATGAGATCGACCCCTACATGAAGAAGCTGGCTGCAGAGGTGAGCAGTGTGATTACTGTTACCACCACCATCATCTGCATCATATCCTCAGGCACTCTGATTTGATTGGTCCTCATTTTAACTATTGACAAGAGACTGTTGCGTAATTTAAATTTCCATTTCTCGGCTACCCTTATAGAATAGGCTCACTTACAGTCAGATGCTGTGAATCACTCTCGCTCTGACAGTATTTACAGTATATTTTAATTATTGGACAAGCAAAATGAATCCGGATACAACTGATGTATTTCTGTTTTTGTGTGAATTGACTTTTAAGCTGGATCAGCTGGTGATTGATTCAGCCATGGAGAAGAGGGAAATGGAGCACAAACATGCAACAATTCAGCAGAGGGTGAGTTCCTGCTTTTTCCTTGATTGATTAAAAAAAAAAGGAATATAGTAATTCAATTAAATTTTCTTCTTTCTTTTTTAAATTTTTTTTTTAAAAAGTGTGTTGTTACCCACTGAGTCACCAGGCTTCAGAGCCTTTTCTCTGGGGTCTTCAGTGTCTCAAGTTTTGTCTCAATCTTTTTCTTGTAATTTTGCCATTTTCTTTCTAGTAAATTTATTATTTTTTCCTCTAAGATTCTCATTTATCCCTGATGAATTTGCCAGTTTTGCTTATACACTTGTAGCTTTTTAATAATAAATTTGCCATTTTTTTCTTGTAAATTTATCTGTTTCTCATTTCATAAATTTGTCAGTTTTTTCTTATTTATTTTCCAGTTTTTCCTCATTTGCCTATTTTTGTTGTAAAATGTTTGATTTTCTTATTATCCCTTTTTCTGCTAAAATATGCCAAATTTTTCCTTATAAATTTGCTGATTTTTCTTGTAGAAATTGACACCTTTATCTTTTTTTTTCTCCAGAAATTTGATATATTTTACTTTTAAATGTGGCATTTTTTTTTTTTTTTTTTTGCAAATTTGCCATTTTTGCTCATGAATTAGCCTCCCCCTTTTTAGTCTACGTTAAAAAAAGGAGTGTTGAAAGGTCTTACATTTGAGTTTCAGTCAAAAATACTACATTAGTAACAAAGTAACAAAGTGTTTATTAGTAACAAAGCTAACTACTGAGCTACTGTGGTTTTATGCATTTTATACCACTCGTGTCAAACTTGAGGCCTGGGAGCCAACTGTGTTTATTAGTTTTTTGGTTTTTATGTGCATCCATTTTCACAGGAAAAAGCTAGGCTGTAGTGGTACATGTAAAATACAGATTTATTCCAAAGTTGGCAAATTCCTTTGTTACTGCATATTAAATTAAACACATCTTATAACAAAATCTCTAACATTTAAAATAACATGTTCATAAATAAAATTCAAATACAGTATTTCAGTAAGTTACAAAAACACATATCAGAGAGTAAAATAAAATAATTTAAAGGAGCTAAATAAGAAACTTTGGTTTAATAATATAATTTAATAATTTTAAAATTAAATTAAATATAATAAATGTAAAATATTAAATAATTAATGTTAAATAAAAGCTGAATAGAATACAGTAAAGTGAAATATGAAGTAAAATATTTCCAATTCACTCAAGAAAAATAAACTGTATGAAATTGGCTTCCTAGATGTATTAAAGTTCCCCACAGGTTTTTACCCTTTAATAGACCATCAGGTTGGTACTGAGCTGTATCACACCTCTGAGATCCAGTCTGCCACCTGGACCAGTTGGTCTGTTGTGACTGGGGTGAGATTAGACCCAGGCAGCTGGGAAATGTTTGATTAATCCCCCTAACAAACTCCAAGCATTGATTAAAGCATTAAAGCAGGTGGATTTAAGTGTTTTAACAGATATTAATTCCTCTGTTGTCTGCTGTAAATGTTAACTGTCAGCATATGTATGTGCTGGTGAATAAGCAGTCTCGTAAAGTGCTGACTGTATGGTTTACTGGATTCTGGCACCATAAATGGACGACATAAATCTGTAACTGGACTAAATAATGGATTTAAATGAAAAGTCTGGGTTTCAGTTAAAGAGCCATGACTTTACCAACAAGGTATCCTCTAGGTGTCCTCTGGGTATCCTCTGGGTATTCTCTGGCTGTCGCTGGGTGAAGTCAAAGGTAGCTGCACCAAACCACTTTGTGAGTGTTTTGGCTGCTAGCAGGTTGCTGCGGTCTACAAACACTATCACCTGAGCGGTAGTGGAACTTGCAAAAAGCATGATGCAAACCAGACATGGAGAATGATAAGCTAGCTAGCTATAGTAAAATACATTGCTTTTAGCTGTATTTTTAGTTTAGTGGTAAAAGTCTTGTCTTGTAGTCTTGTAAAATTTGCTATTTTTTCTAAAAAAAATAAATAAATAAAAAAAATCTATTTTTTAAATTTAAGATATTTTGCAATGTGTGTTTTGGTTGTGGCTCCTATGAAACAATAATTTCCCAACTTTTGGGATAAGTAGAATGTAACATATCTTCTTTATTGCTTAGATTTGGCAGTATTAGTACACTGGGTTTCCTGTTGTTCCAAAAAAGAGAATCCATAAATCCAGGGTGCACTCCCTTTATGGCATCTCCACATTTAATAATTTAGAAAGCCTTATTTTCAGCAGAGGTCTGGCTCTTCTATACCCCAGGATCAGTGGCCATCTGTCAGTCAGCTCTGGTCAGCCTCCAAGCGTTGTGGTCTGTGCTGAGGATAGACTCACAGGGAATGGATGGGTCACATGTGGGGCCAGTTATTGATCTGTTAGACACTAAATTTCATAAAACATCTGTCACCAAGGGGTCTGTAATGGTAATTAAACAAGCTGAAGCCACACTGAATGAAAATATTTTGTTATTTTAGTAGGTGGGTGATGTTTCTTGTTCCTGAAGTGATGGAAATCCAGTAAGGAGGATAATCAGAGGCGCACTGAACCTGAAAGATTAGCTTATTATCCTCATTTTAACCAGTCTGCTGGTGGTGGTGCTAATGCTCTCTTCTCTTTTCTTCTCCCTGTATGTTCCCTATGCCACCGCTTCCTCCCAGACCCTCATGCAGGTGAGTACACCTTCATCTGTCTTCCAAGTGAATTCTCATTTTCTACTTGAAGCACCTCTTTGCTTTATTGTGTGAGGAGGTGGCTGCAGCATAGCCCACAGTGTTAGCAGGGAACATTAGCAAACCCCTTTGAAGTTCTCTGCAGCTGTAGTTGGACTCCTGAAGCCTTGAGGGCAAGCTGAAGTGCATCCTGAATCATTTATACAAAACAATTAGAAACACTGAAGTTAGCTTGAATGGCCTATATAGAACCTGTCTCTTACATCAGCCTCTGCAAAGAGATCATGGTGGGGTCCTAAAGTAGAGACCGGTCTAACTCTTTACCACAGAATGTGCTTTTCCTGCATAAAAATAAGTCAGTCAGCTTTTCTATTTTTACTTGTTTAACTGTTATACTCTGTTATTTCACTTTATATGCCTTATAATTAATGGCTAGTTTCCCTGACGCTTAAATATGAAAAGATAGATTTGAAATATTAGTTGCATCCAGCTGTAATATGTTCAGCCCTTTTTGCTGTCAGCTGCTTTTAGATCAGTATTGGCCTACTTTGTCATTTGCTCTCTTTTTTTTCTTCATCACGCAGAGAGCATGTTCAATAAGCTTTGTGTAAACTTACATGGGACAAAGGGGCAACCAGGGGAGCAGAAAGTGCTCCAGCTCGGGGACTGTCGCTATTGCTGTCTGGTTACACAATGCACAGCGCAACCACCTAAATGCCAGAGCCATTCATTTTTAACTGCAGGTTTAATGGAGAAGTCCTGTTTAAGCTCTGCCTACTATATTTTGGCATTTAATTCACCAGTGCAGCTACCTGCTGCCCCTTGTGCATCACTGTATTTATTTTAACAATGAGATGTTCCAGGTGGATGTTGTAATATAGTAATGAGTAAATATTTTCCTTTGTTTGTTGGCTATTTCACTACAGTTAAATTATCTTTTGCTAATGGATAATTTTCTTTTCTCTTCATTTTGGTGCAATAAATAGGCAAAAAAAAAGAATTTTTTTAGCCTGTCAAAACAAAATTAATTTAGTTTTATATGTGATTTGCATGTTACCAGAGGCATTGTGTTGGGTCGTCAAGTGTGCATAAAAGTATAACCGTGAAGTTAGCAAATATCTTTTCATAATAAAAAGCTGAAATGGTCAAACAGTCATTCATGCAGCATCTAACCAAGCTCTCCATCTGTGCAGAGATTAGCTGCGCTCACCTTGAATCAGGTTGTGTGTTGACACGATTCATTGTATGCAATATGTAAGTAGATTGTAGCTCATTAGACACATTTCCAAGCATTTGGAGAGAAGCTTTGTTTCCAGTTGTCCTTAGGAGCATATCTCATTTTTTTTTAAGGACTGTTTAGTATCTGGTGAGTCACTATTTTAAACGATGTTCAGGAACCTCGTAGTAAAACTCGAGCAGGTTGGTTGAGGATTACTAGGAAGTGGCTGAGCAGATGTCTGGCAGGTATGGAAGCTGTCAGACTGTAGTAATGATGAGAACAGAAGGAGGCTACAGATGAGTGATGAGTGTGTAATCACTGCAGCCAACTGGGCTCACCGTTTGGTGTATTACCAACCTGTGTACGGCGGCAGCAGGTGGATGAAGTATCAGGACACTTTTGTCTGCATCATCCGGTGTTCCCATCTGTGTTGTTCCTGCCTGCTGCTCCACAGCAGTTTACTTATTTGCTCGTAATATTTTGAGGTCTCCTGCTTGTTCAATAATTCACTGCTAGTAGGTTTTTTTTCCCCTCTCTTTCATCTGTGTGACGTTGCTTCATTAAAAATAAATGATCTTTGTTGTGGGTTTTGGTGCTTGCAGAGCGCACAGCTTGTTAAGTGTTTCCTCTTGTGTTGATGTGCAGGTAAGCTGTGTCAACTTGATTTCTCGCAGATTTATCAGTTGCATTGCAGGGATTGAAGTGGGCAGAGCTGCTGTCAGTGTCCTTAGTAAATCAAGCCTTCAGTTGTAGTATTTGTTTGGTGGTCTTGGTTGCCTGCCAGTTGGATTCCCAGTGGGTCTTCTTCAACAAGGGAGGTGTGTTTAGGGAGTTGAAGCTTGCTTCTTTTTTTTTTTTTTTTATGTGGTGGGTCAAGAGCAGCTACAGGACAGCATAGCAAAGTCCACAGTTCCTCCAAAGCTCCCTGCCAGAGATACATTGGCAGCTGTATGGTAATTAGCCATAATCCGAAGGCTCACAGGGTGGCAGGCAGGTGGCTGGAGTGGAGGGCACACATGTCAGTGCTGGAATTACTCACCAGACTGCAGCAGCACAGAGCGTGAGAGTTGTGAAAGCTGCAGCACGAAGACAGACATGCTTTTACTTTGAGGAATCTACTTTTTCAGGAGCCTGTTTACAAGGTTTTCTCTTTTCTTTTGTGCATTTTAATGTTGGAACATACAAAGCATTTGAAAATGAAGATCTTTTGCCGGTGGGACCACAGTTTGGTGGGTGGATTTACATTATTAACTGCATTTGCATTTACTTATCATAATATTCAACTTTATTCTTGCCTTTGTATGCTTTTTTTTGTATGGCTTTAAAGCAAGCATAGCGTGATTACAGTCCTGGTAAATGCTTAGTGCTACAACATCCTCTCCCTTTCTCCCTTTATCTCTTGCTTTTTGAGTCTGGAACATTGCTGTCTGTGGCAGTTTAATCAGAGAGACCGTGCCCCGCCAATAATGCTCAATAACTAATGTACTGAGTGCCTTCATATTAAAATGAATACACAGGGGCAAACGTGCACAGGAAAGATACAGTCAAAAGATTCAATTCATGCAAGGTTTGAACTGTAGGTTGCATGGGAACTGTGCATTGCCCATCTTGTAACAATTTTTTTTTTGTCCTTTCATTTTTGTTTATGGCATGTATTGTTTCCTGCATTATTCCACCAATCATCTTGATCAAGAGCCTAAAAAGGGTTATTTTTTCATTGTAAAGTTATTTCAAACCTACCTGACTGAATTTCATTAAACTTGGAGAAAAGGTGGAGCATGTGCAAAGGAATAACCTACTGAATTTGGCATGAAAAATAACATTGCATTAGCCTTGGTGGAGGAGGAGCTTTCTGGGTGCCCTTTTCATATTAAAAATTAGTTATTAATACGATGCTGGCCAAGATCTGGGTTAACTGGTTGCAGCAAACTGTGGCTTTGTGATTTCAGTGCCTGAAGCATTGCCTCTCTGTGTAGGGATGGGGCCAAAAGGGGGGTGCTGGGGTGTCACTGTCCCCCCTAAAATTGCGTTGTCATGACAATGTAACTATGGGTGGAAATTACTGGGGAGGTAAGGAGATCTAGATCTTTTTTCCTGTGGGAGACAGTTTTATCCTCCTTAGTGCATCACTGTAAATGTACTATAAGTAATGCTAGATAATATTCAGTGCCGTGAAAGCTGTTAGTTTAATTATATATGGAAAGCAATACATTCGTAAGTTTTGAAAGATAAGACTCCTCCTCATGTACAGTCTCTTTCAAAAGGTTTGGCTGTGGTACAAATTTTGTGTTTCACACACTTCACCACTCAGGTTTTTATTTAGATTATGTTTAAACTGATACATTTGAGAAACCACTTGTATCTCACAGTGGTTTGGTCCACTGTCTGCCATTCACAATCTCCTTTACTTTGCAAACTGTAAACACAGGGTGTGTGAGACACTGTTATCCCTACAGAAGCAGGAGGTCTGTAAAAAAAAAGAAAAACAATTGTGGAAAGGCCCCTGTCTCTCTGTGCTGGAATTCATCCTTTTTTCCCCTTCATATGTATATATTCAAAATGGTGATGTGCAATGTAGCAAGTTGTTCTATTATTTAAGCAAGCAGCAAGAAGTTAATGGTGTGCAGATTTATGAAACAGCAGAGTAGAAGGTTGAAAGTTGTCTTTACATGGTTTGCTCCTGTAGGCATTCTCATGTTTTCTTCACATTTTAACAAGGAACAGCCTAAAACTCACTCTGCAGGGACGTCTCAGTCCGCATGCATGCAAAGCTGAAATTTAATATTGGACAAGTTAATATTCTGTCCTGCTGCATGTTAAATTACTTCTAAAAATGTAGGTTACCAAAACACTTAAGTTTAAATAATTCCTTCCTTAAACCCTTCGGGGCATTGGCTTGGCCTTCAGCCTTGAATACCTGCTTGATGCTTTTTGTTGGCCAGCAGTAAAGGCAGTCATGAAAGAGGCTGGAGGCTAATTTCACATGAATCACTTTGTTTATATAATAATCTGCATCACAGTCACATCTGTTCCCAATGTGCCACACAGAAGGATGGCATGCAGCTTCACACGTGACCATTTCTACATCATCACATGAGTTATGATTATTCAGATGGTTTATATACAGTATGTACAGTACACTGCACATCAGACCTGCTGGTATTTGAAGAACACCTCGGATGCAGCAGGTCATTAACAGGTTAAAACAACATCCTGCCAACAGTAAACAGGCCTCTGGCTTCCGTCTGTGACAACCGGGATTTATTTTGTCCCTCTTCTCCTTCAGGACTTTTCCTATGACGAGTCAAAGGTGGAGTTTAATGTGGACGCTCCTAATGGTGTGGTGATGGAGGGCTACTTGTTCAAGAGGGCCAGCAATGCCTTTAAGACCTGGAACAGGTAACCACAAAAAATTCTCTTTTATATTATATACATTTATTTTATCTGGATAAACCTTTCAAGATATAACCTCTCATTTTCAAAGGGATCGAACCAAGCTTTTTTACTTAAAGGTATATAATATGTAACACAACAAAGACTAAACAAAAAATCTTTGGTTACCAGGGTAACCCTGGTTCTCTGAAAACACCATGGGAGGTTTTCAAGAGAGCACTTAATTAAAAGTCGTAAAAATGACAGCCTTATATAACGTACTTATAGTAAATCATGTATGTATGTATGTGTGTGTGTGTATATATATATATATATATATATATATATAATTTTTAAGGCTTTAGAAAGCCTTCCCACACTCCTATTAACCTTTCCAACTCTCTTACTACAACTTGAATGATAAAGATGATGAATTATGTAGCTGTGCAGTACTGATCACGATGAAGGTGGTCTAGTATCTTCACCCTCAGCCGTTACTTATATTTCTGCTAAAGGCATAGGCATAACATATCTCCTCGTCCGAGTGATGAGGAGATATGGTATTAAACAGAATTAGTAATATTAAAAAAAAAAAAAATCCACAATACAGTGAAGCCGAAATAACTGAATCGCGATACAGCAAGGGATGACTGTATAGTGTGCATAATGATAGGTAGGATATAAATATACACTGCTCAAAAAAATGAAGGAAACACTTAAACAACACAATATAACTCCAAGTAAATCAAACTTCTGTGAAATCAAACTGTCCACTTAGGAAGCAACACTGATTGACAATCAATTTCACATGCTGTTGTGCAAATGGAATAGACAGCAGGTGGAAATTATTGGCAATTAGCAAGACACACTCAATAAAGGAGTGGTTCTGCAGGTGGGGACCACAGACCACTTCTCAGTACCTATGCTTTCTGACTGATGTTTTGGTCACTTTTGAATGTTGGTGGTGCTTTCACACTCGTGGTAGCATGAGATGGACTCTACAACCCACACAAGTGGCTCAGGTAGTGCAGCTCATCCAGGATGGCACAGCAATGCGAGCTGTGGCAAGAAGATTTGCTGTGTCTGTCAGCGTAGTGTCCAGAGGCTGGAGGCGCTACCAGAAGACAGGCCAGTACACCAGGAGACGTGGAGGAGACCGTAGGAGGGCAACAACCCAGCAGCAGGACCGCTACCTCCGCCTTTGTGCAAGGAGGAACAGGAGGAGCACTGCCAGAGCCCTGCAAAATGACCTCCAGCAGGCCACAAATGTACATGTGTCTGCACAAACGGTTAGAAACCCGACTCCGTGAGGATGGTATGAGGGCCCAACGTCCACAGATGGGGGTTGTGCTCACAGCCCAACACCGTGCAGGACGCTTGGCATTTGCCAGAGAACACCAGGATTGTCAAATTCGCCACTGGCGCCCTGTGCTCTTCACAGATGAAAGCAGGTTCACACTGAGCACATGTGACAGACGTGACAGAGTCTGGAGACGCCGTGGAGAGCGATCTGCTGCCTGAACCATCCTTCAGCATGACCGGTTTGGCAGTGGGTCAGTAATGGTGTGGGGTGGCATTTCTTTGGAGGGCCACACAGCCCTCCATGTGCTCGCCAGAGGTAGCATGACTACCATTAGGTACTGAGATGAGATCCTCAGACCCCTTGTGAGACCATATGCTGGTGCGGTTGGCCCTGGGTTCCTCCTAATGCAGGACAATGCTAGACCTCATGTTTCTGGAGTGTGTCAGCAGTTCCTGCAAGATGATGGCATTGAAGCTATGGACTGGCCCGCTCGTTCCCCAGACCTAAATCCGATTGAGCACATCTGGAACATCATGTCTCGCTCCATCCACCGTCACGTTGCACCACAGACTGTCCAGGAGTTGGTGGATGCTTTAGTCCAGGTCTGGGAGGAGATCCCTCAGGAGACCGTCCGCCACCTCATCAGGAGCATGCCCAGGCGTTGTAGGGAGGTCATACAGGCACGTGGAGGCCACACACAATACTGAGCCTCATTTTGACTTGTTTTAAGGACATTACATCAGAGTTGGATCAGTCTGTAGTGTGTTTTTCCACTTTAATTTTATGTGTGACTTCAAATCCAGGCCTCCATTGGTTAATAAATTTGATTTCCACTGATGATTTTTGTGTGATTTTGTTGTCAGCACATTCAACTTTGTACAGAACAAAGTATTCAATGAGAATATTTCATTCATTCAGATCTAGGATATGTTATTTGAGTGTTCCCTTTATTTTTTTGAGCAGTGTATATAAAGTGTCTTTATAAAGTAAAATATCTAAGAGTTAATAAAACAGAATACAAATGGCTTACCAAATTTAAAAAAAGAAAATTCTGAATATCTAATAAAGAACCCAACACATAATATCCTTATCTTCCTTTGATACAGATGGGCTATTAAAGAGTTTCTTTATAAAGAACCTGAAGCAGAAGGAATGACAAAATATACATTTGTAAATAAATACTCAGTAAATTTATCAAGTTATCCTTTATTAATCCCTGCAGGGAATTTTTTTTTTCCCTGCATTTAACCAGATCCTCAATATTAGGATCAGGGGACCAGTTTCAGCTCTTGTAGTACATAATGCATTGGTCATGCAAACTGTGACGTCAATACATCACCATGACTGCTGGAGGCTCACTTGAAATGCTGCAGTCTTCTCCTAAGCAAAAGACACATTAGGAGAGAGAGGAGCTGTTAAAAAGAGTGGGTTTATGATTTTATTTATATAGGAGGGATGATTATGTTAACTCAGCCAAAATTTTGTATGGAAAAAGCTGAAGTGCAAAAGTTCACTCAGAGCCTTTAGCCATATCTCAAGGTCCTCCATTCTCTCAATATCTTAATTAAATAGGTTTGTTTGACCCAGTGATTTAAGTCAAACATTGCAGTCGCACACACATTGTACCCATGTTTTTGTTGGCTTCCATTTTCTGAGGCTCTCTATTAACTCAGACTGCAAACACATGCCTAAAAATATGCTTTAAAAGGCAATCATTGTAACTCTAAGACTTGATTGGAAGTCATATTTTAGTTTTCAGTAACAGTTCTAAATATACTGATAAGAGCACTGCAAGCTAGAGTTGCTAGGGGCCAATTCACTTTTTTTTTTTAAGGGTTCCAGATTGCCAACAGGTAAATAAATATAAGCCGAAAAACAAAGGCAGTGACCTACTTTAGAAACTTTTGAATAAAAACAAACAGTAAAATGTTAGTAGTTTAATAAGGTTGTGATGTGATGCATACCCTTAGCATCTCAAGGATTTAAAATGTTTTATTCCCCTCCCTCTGTCTAGACGGTGGTTCTCCATCCAAAACAGTCAGCTGGTCTATCAGAAGAAGCTTAAGGCAAGTCCACATATCTATCTCAAGATGTCAGCTTTCCTCGGGAGCAGTGTGGCCTCTGAGAGGTTTAAGTGGAGCTGGAATGTTGTGTATTGTGATCTACTCTAAATTGTGTGTTTTTTTTTTTTGTTGTTTTTTTTTTTAAAGACACCCCAGCATCAAGTAGGTCATAGAAAAAAAAAACCTCAAAGCTGCTGTGTCAGTTTCAGACTGAATATTTAACCTCTCAGATCTCACATTACCCTCAGGGGAAGCAGACAGCTGGTCAGGAAAATTGTATAATCTGGGAGGAAAACCAGTGTTTTCTCTGTGTTGACAATAGCAGGAATGACAAAGTATTTTTTGTGTTGTCAGGATTCTTTGACGGTGGTGGTGGAAGACCTCCGTCTATGCTCTGTTAAACCATGCGAGGACATCGAGAGGAGGTTCTGCTTTGAGGTCGTGTCCCCCTCCAAGTAAGGCACAATGCCATGATAATTACAAATGTTAGCCATGCTGGCAGCAGTGGCTCAAATCACTATGGTTCAGTGTGACTGTGGTGACTTTTCCCCTAAAGCCACTACCAGGTCAAAGTGCGTCTATTTCCAATCAGCGTCATCTGTATTTGTCTAGTGATAATCATAGACTGTTTATAAACAATGGATGTAGCCAAGCAGCCCATTGGTTTCTGCAACATAGTATTTTAGCTGCCACCACATTGTTTTTTGTTTTGTTTTTTTTATATATTTTATTTTTACCATCAGAAGGTGCTGCAGATTAGTGAGAATCTGAGACTGAAAAAAGAAAATGACTACTGAAAGCAACTGAAAGCTGTCATAATTTTGAAAGCTCGTTTTTCACCATTGATTTTTTTTTTTTTTTTGGCCACCCATAAGTCAAAATGTCAGGTTAATATTTCAAGATAGAAATTTTGAGATAACTTTAATTTGTGATTTTCCTCTGGTAATTTCTTTTTCAGTGGCAGAGACAGGCTTCTATACATAATAACTGAAACATAACTTTTTATTCAATAGTAATTCCCACTAAAACTTGTGTGAATATATATAAAGTTGTAATTAGTTTAGCATACTAACTGTTTCTTTCATGTTGCATGTTAATACAGGAAACTAGATTTAGCATATTAATATAGAAGCTTGTTTCCACCACTGGGGGAAAAATTGCCAGGCAGAGTTGAGTTGAAATTTCAAGTTCTCAAAATTTTGACTCACTAAGTATCTAGAAACTTGCTTCTGAGTAAGATGAAATTTTCGAGATACCGAACTCTTAAGTTGAAATTTTGAGGTGAGTAAAGGTTTCGACTTATTAAGCATCTTAAAATTCTGACCTAGTTTCAAGATGCTCAACTTGAAATTTTTAGTTAGTTCAAATTTTGAGAAACTAACCCAAAATTTGGATTTAGGGACACCATTTTTTTCGCGCTCAGCAGCAGAAATCAAGCTTCAGTATATTAGCTTTTAACTCAAATCAGTGCTGTGCCCAAGCACAGTGTCACAGAGTAGCTGGCTTGTTTTACTTTTTTTTTTTAAATCTGTGCTTTAGGTGATCATAAATATACTACAATAATCT
Source organism: Archocentrus centrarchus (assembly GCF_007364275.1). Classification (NCBI taxonomy): domain Eukaryota; kingdom Metazoa; phylum Chordata; class Actinopteri; order Cichliformes; family Cichlidae; genus Archocentrus; species Archocentrus centrarchus. Next base: position 7,903,964 of record NC_044352.1, on the reverse strand, counting down.
TTTTTTCTGATTCATGAATATAATTGTGATCGTCTTTCAGGAGCTGTATGCTTCAGGCAGAGTCTGAGAAGTTAAGACAAGCGTGGATTCAGGCAGTTCAAGCTAGCATTGCTTCAGCCTACAGAGAGAGTCCAGACACATACTACATAGAGGTGAGTCATAATTCATAGGAAAAAAAAATGCTTATGAGATATTTTCTCCCTCGTTATGTCCCTTTTCCTTCAAATATGGTACCTTTTATTCCACTATAATTTATCTGGCACCTGTAGTTGCTTTATGATCAAAATATGCTGCTTTGATACAGACTAAATACCTGGTATGCAAAAAAAAAATTTGACTTTGTGAAATGAGCTTTCCTGCTAGGAGATAAATGAGAAATATATATTAAAAAGAACCTTTTGTTTTAAAGAAAAACAAAAAGGACTTGATTGTCCTTTGATTGTCTCCAGACTGCCACAGTTTGGTAGAACAATTATCCAAAGCCAAAATTGGCATTTTCTGATAGCATAGGATTAGAGATTAGAGGTTTTTTTTGTTTTGTTTGTTTTTTTAACCTTATCTTACCGTAAAGCCTGGAAACAGAAAGAGCAGACATGCTATATCCCATTGTAGCAAATATTCCTACTAGGATGTCTAAACTTGCTCTGTAACAAGTTTTATCTCATTTGTTTAATCTGTAAACAAATGATACTTTGTTTTCACTAAAATTTACTGAACACTACAGATGCAGAGCATGCTTTCAGTCCTAACTGATAAGATTTGTGTTTACATTTAGCATCTGGACAGAACAGCCTCTCCATCCACCAGCAGCATCGATTCAGCCAGCGAGCCGCGGGAGCGCAGTGCCCGAGGTGAGACCATCCTGCATCGGATCCAGTGTCTGCCGGGGAACGAGCAGTGCTGCGACTGTGGCCAGGCCGACCCTCGCTGGGCCTCAATCAACCTGGGCATCCTGCTGTGCATCGAGTGCTCTGGCATCCACAGGTACAAAAAAAAAAAAAAAAATCTGCTTTTAGATCCAAAAAGGCATTTACTGAACTACAGTGTGCAGTTCAAGCACAATTTAGAGGTTTTGTACTCGAAAGATTATTCAAATTAAAGATTAATCAGATTATTCTCCATGTCAAGACATTATGCAGAGATCAACACCTGGAGGTCAAGGTTGTATAATTATTAAATCTTTGTTTTTCATGTGACAGCAAACAGGTTTAATACAGTTCGATGGACTTTTTTGCCTCGCTAGGCGGTGCTGTTGTTTCTTAATATAATGACTTGTTTAAAGTTTCAGGGAGTCTCCCACTGTTGCATTAAAGGGAAGGTCACATATACTCGTATTTACCCCCCAGTGACGGTCAGAAAACCAGAAGATGATTTTAAAAGCAGCCTTACAGTGTCAAACTGCACAAGATGCACGAGAATCTGTAGAGCGGACGTAAAGGATCTGAGTGTTTCCCCCAAACCTGCCTCGTGCTGCGTGGTGGCTGCTGGCTCTGAGGACAGGAAGAGGTGCCAGCCGTCTGTTACTTTGTGCTGCTAAAGTTGGGAGAGCACGTTCTGCCACACACGCTGCTGATGGATTAAAGTGCAGTACACCACTTATTGGATCAGTCGGGCTTTGATTGAGAGTTCTCATTGAGTGAAGAAGCCATTGAATAGCAGTGAATTCAGTGCTGGATATGATGTAATGCAGCTGAATGGAGGTACCATGTTTGCAGATAAACACCTCCTTTGCACTTGTTTTATTACATCACACTGTGGCGTCATTGAGGTTCGTTTTCAGCCGTCCGATCCCTCGGGTGTTCTGTGTTTGTTTTGAAGCTGCAGTTTTCACCGCTTATGTAATCTCAAATCCCATCCCTCTGTGTGTGTGTGTGCCCACCTGTTGAATATTCATGCTCCTTCTTTGGACTCGTCTTCTCACAGTGAGATCAAACATGGCCTCTTGTGGCTCAGTGCAGTTTTTTTCTAATGTGCAACAGTTGCCTGGATACCAGACAGTGATTTGCATGACATTAGGAGCCCGGGCTTCAAATCAGGTCACTACACAATGCCATGGTGCATCTTTTCATATTAGAAGAATACTGGAACTGCTTTTTGTTTTCTTGAGTTGGACGCCATCTGCTGCATTACAGTCAAAACAAAGTTAAATTCTTCAATATTTACTACTAATAAATAGTTTGACCAAACATCAACAGCCTGGACTCAGAATGTGTTTCTGTTGCAGGAGTCTTGGAGTTCACTGCTCGAAGGTGCGCTCACTCACGCTGGACTCCTGGGAACCAGAATTATTGAAGGTACTGTTAGCCTCAGCTAATGAGTTGTTAATGCGTTACTCGAATAAGTTGATGATAGGGAAAAAAAAAAAAAAATACCAGTACCAGTCAAAAGTTTGGACACACTTACCCATTCATTTGAATGGTTCATAGCTCAAAATAATCCTTTTTCATCTTATACTGTCTGATACAATCATTTTAGCTCATTTCACTCTTTTAAGCCATCTCTATTCTGATTGGCTACCCCTTGCAAACAAAAGATCTAAACAACAAATGGGTGGGGCTTTTGCTGATCATAGCCAGAGCTGTGCACCTGAGATGACTAAATTTGGACAAATGACATCTTAAATTATGTTAGCTTATTTATTCCCTGTTCTTTGAAGGAGCAAATTTACATCATGTGCTAAAATTAGCATTTCTCCTGACCAAGAAATAGTCCAATAAATACATAACCCCCTTTAAAAACCACAAGTTGTAGCTTCTTTGGTTTGTTTTGTTAGTTAATGAGCTGTTAGGTGGAAATATTTACCTCTGGATAACACCAAAGTAGCAGTTTCCCTTTGCCAGCTTAGCATAAAAACTATAATCTTTTAGCTCAAAATTTATATTGTGCAAGCAGACATGAGATTGACCTGGGTCTTCTCAGGTAACTCTGCAAGGAAGCAGAAAAGACTAATATTTCCTAAAATATTAAACTATTGCTTTAAGTTCCCTTTCACTATCATCATATTTCCTCATAGTTGATGTGTGAGCTCGGAAACAGCGTCATCAACCACATCTATGAAGGCTCATGCAAAGAAAAAGGTCTGAAGAAACCATTACCGTCCAGCTCAAGGTAAGAACTAATAAAGCTCAGCTAATCTGATACATAAATACGTGACTTTTGAGGCACTAACATCAAACGTCATATGTGGTATTTTTCCGTTCAGGCAAGAAAAAGAGGCCTGGATTAAGGCAAAATATGTAGAGAAGAAGTTCCTAAAGAAGCTGGGCTCCACAGAGATACTCATCAATGGAGAGAGGAAGTCAGAGCGGCGGTGGAGCGTCAAGAAGTGTCGGAGACACAACAGTGCTACCACAGTACCCAAAACACGGCGAAGATACCGACAGGAGCCTGGAAACACCTCCCCCTCCACCCTCTCCTCAGGTACATCAAGTGAAATGGGACTTGGTGGAGGCACTGGAGCATCAGGCCTCAAAAAGTCACATATGCAGTTTAGTGATGTAGTTTTCCAGTGTTTTTGATGCAAAATAAAACACTAATATTTAGAATGGGCCATATGATCATATAAAAGCTGTCTCTCTGTTTGTCTCACAGCAGCTGCTAAGTTCAGACGAGAATCTCTGTTCTGTCCTGATGAGCTGGACTCCCTCTTCTCCTACTTTGATACGGGGTCTGGGCCTCGAAGTAAGCAACTCGCTAGTCTGACACTTCGTGCACCCACACCTTTTTAACCATAGGCCCAGACACATTTTAAAGCATGTGAATACAGAGCTTGGATTGTGCGTTCACCCTTGCATGTGCCTTTAAAATGACACTAATCAGCCTGAAAGAGACAGCTGTGACTAATGTGTCCATGTTGTGGCGCCTCCCGGTCCGGCAGGTCTGAGCAGCGACAGCGGGTTGGGAGGCAGCACAGACGGCAGCACAGACATCCTGGTGTTTGGCTCAGTGGTGGACAGCGTCACAGAGGAAGGTAAGTCCAGTGGAGGAATTAGTCTAAGAAACTGTTTTTATGGTTTGTGTATGCTATTGCTGAGTTTTGTTACGCTCTCCTCAGAGTGTGAGGTGTCCGAGGACTCGAGCGGCGAGGCCGAGCTGGAGGCCGAGCCAGAGATGTCAGACCCAGAGGACACGAGGGATCTTCATCCTGGAGCGCTGCTCTATAAAGCCTCAAAAGCTCGCAACCTTCCCGTCATGGCTGAAGCATTAGCTCATGGGGCTGATGTCAATTTAGTAAACGAGGAAGATGAAGGAAAGACTCCCCTCATACAGGCTGTGATCGGGGTGAGTCAGTTGACTGAACATGTCTGGAAACTTCACATTGTTCTTTCATTAGATAAAAAATACAGATTATGACTTACACCAATATAAATATCCTTTCACTTCCACTTTTAGGGTTCATTGATCGCCTGTGAGTTTCTGCTCCAGAATGCTGCTGATGTCAACCAAAGAGACGCAAAAGGGAGGGGGCCGCTGCATCATGCCACGTATCTGGGACACACAGGGTGAGTCATGAGGAGTTTTACTCTCCCCACTGTGTTTCTAACCACTTCACACATCAGGATCAGAAATACTTTATTGATTCCAGAGGGAAATTTCGGATGGTTTCTAGTTTAGTAAAGCGAGCTTTGTCGGAGGGATGCTAAGCTAGTCCAGCACAAGGCTCATTGTGCTGGAAATGTATTTAAATGGGTCCACGAGGATGTCTGCATGCCTACCTGTTTTTGTGATTACAAAACTACAAAAACATTACATTATAATGCACCAACTATACATTCCTGGCCTATGACAGGAATGACTACTCAGCCGTCGGGTCTCCAGCTGTCCATGTCTGCAATATAAGCAATTGGCCCGCTTCTTCATGAACAGCTGTGATTTTAAACACTCCTTTGAGCAAATTTCAAAACTTGAAATTCTTCTTTGAATAACAGTTATATGGTTTTCCTTTGTCTTTCCAGGCAGGTGTGTTTATTCCTCAAACGGGGAGCTACACAGAACGATGGTGACGAGGATGGCCAGGATCCTCTGAGTATAGCTGTGCAGCAAGCCAACGCAGATATCGTCACGCTGTATGTTATTTTGCATATGTGCTGTAGATTTGATGAAGTTTTCTTCAAATATTTAACATTCTGTTTCTCCTCTCTTTGATTTCTCATCTTTTCCTTCAGGCTGCGTCTGGCCCGGATGAACGATGAGATGCGGGAGTCAGAAGGACCCTTTGGACAGCCAGGTCAATACCCAATCAGCAGCCCTACTGAGCAGCAGTATAAGAAATGCATTCAGGAGTTTATCTGTCTCAATATAGCAGCTTCCTAATAATCGAGTGAGGTTGAACCAGTGCAGTCGGTGCCATTAGATGAATGACAACACATGCTTGGAGATCTTAGGCTTTATGGTCGTCTAATGGAGTCCTTTCACCACCAGATTTTCTTGTTCTCTACATATTCCTCTCCACAAACCTGGCAGCAGTCAGCTCCCCTCTCAGGATCAAACAGGAACTCAGTGTTCTTAATCCACGCTAACGATGTCAGATTGGACCAAAAACAAATAAATTAGCGAGGTGTTGGTCAGCAGAAAAATCACTGCCAGGGAACTTAACCTCTTTATTGTTATTATAATCATTATCAGGCAAGGAATGGACCACAAACATCATCAGCAGAGTGTTTGGGACCAATCTAGCCCTTTGTTTGAGGGTTTCAGAGGGTACAGGGAGTTCTGAACTAAACAACCAAAAAGTAATAGGTTTCATTTCATCATGTGGCTGGGGTGTTTGTTTTGTGTTATGTAATGCTACCCCAGGCACATAGGTGTCATATGTAGAAATTATGCCATGTCACAATGGTGATAGTGATGAGCTAAGCTGATAAAACATTGGGATATCTGTAGTTTGTCAGTGTGGTATATTTTTCTAGAACGTTGGTCTTGTGGTTCTTTGGGTTATGCTAACTTTATATATATATATACACACACACACACACACACACACACACACACACACACACACACACACAACCTTTTGTTGATGATGTTCCAGGAAATTAGTTGTTTAAAACAACGTACAGTAGAACAAAAGATGTGGGGTCCCTGGAGCTTTTCAAAAACTTAAATAATTCATTTGAAATTTTTTTGTTAAAATGCGTGAAACAACCACTTTATTAAATGTGGGCTCTCCATCTGGGAATACTTACCAACCAATCTGTTGGTCATCCAAAAGCTTTACCTGTGCTCCCACACTTTAGGATGTTTAACACAATGCAACTGACCCCCACCCTGAGCCTTAAAACTCCAGTATTAGGAAATCACCACCCTGTCCACTTGGCTGGCCAAGCTTATTGTATAAACAATTTAAGTGGCATAAAATTTTGGGTTTCTAGGACCCTCATGGAAACCATCAGTGGCATTCAGGGTCAAGACAACAAGCCACAACTAGAGTCTTCTGATTTGAATAATGATCATAATTTACAAAATGAACCACCACAAGAGCGTATGACCTGAAACTATAGTTTTAACCCACGAAGCCATCAGAAAAATATTTAAGGTTACAGAATAAAAGGTCAGTACTGTTCTCCACAGACTTCTAAAAGCTACATACAATTTTGATACACCATATGTGGTACTGTAGCTTAGCATCTTATGGCAGAAACCTCCAGCTCTACAATGTGATGTACTACACAGAAAGCTCTCCACAGCCTGACATTATGTAAATGGATGGAGATACAAGTTTTAAGGTTTACCAGCAAGATGTCCCAGATTAAGATATTTAATGGAGTTAGGAAAGTAGCTGCTACAGGCAGCTAATTTGTATTCATTTATGTTGAAGACCAGCAATATGTGTAAAAATACATATTTTTAAAGTTAGCATAACACAAAGAGCCACTGTAGCCACCTTAATAGGAAATAGATTCAATTCTAAAGTAAAATTAAAGAAAATTTTCAGCTATGAAAATCAAGAGGGGAAAACCCTTCTGGAGCCAGTGACATGCTTGTTTCCCAGTAGTTTTAAAAAAAAAAATCACTGACAGCCACAGGGTGCTGCAGTTTTCAACTAAATCCATTTAAAAAAAAAAAAAAGAAAAAAAAAATGTATCAACCTGTGAAACAAACTGAGGAACTATTTATTTAAATAACATGATGGTTATGAAGAGAACCGGTGAAGCTGCAATAACTGACAGAGTAAATGACCTGAGAATCATTTCTGTGTATTGACTGAACGATTAAGTATAGCTTTTATTTTTCATTAAAAGCAAAATGATGCACTTTTTTTTTCTTGCCAACAATGATTCAAATTTTTTTTTTTCTTTTAAGTATGATAGGACTCTCAGAGCCATAGTGCAATGACTATTTCAGTGCAGATAATCAGCTTTTTTTTTTTTGTATTATGCCCAACGGCAAGGCAGATGGTATTTTTTTAAGCTGGATATAGATTTTATTTTTGGCTGAACACTTACACAGTACCAATAATATGTTCTCAATATGATATAAAGTCACTTGTTGGTAGGAGTTATTCTGCAGAAGAAACTGCACTGGAAGGTTTTTGATAAGTCACTCCTAACTACCGTGTTACTGTACATATAGTATTTGTATGTTAAAATGTTTATGGTAATCAGATGTATCACAATTAGGCCTATGTTGTTTTTGTTTGTTCGTTTATAATGCATGGGTGGCTGTTACCCAGGTCCTCTGAAGCCCAGTTGCTTATTTTTAAACTTCTGTACCCAATGTACATGAATATTTAACATTGAGTATTGTTGAAAAATGTTAATATCCATATTATTTACTACCAAATAACAGTGCATGAGATTCATGGCAGAAATCCATTAACGCAAACACACTGAGCACCCTCTCCTGCAGTCTCCTGTTATCTGCACGACAATGATAGTAAACCTGGCAGATCACAACTTTTTTTGACCACTTGGTAGCTTGCAGATAGTGGCATTGTGTTATCTGAAGTCTACATAAAAATACTGGCGAATTCCCAAAGATCTTGTCCTTCAGATGCTATAGACTGTTTGGATTTAAGTAAAACCAAAGAAAGCCAACAGTTAAAGAGTGCCAGTGAGCGCTTTTATTTATTTTTATTTATTTATTTATTTTTTATTTCATTGTCAGAAACTCTTTGACACTATGGGATTGTCTAAAAACTTAGTCATAGGGAGAATGGCAGATGCTTATAAAAGTTTTTGGGGGATTTTTTTATAAAAATTATTTGATTTCAAACTCAGTATGTCATTTTTATATTGCGTAAATTCCATGACACGAGTGAAACGACTAACTTCTAAAACTGTACTAATCATAAAAAAAGGGTACATTGTCTAATTATTTTCGAACCAAAAACTCTAGCTATGTTACATTAGTCTAATCAAGCTAACATTAGCTTGTTAGACCAATGTATAGTGTTAAGGTAGGTGTCATTATTCAGACTGTCCTAATATGAATTTGGTGTTGAAAATCTTTCAACTATTAGTCTAGTCTAAACAATTTAACATTGGCTTGAACAAGTTAAACATATGTTACTGTTAAAATGGTAATACAGTATGTTTGGGCTAAAAAGCGTTAGCCTAAAAAAAATGCTAAATATGTATTAAATGTATATTAAGTAATACACCACTTGTTTGGGCTAATCTAACATGAGCCTAAGTGAGCTAATGTTAGTCTAAACAAGCTAAACGTTTACTGCACATACAATAATACACAGCTTTGGCGTAAAATTTTCCTCGTTTCCTTCTTTGTGACACTTTATATAGCGCAAAACCACAACAAATACTCACCTCAAGGCACATTATATTGTAAGGTATAGGCCAGGGGTCAGCAACCTTTAACACTCAAAGAGCCATTTGAATTCAGTTTCCACGGAAAAGAAAACACAGAGCCACAAATACTACTGGAAGCCAATAGCGGCTACCGTGAGTGACACATGTATTAAACAAAAATAAATAAATAAAATGATTTTATTTTAATATTAAGATCACAAAAATGTTCCAATTTAGAACTACAACAAAAAAAAAAAAAAACTGACTAAAATAAAATGCACTTCAATTGGATACTTATAATTTACTTCTGCAAGCGGCACAGGGCCGCAGCATAAGCCTGAAAGAGCCACATGAGGCTCCGGAGCTGCGGGTTCCCAACCCCTAGTATAGGACATACAATAATTACAAGGCTAAGCACCAAAAACTATCCACCAGCCTTTTAATTGCTAACTTGTCACTGTGCCCCCCCCCCTTTTCTTTTTTTTTTAAAACTACAATTAGTGCATGATTGTGTTATTGCTTTGTATTTCTGGTACCAAAATAATGCCGACATCAAGGACACTAAAGAAAAATTTAGAATTATTTTTTTTTTTTTAAACATAATTTCGTTTTGGTGTTTTTTTGTCACCAAAGTGTCGGGTCTCAGGACATCCTTAGGACGATCTGCTATTGCCAACAGCTATTGGTTTAACCCCTTTGAGTGAACTCAGTGTGGCGAAATTATTTTGCTACAAATGAAACCATTTTCGGACCCCACTAACCTTCCTAATAATTTCTGTACAGTTCCACTCTTGTAATTTGCCAGTTAAATGTTTTTAAAAGAAGCACTGACAGGAAGAGTAGCTCGCTCTTTTCCTCCTCCTTTCTCGTTTCTGATGGATTCAAAGCACTTTGAAAACATGCCGTCCCTTAGCCTTTTCTTTCTTCGTGCAGTACGTGGCATCAACAGCTGTTGGCCCCACACAACCACTTTCCAAAAGTTCTCAGTTTTAACGAGATGAATGATGTCGTGACTGACAAAACAATCATTAGCATTAAGCCATTAAAGGATTACATGTTGTACAGCTCAGTGTGTCTACAGTGACTGTTGTGTATATAAACTCAAAGACTATTAACACTTCTGACAGTCCATTTCTAACCTTCTTGTACTTTTTCCTCTCTTGACTGTTATCTGTACAATTTTGTTGAATATTGTGAGAATATGCATCTCTGAATTTACAGTACTTGCGCATATTAACACTAACTGCTACCTGTGTTTTCCTCCTGGTGTCTTCTGATATTGAAAATAAACAGAAGGTGTGACTAAACACTAACCTCTCCCTTTCTTCTGTGCTTCATGTTCATTTCTTCTGTGCTTTAACAACCTTTCACTAACTTTACCGAAGACTAGTAACTCACATACGAAACCACCGAACAATTATCTGATTTCTATTGCATGCAACTAATATATTATGTGAATTAGAAAAGAAATTAGAAAAGGATTTTTTTTTTTTTTTTTGATGAACAAATTAAACTGAATGCTATGGAAGCTTGTTTCAACCACTGAAGAATTTTTATTTATTTTGCTGTCCATAATTGAAAATTTAAGGTTAGCATCTCAAAATTTTGACTTTTGTAAATTTCAAGTTGGGCAACTTGAATGTTCAACTTATTCAAAAGTAACTTGAAATTTTGAGATAAAAATTTGACTTAGCTTTTTGACTTTTTTAATCCAGTGGCAGAAACAAGTTTCCATAGTATGCACTTTAGGTATTTAATAACTTAGTAAGGAATAATGTAAGATTTGTATAGCAACCTATTATGGACCTATTATGTCAGTTTAAAAGGCTATTCTTAGACTCCATTAGATAATTTTGCATGATTCACAATCCCAAATAATCCTTATTCATCTTAGATTGGTTCTTGATGAATCACCTCAGTTCAACCACTGTTTGAAACGAGCTGTTTTTGCTCTTCACCTTTTGAGACAACTTATAGGCTCCCTAAGTTTGAACAGCAATGGGTCGGGCTTCCGGTCTTAGCTAGAGCTAAGAGACGACCATATACTTGAAATCCTAAAAAAAATTAAACTGAAAAAGCTCATCAGACTAGACAATGTCATCCAATCTTCTATTGTCCAATTTTAATGAGCCTGTGTGAATGGTCACCTCAGTTTCCTGTTCTTAATTGACAGGCGTGGCACCCGGTGTGCTCTTTTGTTGCTGTAGCCCAACTTCTTCAAGGTTAGATATGGTGTGCATTCAGAGATGCTCTTCTACATACCTTGGCTGTAATGAATGATTATTTGAGTTACCATTGCCTTTCTAACAGCTCACAGCAGTCTGGCCATTCTCCTCTGGCTTCTGATATCAGCAAGGCCCAAAGAACTGCCACTCACTGGATATTTGCTCTTTTTGCAACCAGCATCTGCAAACCCTAGAGATGGTTGTGTGGAAAAATCTCAATAGATCAGCAGTTACTGAAATACTCAGACCAGCCCGTCTGACACCAACAACCAGGCCACATTCAAAGCCACTTAAAAAAAAAAAAAAAAAAAAAAAAAAAAAAAACCTCTCTTCATTCTGATGCTCGGTTTGAAGTTCAACAAGTTGTCTTGACCATGTCAAAATGTGCCGAATTACTGCCACGCGATTGGCTGGTTAGACATTTGCATGAATGAGCGGCTGAACAGCTGCCCCTAATAAAGTGGCCTCTGAGGGTAGCTCTTATAAATCCTTCTGCAGATTATTTCAGGAAAAAGGGGCAGAATGTTTAAAAGCTCAGGGAACAAGCATTTGTAAGATGTTATGAGAGTGAAGGTCATTCACAATCATTCATTTCTATAGAAAAAAACATACAGAAATGGTCACTCAGCAGCAATTTCCACAGGTAGTAATGAAACAAAGCAGAGTGGTGTACACACGTCAAAGCACAGCAGCTTCTTCAGAGCCTGGTCAAAGTCAGTTAGAAACCTCCATATCTACGAGAAGCCTCGAACTCTGACTCACTCAGAAACAAGCTGGGAAAACCAGGAATTTTCTTAATTTTCTGAGCCTGGCAGCTCTCATGGACACAAAAGACTTCAGTTGCTTTTGTTGTGGTGGTAGCAGTGGTGGGCTCAGCAGTCGCCATGACAACGGCAAAAGTAGAGGCTCAGTATTTGGAAAGTTGAAGGAGGGGAAGCTTCATGGCGCCTCGGCCTTTCATTCAGAAGCCTCCTCTGTTGTTTCCTTCCTAACTTTCATTTAAAAACATGTTTTGGCTCTTCAAAGAGCTTCAGGTCTCAGGCTGTGGTTTTCATCGTCATTTCCTGTCATGCCCCCCCTTCTCTTTCTTCAGCAGGAGATGCCACGTACCTTGACATCTTCCGAGAATTTTCCCACATGGCTTCCCACAACCCGGAGAAGCTGAAAAGAAGGAGTTTGCACTTCCGACACTCCTTCAGGTAGTCCTCCAAGATTTCAGAGAGGGAGAAAATACTTGAAAAATGCAGCTTTCCATACAGTCGCCACAGCTGGATTTCAGTGAGAACTAACTGAGGAGAAGCCTGATGCTGATGCTAAATTCATCTATTACAGTGTACTATACCATCTGCTTTATTCCACAGAAAACTCTACAAAAAAAAAAAAAAAAAGTCACATTAAAAGTGCATGAAAGTGAGGAAATGACTGCATTTTAGCTCAGAACTTTTATTTTGATAGTACTTTGTTCTATGGGGATCTGCTGGTCTTTTCCTCTTAAATGTGTTAGATGAGCACTTGTTTTGCATAAACCATTTGTTTGCTGATTCATTACATCAATAATTTACAGTATGTTTTTTTTTCTGTATATGTACTGCATGCATGTACTCCCACTATATTTCAAAGATAAGAAGTGTAATATCATTAGTTATTACCATATTGATAAGCAGTTTTTTTTTTTTTTTTTTACCTGTTTATTTCATTTTTGTTTATTGCATCGACTATGCTGGTGTAGTCGTGGTGATATATTTTTGTCTGCTGTGGCGTACCACTATGAAATGCAGTGTTTCCGTTACTGTAAACATGTTATAGAGACAAAAATAAAAATGCTAATATATCTGATGGATGGAAATAAACGTTTCTTGTTTGACTCGCACCCCTTTCCTCATGGATAAGACAACAGCACCCCCTTATGTTGAAATGTGTGCATTAAAAGTCCCCTTTTGGGAAATACTACACAATTAGTTGATCTTATGATTTAAGGGAATTATTTAAATGGGGTGTCATGAAACAAGCTTTTTTTTTTGGTTGATTCAAATCTGAAAAAAATATTTGCTTTTAGATCTACAATATTTCTGCTAATATTTTCAAAGTTTTTATTTCATTTAAACCTATTTTAAAAATCAGGTAAATATGATGTTTACAGCCCTCCTTCCATGGAAAACTTGGCAAGGACAGCAGCATCACAAGTTTCAATTAGGAGAACATTAAATAATGCTTTAAAAAATTAAAATTAATAAGGGACCAGAGGATAAAATGTGATCTTAAATGTATAATCAAATGGTCCACAGAAATATGGAGGACCATAAGTGTCAAACAGCAATTACATTTTTCATTAATATTTAATAAAATCAAATCAATTACAACACAATTATTTTGTATGTTGGTGTTTTATATTTTCATAAGTAATGAAATCCATAGATGAATGATAAGAGGAATTAAAACTTTTTTGATATTAATTCATCAATAAATTATTTGATTTTAAAAAGGTCTTTACAAAAACATTAAGCAGTCATAGGTTAGAAAAATGTATTTATGAAATTATAAATAAGGAATGGAACTTTAAAATCATTTTAAAATGTTATCTAAAAGGTAAAATACTGAAATAACAATACCTTATTTCCATGGTAAATGTGGTCCATCCATATACTGTTAAAAGAAAAAAGTAGACAAACTGTAAACAAAGAATTAAAAAAAAAAAAAAATGAATAACTATAATAATAGCCAGTTATGATAATGCTAGTGCCCTCTGCTGGCAGAAGTGTGGACAGAGACTTTTCCCACATATTTTGGGAATGCCCTATGATAAAAGTCTACTGGGAGAGGGAAAATATTAAACTTCAACACAACCATGGAAGTTTACCGTTTAGTTCTGGATGATTTAAACCTTGCTGCTGAGACTGATACAATATGTGTTACGAGCCCTTGTGTTAATTGCTCATAAAGTTATTACTGCAAACTTACTGCCACTTAGGTCTTCATACACAGAATGCACACAGATTTACATTAGATATTAATCTCACATTGATGATTTTTCAATAGCTTCCATGTCATCAATTATATAATATATATGACAGCTTATAATGATAATATCATTATCCAGCAGATGCATTGCATTATAGAGGGTGAGAGCATGAGCTATGAAATATTTCCTGTATCCATTCTTGTAGTAGCAGAGCTGAATCAGTCTGCTGGACAAGGTGCTCCACTGCCTGTCCAGTAAGTGGTGCAGAGGGCAGTCAGGATTACCCATAATGGATGATAGTTTGTTCAGTGACCTGCTCTCCACCACAGCTCTAAGAATGTCCGGTTTGCAGCCAGTCAGAGCCAGCCTTCCTGATCCGCTTGGCCCATGCTGCTCCCCCAGGAGGCCACAGCAAAGTACACTGAGCTTGCCACAACTGTTAGAAAATCTCCATTATTTTGCTGCACATATTGAAGGATCTCAGCTTCCTTAGGAAATACAGCCTGCTCATCTCCTCCTTGTATGCAGCCTCTCTCAGTGTTGGGTCTTCCAGTTCAGCCTGTTGTCGATGTGGATGCCTAGGTACTTGCACTCTTCCACCACATCAGCATCCTGTCCCAGAAGAGACGAGTTGTGTAGATTGGCAACATAGTAACAGCTGGTGAGTATAACCTTCTTTGATTTCTCATGTGCATTTAACACAATTCAGCAACTACTGAGAGAGAAGCTACAGTAAATGCCAGTAAACACATCCACCATCTCACACATGCCTGACAGGCCACAGTGCGTGAGACCGGGCAGAGCTCTTTCTGATTTAGTGATGTGCAGTACTGCAGCTCCACAGGGGACGGTGGTGTCTCTGTTCCTGTTCATCCTGAACACCTCAGACTTTCGTACAACTCGGTCAGTACAGAGCACTGGTGGGTGATTTTGCGGACTGGTCTGGGAGGAATTATCCGCTTCTGAATATGAAGCCCAGAAAGAAGGTGTGTATTGCTAAGGTTTGCAACCAGGACACTGCTGCAAAGGAGGTTTATAATCTCCAGACTCGTATTTTCCAGTTTAAATAAAAGGTTAAATAAATAAAATTTGAAAAGAGACGACAACTACTTTTTTCCCTTTCCAATATCACATTAAAATTATTCAAATGTAGTTAATCACAGGGTTAATTATCAGAGCATCAGCTCGGTGAAATAAAGATCGGAAAATAACGAGGAGTGAGATACGCAAGAAAGATACAGACGATCTTTGACTGCAGCCGTTGACGTCTGTCACGTCTCGCCGTCGGATACGTCAACAGGACAGGAAGTGTAGGGAGCAGACGGTCCATGATGATGGAGCTCAGTCCGGGAGTCGGCGCTCATCATGATGTTATCTGACGTTTCGAGAGACACGACGCGCGTTATTACGCTTGCTTGTCGCGCGATGTGAGGCAGGGGATCGGAGTCAGGTATGACTCGGATGCTCGTGGAAAAGCTAGCTGGCTGTTAGCTCGGTTAGCTCTGATCCTTCCAGCTCCGAGCAGGCAGCGCGCAGCTCCGCCGACCCGCCGCCGCTGCTGCAGCACCACACGGAGCCCGGGGAGAAGATGACGAGGCCTTAATTAATGTCCGACAGGCGACGGTGTGCAGAGTCAGCAGATACAGGTACTGTCAGTCAGGTTTGGGTTTACTTACTGCCAGTTAGCGGAAATAATGCACGGCATAATGTCTAGGTTAGGGGTGGGGGGTAGATGGAGACCCAGCTAGATGGTTTATATGAGGTTAAAACGCTGGAATCATGCTCTTTTTTTGTTAAAAAGAAAATACAAGGCGTCACAAATCGGAATAACAAATAGTAAACAGTATCTAGCTCAGTTCGGGTTTCTATCACAAGATGTAGTCAGTCTGGATCGATAAAATGCTGTGATTTGTCATTTTGTTGCCTTAAAACAAATAAGAGTTTCATACAAGAAAGTCTAACAGCATTTCACAATATGTGAGAAAATTACTCAGAATTTCCTTTAACCAGCTCAGTCAGAGATTATCAGAATAAAATAGTGCTAGTAATCCCATGAGTCTAAAGCTTTACTCTGCTGTAAACACTTACCTTTCCACAGCTGTTTGATACTCGTGGCTCTGTATGATGTGTGGTCAGAGGCACACAGCTCTAGTTGTGAGCCCAGAAGCTCCACCCACCTTATGTTTGAGGGGCCTCCAATCAGAAGAAAGTTGCCTTAACGAGCCACCAGCTTGTATGGGCTTAAGGTCCAGTGAATCGTGGGAAGCTACTCTAGTAAAATCCAAGAATAAAATTATGGAGTTGGAAATGAGTTTAATGAGGTCCACTTTTTTTTTTTTAAAAGGAGGGAGGAGGTGGAGAGATAGCGGGTCCAATTTAATCATATTTAATTGTAAATGACATCCTGTTTCTAATACACCTGACACAGGTTCTTGTAGCTTTATGCAGTGGTTCCTCAAGCTGATGGGGGCAAAAGAGGAAGCTGAGTTGAATAAATATGATTTATTTTTAGGGAAAACAAACCCTGACCTTTATTTTAGTAAAATTAAACTTTTATTTATTGTTAACAGTTGATTAGAAATTGAGGGATGTGAACTGGATTTAGCTTCTGAGGTGGGTAATGCCAGGAAAAAATTAAAACCATTGGCTTAAAGTAACAAATCAGATCAAACATTTAATCAGAACAAGAATCCAGGACATAAAATCAAGAAATGGTGGTGAAAATTTTATTTATTTTTTTGCAATCTAGTTACAGAAATTTCTTCCTAACACAGTCATTTCACGTGAGGACACATGCTGTATCATATGCATAAGTTACAGCACATTTAGACCAGAAACTTAACCCAACTCTGGAAACCAGACCTTCAAAAACATGCTCTCAAGAGCTCTCACAAGGCTCAACTTACCCCACCATCAGGGCAAGCTGATCCACTGTCTTCCAGATTGAAAATAAATAGGTAAATAGAAACATCTTACTTTACTGAACAACACTTCATCATAAAGACAACAATAAAAATAAAACGGTCCATATAAATGCTGCTTTTGTAAATAATATAGATAAACCAATTAGAGTATAACACAATACTCTATACATGGGAGCAAGAGGAGTCACTGGGTTAAGATATTTTCAAGACCTGACTTAAAGCAGAAAATATTTTAGGCTATTTCAAGTGAACATGTGAGAAAACCATTTCCCTGTTCAGATGAAATCCACTACTAGAGGATGATTTTGCTGCTAAGTGCTTCAGAAGAGAAAGTTGTAAAGCACATAGGAAGTAAGTCGAGAGTCAAGCATAGGTGTTACAACTAATCATTTTTGACATTTAATATTATTTTGTCTTAAAAAGGAAGATAACTGTTTTCTTCCTTTCAGACATTTAAACATAAATAACACATACAGGCTCTTACACCTCATCTCTGTTAAAACTGTTAAATGTCCTCCACAGACATGGCGTCCCAGCTCCAGGTGTTCTCCTCCCCCTCTGTGTCCTCCAGTGCCTACTCTCGCTCAAAGAGGCTAAAAGTGGAGAATCCCTCCTGGGATGTGTCCAACCAGCTGGGAGACAATGGTTACTACCAGCAGAGCCCTACCCAGGGAGCTGCACCCTCCACTTCAGGCTCTAACTTTAATCCAGTGTACACCTCCAACCAGGTTCACCCACCAACAGCTGGCTCCAGGGAGCAGACGGTGGTGCGGGCGGCAGACAGCACAGGCAGCCTTTGTGGGCCTCCTTCATCCTCCTCTTCATCTTCCTCCTCCAGCCGGCGCATTAAGGATGCAGAGTCCTCCTCCCAGCCGTCTGACCTTTACCATAAGCAGTACAGCCTGAAGAGGAAGAGTGAGGAGGTAGACAGCAGCGACAGCGTGCAGATACTGGAGGAGCTTTCTGCCCCTGTGGTCTCAAACCGCACAGGCGGCGGCGGGGGAACCACCACAGCTCAGTCCATAGCACACTCCACCTCCACCACCAAGAGCAGCAACTCCCACAGCGAGGGCGACTACCAGCTGGTCCAGCACGAAATCCTGTGCTCCATGTCCAACAGTTACGAGGTGCTCGAGTTTCTGGGACGCGGAACCTTCGGTCAGGTGGCTAAATGCTGGAAGCGGGGCACAAATGAGATAGTGGCAATTAAAATCTTGAAGAACCATCCTTCTTATGCTCGGCAAGGGCAAATTGAGGTGAGTACACATTTAGAAACTTGAAGAAATCTTCTAATTTTATCAAAGTAATTTAGTAGTAGCTGTCTTTAATTCATTGACCAGTACTGAGAACGTCAGTTAAAGTTGTTCCAGGCGGTGTGGCTGTGACATGTAGTTACAGTTCTGGGGAGGTGCGTGTAAGGTTATGCTGTAGTGGTTCAGAACTGTTTGTGGTTACAACGTACCTGTGGCATAGATTTAACACGCAGTATAAATTCTTCATAACACAGCAGACCAGCTGATTAGGTCCCCAGGTTGTTTGCTCACTAATAGGTAGTTAATGTAAATTAGGAATGGTGGTACATGTCTGACACAACAAATGTAGTCCTGCGTTGTGCTTTTGATGTGGTTTCAGCTTATTTGAACGGGTTGGCCTCCACCTGCTTTTCAATGATATAATCAATACAGGAGCACAGAGACTCCCAATGGCGCAAGCCGAGGTACTGCAACAGCTGGAAATGATGCAACTTTCTGTAGACACTTCTGCAACTGCTTTGTTTCCTTTGTCTTAGTCCAGCTAAGAATTGCTGAATATTTTTTCCCCCGTTCTTTTTTTTATCCGAGTTGCATTTTGAGTAGAGTATAGCAAATAGCTCTACATTAGCAGTATGTTTCTGCAAGCTGTGTTAGTGGTCTGGCTCCAGGGTTGGTAGTGATGGTCAAGTCAAATAAGTTCTCTGAACTTTGGTCCACTGACTAAACTGTCTCATCTATTTGATTGGCAGGAAATTTTGTACTGTTTATATTTATTGGTGGATGAATTCTACTGACTTATGTGATCCCCTCGTGTACACTTTAGTGCTAGCATGGGGCTGAGATTTGTGATTTTGAGTACTAAATGATTTGCTGTTGTATTAGAATTCATCTTTATAAACTGTGGTTATCCCTTTGTTTTTTTTGTCCCGCACAAAAATAATGAAATTCCTGCAGCCTGTTAAGCTGGATGTAATTTCCTCAATAATTTTTGTTCATTACCACATAATTACACGCTCCTCCTACATGCAGGTGAGCATCCTCAGCAGGCTGAGCACGGAGAACGCTGATGAGTTCAACTTTGTCCGCTCGTATGAGTGTTTCCAGCACAAGAACCACACGTGCCTTGTGTTTGAGATGCTGGAGCAGAACCTTTACGACTTCTTGAAGCACAGCAAATTCAGTCCTCTGATGCTGAAGTGTATCCGGCCAATCCTGCAGCAGGTCGCCACAGCGCTAATGAAGCTGAAGAGCCTCGGGCTGATCCACGCCGACCTGAAGCCTGAAAACATCATGCTGGTAGACCCTCTGAGGCAGCCGTACAGGGTGAAGGTCATCGATTTCGGCTCGGCAAGCCATGTGTCCAAAGCTGTTTGCTCCACTTACCTGCAGTCACGATATTACAGGTGAGTGTTTTGGCCTGGAGCTTTGAAATATCTTGTGAATTACCTGCTGCGATCTTGCCATTTACCAGCTTTGACGTGCCTGCAGAGCTCCAGAGATCATCCTGGGCCTTCCTTTCTGTGAAGCCATCGATATGTGGTCTTTGGGATGTGTCATTGCTGAGCTGTTCTTGGGATGGCCCCTTTATCCCGGTGCCTCAGAGTACGACCAGGTCATCTGACATTTACATAATAACTTTTTAAAAAAAGAATAAATAGACTTTTTGGAGAGTATGTTTAAAACTAATAATGGAGCTGCTGATTACAGCTGACTATCTTGGGACACTTGCCAATCAAAGAGGCCAACACCTTTAATTTTAACCATCAGCAAAATCCAAATTAGTTATAAAAAAAAAAATGAACCACCCCTACATTTAATATCAAGAGAGAAACTAGCTATAGAGACAAACTGGTTCTTGTACCAGGCTGTAAAGGTGTTTTTTTTCTGCTCTAAAATTGTACATTTTAACATGGGAGTCTATTGGCTCACTTTTGCCTCAAGCGGCTGCAGTTTTTATCCCCGGAAGTTGCCAGTTGGTGTGACTGAGTACTATGCAGTAGTATAGGTCGGTCTCAGCATGTATTTTTTGTTTTTACTTATTTTTCAATGTTTTCTCTCAGATTCGCTACATTTCTCAGACCCAGGGTCTTCCAGCAGAGTACCTCCTGAGTGCAGGAACCAAGACCAGCCGCTTTTTCAATCGAGGCCCCGACTCGAGCTATCCGCTCTGGAGGCTCAAAGTAAGCAACGCCACAGATTTGAGCCCACAGACGAGAACAAACAGTGAGTATGTGTGCAATTCATATCATGAGGCGTTGCTGTGATTCTTCTCTCTGCAGACACCTACAGAGCACGAGGCAGAGATGGGCATCAAGTCAAAGGAGGCGAGAAAATACATCTTCAACTGTCTGGATGATATGATGCAGGTGAGGAGGTATACCTTTTAAGAACTGCTGTAAGCAGATATTTAAAGTGTTGCCGTCCCTTTGAGGCAACCATGGCTGAAACAGCAACATTGTCTCAGGATAAAAAAAAAAAAAAATCTGATCACGGTATGACAGCAAAAACTGCAGCGTAGATGCAGATGTTGACATTTTCAGGTAGAGACCCAGTCAGACTGTACAAAGCAGGAAAACTCAGTCACATTATTGCAAATAAGAAATTAAATGCATTAGGGCTGCAACTAAACATTATTTTGGTAGTCGACTAATCTGTCAATTATTTTTTCGATTAGTCAACGATTGTTTCAATCTTACTTCACCTGTTCAAGCCTGTGAATATCACCTTGTTCTCTCTTCTCATAATTACAATAATGACCCATAAAAATACGAGTTTGAAAATAATCAAATGTATTTTTAACACCAATGTGACCATCGCAATAAATATCAAATAAACAATGCATATTATATGAAAATATAATGTGCAAATGAATAAAAATGTCCTCTGTCCAGAAGTTCAAATAAGGCTTCAAATTAAATCAAAAAGATTTTTCCGTCCAAAACAACTGAAAAGTTTACAGACGATTCAGTTCACGAAGAGGTTTACTATTCAGAATGAACGCTAATATTAATGCGAGAAGAAAAAAAAAAAAGAGACAACGTAGCTGCTCCTATTGTCCTTCACTCGTTAGCTAACATAACTGAAATGGTGCTACTTAGCAAACATCATCTATGAGAACTTGTTTCCAACAGGTAAACTAACAGAAACATTACTGTAGAAACCGAAAGGCTAACAGTACCCATCCAGAGCTGACGCCGCAGCTCCAGGGTGCCAGCAGCAGTGATGCTGCCGTGGAAGGAAAGCTCTGCTTTGCACCGTCTGCATTCAGTTTTATTTCTGTTTTCTGTAAAATGCTCCCACACCTTTAACAGTCTGTCTCCATTTTCTTTCATTTTATCCACCCTCCTCTCTGTTCCACCACTGTTATGTTGTTCACTTTATGTTCTTCTTCGTTGGTATTGTTGTTACTGCTAGACAAGGGAGGCAATACTGCCCCCATATCTTCTTGTAGTGTATTGCAGTTACAAAATCACATAACGTGGTTTTAGAATATGACGCGTCGACATTAAAATTCCACTTCAACTAATTTTTGTTGTCGACATCATCGATTATGTCAACGAATCATTGCAGCCCTAAAAGGCATATGTCTTGTTTTAGTTTTTTGAATGAACTAGCATTTCACTTGGTTATTGAATGGTTTTAAGCAGACTGCCACACTTTTCAAATTACACAGACTGGTATTACTGGAACTTTTTACACACACACTCACACACACACTTTTAAGCCATTTACCTTTATCTACATCTAAATTGTGTGTCTCACAACCATCGTCTCTGCACCTGATGTCAGCATTATAAACCTGTGATCCGAGTGTGAATGTCTAGTAGGATACTAGTTCAGAAATCTCTGGACACCAGAATGGCCGACAGGTGCGCTGGAGGAAAAGCTCCACAACCATTTAAATATAACTCCCACACAGGGGCTCGCTTTTATTAAGTCACAACGTTTCGGCCTGACTGACCATTATCAGGTAACACATGAAGTAGGAGACAATGTCATCACACAGTTCATAGCAATGCACAATCAAACCATCATTAACAGCATTTCATGCCATAACATACTGATGCTTTGAACCTTAAGTGGTAGCTGTTTGAACATCAGAGGTTAACTATGAACAGCTGGATTTTATTACACTATGTTACTATAATAAAATCCAGTCCATATGAAGTTGTTGTCTTGCTCTATAAAAGCTCTATAAACCAAGATTATGATCTATATTAAAATGATCAAAGGAAATTTGCATTGTTATGTCTATTGTTGCGGTTATGTCTGATGCGATTAGGATGATCATGAATTAATTTGCCTTCAGGCACAGAAAACCTTAATAAAGACAGGAGTTACACTGAATCATTTCAGCAGGAAATCAAAATGAGCAACAATGTGACAAGCATTTTCTTTCACTTTTTTTTTAATTCCTTTTACTTTAAAATTACAACCTTGGTGATGAAGTGATATTTTCACCCAAGATTTTGCTTTCACATTGGTCAGGAGCCTGGTGTAAAGAACCAGACTTCTCCTCTCCCTCACACCTTTCCTTGACCTCATAGTGTTTTCCATGGAGGTGTAGGAAAAGCGATTAGGAAAAGGAGATAGGAAGTAATTTCTCGGGCTGTAAACATGTCACGTGCTGTGACTTCCTGCAGGTGAACATGACAAACCTGGAGGGCACAGACATCCTGGCAGAGAAGGCTGACAGACGGGAGTTTATAGACCTGCTGAAGAAGATGCTGACACTCGATGCAGACAAAAGGATCACACCTATGAAGACCCTGAACCACCCCTTTGTCACCATGACACACCTGCTGCACTTCCCCCACAGCTCACAGTAAGACCTGCATGGAGGAAAAACAAGCTATGCATTGTGGTGACTGATGCCCTGTCTGATTTATTCATTTTTTTATTCCAGTGTGAAGTCTTGTTTCCAAAATATGGATATATGCAAACGCAGATGCAGCGCCTTTGAGAATGGAAAAAATATGTTTGCAAGCAACAACACCCCGAGTGCAGCCACGAACCTCACAGTCACATTCAGTAGCCAACTTAATCAGCACAATCAGGTGAGAAGATCATCTCTAATCTGCCTCGGGAACATTTTGATCTTCATAACACTATTCTCATCAGTCCACTTTATCCTGTTGAAGGTCTAATCAGTTATTTTGTAAAGCTGTGTTCATTTATTAGCTGTGTGTATTCACATTTCTGTGCACAAGTACTAGAAGCAGGGATGCACTGATCCAACTTTTCCATTTCTGATTCATATCCTGGATTTGGGCATTTGAAAACTCCTACACTGCATGCTTGTATATGCAGCTCCTACGCAAACATTTAGAAATCTAAATTGATCTTTTCAGGCATTAAATTTGAATTTTTCTGTCACGTCCTCCAGATGGCTGCTACAGGAGGCCAGTCCCTGTCTCTCAGCAGTAATGTCCCACTGCTGAACTACCAGCCTGGCCTCTACCAGCAGGCCACCATCAACATCCCCGGTCTGACCCAGCAGGGAGTTCCTCTGCAGACCAGACCTACCCAGCTCTGTGCCCAGACCGAACCCTTCCAGCAGACACTTATAGTTTGTCCACCAACCATCCAGGGTGAGAATGATGGGACAGTTTTCTCTCTTTTGTGACATATTTGCCACAAATTATAATCCACCTCTGGCTTTTTTGGCGTAGGTCTTCAAACCTCCAACAAACCATCTGCTTACCCGGTAAGAATGGACAACTCTGTACCCTTAGTCCCTCAGAACCAGTCCTCCCAGTCTCTTCACATCCAGCCCAGCATGCTGGCACAGGTAGGACCCTCTGCACGGTTGAATTTCTGTAAAACTTTATTGAATCTAGTATTACATTTACTCAACTACTGAACGGCAGTATATAACTTTAGGTACTTGTTTATAATTTAACAGGTAAATACAGTTATATATTTGACAGCTGTAGTTACAACTTTTAAATGAAATATAGTTATAGAAAATAAATACATTTTTCACCAAAGTGACATTTTAAGCATTTAAGCACTTTTAAGCATTTTTTTCTTTCACACTCCATGGGAAACAACACTGTTATGACCCTTTGGGGGTCCTCACCTTAGGTTGGGAACCAGCAGACTAAGCTAACTATATATCAGACCTTGGGTGCCACCTGGTGGAAGCCAGCAGTGCACACTTCTGTGTTTTTTAAGCTTTAGAAGTACTCAGTGATTATTCTTTTTAAAACATAAAGCAGTGAGATAAGCTCCGACACATTTCTGTCTTTCATGTTCTTATCTCAGATTAACACATTTCAGTTTCGGGTTTTATGCCAGATTCATACTGGCATAAAACCCGTATGCCAGTATGAATCTTGCTTGGCATCAGAATCGATGAGAAATGTTTTCTTATTAAGCTCGGTTTTGTTTGTCATGCCACTTTAATCACTTTTCTTTCCTTATAAGTGGTTAAAAATACATCTCTCCCTCTCTGTACAGCAGTAAATATGGAAACAGGCTCTAAGGCTGAATCCATGCAGCATTTTATTCAGCTAGAGATATTGAGCGCATGCACTCTCATCTCTGAGTCTTTTTTGTTAGACTAATGTTTTTTTTGTTTGTTTGTTTTTTTAAATGCCTGTTTCTTACAGTTTTTCAGCATGTTTGTGTGTTCTCACACAGCAGGGCTGGCCGGCTGGAACACAGCAGATCCTCATCCCTTCCACATGGCAGCAGATGCCTGGCATGTCCATCCACAACCCTGGGCAAGCTGTGGTGCCCGAATCACCCATGGGAGCCCCCGTCTCTGACAGTCAGCAGACTTCAGGCTGGAGGTGAGTTTATTCTGATGCTGCTCATCTGTGAGTTCACCTTGGGTTACAGTGGAACAGGATTTCTCACAAAGGTGGCTGCCCATTCATACTGAAGTGATACCTCCATTTCACAGGGGTCGTCATGGCAACCAGTATGATGGCGTTAGCCAGCAGGACTCTGGTGTTGGCCGTCATACTGGCACCCAAAATCACAGCTCAGGGGCCGCTCACTCGAGATCCCAACAGGGCAAGAGAACGAAGGCTCGACACGCTGAGAGCAGAGCCAGGTATCCTGTTGGGAAACCTCTTCATGTCTCACCTTATCATTCAAATGTATATATATTTGCATTAAGACAGCAAGTGTGCTTCTTATTCTCTCCTCCAGGCCGGTGTCCTCAGTGCATTCAGCCACCACTGTGGTCAACAGCACTTCCTTTGCCGGTGACCAGTCTCAGCCCATCATCATCTCTGACACACCGAGCCCTGCCATCAGCATCATCACCATCCACAGTGACTCTGAAGATGAGGATGATACAAAGTTTCCTGCCACCTGGTGAGCCTCATTTTCAGTTTGGACAACCTCTATTACATTGCTTTTGTTCAACTTTGAGCAGCATTAGATAAGAAGTTGTTTTGTTTTTTTAAACATTTTACTCTTCTCTCCCGCAGCTCAGGAACGAGTCAGAGAACCAATGTGATCAGCTGTGTGACTGTGCATGACTCCCATGACTCTGACTCCTCTAGCAGCACCCCCCTGAGCCCCAAAACCTCCTCTCAGCCTACGAAGTCTCTAGCAGTCATCATGCCCTCAGTGAAAAGCCAGCCTGGAGAAAGCACAGCCCACAAGACTCCAGCAGCTTCAGGTCCTTCAGCTCCTTATGTAACTGTTAATACAATTCATTTTCTCTATATTCACTTTAGACTGCAGGGTTCTAGCCAGAAAAATTTTCAGCCTGGCACGTGTGTGTTTTTTGTTTTTGTTTTTTTTTTTTTGGGGCAGGGGGGGCAGTATTAGCAAGCTAATGCTAAATGCTACATGCCATGCCTCCTTGCTAATTCAGTGATGGTGAACATTTGGATCGATAAAGCAATAATTCTTTTTGCATATAAACCAGAAGACTTACATTTACATATTCAACACATATACATATTTACACATTCAACGTGTCCCAGAGCGCCATTTCCTTCCACTAATGGGTTTGCAGATATGTAAAAAGCAAACAAAACATTATAATCCAGGTGTTTTATCGATCAGCGGCTAACAACACGTTCTATGTTGGAAAATCCATCATCACGTTGTCAGTACGAACTGTCACGTTTTTAATGCAAGCTACTAACTACGACAGCAGAAGGTGTCATTTTGCTGGGAACTGTAGTTTTTTCCCCCTCCAAGGTCTCTCACAGCTCCTGGGATTTTATGTTTAACAGGAAGCCCAAAATTGTCCTTAGAGCTCCCTTTTTCCTCTACTTCCCCCTCGGTTTCACGCTCATCACCATTTCGCTTTCTGTAGCCCCGCAAACTCAAGCGTGAACAGGACCATCACGGGATCGCGTGTGCACATTGTGAATGAAACTGGCCATGCCCGGTGGTAGATTGCAAATTAGGGTGAAATAATACTATAGTACAGTGATCTAGCCACAGAAAAAAAAAATTTCTCTCGTACTGGCGGTGGATTGCATGGTTGCACGGCCGCTTCATAATTGCAGTGTTAGTGAAGCGTTTCTGATAGCGAACCAGTTAAATTCTCAGCCCAGTGCGAGTCGACCTCAGCATGGTGCAGTGCCAGGCAATCAACCGCTGGCTAGAACCCTGGACTGTTTTAATTATACGTGGCTGCATTTTTACACTTCTAATATGGACCAATACACTAGAGCATTAGTCCATGGGACTGCTGACACCACTGACAATCAGAAATGGAGAAAGCTTATTGATGCAGTTTGAGGGCAGCTGGAGCTGTATGGTTCAATTTCACCTTTATATGGAGATAGGGGAGAAAAAAAAGAAAAGATTCCAAAATTATAGCTCTTTGTGGTTCTGAAAATATGTTTCTGTAACTTTTCTCCAGCTTGGTGGTGGTTCTTCTCATTCTGCTAGCTGCTGAGACAAATATTTGTGGCAGCAAGTCTACTGTAGTAGTGGTAGCAGGCTGGAAAGTGCTCATACATGTCCTCCTTTGGGGAATCAGTCATTCCCAGGCCAGATGAAATATATCACATCTCCATCGAGTTCTTAGTCTATCCCAGGGTCTCCTCCTCTGAGCTGGGCATGCCCAGAAAACCTCCAAGGGGTGGGGTCTAGGACGCATCCAAGCTCGCTCAGGATTACTGAACTCCTCACCCAATCTCGAAGGCTGAGACCACCCACCCAACAGAAGAAATTCATTGTTCATATTAGGGCTGGGCGATATGGACCAAAAGTAATATCTCAGTATTTTTTAGCTGAATGGCGATATACGATATATATCTCAATATTTTTTCTTCCCAAAAGGTATAAACAAAAAGGCACTTCTGAGGCACTTCTATGTCACACGGGCACTTTTATTAACATTCAGCTGTAGAGGTACATGAGAAATTGCTCAAAAATAAGCTATTGGCATATTTAAATAATAATGCTGCTCAAATAAATTAATGCTTTTTTAACTCCATAACAAACTCACAGTTGTGCTATTAAAATATAAATAGAAAAGATACAGAGCAAAAATAGCAAAAGGCTGACTTATTCTTTAAAAAGCCAGTCTGCAGTGAAGTAGACTTCCCCAAAGTGCTCCCTCCTGTGTGTACTCCTGTACATCTAGTACTCTGTGCAAATAACAAAACATGTAAACAGACTGAATGAACAAAATTCCATCCTTCAGTCAGCAGGGTTCTAGCTAGCTCAGTAAATCCATAGACATATATGCTGATGTATCACAGACCCACTTCCGCTATTAAGGTCACATGACTTATGGTACAAACCAACTTCTGTTGCGATATGGCGGCGCCCTTCTGCCTGCAGCCAGGGACTTTTGGGGGTCTGGGCGACGCCAAAGCTCACGAACGGACGCAGTACGAAGGCTGTATGTACACAAAACACGGTGACAGTGGAGGATTTCAGGTTTCCAAAAGTCACCAAAGTCACCGGAAAAAGTCGCTAAACTTGTCGCTAGTCGCTTTTTGGAAGAAATGTCGCCAGCGGAATCTGAAAAGTCGCTAAATCTATCGACAAAGTCGCTAAGTTGGCAACGCTGCCATGCTGTGGCTTCCTGCATGAAGCGGTGAGGGAGAGAGGCAGCGTACTGTGAAGTTGTGCAGAGACAAATTGGGAGAAGAGAAAGGTGAGCTGGTGGATCTACAAGTATGATTGTAACGCGACATGGACTATATCAATATAAATGATAGTCTCATCCGATATCGTGTATGAAACTATATCGATATTTCTTAAAAACTCAATATATCGCCCAGTCCTAGTTCATATGTTTTATTTGCTATGTTTTATGCTCTTCTGAGTGCTAACAGTTGCCTGTCTGGTTTTGTTTTAGCTCAAGCTGCAAGCAGCTCTGGAAAGTCCAAAAAGGCATCCACACAGGCATCCGGTCGGTCAGGAGATTCCACCATCGAGCGCCATCAACGAGCTGCATCCAGCAGATCTCAGCCTCTGAATCTGAGTCAGGTAATGACTTTCAAAAGCGTCATGTCTGAATGACATAAGGCTCCAGTTCTGTACGTGGGTTTACTTAATGTTCTGCGGCTGAAGGCACCTGGACTTGAATTTGCACTTTAGAGGCCGTTGTTGTCTTTCGTTTCAGCTACAGCAGACTGTGATGACATCTTCTCACGATCAAACAGGAAGCAGTAGTTCCCTGAGGAGGCAGCCCACATACCCCCCTCCGGTCTCTTCCCACTCGTCCTACCGACTCCATGAAAGCACTCTCTTCGGCTCGACCCCAAACCTGTACGCCTACCCGGCCTCTGCTGCCTTGGCCTCTGTGTCTCAGGCTGTGGACCAGATGCAGGGCGGCTCGTCCCGCCATGGCAGGGCGAGCGGGGCTTACTCCTCTCTGGCTCTGCTTCAGAAGAACAGCAGCTTAGCCCTCGTGGGGTCTGCTCCAGGACAGTACAGCAGCAACCAACAACAACAACAACAACAGCAGCAGCAACAACAGCAGCTGGGAGCGCAGCCTTTCCATCGCTCTGGTGCCGCTTACCAGAGAAAACTCAACCAGTACCCCTACCTGTGAACACTGATGAAGACCAAACTGAGACCGAGACTAGAGACGAGCACAAGCTCATCACAGGCGACTGTGATCGGACTCCTTTTTTTTTTTTTTCTCAACGCGACATTTTAATTTGTTCGTCCAGCCCCAGAGTCTGCTAATATTTTAATCATAGTCACGTTTTTCTTTAATCTTCTCCACTTTTGAGGTTTCTTTGTGTCACATTACAGGTTAGCGTGCTGTACGTGGTTTTATACAGTGTCCAAACTGAAGATAAAGCTAAAATTACTTACAGACTGTAATTTAATTCTTCACATATCAACCCCAATATTGTGATTTTATGTAAGATGTGTGGAACTTAACTGTTATGCTGCTATATTAATAATTGCCTCACTTATTTAGGCTGTTTTAATTTAAATGTCTGCACATTGTGATAAGTTAGTTACCTTACTGTGTTGTATGTTTTATTTATGAATGTACTGTATGTATGTGTGTGTTTAACTGTAGTATACTACAAAAACAAATTGAGACTAAGCGACGTACTGTACTGTATAATGACGTGTCAGTGTGTTTTTCTTGTTTGAGTACTGGCCATTAACTTGACTATATTTGTATGTTTGGTATGTTGAATGATGCATTTCTGCATAATGTAGGTGTATCAGAGGGGACTATTTTTTTTTTTTTTTTTTTTTTAATTTTACTGTTAAGGTTGCATGTGTCTGACATGGAGTAGCATTCAGGGGAGGTTTCTAATCTGCAGACACGCTGGTCTGCAGACAGATTAGTAATGTTTAATTTGTGACTCAAACACAATAATATTGGGAAAATGTACAAGTTCTTGTCTTGTGAAGTGATGTCTGTGGAGTAAAGCGTGCACATAAAATTAAATTGGGTATCGCATACGTAGAAGCTGAAGCCATTTAGATTAAAAAATTCACAGAGCTGCATTTTTAATTGTGAATAATCAAATCCAACAAGGACAATTTATAAAAAAAAGTTGATTGATGTTCAGTATGTCACTGCTTCTAAGCAAATCATTGGTTTGGTGAAATGATGGTTGTTCTTCCAATCCTGCGGTGTTGTGAAGTGCTACATTACATAGAACACACAATGAACCTTAACCCGTATATACGCAATAAAAACCGTATCAAAACAGGACCTGGGCCTCAGTCATGCTTTAATAAAAAAAAATATATTTTCACACAATCATGTACAGTTGTTGGCCACTTTATTAAGAAAAACTTCAACTTGTCCCAAAAATCAGCCAGTCACGTGACTGCAACTCAGCGCATTTAAGCTTGTAGACATGGTCAAGAGACAACCCACTTAAGTTCAAATCAAGCCTCAGAATGGTGAAGAAAGGTGATTTAAATGACTGAACGTGGCATCGTTGTTGATGCCAGATGGGCTAGTCTGAGTATTTCAGAAACTGCTGAAAACAACCATTTCTAGGGTTTACACAGGGCCAGCCCAAGCCTCGAAGGGGCCCTAAACAAAATTTGATCAGCCCTCCACCACCACTAAACATGCATGAATAAAGCCAAGATCTGTCCAGTCCACTGAATCTCGTAAATATTAAACAACCCTGACACATAAATGTCACGATTCGGCAGTGTGGCAGGCAGAAGGAGGACCCAGACGCAGGACTGATGATGATCGAGGCCCCAGTCTCAGTCTGCATCAAGACGATACCTAGCCAGCTAGCGATCGCTAACTACATAACCGTTTAGAGTTGGTTAACTAACATATTACTCGTGAAAACATACCTTTGTTTTCTTGCCTTTTTTCTTACTCTAATCTTCTCTTCTTCCTCTCCTCTGCCCAAGAAGGATGGGTCATTTCCTGTAACATTTCTGTTTTGTGGCCTCATCCACAAATGACCATAACTGATGTTACATCAAGGTCACATGGAACACTGCTGATGCGCATGCCCGCCAAGACCTCCTGACTGCATGCTGACATACCAAGTAGCCTATTCATTAAATTAGTATTGTTACAATTGTACAGTTATTGAGTGCTATAATAGTTTCTTGTTAATTTTAGGATACTGGCATGTTAAAAAAAAAAAAAGTTTCATGTAAAATTTGGGTGAGCTCGGCGGCCCCCTGGTGGTCAACATATGCAGCCACATATGTTGCGTATGCGTCGGGCCGGACCTGGTGCTGCCGGTCGGTATGAGGGGTTTGTGCTGATATGCTGCGTTTTATTTTTACCAAATGTGACGCTGTGCGTTATGGCCACACATCTCCATCTGTCCAAAGGACATTGTTCCAGAAGTCTTGTGGTTCATTTAGATCAGGGCTCTTCAACTCCAGGCCTCGAGAGCCGGTGTCCTGCAGGTTTTAGATGTGTCCCTGATCCAACACACCTGAGTCAAATATAGAAGTCATTAGCAGGACTCTGGAGATCTTGACTGCATACTGAGGAGGTAATTCAGCCATTTGATTCAGGTGTGTTGGATCAGGGACACATCTAAAACCTGCAGGACACCGGCTCTTGAGGCCTGGAGTTGAAGAGCCCTGGTTTAGATGCAGGTACCATGTTCTGTGAAGAAAGGAGAAGCTTTCTCCTTCCAAACAAGCCGTACTTGTTCATTCTTTTTTCTAATTGTACTGGCATGAACTTTAACATGGCAAAAGGCTAATTTAGGCCCATATAGTCTGAGATGTAGCTCTAGTTTATTTTATTTTTTGCAGTTTCTCTGAGTGTTGCACAGTCTGATCTCCAGGTGAATTTGCTGGGCCGTCCACTCCTGGGAAAATTGGCAGCTGTCGTTAACGTTTTCAATTTGTGAAGGATCTTTATCACTGTAGAATAATGGACTTCAGATTTTCTGGAAATGATCTTATAACCCTTCCCAGATTGATGAGCAGCAACAGTTTCTTCCCCAAGATCACTGCTGACACTTTTGTTAACACACACCTGAATGCTACAGACCAACAAACTGCCAAACCTTCTGCTGTCATAGAAATGCTCACACTTGACTTTCATTTAATCAAGTGCAGCTGATTAGCAGCACCTGGATGCTGCTTATCCTAATTCCCACAGAAACAGCAAAGGTGTACTTAGTTTTTCAACATACTTCTGCATTTTGACTCATGTTAAATAATGTGTCACGTGTTTGCTCACCTGAGGATGTATTTACCTGGTTTTAAGACCTGCTGAGGACCCGATGATTTTTCATTAATGGAACTGAAAGAGGGCGTAGTTTCCTTTTCCAAGTGACAATCCAGTTTGGGTACTAGTATCCACCTGTAAGATTCCCCCGGTTTATTCAGTTATCTGCTCACTACTTAAACTCATTTGCTCTTCTGTTCCGATTTACGTCATCGAAGAAAGGCTGGACCGCCTCCAGCCTCGAATTAAAAATAACTCAAAGCCGGCACTCATCAGTCAATAAGAAATATTTATTGTTTTACGGTAATTTTGCAGTACATTTTATAAAGCTGTGTCACATTCTCTTATCTTATTTTTACAATCACACCAAGGACAGAAAAGACTGCAGCAGGATCCCAACACTCCACAGGTTACTGAAAAAAAATGCAGCGAAAATCATTAACTGATAACTGTCCATGCAACTGGAATCAATCGTAAGGATTGACCGTGAGCATTTAAAGATTTAGCAGGTAAATATGACGACGAGCAAACCAAGACAAGGACATCAGGACTAAGTGAACACCTGTATGTTCAAAGATGCAGGGGGTCAGAAAAAACAAACTGTTCTTCATTGACATCTTAATGTTAAGTATGAATTAGACTGCTTGGAGTGAAGATTTAAAACCAGACACACACACACACACACACACAGGTGAAACAAGATGTTTAGGTGCTGCTAACTTTTGATTTTCCTTCAAAATATTCTCATATATTAATCTTTTCTCCAAACTGAGAAATATATATATATTTTTTTACCATCACAATATTTTGAGGCTGCTTTAAAAGTTACACTTCTTATTATTGATTCTTAAATACACAAATACCCTGTTTTTAAATAACGTGGAAGGACGGATACCACCTATTGTGGAAAGCGGTGGAACTGTACAGCACTACAAATGAAATCTTAGGTTTGGGGAATTATGTGATATACCTCGTGGCACTAATATGCTCTTTTTAATGCATTAGTGTCTCTCTAAGGGTCGCACCTTTCAGCACCATCATCTTTCCCACTGACGGAGGCATTCGTGTGTGATAAATGTGAATATTTACACTGTATACAGACAACTGATCCTGCAGAAAAACAGCTCGCCTGGCTGCCCAGTCTCTCTCACCTCTGCACCAGCTATGAAAATTCCTCATATACACACATTTCACTATTTAGCAAAAATAAATTTGGATTGGTGCAGTGCCTTTAAATTTATGGAAAACATTTCAAACAGTCCAATGGCACGCAAAAGGCAGACTGTTAGCTTCACTGGTCCAGGGCTGAAGGAGGGGTGTATTAACTGGACTCAGCAGTGACAGGGGCTGCTGATGCTAGGCTTTTTAAATACAGAATTGCACACTAGAACATCTTGATCATCACGATGCCCATCTTCCAGATTTGTCCCTGAAGCAGGATCTGTTTTCAGAACTCCTCATGCACGTTTCTGGCGTAATCCATGAGCTTGCTCCCCGTGAAGTACTCGCTGTACTTCAGGATCTCGTCCAGCTCCAAGTTATGGTTCTGGTTCTCGTCTGCGACGGCGATCATCTGTTTGGCTTCATTCAAAGCGTTGTGCTCATTCATCGGGTCCATGTACTCCTGACAGACAAAACGGAGACGAGAGACAAAAAATTGACTGTAAGAGACACACATGGTTAAATCAAAGTACAGGGTGTGGAGAAATAAGAAAATATTTCAGTTATACTCGCAGTAGCTATTTTGTTGGACAAAAGTAAGAAGGTTTTTCTTTTGTCTCTATTAGTTTTTAATCCATCGTGTTGAAAGGAGCCAACTGAGGTGGCAGGGGCGGCTGACCATGATACCTCCCTGAATGCCTCCCTTTGGGGGTTTTCCAGCCACTCACAACTGGGAGGAGACTCAAGGGGCTATAAACAGCTATAACCAAATAATGCCAAAGAATTACCTCCTATTTTCCTTAACCTTGATGGAAAACATCATGAGGTCAAGGAAAGACGTGAAGGAGAATTTATAAGGACTATAAAGCTTATGCCACATTTCCACTAGTACCTACTCAGCACGGGTTGACTCGATGCGGTCTTGTTTTGTTTCCATTACAATTGAGTACCACATCAATGTGGGCGGAGTCGATATAACAGTGCGGGCAGTAGTCTCTTGATATAATTTGTATGCGACTCAAACCACAACACAACAATGGATGAGATAGAGGCAAGCTAATGGTAGCTAATGCCAGTTTACTATCATTATGCATAAGTCCCCCTACATGTTTTAATGGATGAAGGTTATCATTAAGTATTAAAATATGTATGCTGTGTGAGTGTTTCAGACGATTCTCTTGTTGCAAAACTCCCGCTGCAAACTGTCGGTCTGAGTGTTCAACCGAGCCTCCCAGTGGTTTGCGAGCCTCCATTTTCTTGCTATCGGGTTTTAAAAATGGCGCAGTTGATTCTGGTGAAGGAGTTGCTCTCATGACTCAGCTAGTGATGACACTCTCTGGTCAATCAGTGGCATGCTGTTCTTCGACATCACATTTTCAGATCGCCTCGGATCGCTTGGAACCCCGGCTGAGTGGGTACTAAAAAAGTACCTGGTACGAGGACCTAATGGAAACGCCAACAAATGGTGCTGAGTCAAGCTGTGCTGAGTAGGTACTAGTGGAAATGTGGCAATAGTTTTCGGCTCGTTATTATTGGACGTTGCTGACACAGATCTGCTGTGGTAAAACGAAAACATCCTGAAGATGGACTATAAAAAGCTGATCGATACTTCACCCCACTGGTCCTTACTGTGTTGTTTCTTACAGGCTAAATGAGAGTACTGCAGGTGGAACTTCATTACTGACATTGTAATTTTAAAGAAAACTGTCTTTAAAGTGAAATGAAATGTAAGTTATCTTTGTAATTAATGTTTTCTTAAACTCTGTTTTTAGCTGATATATATGATATGTTAACTTGAATTGCAACAAAATGAAAATCACAAATGTAAAAAAACAAAAAGTCTTAATATTTTCAAATAAGGGTGAAGTTTTCAGTTTAGAGTTTAATGATTGCTCTTTAAAGTGTTAAAGAAGATGATGTGGAGCTGAACAGCAGCTTGATGGCTTCTCGCTTCCTGCCACGCTCCACCTACTTTTATGAAATTTGATGGTTTTGCATAATCTTGGTGATATTATCAGCTCAAAAGTGGCAGTTTGATTCATCTGAAATTAAATCTACAACACAAACTGTACTCCACCTTCTATATGATCTTTTACTTTCTCCAAATCACACTTTACATGTCACCCAGCTTTTCCATCATAATTAACATTAGTTTGGTTTTTAATATCCTTTTGTATGTTTTTGAGTGAAATTGTGAAACAGGCTGGACACACAGTGATTCAAAAACCCTGCTTTTCATACAGTTGTTTTGTTCCTCACAGCAAACAGCTGACTGTATCACATGAATGAAATAAAATAAGCACCAAACAAAAACTACAGTTGCTTTTTCATCACTCACCTCCAGCTCTTCCATGGTTACAATGCCATCGCGGTTTGAATCGATGACATCCTCAAACTCCTTCTTCCTCTCTCGCACCCACTCATCTTCAATGTCTACAGCCTGCTGGTTCTCCACGGTGCCCACGGGCAAAGAGATGAACTCTGACAGGGTCAGCCTCTTATCACCGTCCTGGTCTGAAAGGAAAAACCTTGGATTTATACTGTGCACTGTTTAGATTAACAGTCATTAACCTGCCACTTACTACAAAGCCACGAGGACATGGACACTACCACAGCAAAAAAGAAAACGCAGCCACAAAAACACTGGTGGATGGTGATTCTTGGTTTTTGTCTTTTACTAGAGGAGAGTATGATATGAAATGCCATATTACATTTGAGTCGCACAACAAATGTGGTACTAAAAAAACTGAAATTCAAGGATGATAACTGGGCAGCACTGCAGCTGAAATACCTTTTAACACCAGTTTAACAGTTACAGTAATAATAAAAGTATTTTGTTGTCTCTCTGTTGTAGCCTGGTGGTTGCCAAATAAAATGTTTGTCCTTCACATCTTAAAACACACAGTTTGCTGGGACCTGATCACCCCTTTGCTGTGACATTATTAAAGGAAAATATATATTTGTTTGATCTCATATGGAAACAAAATAATTAAAAATAATTTTGTATGTAAAGCTGATATTTAATAAATGTTGATATTGCATAAAATTTCCTCATGAAAGCAGCTCTGTTTGTTCATAAAATTATGCTTCATGAGAAAAATGCAGAGTAAACATTATGCCACATGAGAAAAATCCAAGTGGGACCGCTTTCAACTGCCAATCATAGTATGAGAACCATAATCATTTACTACAGGAAAGAATGGAAAATTAGGGAATGGGATATTTTACTGATACTGATACTTTTACCATATTGGATGCAAGAGAAAACCGGTTATATCTGGGCTTGAAAAGACAAAACTAAGTTGATGCCTCTGCGTGTTCCCTGTGACAAAATGCCAACAGTTACAAACAATGCTCGTCCCAGGAACTCTTACTATTGGCTTTATCATTGTGTGCTCATCCCAAACTTAACCTTGAGGCGCAATATTTACATGCAACGACACAAAACCAACCATCACCCAACAAGGTCAGGAACACAATTATCTGCATATCCTCTTCACTGCTTTCTGCTGCAGAGCCACAGATATTTACTGCCTATGTACATTCACATCAGGGCAACCACAGAGATGAATGTGAGCAGAAAAAGCTTTGGTCTGTACCTTTTCAGTCAATATTATATATGTAAGAATCCAACCACGTCTTTAGCTTTACATTAGCATTCTATTGTGTGTGTGTGTAAACCTGGACATTATTTAGCATCTTAAAAGTCTAGTCCATTCTACAGTTTAGAAATATTGCAAAGGTCATACTTCCAAATAATATGACTGACCATTTTATCGACACCCTTGTTTCCTCATGATTAGATTACTGCAACTCATTGCATACATGATACCACAGTTTCCTGTGTACAGCTACAGCAACGAGTCCTCACAAACACTCCTTACACAATCTAAAATTTTACTTTTAAAATCACTCCCTGGTTTGGTTCCACTTTATAACTCCACCTCTAGAGCCCTCAGACCAGCAAATCAATTAACGAGGAGATGACAAGCTTAGAGCAAAAAAAAGGACCCGTCATTATTTCAGGCCCAGCACTGTGGAACAAACTTACTTTTACTGTTAGATCAGTTCCTCATTAAAAAAAAAAAAAAAAAAAACTTCTAGTGATCGTCTGCTTTTTTAAGATGTTTAATAATGTCTTCCTGAATGGTTCCTCTTGCCCTCTTCGGCTTTTGTTTCCATTTCTTCCCTTTCACCCATTTTATAGAGTTTGTATTGTTTTAATGTTTTTTGTAAATTCTGTAAAGCACCTTTTTACATTAGTTAAAAAAGGTGCTGTGTAAATAACGTTTAATATTCAGGGTTCATACACCTTTTCCAGGGTCAAATTCAAACACTTTTTAAGCACTTATAAGGCCCATTTTCAAAAATGTCCAGCACATTAACACTGGGATACATATTTATACAAATACACACATACTCAAAATTATTTCACATTTTTTAGTCACATTAAAAAGATGGTATTATGCAGTAAGTCACTTGACAGAAAACAATAACTACTGATAGTTAATTCTGGAGACTTTATTCTCCAGATTGTGAGCAAATCTGGTTTGAAACAGCTCTTACGTTGCTGCCACGGTGTAACTCGGTCTAACGCAGTAACCTGAACTATCCATCCAAGTAACCAACACATTAGGCTCCATAGGCTCCGCCCAAATGGGCGTAGAATTCAGCTCCACGCACACAAAGTTTCCTCACAAGCACGTGAACCTGCAGCAACACAGCACAGCAGACACTTGTGTTCGTGGCTGCTGAGTTTTACGCACACGAGTTGTTGAATTAACTCGCAAGGAATGAATACATGTGCTCGCGGAATGACATTATTTGCGCAAATTGTTTTTTTTTTTTTCTCTCGCGTGTGATTTTTGACCTAAATATAATTCCATACTCGTCTTATCCATAATTGGAATTTGCAGTTTTCCAGCCAACACTCATTAAAATGCAGGCTGTCTTTGGGGGAGGGGTGGGGTCACAAACAGACTGACAGGTCGCATGCAGATGTGCAGGCCAGGCTTAGGTGGAGAAATTTTCATTTTAGACTTTCTGTCTCATTTTCTTTCTCCATCTCATAAGCAAACTATTCAATCACATAGTTATTTTTTTTTTTATTTAAAAAAAATAAAAGGTTGCAATTTCAAGCAGTTTCAAGCACTATATCCAAAATCCAAGCACTTTTCAAACCTTGAAAACACAACATTAAAATCCAAGCATTTTCAAGGATTTCCAGAAATTGGCTATCTGTTAATGCCTATGTTGCTCCACATCTACTTAGTATGTAATACAGCATTATCTTTAAACTCTGTATAAATAAAGTCTCATAAGGTGATGAGGTCAGTGTTGTGCAAAACACTGGAGCTCATAGTTCAGGTACCGGGCAAGTAAAACGTACCTAAGTCACGCACAATTTCCTTGACCATGTACTTGAGCATGCCTCTGCTGTGCTCAGGGTGGAGGAAGGACAAGAACTCCTCCTCATTTAGCAGCTGGTCAGCTGGGGGGTTATCAGCCTGAAACCAGCGGTCCTTCAGGCTTTCCAGGACCTCCTGAGCTGCAGAGATGAAGATTGGATAAATATTAACACCACAGACAGTTACAGTAGACCTCTGCAGGTTTTACTGTTTGAAAAATCTACAATGAAAAGAGAAAAAAAT
Organism: Archocentrus centrarchus; assembly: GCF_007364275.1. Taxonomy (NCBI): domain Eukaryota; kingdom Metazoa; phylum Chordata; class Actinopteri; order Cichliformes; family Cichlidae; genus Archocentrus; species Archocentrus centrarchus. The sequence continues at coordinate 7,864,958 of NC_044352.1, read as the reverse complement.
AACAATACTTACTTTCCTCATCAAGTTTCAGATCTTCATTATTCTTTATTTTCTCAGCAATCTCCTTCTCATTGAAACCTTTGCTGGCCAGAAACTTCACTCTGTATTCATCCCATGTCACATGACCTGCACACATGAATTCAGAATTTGAATTTGACCAGACAGGAAGTATTTATAATCTTGGATGCAGTCAGTCATCTGTGAACCTCTCACCATCGCCGTCTGGATCAACAGCACGGAAACTGTTCCTGTTCTCCTTCTTGGCCTCCTGAAAGTGCTCCTCCGTCTTCTCCATAATCCAGCGCTGCATCTCCTTGGCGCTCACGCTCCTGTCCCTATTGAAGTCAACTCTATGAGGATTTAAAAAAAAGAAAAGAAAAAAGAAAACATTAGTTCCTAATTTAGCTCTAGTTCCTGAACATTAACACCATCTCCACTCCATTAGAGGTCTAATTAAACATGATAATGAGTCACCTAAGGCTTTGTCTGTCAAACATGCAAAAGACTTTAACCCTGAAGTAACCAAGTGGAGCCATTTGTGAGCCTGGCTGCATATTTATATTTGTGCTGCTGGAATATTTTTTAAAATGTTCTCTACCATATCTGTGAAGGTTCTCAATCATCCAGCTCTGGAGCTTGAAAAAGGCAACTGGACTTCTTTAAGTTTCTTGAAGACATTACACCTCTCATCTTCGGTTGTTAAACCCGAAGGTGGAGAGGCCCAGGTATTTAAACCCCTGTGGGCGCAGTCCCCTGGAGGTGGTTGTGACCCACGGCTTACGGCCACACCACCCTGAACCCGCCTGATCTCGGAAGCTACGGAGAGTCAGGCCTGGTTAGTACTTGTATGAGAGACCACCTGGGAATACCAGGTGCTGTAAGCTTAAGGGGTGGCTGTAGCTCAGGAGGTAGAGCAGGTCACCTACTGATCGGAAGGTCGGCGGTTCGATTCCTGGCTGCTCCAGGCTGCGTGCAGCCAGGACAAGATACTGAACCCCAAGTTGCTCTGTGTGTGAATGTTAGATTATAAAAGCACTTAGCTTAGATACTCATGGCTTGTATGAATGGGTAAATGTAAACGTGTTGTATAAAAGTGCTCTATAAAAACTAGTCCATTTACCCACTATTGTTCACGTGCATAATCACATGCGCCAAGGTTTCTCCAACATAGAGGTTTGAGTACGCTTCAATGCACTGACAGCATACACCATGTTGCTTATCTTGTGTTTGGGAGTTTTGACCAATTTTTTGCCTTAGAGTGTGACTAGGTTTGAAGTATACTGGGATGTCATGCTTGGAGAAAATTGTTCTGACAAACCTGCCACATAAGGGGTGACAATGTTGTTCCTCTTGTCATTCTTATTCTCGCTAGTTGATGTCTGGCCTTCTTTCCTGTGCATGTGTTTTGTAAGGATCTGTCTTTCTGTAGCCGTTTGACGGTCTCCACTGCCTCAGTTGTAGGTATGCAAGTTAAAAGTGAAGCCCCCCCCCCCCATTATAACTTAGCTGCATTTGTTTCTGTCTGTTCATCTATCAATTTTCTGCTGCTTATCTGGTTCTGGGTCAGTAGTTTAAGCAGAGATGTCCAGACCTCCCTCTCCCTCCACCAACTCCTCCAACTCCTCCAGCTCTTTGATGGGGACACCAAGGCGTTTTAAAACCAAGAGACATAATCTCTCAAGTGTGTCCTGGGTCTGCCTCGGGCCTCCTCTAAATAGGACATGCCCGAAAACCCTCACTTAAGAGGTGTCCTGCCCGAAGCACCTCACCTGACCCCTTCCATGTGATGTCACAACTCCTCACCCTCTTTCTAAGGCTGAGCCCAGATACCCCTTGGAGAAAGCTAACTTCTGCCAACTCATTCTTTTGCAGGTGGATTGGTTGGCAGTCGGGAGGTGCAGGCCCTGGCTATCAGATACCTGGTTACTAGGGCTGCAACGATTCATCGACGTAAGCGATGACGTCAACTACAAAAATTTGTCGACGTGGAATTTCATTGTCGACATGGAATTTCATCGTCGAAGCGTCATACTTTTAAACCCATCCATCTATTCTGTTCCGCTTATCGTCTGATTTTGTAATTGCAACACACTACAGGAAGATATGGGGGCAGTATTGCCTCCATTGTCTGCCAGTAATAACAATACCAACGAAGAAGAAAGTAACAGAACAGCGTAACGCTGGTAGAACAGCGATGAGGGTGGAGAAAATGAAAGAACATGGAGACAGACTGTCAAAGGTGTGGGGGTATTTGACAGAAACTAAAATAAAGCTGAATGCAGAGCAGAGCTTTCCTCAGCATCGCTGCAGTGCTGAGCGTTTAAAACGCCCGCACTGGAGCTGTGACGTCAGCTCTGGATGGGTACGTTAGTGCGTCGCTGATACCTGTTAATGTTTGTACAGTGAAGTTTCTGTTAGTTTACCTGTCGGAAACAAGCTCTCATGGATAATGCTTTTGCTAAGCACCGCCATTTCAATTATGTTAGCTAACGAGTGAAGGACAATAGGAGCAGCTACGTTGGCTCCTATTTGTTTCCCCTCGCATTAATATCAGCGTTCATTCTGAATAGTAAACCTCTGTATGAACTGAATCATCTATAAACTTTATAGGTGTTTTGGACGGAAAAATCTTTTTGATTTAATTTGAAGCCTTAGTTGAACTTTTGGACACAGGCCATTTTTATTTATTTGCACATTATATTTTTATTTAATAAATAAAAATTGCATTTACTTTAATATGCATTTTTTATTTGATATTTATTGTGATGGCCACATTAATGTTAAAAATACATTTGATTAGTTTCAAACTTGTATTTTTATGGGTCATTATTTTAATTGTGAGAAGAGAACAAGGTGGTGTTAACAGGTGGGCAGGCTTAAACAGGTGAGTTAAGATTGAAATAATCGTTGACTAATTGACTAATCGACTAATCGACTAATCGACTAATCGATAACAAAAACGAGAGATTATTCGACTACCAAAAGAATCTTTAGTTGCAGTCCTACTGGTTACCAAAACCGGATAGTTTGGAAAAATGTATTATCATTATTATTATATTGCAACACAGGAATTTCCCAAACTCTGGATTAAATGAGGTCAGTCTCACCTTACAAGTAACTTTGTCCTCAAAAAGTGCATTTGCTAAGTTAAAGAGGATTTAATTTAAAAATATAGCACCACTATGCAAAGAACACCTGCATAGCTTGTTGACTATACTGTATTTCTTCTTTGATTACAGCTATGCTGCCTCACATGTCTGGAATTTCCTTCTACACAGATGAACATGTAGTAAATAGTACAAGTACAAAAGATTCACAATACCATCACACCCCAGCACATCTAAATCAAATACACCTCCAGCTTCTAATAACAGTGTTAAGTACACATCATGCCACCCAGGATGTTTTTGTTAGTTTGGCATCCAAACATCTGGAATTTCTGAGTCCTGCAATCTGCTTGTTAAGTGTCTCTTGTGCTGGACGAGGCTCTCGTCTTTTTAATGTGCTGCAGGGACACGAGTTCCCAAAGTAATCAGCAGTTGTTTTCAGCCTGTCTTTGTATTACTCATGTGCAGGATGTCATAAGATGAGTTTTTAAAAACTCCCAGTGTCCAGGAGAGCAAATATTTTAATACTTTAGATAAGAATCACTCCCAGAGGCCAACTAAAACATTAAGCTTAGGAACAGGACTTCTTTCATAGCGAGCAATCCAAAGCATGCAGCAACATATGAACTAACATCACGTTGGGGATGGGCTCATCTCAGACATTCTTTTGGCTGATTTTTTGTTCGTTTTGGGCACCTTCTTGCTGCCATATGAAATCTCTTATCTCTTATCATGTACTTTTAATGAGAACAATTTAACCCCCATCCTACATCTTCCCTGTATTAAACATCAGTAGCATTTCGTTTTCTGTCTTTGTTTATGTCCAGAGTTATAGCAGTGTTGCACTTTTGGTTTTAAGAAATACTTGAATCAGAACACAGTTTATCTTCTTATATCAAATCTCATAAATCTTCTTTTTCATCGATGTGTGGAAGTTAAACTTCATTGTAACACCTGGGAGAACAGCCACACTTCAGACTGACATAGACACATTTAGACTGTTTTTAAATCTCAGTGTTGCCTCAGTCAGTGTTTGGTTGCTCTTGGAAGCTGAAAGATGGCATCAAACTTAACACTTTAATACTTGCTCCACTTGATCTGCAGCTATGCTTGAGCATCTCGCTCAGGAATGCTGTGACTGAGAGCTATTCAGAGTTAAAACTATGTCTTACTTGGTAAAAATTTCAATAAGCTTCTTTCTGTTCCTCCTTGGCTCCGAGTCCTCCTCAAACTCCTCAATCTCCTTCCCCAGAAACACCTCCTGATGGAAGTCCTTGTTGAGGTGGCCATCCAGCTCCAACTTCACCCCGTTCAGGTGGTCTGGGGGAAGAATCTCGTTCTCGTCTTTGCTTGCTGGAGGCTTCTCTTTAGAGGCCGACATGTTGGCCGGCCGTGCGTTTACGTTGATGGTGTGGAGCAGCACGCAGAAAAGCAGAGACATAGCCAGGAGGTTTCTGCACCACAGTTTCCTCCAAATAGCCATGATTACCTTTGGATGGGTGAATGTAAAAGGAAATGATGAGTTATGTGAAATCATTTTAGTATTTAAAAAAAAAAAAAAAAACAGGAACGCACAAATATATCAGCCAATATCAACCTATTGGGAGATGAGGCAACCGTTACAGACATTTACAGTCCCCAAAATCCCAACAGGCTGTAGCTCGACTGGAGTTCACCAGAAACAGGAGAAGCATGAACGAATGTTTTTAACACTCGGGTTCATTTTGCACTGACTGAAGGACCAGCAACGGCACAAGACTGGTTATACCACATACTTTGTAGACTGCCTCAGTCAGTCTACAGCCCATGTTTAGGATATTCTTGAGTCCCCACTGTTGTCATTTAGATCCTAGATGAGACACCTCCTGTCTCTGTTTAACACCTAGATGTAAATACCAGCCCCCACTCCCCCTCCACAACTCAAACACGCTTATTTATAACTCCAGCATTTATGATTTGACCCATTTTTCTGGTTGCTAACATACCTACCCAGAGGACACACGAGAGAAAAACTGCGCAAGATAAAGACAAAAAAGCACCCAGAAATACGCCAACATAAATACACACTGGACAGCAAACACACCAAAGCCAACTATAACGAATTTATTAGATAATAAAAAAAAAAAATCCCGACTTATTAGTTTACTAGCTGTAAAATGATCAATTTAATAATGTAGTAAAGACACACGAGTTTTTTCCCTCCCTCGATGCTTCCTTTATTTCAAAACAGGGACGTTAGTTTGTTTTTTAAACTCTGCCCATATTCACCCTGTCAGCATTAATATTAATTTAGCAGCAGTAAAGTTACACGAACAAAACCATTTTCGTATTGTAAACAGCAGTTAGCATGCTAATTTAGCCCCGTCACGTCTTTTAAACACTGGTTAGCACTGGCAGGCTAACATGTTAGCGCTCGTTGCTAAGTAACAAACGTAACAAAAGTTTTGGCAGTAAAGGAGGACAGCGCTCGCAAAAATAATCCAGTCCCTAAAACACGACCAGAAACCGTTCTCAAAGGATGTTCCGGACTCACCAGCTAGCTGTGGTTAATAGCAGCAGGGACTTCCTAGTCGAACGGACCTTCGCTGGTTCCTCTGGGTCCAGTTCCTGTACACGTGGCTCACCCCCCACCCCCAGCACAACACCCTCTATCCAAAATGTGGGACGGCTCAGCCTAAAAACAACCTCAGATAGACCCAGGTCAGTCGCCAAGTCCAAGCTGAGGTTCCAGTTAGTGTTAAAATGAAGAGAGCCTGACCCTGACCGGACACCACTGGCAACTCTGCGGGGTAACTGCGTTTACCACGTAACTTCCGGTCAGCTCTTTCAAAGTAAAAGTAAAACAGTGCCCGCTATCAACACTTCTGTAGTCGTAATTGCCCCCTAAAATTAATAACTGGTTGTGCCACCATTTGCAGCAAAAACTGCGATCAAGTGTTTGCGATAACTGGCAGTGAGTCTTTCACATCACTATGGAGGATTTTCCGCTCACTGTTCTTCGCAGTATTGTTGTAATTCAGGCACATTGGAGGGTTTTCCAGCATGAACTGCCTGTTTAACCCTTACGAAAATTCACTATGGTTTCCTATGGTTTTTATGCAATAACCATAGTTTTACCATGGTAAAATTACCAGGGAAGGCCATGCCAAAGCATCTCAGTATGATTGAACTGCAGACTTTGACTAGGCCACTCTAAAACCCTGTTTTTTAATTTTAATTTTAATTAATTAATTAATTTAGTCATTCAGAGGTGGACTTGCTGGTGCATTTCCAATCATTGTCCTGCTGCATAACCCAAATGCTCTTGAGCTCCAGGGTAAGAACTGATGGCCGGACATTCTCCATTCCATCAATTATGGCAAGTCATCCTGAAGCAGCAAAGCAGCCCCAGACCATCACACTATCACCACCATGTTTGACTGTTGGTGTGATGTTCTTTTTATGAAATGCTGCGTTAGTTTTATGTTAGAAGTAACAAGACTCAAACCTTCCAAAAAGTTCAGCTCTGTCCACAGAATATTTTTCCAGAGGTCTTCGGGATCTTCAAGATGTTTTTGTTTTTTTGGCATATATGAGATGAGCCTTTATGTTGTTTTTGGTTAGCAGTGGTTTTCTCCTTGGAACTCTCCCATGAATGACATTTTTGCCCAGTCTATTTCCTCTTGCTGAATCATGAGCACTGACCTTAAATGAGGCAATTGAGGCCTGGAGTTCTTTAGATGTTGTTCTGGGTTCTTTTGTGGCATCCTACATGAGTCATTGAGGCTCTCTTGGAATAATTTTGGTAGGGTGGCCACTCCTGGGAAGGGTCATCACTGCTCCAAGTTTTCTCCATTTAGGGATAATGGCTCACACTGTGGTTCACTGAAGTCCCAAAGCCATAGAAATGGCTTTGTAACCCTTTCCAGAGTGAGATATGACTGTCATTGACTTTGTTTCTCTGATGTTTCTTTAGACTGTGGTATGATGTGCTGCTTTTTGAGCCTCCTTCACTTTGCCAGAGCGATTCTATTTAAGTGATTTCTTGATTCAGCCGGCCTGGCTGTGGCATGGCATTTAAAATATTATTTAAATAATAAATGTGTCAAAAAGCAAAATAAAAAAGTTTGAACCACCAAAATTAATGAAGATGTAACTAAAAGTTAGTCTATAGATAAAACTTTTAATAACTAAAAGCAACCAATAAATATCTTGTAATAAATACATTTTCCAAACAAATAAATTCTAAAATGTAAAACACTTAGCTATTAGGCATAATTAAATGACTGAAACAACAACAGATAAATAGTAATACATAAAATAATAAAAGAGTTGACAATAATGTTAAAAGTAACTGGGTTAAATAGATAAAAGTAATATTAAAAGTGGAAATAGTGATATGTAATCAATGGCTGAGAAAATAAATGATGGGTAAATGGTTAAAACGAATGCACAAAAAGTCTAAATTTCATGGATATTCAGATTAAAAATTAATCATAAAAAAACATTAAAATGGCTAATTTGATCAAATTAATGCCCATATTGTAAAAAAAACAATAACAAAAAACATCCCCATATTATGTATATTGTAATACTAACCCCAAATTTTAAGTTATTGATGGCATTTTTTTTCCCCCAGTGGCAGACACAAGCTTCCAGAGACATGGGCAGACAAAAGTGAGGAGAACAGTTTTAATATCTAGTTGGAACATAATTAAAAGAGCTAAAAAATAATCGGTACATTTTAAAAATAGAGTTAATGAATGAATAAAATGCAAAATGACATTTGAAGTTGCAGCTAAATAAACTTTAAATGCTTTAAATATCTAGAAAGTGTTTCAATTGGAACACTACAAGAAGCACAAAACACACAAAGATGAGTCATAAAAGTCTACGTGTGGTTTACTGTTTGCCCCAAACTCCTAAACTTTATTTTTCCATGCTGAAATCAATCCATGTGGCTGACTTTCTTATTTTATTTTGAATTTAAGATCACGTCTTTCCTGGTGTGCTGTTGAGCTTGATGCTTCTTGGCTGCAGCTTCCTGCTGTGTCTTCAAACAGATGTGCAAGCAGATACAGGAAGTGAGATGTCACCAGTATGGAGCCATACTGGAAAGGCCCTGCTAAGATATTTGTACTTTGTGCTGCTGCCTCTGGGTGGCACTGTGTTAAAATGTATTATTGGCAAACAGGCCAAACAGCAGTCTAAAAATGTAAGTTATAAAAAAAAAAGTGGTATGCACTCATGAGCTAACATGTTATTTATTAATCTGGCAGGGGTTGAATTCCTTTTTGATGAATGATTGTAGAAATACCCAGACCAGTAATTTATTCACATCAGCCACGTTTATTTACTGAAACCTGCAATTTCCACGCTTTTCCTCCGGGAGCATTGAGAGAAGAGAACACCAATGCTGAATAAAACAAACAAGTGTACGTCTCTGTCCCTGGCATACTTTCAAACAGCAGATTACACAAGATAAAGCCTTAAGGTCACAAAAAAAGTGCGTGAATTGGTTTCGGCTTCCAGCTCGGATCTAAACACACAGCTTTGGTAAATCAGGCTCATATTGAGCTGTGCACAACTTTATACACATCCCATAACTTGTCTTCCAAAGAAGCTCTTCAGCTGTGAGATAAAGCAGAGCTGAATCAGCTGAGGTTGCCAACAGAGAAAGTCAAAGGAGACAGAGAGAGAGCGAGCGAGAAGGACAGGGGGAGGGAGAATGGGTGATGATAAAACTCCACTGTGAGCCCTCCTGTAAGCTCAGTCAGAGAGCAAAGGAGCAGCTGAGACCAGACAGGCAGAGAGTGCAGCAGAGCAAGGCAAAAAAAAGGAGACCTACCAGGCACTAAATCTCTGCATGTGGACTTGTTGGGACAATCAGGAGACAGCACCTGAGTTGTGTCTGAAGAGCAGACTGCTACCTGTACAGGTTCATGCTTTTTGATAACACTGAGTAACCACTGTAAGGACAAAACAAGGCTGGCTAAGATCAATACTGGACCTCATCCATCTTCTCTTGGGCATCCCTGTGGATGCGTGGTGTGCCGGAACGCAGATTGATTTGAATGCTGACCTGCATCTTTTGATGTGAGCCCAACTTCTGTGGATCTTGCAGTTTTTCCAGCTACCACATCATTTTGCTGGAGCCTGAAACCCATTGTTGAGTATAAGAAGCAGCAGGAGACAGCAAGGCAAAAGAGAATATTGCCATCCATCTCTAACCCCCTACAGCCCACCTTCGGCTTTGGACGCCCCTCCTCTCTGGCTCTTCTTTTGCCCCCCCGCCCCCCGTGCCCCCCTCCACCCCAACCCAACCCCCTCCGGCACCTCACCCCCCAACAGAGCAGAAAGCGTGAAAAATCTCACTAATGGGTTTATTTGCTGTCAGATCTGCGCTGATCTGTCATTCCCTTGGACCATTCTGCTTGACACATTTCATAGTTGAGTAAGCCTCCTGGATTTCTGGCTAGACTTAGCAGTGCCCCTGCAACGCTGTGCTGGCTGAGAGCTCATCAAGAGGGGAGCAGCAGTCAGCCTGACAGCCTCTTGGACAGAGAGTCCCTGAAGCTGCATTCCTCCAGTCTCTTGTGTTTGTGAGCCTCGTGGGCATCTTCAGCTTGTGTCTGACCACAAGACTGGTCCTCCCCAGAAGATTTGGGCTGTTTCTGCAGGTGCTGATTGAAAGAGTGTGAAGATGTGGTGTGGGGCTATGCCTCTGGCCGTGGTGGCTGCAGTGTTTTGGACCCAGTGTGTCCTTCTAGATGGAGTGGATGCCAAGAAGGAGAAGAAGAGGCCAAAGGAGGCCACTCCACAACACACAGAGACGTACAACACAACTCTGACCAACAGTGAAGAGGTTGGTGGGACCATCAAGGTAGTGAATTCCAACACATTTCTTTTGATGTATTTTTAGAGCTTGTTGGCTTCAGATTAGTTTGTATAGGATATGTGACATATGCAGATTTCTTGTCAGCGCAGGCCATAAAGAAGAGAAATAAAGTGTGGCAAAGGTCGAGGTTGGTGTGCCCTGCCAGATCAGGCCTTATGCAGTCTGAAGGACCAAAATGTGTGAATCTCTAAATAGATGACTTCCCAAGGCATGCCAGGAATGTGGACATCTAAAGGCTGATCAATGCATCAATTAGTGTGCGCAGCGGGTGTCTGCCTCCAATGTTTCAGCCTTTGTATTCCGGATGCAGTAAAGCAAAATGAGACGTTTACAAACCTCAACACAAGAACAGTGTTTTTATTTTAAAAAATGAATCCTGCTTGCAAAACAGCATTGCTGTGGTACACTCCTATTTTCAGGAGCAACACTTGGCCCCTGACTCTGTTATTTATTGGCTTATTGCTGGTGTTGCATATTTGTGAAGCTTTCCAACAGGCTATTTGTTTTGATTTCAGCCCACCCATTATGTTGGCATTCTCGTGTAACTCTCACTGCCCTATATACCAGCCTTCACGTCTGCTCCTAGCAGCCAGTCTTGCGGTAACCTCCACTGCCCCCCCCCCTCTAGAAACCACACAGTGAGGTCTCCTTTGTGTCTTTAAGAACACTTTGTAGGTGGTTGTGGCCTGGTGGTGTTTATTTGACTTGGTTTGCCCAGTAAAAACAGTGGCTATGAAGGATGACCTTATGTCAGCCCTGAAGCCTGCTGAAGATTGCACCCCACTGGGATCTCACTCCTCTGCCTCGTCCCACAGGGAGCAGGGTGTCTTTACAAATGCTGCTTCCCTTGCAGTGCCTTATGGGTGGTGATGTGACTCCTGGGAAAGTTAGGTGGAGAGATATTATAGGACCTGTGGCGATGTTGTTCCCAGCCCATTGATTCTGTCATTCACAGGCCTAGCCTGACTCCTCTGTGTCTGGGACATCCGATAGGGGCGGTGTGGCCCTGAAAACTGGGGCAGCATGCCGTGTAAGCCCCTCACAAAGCCCCATAGAAAGGGTCCTGAAAGGGAACACCTCTGTGAGGATTATCCCCCTGTGCCTCCCTCTATAGCATTCTTTTCATCTCATCACCCACAATCACAGGGTAATGGCATAATCACTCTTAAGACGCAGTGTTATGCCCAATAGTGTCTTTGCCAAACAGTGTCACCTCTGATGGAACCTGAGATTTAAGCGTGACATCTGTGGAAGTGGTTGTATTCAAGGTTGCATTTGTTAGTGCCACTCTCTCTGGGTTTGTGTTGGCGGTAAAAAGAAAAAGAAAAAAAAAAACATGCCACACACCATGAAAAGTGGTAAACTTGCTTGTCTTGGGTAGTTTGTGAGTTTATCCTATTACACATTTGTTAGGTCTCAAAGAAAACAGCACGTCCATTGGAACTGTCTTGGCAAGCAATTTGTATTCTCAAACAAGCCAAACATTTACACTCCAAATTTACATTTTTTCCCCTTGTGCCCAGTGGAAACAGTTCTTATGATGGCATTCATTTTCTATCTGACCAATCCTGTGTGTGGGCTGCTTGGCAGTGGGCAGTCAAACCCTGCATTCCTCTGGAGATTTTCCATTTGAAAGTGATCACAACAGTGAGGTGTGGAGATATGCTGTGAGGGGAATTCTTTTTAATGAGATGATGAACATTTCAAACAATCGTGATCTCTGTGAACCGTCATGTTGCGCAGGTTTAGAGCAGTGTGTTAAAGGTGCAAGCCTTATTGTGCTCTCCACTCTAAAGATGAGAGGAATCTGTCACTGCTGAGCGCAGTGAGGGATCTGTGATGGAGGGAGTCAAGTCAAACATCACGCCTGGCGTGTTGAGTAATGGCTGGGTTTAGCCCGAGGTGAGGGTTTTTGTTTCCTCTCTCTCATCTGTAGTGATGATTAATGCAGCGGCGTGTGGGACCTTTTGGATCAACCCACACACTGAGACAAAGCCGAGTCCCTTAGGAAACACGGCCACTGAGAGCACGCACCACCCACCAGTGGCGTGAACTGTCCACAGTAAACTCTAGTTTCAACGTGTCAGACAACAACAAAGGTTATGTTTATCTAACCTAATGAAGTCATAAAACAGAGGGAAAAAGAAACAAATAACAAACCCTGTTTTGCATTATATCTGAACTTGGGCAGTAAAATAAACCACACTGTTGTGTTTTCACCTCAGACATAGAGCGGCTGTTTTATTTGGATTTTGTCTGATTTCTAGCAGCTTCAGGTTGATGCCAGATTTATATAAAAATCCCTTAATCTCGCCTGATTCTTATCATGTGCTGGTCATGTTTCTGTAACCACTATTTCAGAACTTCAACAGTAAATTAATCAACTGTGGCTTTGAGTAAAATGAATGGCAAAGCTCATTAATCAACACAAGATTTTACTGACAATGGATAATGCAGATGCATATAATGTATTCTGCAATTTGATACATTTCTGCAGCTTTAAGTAGATTGTTGAATTTCTCAGGGACTAAGCTTATTAATTTAAATGTACCTTAAACATATTAATAACCAGGAGATTGTTAGCTTAGCTTTGCATAGAAACTGTAAACAGTTAGAAACAGTTAGCCTGAGGTTTAACAATAATCCATTTTGACATTATGGTTTTACAGGAGTTGTATCGTGTAAATGTATTAGAGTGAGCTAGGCTAGCTCTTTTGTTTCCAGGATAGACTGTACATAAAAGATGGACAGAGCCACCATTACAGCACATCACCTGTTTTGTTTCTGGACTCAACATTTTAAAACACTTACGTGAACATTTTCACTGCAAGGGGCTTCTTTTTTTGTGGAGACAGAACTGATCATATTTGGACAAGAGGGTGGGATAAATTACATCCCTACTGGAATCCTGGATTTAAGAAACTGGATGGATATTACTTTTAAACTGTTTTGGTTTCACAGTTTCAGATTATGTCTGCTGTTTGCTTCTCCAAGTAATTCTCCAAGTTTAAACACTGTACTGTGCTAGTTGGCACCAGAAATACAAGTCAATTAAACTTAACTTACACTTAACTGTTGGTTCTAAGAGGTTACAACACCACTCGCCACTGACCGGGTCTGCAGCTCTGACAGATGACAGTATCACTCTCTCAGTGATGGGAAGTTTTAAATGAGCTAGATGAAAAGTAAACAGATGACAGATACATGAACCTGCACAATTCTGACGTATGTAGATGTAGAAAATGAGAAGTTTTTTGTCAGCTGTCCCACAGTAAAAACTGATATATAACCGCTCAACCAAAGTGACCAAAGCCAGGTGAATCATGGCCATGAAAAGATTTGATTTGGATTAAAATAAATAAATAAAGGAAAACAGAAAAAAGGCAACAGTAATTACTTTAAACAGTGAAGGAACTTCTCATCTCTATGGAGAAAACAAATTTTTAATTTAACTTCCTGATCCTCACTGTTGCCCTCTATAGAGGTTTATGGGAAAATGTCCCTTGGACTTCACTTCAGTAAACCCTTTCATGATGAGTTTATAGACTCTGTCACTCATTTGGTTTTACAGTAAGATCCACTCCTCACTTGTCACATCCAGTTTCAAAACACCAAGATAGTGATGGCAAAAATCCTCACCTCAAGGCTGCAAAATATGCCCTCAGAAACAGTGACTGACATCATGGTAGCTACATCCATCTTTTATGCTGTCTATGGTACAGCCATGTTGGTGCTAGCACTGGAAATGTTAGCCAGTTGAAGTGGTTTGGGCATCTAACTAGGATGCCTCCTGGACATCTCCTGGACAAGGTGTTTTGGGCATGTCCTACCGGGAGGAGGCCCAGAGGCAGATCCAGGACATACTTGAAGGATTATAGTTTGCAGCGGGTGTCCCCCAAGATGAGCTGGAAGAGGTGTCCTGTGAGAAGGAGGTCTGGACTTCTCTCACTGCTGCCCCATCCAACCTGAACCCAGATAAGCGGCCGAACACGGATGTGTGGATTTTGTTAAATTTTGACTGTTTTCTTGCTTTTAAATGGCTCATAAATTAGCTGTCAGGAGCATTCCTAGTATGTGGTTATGTAACATAGTCCAGAACTACACAGGAATTATGTAAAAAGAGGAAGATCTAATGAGATTTTATCTTAAAGTGGCAAACCCGTATATGGGATGGCACAGCATAGGTGATGCTTTTCAAAGCTCATTTTACCTACCACAGGGAAAATGAGCACTCACTTCCAATTTCAAAGCTATAATTTGTACACAAAACAGATGTGACACAACGATCAAAATATCTTTCAGCTTATATTACTTTTTTTTTTTATAAAGAGGAAGCTGGGATTGTCTCTGGCGATCTTTGGAGCATAAACACAAATTTATTCACTTTCTCTCCTACGGAAGAAAATGCAGCTTTGTTGGGACAACAGAGAGCCTGTTAGAAAAAAATCAGGACATATTATAAGAAGCATGTTCAGCCTTATCATTATATAATAACTACATTTCATTGAGACCTCGAAATGTGCCTCTCTGTGATAGAGTAATTATGTTTTGCGCATTGTGTTTGCCAATTGAGTAATAACACTGTGAGCAGAGAGCAGAGTCAACATTGCATGCTTAACTGTATTTACCTCTTCAGCGATAAATCCTGGAGTCAATCTATGTCTGTGAAGTGCAGCGGTGGGGAACACGTGGGCGGATGCATGACGACTGAGATGCACGCAGTTTAGCAGGATCCCCTCGTCCCACACAGCCTGGGGATCCCTGCCTCCTGGGGTGGCGTTGGCCCAGCGTAAGGCCCTTCCACCCATGCATGGATGACTGCACAGGGAGTAGTGCAGGGATGTGAAAACAAGGGATTAGAGATGACTCTTAATCATCCTGTCCAACCTTAAACCTGCATGTGCAACACTTTTATCAGCAGCAAAATGTTTCATGTTGTCGAGTGTGTACGAGCAGGTAGAAAAACAGATAAAGCAGAAGTGAAAATAAGATAAGTTCGGCTGTACACACACACACAGAAGAATTCAGGAGCTGCCTGCAGAGGACTAGAGTTTCAGTATCTGGTTGCAGCCCCAGAGACATGTTTTAACAGTTGTGTTTGTGTTTTTGGTGGCACGCTGCCCCAGGGAAATATTTCCCGTTTTATTGCTTCAAATAAATTCTACTTAATTTTCCCCAAACTACATGACAAACACATTTAAAGCGGCACACGTAGAAGATTTATTTGTGCAGGCCCAGGTCAGTCGTCTGTGGGTAATAAAATATTATAGCCTTCTGTGAATGATCAACAATCATCACAACTGATCCACTAATTGATCCAAAAGCTCTAAACGTACCATGCTATGGGTTAATAAAACCATTTATCTTCACTTTTATGGTAAGCCACGGGTGCCAGGCACAAACGATGGAAAATAATTTGATATATTCACTCAAATGAAAATACCACACTAGATTCCAGCACTTTTGGATTATAACCCTTTACAGAAAATATCAGCTCAATCAGATGCTCTCTTTTAAATAAGTCAAATTATGCAAGAAGTTTAAATATGAAGATAAATCTATGTCAAAAAACTGTTTCTTCATCATCTCATGCTGAGGGTTTCACATATTTCTGTAACTCTTTGGTGGGGCTTTATGCTTTGGTTTGGAAATCTTGAATACAATATGAAGGAGTAACAACTCCCCATATGGAATAGAAACAGAAAAAATAATAAGTGTTTGTTTCATATGGCTATATACAAAATATATAATTATAACCAACGTAACTTTTTAAGAGAAAAATCACAAAATGGACATTTAGATTAAATTTAAAAAGTTGTTTATCTCATGTCTCTATGAATAATTAATACATGATCTTTAACACTCCCATATTGTAAATAATTATTTTACACTAAAAACATGCATTTTTATTCTTAATCCTAAAATAGTGATAAGCTTTGCTTAAACCTGTTATGAAATATAAAGAAATATGCACTTTATTACAGGGCTGTTTCTTCTCTGTAGCTTAGCTTACCTTAGCATGATGACTAGAGACAGGAGGCACAGCTAGCCTTGGTTTGTTTTGTTTTATATGGAATAAAAGAGAAATTAGGTATTAATGAATGAGCTTTAGATTTACTTGTAAATAGATTTTGTACCTTAAGACAGAGCTCGGTTAGCCGCTTCTCTCAGTTTCCTAGTTTTATATTAAGCTAAGCTAACCAACACTTGGCTAACTCCGTATTTATACCAAAGAGACAAAATATAGCTATCAAGTTACCTAAGCAAAATATTGGATGCAAGCATTTTACTTATAAATAAGTATTTAACCATGATTATATTGATATTGTTACTTTTATACATGTCATTGATAATAAGTTTGTAGCTTTAATTTTAAAATATTTTAAATATACTTTAAAATATTTAGCACACTATTTTCTCAAAGAGAGTTTTATCCTGTTTGTTAGTTAGCTTTGACAGTTGTGGTTAGAAGCCTACATGCACTGAATATTATTGTACTTTTGGACTTGTAATGATTTCTTTGAATTCTTCTTTTTCCAGGGTGCAATAATTGTTTAAGTATCTCAGGGTCTTGTTCACGAGTAATGGGAGAAGGGAGCAGGAGATTGACAGACGGATTGGGGCTGCAGCTGCAGTGATGCGGATGCTGCACTGGTCTGCAGTGGTGAAGAGGGAGCTGAGTGTGAAAGCGAAGCTGTCGAGTTACCGGTCAATATATGTGCCCACCCTCACCTGTGGTCACGAGCTTTGGGTAGAAAGAACAAGATGGCGGATACAAGCAGCAGAAATGAGCTTCCTCTGAAGGGTGGCTGCCTCTCTCTTAGAGATAGGGTGAGGAGTGCAGTCATTAGGGAGGGGCTCAGAGTAGAGCCGCTGCTCCTCCACATTGAAAGGAGTCACTTGAGGTGGTTCAGACATCTGACTGGGATGCCTCCTGGGCGCATCTTGGGTAAGGTGTTCTGGGTATGAGGAGGCCCTGGGGCAGGCCCAGGACACGCTGGAAAGGTTATATCTCTCGGCTGGCCTGGGAACACCTCGGTGTCCCCCCAGATGAGCTGGAGGAGGTGGCTGGGGATATGGAGCTCTGGGCTTCTCTGCTTAGGCTGCTGCCCCTGTGACCCAGCCCCAGATAAGCAGAAGAAAATTGATGGATGGATGGATGGATGGAATTATCATACAGCATAAATCTTAAATTACTTTAAAAAACAAGAATTGGGGCACAAATTTGAATTTATTTAGGATTTTCTTTAATCCACACAGGATCAAATGTGTATATGCAGGCTCAGATATATACATACACTGACTTAATTCTTTTACTAAGTGGTGCTGAAGTTTCTACAGTGTATTTTAACTTGACAAGGTCAAGGCCCATTTACTTTTGTTAGCAATCATGATTGATCATGATGAGTGCATTCCAATTGCATGTACCACAGCTGTAAGACTTCAACAGGGTAGCTCAGCTTAGCATAATGATAACAGCAGGGGGAAACAGCTAGCTGTGAAGATGGTGGCAAAGAAGTATCAGGACACATAAGCAACCATAAAATTAAAATATAAAACATGTTTATGTTTTAAGATATAGCCATAACTAATTAGTGAGCTTTAAAGGTGCTGAGGTAGATTTCATACTTTCTCTGCAAGAAACCAGATGAGCATAATTCCTAAAATGTTGAGCTATTCCTTTCACTAAAACATAGACTTTAATGGAGTAAATTAACACTGTTTTACTTCAACTTTATTTTTAAAAAAAGGCTTCTTCTACCCATCGACACAATGCATCACATTCTTAGGGTGAGAGTCTCAGTAATGTGGCGTGATTTAGAGTCCCATCATCAACCAGGATAAACACTGTCTAGAAGATTTAACGTTTCCCACCTTCAGACAGAATACCTGACACATTCTCATGGTCTGCGCTGGAAAGGCGTGTGCTCATACCCGCTGAGAGACGAGGCCACTTTGAGGCACTCACACATCAGCGGTGATCAAAGCCAAAGCCCCGAGTCTACGACTGATACCTGGATCCACTCCTTCACCACTTTGTTCACGACCTGTACGTGCTGATACTGAGCTATGCGAGGGAATCCACAGTTTACTTTACACCACAGCAGCGAGTGAGAGATTGAAGGCCTTTCGACAGGTTATTCTTTGTCGTTGGGCAATATGGTTTTTCATGTCTGCATGCGTGGAGTCTTTGAAGTTCTCAGTTGAGACAGACACCCACCTGCATGCAATGAATCAGACAATTTTTGGCAAGTGATGCAAATAACTGACAGTACAGACAGACACAAAGAGAGCACAGTATATTTAATAGAAAAAAAAAAGTTTCTAAAGTTGATGATTAAATTATTTATACAGTGATTTGCAGTTATTTTTTAGCTTAGAAATGTAAGTAATAATTACCGTGGTCAAAGCCTTTCTTCCTTGAGCACAGAAAATCCTTGAGGGCAAGGGTTTAATGGTTTAATTACAATGGTGCGTATTAAAGAGGATGCCAAGCTCAGAGCATGGCTGATTTCCTGGCAATGATAAGATGTGTAATTATCAGGCACATGTGTGGGCCAAATTAACTGTATGATATCTTTGACACTGACCAAGAACAGATGTTAAGGTTTTATTTTTCCTGGGTAAAGAGGCCGCTGGTTTGCCTCATCACCTCATCATGGCTGTGTTTCAGATTGTACTGAGCTGTTAATTTTTTATATTTATTTAGACGTATGCACCATCTTGATGGCTGTAGGATAAATAACAAGTTATAGCCACCAGCCAGTTAGCTTAGCATAGCATATGGACTGGAAAGATCTACTTGGGCTCTACCTGAAAGTCTGCAAACCCCTTATGCCTTATGCTGTTTTTTTTAGATTTCCAACTGATAGAAGCTCCCCAAAATCAAGTAGTAAAAGTCTCACAATTCAGTTCATCTTAAGCTGCCGGATGCCCTAATTTCCTTCAGGATCAATAAAGCATCTATCTATCAATTGATCTATCTATGAAAAACCGACATTGTGGATAAGAAACACCTCATTATCATTGGGCCAGAGTGGAATTTGAAGAGATCAAAATGCCTAATCATAACTGTAAATTATAACAGGAGGTTAATACGGTAGCCTATTTTCATGAGCAGGGAATCAAACCTACTGGCATCTTAAACAGGATGTGTAGTGCTGCGATGTCTGTTTGCAGTGCAGGGTTCTAGCTAGCACCTGATCGCCTGGCTGAAGTACCATCGCACCGGGCTGAGACTTTCTGCTGTTAGCTATCGTCACAGCTGTCATTACAGTTAGCTAGGGGTGCAGCCATTAGCACTAGCAAGAAGTTGATTGGTACCAGGAAGGCATTACTTTGGAAACCATTCAATTAAATTAAATTAAATTTTATTTATATAGCGCCAAATCACAACCATCACCTCAAGGCACTTTATATTGTAAGGTAAAGACCCTACAATAATTACAGAGAAAACTTCCCACTTGGCAACAGTGGGAAGGAAAAACTCCCAACAGCTTATCCCAGCTGTTGCAGGGCAAAAGGTGGGGTACACCTTGGACAGGACTGGTCTATTACAGGGTGGGTGTGAAAAATTGAAAATTTGTTTTGAGAAACACAAACCATTAGATTAAAGTTTGCAACTATTCCACAGACTGCATTGTCCTACAACATATAAGAGTGTTTTATGTTTAAAAGAGCATCACAGTCTGCATTAGGACTCTGGTGGGATGGACGTTTCTGGCATTTTGTTGTGAAGCACTTTTATCATGAAAGGTGATATACAAATAAAGTTTTACCTACTTACTCACATTAAGAGGTGATGACGGTGTAAATGAGGAAACTGGTACTCGTGTCCTGTTTGGATTCTTTTTTTTTTTTTTTCCAAAGATTGAAGTTTTGTCAAGTTTGTTTTCACTCACTGTGTTTTTTTCTCAATGTGGGAACAAAACCTCTTGGTTAGGATTAGCTTAATCTCTATAAACAGACATCTGCATATGAATATGGAGAAACTGTTCGTGGAAAAATAATGCTGGTACTGAAAGCTGCCTGGTGTTTGTTTGTTAGTCTGCATGTAGTCTGAATACTATCAACCAATCACATTTGAGCAGGCTTTATGTTGGTTGCCTGCAGGTAAACAGTCTGGATAGAGAGAGCAAAGGAAGCCATCACCTACTGTCTGACAACAATTTAGCTTTTCATTTGTTTTTCTTTTAAATTCATTTGTTAATGACCCTCAAATATTGGGAACTAGTGATCGGTACCAAGATTGGGTTTAGGCACCAAAACTGCTTGAATTAGAAAAAGATCACTGTTAGACCCATTCACAGTATTATCCACGCACATTTAAAATAATGCGACATCGTCATATGTGATGAGCTGGGAGTGAATCGGAGAGCTTTATGCTGCTGTAAGGCGGATTTTCTTACTTTTGAAGAGTTGGATTAAGGGTTTCCCTCTGTTTACGGTCTTTGTGTTAAGCCACCGGTCTGTGCTTCATATTTAGCAGCTAGAAATACGAGCAGCATCAGTCTTTTCATCTATATTTCAGCAAGAAAGAAAATGCACATCTTGTTAAACATTTCCTTAAAAGCATACAGTATTGTTATGTTAACAAATATAATAAAACGACTTGGCAAAGGAAAAAGCAGTTTGTCCAGCAGGCCTCCAGTTTTATAGAAACAGTTTTGAGTGAGTAGTGTAAAGGTATTCTTGATCAAATCAATCTCTTTTATCTGTTTCCAAGCCTCAAAATCGCAACAAAAACACAGAACAGTCCGACATGCAGCGCCTGTTAAGTGGTTTATTTTGACTGATGTCAGAGAAAAGAGAAAATCAGAGAGTGAAAAGCAGTGTGTGTGCTGTGTGCTGCAAATCCCAAACATAAAAGTGTTTTTTTTTTTTTTTTTAATTCCAGCATAATGAAAAGACACGCAAGAATTTACTCTGTTGTGGTGGAACAAGATGCAAGTCTTTAACAGTGAAGAAAGGGGCATGTTGGTTTAGCAGATAAGTGATCCGTGTCCCGCTGCCAAACCTAAACAAATTCCATTTCAGACAGCTCACCTCCATGGCTCGTTTTTATCTCCTCTTCCATCTCAGCTGAAGCCTCTTGACATTTGGGGAAGGGTTAGGGTACGTTTTTCAGCTTGCTGTGATTGGAAATTATTCAGCCTCACATTTTATAGCAGAATGAAAATGAACAAGTTGTAGCACAATGTTGGATCCAGAGGACTTCTTGCTTTCTTATCTCCTCAAGAGATCCCGCTCTCCTATGTGGCAAGTTCTTATAAATTTGTGATTTCAGAACATACACCCTGATTGGAAAACACGCCACTCATTGTTTATATTTTATATATTTAAATATATAAATACATATTTATGTCATCTTGCTTATTAAATTTTCCATCATTACATCTAACAAGCAGTATTGAAAAAAAAAAATGCTGGTTTGTCTTTTAGTGAGGGGGGAAAGTGTTGGCCACTTTGACATGTTGTTATAAACTACAGTAATTGAGGCTTGCGGTCCACAGAATCGACATCACACATAGACAGCCAGACTCATTTTTCACCAGGGTGCTCATGGAAATTTTCATGTGCTGAATAAAAAAAGAAAACACACACACACACACACTTAACAAGGTTTGTTTACGTTCATCCCAGCCTGTTGGGCAACATAAGAAGTGACGTGGCATCTGAGTGAATTATCTGGAGTGAAAAAAAATAAGCACAAGGTAAAACTTTTGGAGGAGGCTGGGTGATTGATGGCGAATTGAGAAGCCTTGCAGTCGACCGGGCAGGAGAAACAGAAAGGACGATGTTTCCCTGTTTGACCTTCGCTGGTGTCTGGCTCCATTTAATTGTATCTTAATGCAAGCTTTTCCAAAGATCGTTTTAAAGGAAGAAATGATAACTCGTTGGATTTAGCATCACATCCAAGCGGACAAAATGATCTAAACATAAAATATATTTTTTATTCTGTAAACAGCAGTTTTTTAAGTTTTGGCTGACTTGAAATCTTGAAGATGGGTGTGCCTAGATCTCAATCACGACGTTATTCTGTTTCCTAAGAGTCGACACTCATGTTGGGCTGATAATTTATACAGACTTCTGTTCTGGTGCAGGGTTCTGATCAACAGAGGGTGGATCCACTGGGATCATGGATGGACTTTGTGAAAAGACCCGTTGGAAACTTTCCTGGAAAGTGTCGCAAACGCAAACGACCACTGGTAAAACCCAGAAGATAGACTGTTTGTCTTGCAGTTATTCAAAAACTTTCACATAAAGCCATTACATGCACATAAGTTTGGTGCATAAATATTTTCTCTCTCTCTTCTATTAGCCAGGTCCACCTGGTCCTCCAGGTCCTCCTGGTCCCCAGGGTCCTCCTGGCTCTCCTGGGGCTCAAGTAACCCAGGAAGTTCTCCTACAGGAATTCAAAGAGATGATTAAAGGTAGAAGCATGTTGATTTTTAAATCCCAGACACAGTTCATCTCCTTTTTTGGGGGCTACAAGGTTGTTCTTTTCCTCATCTTACAGTCATCTTACCCCTTTTTATTGTAATCTAATCCTGCGAGAATAGTTTAAAAATTACTCTTGAGTAATCCAGTTGAGGTGGCTCGGGCATCTGCTTAGGATGCCTCCTGGCCGCCTCTTAGGTGAGGTGTTCCGGGCATGTCCCACCGGGAAGAGGCCCCGTGGTAGACCCAGGACACGCTGGAGGGATTATATCTCTTGGCCGGCCTGGGAACGCCTTGGGGTCCCTCCGGATGAGCTGGAGGAGGTGGCTGGGGAGAGGGAAGCCTGGGCTTCTTTGCTTAGGCTCCTGCCCCCGCGACCCGGCCCCGGATAAGCGGAAGAGAATGGATGGATGGATGGATGGATGGATGGAGTAATCTTGTGCTGTAAACATCTGGATGTGTTTCTGTCAGAGGCTACAGAGAGAAGATCAGCAGCACTGGACAGACAAACCAGCCCCAGCCAGCTACCTACAGCCATCCTCACCCTGGAGGGGATGACCTCGTACCGCAGAATAGAAGAAGCTTTCCACTGCAAGCTCAAGGGACCCGTGGTGGTCGACAAGAAGACTCTGGTGGAGCTCCAGAACTTTCAGACAGTAAGTTTGTTTGAAACCAAGTAAATGTTTATGAATCGGTCCAGCTTTGCTCCCTACTTGTGGCTGAAAAAGTAAAATTTTGGCTAAACATCCTCTTTATGGTTTCACATTTTTTTTTCTGTTTTAACCCTGAAAGAGTAAGTGTTTGTTAATCACTGCTTACTTTGCATGTGGGGGAATTATGAGAGTATCATCCCCTCGCTGGTAACTGGCACTAGCAAAGCATGCAGTGCCACTCCAAGACTCAGACTGCCTCTTTGGTCAAAAATATCAACTTTTTCAATTCTACACATCACTCTCTGGGCAGCTTACAAAAGGCACTCTGTCTCAGACTTGGAATAAAGTGAGGAGAGGACAGAAATAGACACTGTTTGAAACAGCATGCTGTAGTGGAAGAACTATGCCCTGTTAGGACTAGCTGACAAGGCTGGAGGAGGGTGTATTAAGCTCTGCAAGCTATTAAACATGCAAACACAGAGTTATGTTAGTGAGGGTGTGTTACTATGGCTTTGGAAAGTTTTAATGTTTTTGCAGAGTCAGAAATATAGAGGCACACAAGCAGACAGAGGATAAAAATAGGGTCTGAGTCCAGGTGCCCCATTTATCAGTGATTCATGGTTTAGACTAATTTCTACACATAAAATAATATCAGCTTCTTTTTGCGCCTGAAAATATTGAGTCGCTCCTAATTCTCAGAGAGAAAGGTCTGCTCATATAAAAGAAATTAGCCTATTTAAAACTATTTAAACTAGCCTAATTAGCCCCAGACACCTGCTGGTGAAACCTTCTGTTTACAAGGAGCAGAAGAAAGTTGGCGTAAAGGGAGGGTGGTCTTAAAAGGACAGATGTCCTTTGGCATTACTGCCTTTAACAAATATTGGTCACTCACAGCTAACGGTCCCATTTTTAAGGCCGATGTTGGTGACTCTGGGTTTTTTTTTTCCTCTCTTTTTTTTGTTCTTCATTCACTTTTTCCTTTCACTTTCACTCAGTGGGATTGTAGATTACAATGCAGGAGTTTCAATGAACTCATCAGTCAGGGGAGCTTAGGTAGCATAATTATTAAAACCTTTACTAAAACTGTATCAAAGAAGGAGAAACAATGAGAAGGCAGGGAGTCATATCTTGGCTGCGAGGAGCCACCCATCTGTTTCATCAGTGAGCAAACTACAAAACCAGTTAAAAAAATGGATAAATCAGTCCAGCCCACATGAGGAACACACAGTTCACAGTCCAGGAAGATGGCCGGGAGCAGTCCCCACTCCTAACAGCGATCACCTATTTAACACTTTGTTATTCACTATTTTCCTCCTGCCTGCTCTTCACTGGGAACAGTGAAGAGCAGGCAACATTTAGGCATATTTTAGTTAAAAAATATTCCTTCACATCAGTAGTGGCTGCACATTCACCTAACAAGCGAAAAATCCCCGGTTTAATCCCGGGAGGAGACACAAATTCCTTTGGGGCTGCATCAAGAAGGGTATCCGGCGTAAAAAAAAGAAAAGAAAATCTACCAGCTACCTGCTGTGGGGACCCCTCGCAAATAAGAGAACAGCTGGAAGTAGTTTATGCTCTTTCACATCAGTAATCCTCCAAAATGGGACAGCACTGTGTCACTAATGCCATAACCTGTACAACACTTTGTGTATAAATGAGCCATAAAAAAAAAAAAAGAGAGCGGTTCTGTCAAAATCGTGCCTCAGCAATGAGAATGAGTAGGGTTTGACAGAGGCTTAAGGATTAGTTCTGCTAAAGTGTCCTGGAGCAAGGCAGAAAGGCGTACTTGGTACTATGTACTGTTGCTATACAATGTACCCATTATCATTCTTCTTTTTCCTGTGCTTCCAGCCACCTGCTAAAGGAGCTTTCCTCAGAGGGTCGGGAATGGACCAGTCTACTGGGAGGTTCACAGCTCCCATCACAGGGATCTACCAGTTCTCTGCTAATGTCCACATTGGTAAATCACAGTGACTTTCCTATATAATTTATGACATATACCAATCCCTGCTCACTAATAGTCCGCCCACATAGGTGTTGGCCCTCTTTCTGGTTAATTAGACGTCCTTGAAGGAAAGATGGCACGTTTTGATTCTCATCTTTATCCTTTTGTTGGTTTTCTTAAAACAGTTGAACATTATCACAGAGTTGTGTGATAAGAAAAACTGTTTTGATTCTGATAATTTAAAATTTGAGTTATTAAAATTTTACTCCTTCTGGATTTGGCAACACCGGGGGATTAGTGGGGATAACAGGGTTTAAAAGCAGAGATCACTGAAAGCTGGCAGAAGCAGACACTCGCTGAGCAGCTTAGCAGAAGAGCGACTGTTTACAGCACAATCAAACAAGCTCTGTTTGTTTAACGAGCCACTTCTCACGCCAAAGGCAGCAGTGATATGATTTTATGTGCAGTTCTGATAAAAAGTATTGGCTCATCCTTCTGACCACATCAGTGCCTTTGATATTCCAAATCTGGCCCATCGTCAAAAATGCAGAAAATGATGCTCGTCTTTGTTTTATAGATTGATTTGTAAGAATTGGTGTTAGCCTGTAATAAACGCGTCACCAGTTCACAATTGTTTAATGTCTAAATTAAGAATAGTGGGAAATGTTTGAGCTACAGTAAATAGTGAAGCTGAAGCAGTAACACATGTGTATTATTGTAACTGTAAATCCCCCCAAAAGTTGATTTAAATCCTTATGTGTGGAAATTCAGTCCTTTTTACTGCCAGTTTACAATTAAGAATATGATTACAGGATGTATATACATACTGTAAGGCATCCATCCACCCGTTTTCTTAACCTTTTAGGGTTGCAGGCCACTGGAGCCTTTTCCAGCTGTTGTCATAGGTTGAAAAATGGGGTACATGCTGAACAGGTTGCCAGTTGATCACAAGGCTATTTAAACAAATTTTAAGATTTATATTGTTAAGACTGCAACATATTAAAAGGGGAACATATATTTTGGTAATGCTCTATGTTTATGTGACGGCATATTTGTATTTTTATTTATTACAATGGCGTATTAGGTCTGTTGAATAAAAAAAAAGGGGGTTCAAGGAAAAAGTAATACATTTAGAGGAAAAAAGCTGGCAAATTTACCAGACAACAGCAACAAAAACTTTTCTTTCTTTTTTTTTTTAATCGGTGGTTGATGCACCAGAACGCTTCACTTTTCAAAGTGGGATCAAAGTTCCCTTCACACTTACCTTACATTCCAGTGAAACCAGTGAAACCAGTGCTGTTCGTCCTAATTGAAATGAGCTTGCAGGTTGTTGTCTGATATGACTGAAGAGCAGCATTGGTGATTGCATAACACTTCATGGGTTTTTGATACCAGCCATTCAAATCTGTTAATGTGGAGCAGTATTGTTCCTTGACTAAAAAAAGAAAACCAAACAATATTTTTCCCACCAATTTGCCAGTTTTTTTCCTGTAAAGTTAATATGTTTTCTTATAAATTCCCAGCTTTAATCTTGCACATTTAAGTGTTTTTACTTTTTCTTTTTTTTTCTTGCAGTTACCCTAGGACACCACTGTAATTGGCTTTTTTGGTTTAATCGCCTCCGCCAATGAGGTTATGTTTTTGGTAGCGTTTGCATGCGTGCGTGTCGTTCTGTCTGTAAACACGATAGCTCGAGAAGCTTTGAATGAATTCTGATGAAACTGTGTAGGGGTTTAGAGTGGGGTCGTTAAAATTTGGCTCATATCCACTGAAGTTCTTCCAGGCCAACTTAATGATTCACTGGTTGAAACTTGACAAAAAGCCTCATAACATAGAAACTATGATTCTTACAAGTGTGGTGTGTGTTGTCAACATATAGAAAGTAGCATATAAAGACTTAAAATATCATGTCACATCTGACCTCTGACCTCTCCTTCATGGTCAATAGATTGACCTGAAGGTCAAAGTGATTAAAAGGCTATGTAGAGCTATTTATTAAAACTATGTTTCTTACTACCATTGCTTGCATTGCCAACATATGGGCATATTGGGAATGATATCTATTACTTTAGACCTCTGACCTCTTCTTCAAAGTCAAATGAAGTCAAGCTGTCATAAAATGTTGTATATCCTTAAAACTCTGCTTAAAATTCTCCTGCCTTTGCTTGTATTGACAACATTTCTGAAATGATACTGGTATATGTGGATTCTAAATATCACATTATAATATGGATCCAAATATCCTGTCATATTATCCTGTCTGTCCCCTCAGCTCCAGCTGGTCAGGACTAATGACTGCCCCTCCCTGAGCCTGGTTCTGCTGGAGGTTTCTTCCTGTTAAAAGGGAGTTTTTCCTTCCTATTTTTACCAAGTGCTTACTCATAGGGGGTCATTTTGACTGTTGGGTTTCTCTGTAATTATTGTAGGGTCTTTACCTTACAATATAAAGTGTCTTGAGGCGACTGTTGTGATTTGGTGCTACATAAATAAAATTGAATTGAATGGAATTGAATGTTTGACCTCTGACCTCACTTTTACATTTGACTTTCTTTCAATTTGACCCCGAAATTCATTTAAAGAAGATATTGTCAGGAGAAAGTGAATGAGCTGCCTGGTTAGTTAGAAATATGGCATGTATGTGTATTATATGTAGTATAATATTAGATAATAAGCGCAAGTTATTCGTATCCAGTTATTTACAAATAAGTAACTTTATTACTAAACATTTTAACAATTTTTACTAAACAATGAAATGAATACCACACGTGTACCATATCCAAATAAATTAAAACAATAAAAATAAAATAATTGTGCTCAAAATTATGTAAAGTATATTAAAATGGGTTTTAGCAGGCTAAATAACCAAAACCTGCAATTTAAACTTGTTTTTACTGCACTACAAACTTCTTAAAGTACATTTAAAAGGGACAAAAAAACAAAACAAAATGAAAATACAACACTTTTCCAGTAAAAGTAAATACTGCCTGAGAGTGAGGTGCCTTGTTGGAGGTTTGTGCTCTTCAAGTGTTTCTTGTTAGTTTAGTTTTGACCTTATTGACCTGTTTTGTTTTGTCTTTGTTTTGTATTTTTATTTTGTTACAGGTTGTCTTGAATGTTTTGGCTACTTTTCTAATTTTTGCTGTCTTATTTTAATCTGTCACCATCTTACAGATCACAATGAGGTGAAGAGGAGCAAGAGTCAGCTAAAGGCCAGGGACAATATTCGCGTGTTGATCTGCATCGAATCTCTCTGCCACAGATACACGTACGTATCCTGTGAGGTTGTTAAATATGCTGAAGATCAATCTCCTGTAGCCTCATCACCTTAATCATAATTTTGTATCCATGTGTTTTTTAAATTTGCTATGACACATTGGTGAGAAACATCCCCACCGACCACCAATAAGTGTGAATAAAATCGATCTTGAGAAGGTTTCAGTATGACTTCAAGCATGCTTTGTATTCTTGAGATTCTTGTTTGGTGATATTTTAGTGGTGTTTAATACGTCCTTAACTTTCCCCAGAATTTATGAGCTGTTAAAGGTGTTGTCTGTTACACTTTGTGTGGAACCAGTGTGGCATTTCCTGTATAAAAGCAGAGCAGGTCTCTAAAAGGAAATGTCCTCTCATTTAGAGGCCTCGTCCTTGTTGCCTAACTAATCTATAGACTCACCTCTGACACTGCAGGCAGCCTGTTACAAGCAACGGCACACAGAGAAATATCCTAATTTGGGATGTGGGAGGCAGATAATGAAGCGGCTGATACATTGGTTCTGCAGGGCATTTTTTCTTTTTCTTTTTCTTTTCTTTTCTTTCTTTTTTTTTTTTTTTTACAAAACCAAAGCAAATCCAAGTTCTTTCCAGTATTTCAAAATTTCTATTTACATAAAGTCAGTGAAAGCTGTTGAAATGAATTGTTCCCTGCAGTCTCCCCCGGACCGAGCTCCACAGCCTCCCTTTCAGTGTGGTACAATGAGGGGAATGCATAAATAATATTATTATGATGGGTTACTTAACCCAAAAGAGTGCTTGGCTTTGGCTTTTTCGAGCCAAAGT
The DNA here is from genome assembly GCF_007364275.1 of Archocentrus centrarchus. Taxonomy (NCBI): domain Eukaryota; kingdom Metazoa; phylum Chordata; class Actinopteri; order Cichliformes; family Cichlidae; genus Archocentrus; species Archocentrus centrarchus. The sequence continues at coordinate 7,835,879 of NC_044352.1, read as the reverse complement.
CCCAGCCAGTCTCGCCCTCCCACTCATGAAAATGCAGAGAATGTGAAATGAGGCTCATTGTGATGGCAGTTGGAGGGGAGGCCAACATGATTGATTTGCCATAAAAATGTATCATTTTCCACTAAACAGGAGCCAGTGCTCTCACTGTGTGGTTAAAGGCTGCAGCTATGTTACAACCATCTGTGCAGCTGCTGAGAGTGCTCAGTTGTTAAAGGAAAAGTTTGACCTTTGGGTCAAACTTTTCTTATGCGCTTTTCTTTCTGAGAGCTAAATGAGAATATTGGGACTATTCATATGATGGATGTGAAGCAGCCGTATCAGTTAGATAATGTCCCAGTCACACAGGCATAGAGACCGGACAGCGACCATCTGGCAACAACCAGTTGTGAGGGAAAAATGTATGTTCCCAGACCATTTTGCAAGAGGCTGCTGGAAGTTGAACCGCTAGGGTGAAAATGATCACAGAGAGGTGAACGTTGCTGACAGGTTGCCACGATCGCCAGTAGTTTGCATGGAAGATGTCGACTTATCTGCAAGCACTCATTGTTTACTTGCCAAGTGGGAGTGAAACTATGAAAAGTAAAAGTTGTGCGCTACCACTGTAACCAACACATTTCAAAAGGTGCACTTTTTGCTTTGAAGGTGAAGTTCTCAAGTTTCCAGTTTGCCACTCACCCACCCTTGATACTGGTAGCACTTAGCCTGCTAGCACTACTAACATTAGCTGATGCAACATTATGTATGTGTGCAATGTTGAGCATGGTGCAAAGTGGCACAAAGCAGTTCAATTCAATTTTATATATAGCGCCAAATCACAACCATTTATATTGTAAGGTAAAGACCCTACAATAATTACAGAGAAAACCAACAGTCAAAATGACCCCCTATGAGCAAACACTTGGTAACAGTGGGAAGGAAAAACTCCCTTTTAACAGGAAGAAACCTCCAGCAGATCCAGGCTCAGGGAGGGGCAGTCATCCACCGTGACCGGTTGGAGCTGAGGGGAAAGAGACAGGACAAAAGACAAACCGTGGAAGAGAGCCAGAGATTAATAATAACTAATGATTAAATGCACAGTGGGGTATAAACAGAGTAAAAAGAGGTGAATGAAAAGAAACACTCATGGGAGCTGGTTCCACAGAAGAGGGGCCTGAAAGCTGAAGGCTCTGCCTCCCATTCTACTTTTAAGTATCCTAGGAACCACAAGTAAGCCGGCAGTCTGAGAGTGAAGTGCTCTATTGGGGTGATAAGGTACTATGAGGTCTTTAACATAAGATGGGGCCTGATTATTCAAGACCTTTTATGTAAGAAGAAGAATTTTAAATTCGATTCTGTATTTAACAGGGAGCCAATGAAGAGAAGTCAATCGAAATATGACTAGAAATCTGCTCTCTCTTTCTAGTCCCTGTCAGTACTCTAGCTGCAGCATTGTGGATCAGCTGCAGGCTTTTCAGGGAGTTTTTGGACATCCTGTTAATAATGAATTACAATTGTCCAGCCTAGAAGTAATAAATGCATGAATTAGCTTTTCAGCATCACTCTGAGACAAGATGTTTCTAATTTTAGAAATATTGCACAAATGCAAAAACACTGATGTCACAGGGTGCCCCACAACCCTGAACAGGATAAGTGGAAGAGAATGGATGGATGGATGGATGGAAATTAGAGGTCATCCAGGCCTTTATGTCTTTAAGACATTCCTGCAGGTTAACTAATTGATGTGTTGTCATCTGGCTTCATGGATAGATAAAGCTGGGTATCATCTGCATAACAATGAAAATTTATTCAATGCTTTCTAATAATGTAAGTAAGTAAGTTACAATGATACACAGTAAAACACACTCAACTGCTAGTTAAAAGCAAGTCTGTACAAATGAGTCTTGAGCTGTTCTTTAAAAGATTCAATGGAGTCCACAGATCTCAGGTGTGATGGTAGTGCATTCCACAGGTTAGGAGCTGCAACCTCGAATGCACAGTCTCCCTTAGTTTTAAGTCTATTAAATCTGACCAAAATCTATGGTCAGAAGACCTCAGTTGTCTATGCATTATAATGCTGCCTTTTCTTGATTTAAGACTACTTGATTTTTAAGATATTTTTCCATTTAATCAACTAGGAAAAGAGTCGCCAAGAACATTCCTAGGTAAAGCATGCAGGAGGCAGGATATTGTATGTAACCCCATATACAGCATTCCCATATACTTTGAAAAAAGTTCAGGGCTGCAGTTCATGTGTAAAAACAGCAAAAGACTGACAATCCTTTGATTATTAATAGGCCCCACAAGCCTTTGGATAATAGGCATAAACAATCAATATATCATTTCCCTGTTTACCCGTAAAATATGTCAAAGGAATAATCCTTTGGGCCCTCTCATCTAAATCTTGGCAGTAAAGTGAGCATACATATTTGCCCAATGACTAGTTATCCCTTTAATATAAGGCCTTTTACACTTGGATGAAGTTAATGGGGTCTTAAAGAATGCAGCTCTGACTTGTTTGAAAAATACTCAGAAATGTTATTTTTTAATCTGATTGCAGTTCACTGGAGATGATTGTTGGCTTGGAAAGTAACAGCAAGATATTCACCGTCAGTGTGCAGGGGCTGCTGGAGCTGCAGGTGAGCAAAGAGACATAAGTATAAGATATAAAGAGACGGGGACGCTTTCAACATTTATGTTTTTTTTTTTTTTTGCTCTGCAGGCTGGGCAGTACACTTCCATATTTGTGGATAACGGGGCTGGTGCTTCCATTACAATACAGAACGGGTCAGATTTCATGGGCATGCTGCTTGGTGTATAGCCTCACACACGAGCGGGGCATCCTCCAAGCTGTCCACTTCTGCCAGTTATTTTTTATTTTCTTTCAATGGACTGCTTATGAGCACCACCACACAGGACCAAACCACAGGGGAGGTTTGAAAGAAGGATGTAAGTAAGGCTGACATTGACTTGACTGCTTGTCAGATGGTGAAAGGACAGTGTGAAGCACTCAAGGACTGAGTTTGTTTCTCACAGTGCACTGCCACTTCCCCTCCCAGGAACTTGGACGCATGTTGCTTCACCAATAAACTAACCTGAAAATAAAATGGAAAATATGTTTTTTTACAGTATATTTTTCATGGTTGTTGAAGACCTTTGCAGTAAACCAAGATTTTTTAATGTTCTCTGTAGTGGTTGAAAGAACTAGGGAACACAAAATAGTACATCATTTAATGTATATTGACATCAGTGTTTTTGTCTTTTCTATCTATTGTCTACACACTCTTGAACTATTATTTTGCTGGATTAAAATACACATTTATTATGTTATATGGTACATAGACTCCTTGAGTACACTGGACAGTGAAAATATACTCAGTAGGCAGGCCTCATGTGATTTTGCATCATAACTGTTGCTGCATTTTTAGCCATTTTAGCACCAGTTTAGACTGAAATATTCAACAGTGAGAGGAGGGATTGGTTGTATAGACTTTTATTTTCCCCACACCCACAATCCCACAGATTTTGGTGATGCTCTGACTTTTCCTGTACAGCCAACAAGTGATGCTGACATTTATGGTCTTGAGTTACATATCTCAACAATCTTGCTATGAAATTAACTTTGTTTGCTTCGGAATAAAATGCAAGCTCATTTCATCTGTGATTGCTTAACTTTTCAGGTTGTAATTTGATTTGCCCCACAGTTTTATTTATGACAGGATTTTAAAAATAGTTCTTTAGTCCCAGTTAACAAATGCTAAAACCCTAAACTAAGGTGAACATGGTGCTTAACGAAACACGATAAATATTAGCATCTCAGTATCATTATTGGGAACATTTTCACATTATGGTCGTCCACCCCATGTAGGCACCCCTGTGGCTAAATATACCTCAGCACTAATACATCTTAAAGGGGTAAACTTGACCAGGTTTGCACCATAGACTGCATATAAAAAAAATGGATGTTTAAGAAGTGAAGGCAACGCAAAGCACCTTAAACCTGCATTCAATCAAATGGCCAGCAGGGGGTAACTCCCTCCAAAAGAGACTTCTATGAAAGTCTGTGTAAAAAATGGACTTCTACTCTCTTATTCTACAACTTCTGTTAGCACTTTCCTGATGAGTTTATGTTTTCAATGGCTAGTTCCAGGTCATATATACGAATAGAGCATTAAGTCTTTTTTTAAGATTATGGACATTACTTGAGCAAGAACGGAGTCTTATGCACCGTATCCTCATTGGCTGAAATAGAATTTGTGATACTGATTCATGGTTTATGTCCATTTGCACAGGTATTTGGCTATTCAGAGTGAAGGATTTTGGATATTCATGCTTGCCTGGAGTCCTCCAAAAAAGCCAGCAGCATGTAGTCTGGCGGTGATGATGCTACGCATAGATAGAATGCTGATTGGTTGAAAGCCAGGAAAGGAAGTCACAGAGGAGTTCAGGAAGAAGAGTGAAAAAATTCACTGCAGTGGACACTTTTCATTGTAATATCCAGTTTTTGGTCTTCTCTGTGGCTGGCAGAAGGACCAACAACAACAACACAAGCAATAGGTGGTTATTTGTGACAATGTCATCCATGACATGATGACGATGGTCTGCAAAGCTGATGCACAACCATGCTGGCCCGTTAATGACTTACCAATCCATGAGTGTGGCATCTTCAGTTTCTCAGTTAGATCTACCCATCAGTGATGGTGATGGCAAAACCACTCAGCTTGACCACTGAAACAGATTGTTACTAATCAGTGTGTAGCTTCATGGTGGCTACATCCATATTTCATGTGTAGTCTATGGTTTGCAACAATTGTCACACTTTGGACCCATAAAAAAGGAGACTTTTGCAAATACTGATGACCCCAATTTAGTTTGAATTTGTCCGAAACAGAAAAAGTTTGTGATATCATCCACCTTGTGTGGATACTCCTTTCCCGGCATCTTGGATTTATCTGGAGATGGGCTTTGTGGCAAATGCCAGTAAAATAATTACCTTTTTATCATCACCATGACCGCCTTATAGTAGTTTCAGTAAAAGTTTCACCTCATCGTCAGTCCAAGGCTTACTCTTTTTGCCATTTTTAATCTCATTTTCAAGCAGCCATTTCTGTGCTTCCTGTTCCCACCAGGAATGGTCAATGTGATATGCATTTATAGGTCTGTTAGTGTACATATAAATTAATAATTCTGAAAAACTCCCTTTTATGTTAAAATACTGTGTTTTCACACTTTTTCAGAGATTAAGTAGAAAAGTTTTTGGAAGAACTAAGACTTTTTTTACAGTCCCCTTTGTGTTATCTTTTATAAACTTTAAATATTTTTACTGTATTTTATGATTTTCTTGGCCTATAGATGTTTGTAATTTATCATAATTGATATAACAGTAAGTTTGGGAAGCATTGAAATTTGATATTTATGTTTGAGATCCACAGTTTATGCCAGAATCTATACGTGAAACCACAGAATAAAATGATAACTTTACTATTTTTTATTAAAGTATGCTGTAAATTGAAATAAAACTCTTTCAAATGTTGCCATTTGGTGTCCACACACAATGATGATTTAAACAGCTCTTGATAAGATTGTAGTAATCAGTTGGTCAAGAAGTGAAAAATGAATTTTACTGATTCATTACCAGAATTTATATTTTGTTTCTGCATCTCTTGTTTATTCATGAAGCATTGTCTGCAATACAGCACAGCTTTTCATGCCTCTGTGCCTTTATTTGAATTGTAAAATACCCGAAATACTTCAAATACCTTTACAAACACTATGGCAGTCTGCCAAGTAAAACCACGGCTGCATTTACTTACCTGTAAAATATTGCTAAAACTGCCAAAGACACTGCACAACATTCAGGATCACGCCCCCAGAGAGCTAAATATAATGGCTGTTTTGTCCAGGCTGCTTTCCTCCGTGTGTTTTATTTTCCTCAAGTCTCCAGTTTAATTGAAACTAGATAGCTGTTGTCCTGCATAACATCCTGATAAATCAGGTCTTTATTGCTGCTCTTGCTGTGGTTATTAAAAAGCTTCAGTACAAGCATATTTTTTCTTGGGTGGTCTCACGAGGCACAAATGCACGTCCAGCTAGTGAGATGAGGTTGTTAGCATCACTGCATGAAAGCCTTATAATAGAGGCTTCTCACAGAAGCATTGCTGACATGCCAAGTGTCACATACTGTACCCAAGGACCGACCACAAGAACGTTGCACCCGTGTGCTATTCCAGCCACCTACTGTAGCACACATTTCAGCCAGGAATAGGCTGCTTGCTGAAGAGCACGCCCAAAATTTGGAAAACAAACATTACATTTTTATTTAGAAATGAGCTGAACAGCATTTTTAGGTACCACGTAATATTTGTTCTTATTTCCCCCCACAATTTAATTTTCTACTAGTCAGGAGGAATAAAGATGCTGAAAATAACGCAGCCAGAAATTATAGTGTATTAGGTGAGGGGGACTGCTGCAGCATACTCACTTTCCATTTTTTTCATAAGCTGTAGTCTGTCAACAGGTTTAACTGTGCAGGGATGACTGACGATATAATATTTGCCTTTTCATTGCTCAAGAAGCAGGAGAGTGGCACACACTTGTGAGTTTTGATTGTCTTATGTTTTTTTTTTTTTTTTAAAAATGTGTTTAATGACAGCTATGCGAGCATGCCGTAACGCATTCGCTGCCCTGCAGTGGAACACGAAGCCTGCCAAAGTGGTTGCGAAACCACCCCGCGCCACGACTCTGACAGGAATTTCCCATCGCCCCATTATCAGCATCAGACAAGCTGAGTGATTGCAATTACATCTGCCCAAATGCTAAGAGCAACTGCTTTTTCTCTTTTCCCCTAAGTGAGGTATTATGAAAGGCCCCATTGTGAATCTCTGAGGTTCCTGTCTGCCCTGTAAACCAACATAGTTGGGCTGTGTAGCTTTAATGAGGCCTTAATTATGAGATTCCTCTACCTTAGTCACTGACTCATTGGGTGATGGCTTTAAGCAAATCCCTCCTAGTATAGACAATTAAAGGATATGTTTGTCAGATTTTTAATACAGACAGCTGAAAGCTCTGAAATCTTTCTGGAGTGCAATAACTTTATAAAATGACTTGCATTGCTTCTGATACCTCCATACCCTTAAGATGTAGGATAGGGGGGTGTCGTCATGTGTTTCTAAACCAACTGATTGAATATTTATTTATGACCAGCTTCGTTCAGTGATTGGTCAGCTGTGAGGAGGTGAGAGAGGAGCTACTAAACGTCTCTTCTTAGCTCTCTTTTTCCATTCTCAGTCAGCTCCGCACTTCAACTATAAAGCCGTCAAAGCCATCTGATGATCAGTAGCTGGTTTGTGTTTCTAGTTCAGAGAGCCCACAACCTGACCTTCACTGCTGCTTACAGCAACATGTAAAAGTTAATTTTTAGCAGGTTTTGTTTCATAACCTCTGTATTTGACTTCTCTAATCCTTCCCTTGTTTCTGGCAAGTCTCCCTCTCCCTGTTGCTGAGAAGTACCCCCATAAAATGATGCTTCCACCACGAGTCTTCACAGTTGGTTAGAGGACCAAATGTTCCCAGAAAGAGCCAGCGGATGAGGGGAGTAACATTAACAGTGTCAGTGAGCGCTTTAGAACAACCCATTCTTTCACAAATGTTTGTAATGGCAGACTGCATGGCTAGCTGCTTGATTTTATACACCTGTGGCAGTGGGACTGAAAAGACCTGCATTCAAAGATCAAGAGGTGTAGCCCAGTACTTTTGTCCATATAGTGGATGTGTCAGCTGCACTGACTCCACAGGAGAAATGGGGAGGCCTCTGGGACACACCCATAAAACAAAAACCAGTGGGCCCGCTACAGCTGTAACACCTACGAGTCCCAATGTGAAAATGCTATTTGATTCTTGTGATTTTCATCTGACATAAAACCTGGTTGATGGAGTGAATCCTTCCAGCAGGTTCTCCTTTCTCTGCAGATGTCTTCTGATCATCTGTTAAAGTCAGCTCTTCGTCAGCCTCCCTTGACTAGATTTGTGCACTGAAAACTGGGTTCAGGTGGATTATTAAAAAGCAAAGTCAGTCTTGCTATAGGTCTGAAAAGAGAAGTCACTGAAAAAGTGGCTTAAACCTGCATTCTATCTAATGGCCACCAGTGGGCGACTCCTTTGGGTGCAATAAATCTGTTTGTTTTGTATATAGGTGAGTAGGAAAATGGACTTCAGTAAACACTTTCCTAATGAGTTCATGGTCTCGATTGCTAGTTTCAAATGCTAATAAATACAACATGGTGTTATTTCTTAAAATTATAGTCACCATTAGGGTCAAAAAAGAAACTATAAACCAAGGATAAAATTTAGGGTACGTCTATCAGTTTCTCAGCCACACCCACCCCTCACATCTGGTTTTTAAAACAGTAAGATGACAAAAACCTTCAGCTCAAGTCTTCACAACATGTCGTGTGTCATATGTCCGTCTTTTATATCCAATGCAGTCCATGAATACGGTCGTCCTGTACCAACCAGCATGCCAACTTGTTGACGTTTGTTTCAGCTGGTGACGATGGTCTCTTTACTCACACCACACAACTGCCCTTCATTCCGTCTGCAAATTGACTGCATACTGTATATAGCATTTTTCAACTCTACCCGAGCCCCTTAAAGTGCTTTTTTTACTACTTTTTTACTACAAGCCACTTCTACTCATGCACACACAGCGCTTTAGTCTCTACCTTAAAATTCTTTTCTAACTATCGTGCACACACTCAAACTGATGGATGCATCAGGGGCAGTGTGGGGTTCAGAAACTTTAACATGCAGACCTTCAGTTTGGTGGATGTCACAGTCTACCTCCTGAGCCACAGCCAATCTCCACTGCATACCTGTAAATTATATCCTGCACTGTTGTTATGCTGTCATTTTGATAAAAATGACTAAAGACAGATGTCTAAACAGTTTTCAAAATACTCCAATACATCTGCAGTACTTCCCAATGCAGCAACCAATGGGAAAGTCTGCAGGTGTGACAGCATACAGAGGTTAAAAAAAAAAAACAGGACACAGACCAACGCTGTGAGAGCTCTGACAAAAGTCTCTGTAGCCTCTTGCACAATTTGTCCCAGTGGCCAACTCTGAATAGTTGTGTTGGTTTCAAACTTCCACTTCACAATGACTGATGTTGCTGTAATTCTGGGGACATTCAGAGCTTCAGCTTTAATATTGTTGCCCTGATCTCTGCCTGCTGTAATTTTATCATAGAGGACTAAAGAGAATCCCTTGGACTTCATAGTTTGGCTGTTGTCCTGACATGCAGTATGTTACACAGGATATATACTTTCCAAGCTATGTGCAGTCAATTCAGTTTACTATGTGCAGTCAATTCAAGACACATATCAAGGATAACTTAAGCAAGCTGGATGCACCTGACCACAAATTTTCCACTGGGAATGAATACTTTTGGAAATAAGTTTTCAGTTTTGGCTTTTTATATATTTAAATAGCAATTTATTGAGTGTAGATCGATAGGAAAGAGAGATTTTTTATCAGTTTAAAAACATATCTACAACACAGTAAAGTGTGCAAAACTGAATGTCTAAATACTAAATCTTGCTGCAAAATGAGGTATGATGAGAATTTAGTACCCGACTTTCAATGCCAGATTTAATCGTTGCATTCTTGATAAATGCCTGAGTAAAACTAAAATGATTTTTTCCCCCTAATATTACTGCTTCTTCAGCCCTGAAGTCATTAAGGCTCAGCTCTCAACCAACTAAAGAAAAATGTAAGTATTTAAGGTAATGGACATTTAATGTAATGTCATGATTTGGAGTTAATTTTGTCTCTCGCTTCAGTTTGACCCTGTATTGGCAACACACATTTTTATTATCTCATGTTTAGTCTACAAATGCCAACATTTCATATAAAGCAATAATTCCTTCACCACTTCTGCTTACAATGAAGCATGCAATCAAGCCTACTTATGAAAGGTGACCATAGCTGGAGCCCGAATATGAGGAGGATGTGACATTTTTGGCGAGGGGCCAGCCACCGGCTTGAACCCCCCCCCCATGCTTTCTGTCTTTCTTCTCTGTTTGTCAGCACTTCCAAACATGGCTACCTGCGGAGAGCAACAGACAGTGAGACTCTCTCTTAGGGATGCCAGGCTCCTGTATATTATGTTTTTAGCGTGCCTCGGATTTTTTCACAGCAGCCTAAGTAACTCCAAACAGAGCCGAGCAGTCCAAGTCCTGCTGATACCGACGTTGCGCCAAACAAACCTGTTGCTGTGATACCGTCCTCTGAGGCAGCGATGAAAGACAGACGCAGTGCAGTGGTGCTTACTACGTGCTGGTTTTCCACAATAACAACAGCTTGGTTTCTAGTAAGGTGTCTTTTGTGACTGTTTAGCCTCCATCAGAGTAGCTTTGTGTGATTCACAGTTCAAAATAATCCTTATTTTTCTTATACTGGACCTCGCTGTATCCTACTGTTTCATCCACTTGCTCATTTCACCTCCTCTCTCCTTACACTTGAAGGTGGATAGAGCTTCAGTGCTCACAACCAGACTGGCCACGACTGTATGAGGGATATCTGCTCTCATTGACATCGCGCAGAGCCATGAGTAGGAAAAACTGTCGGAAACCAAGTGTTCAGAGAAGTCTGAGAAGCACATTAGATTCCCCTTTAAATTTAGTTAAATCTAAAGATCAACTGTTAATCTACGGAACAGGTTTCCCGTGTAAAATGTATCAGCTTTAATTTAGATTCATACTAAAAGTGAATAAGGTTGCAAAACCAAACTTACATACATTCATTGCTAAAACAAGGTGTCAGCATTTTTTTTCCCCAGAGGGCAATACTGAATTAGATAAAGTAAAAGTGAAATGTTAGATAACTGAATTAAAACATGATTAAAGGTAACAATAAAAATAATGCTAATAAAAAAAAAATCCCTAAAAACTATATGAAAATTTAAATCTTGCCACTTGTCATGTGCCCTGAGAGTCCTTCGGGTTGTGCTTTCAGTATTTTACAGGCTGGATGGAGATGGTCTGTGGGCTGCTTCTGGCCTTGGCCTGTATTTCACCCATGTGTGCGCAGACTGTCTGCCATTTCACACCATGATTTTCTTCACATTTAAATTATTGCCAGTATCTGCTACAATTACAGCTGTTACGATGGTATTCAAGAAAGTAGTTACATTTTTGGACAGGAAGCCGAGAAGATCACTCCAATGCCAATCCAAGTTTTTTTGTTTTTCTAAGAGTTATTTTAATAAATTTGCTAATCTTAAACTCATTTATAAATGCTTAAATAATGAGGCTCAGCTTTGGGCTTAGAAACACCTGAAGCATCCAGTGGAAACTGTGATGTGCCATCACTTAAATGCTGTTGGACAAACAGCTTTTTTACTTTCAGGGGATCAACATGCGGCATTCCTGACCTGAAGACCAGACCAGGGTGCCAGGGTGATGAAAATCCACCTCCAGTATGACACTGTCTTTCTTCTTGCCAGCTCTTTGAAACAGCTGTAAGTAATATTTGATATTGGATGATGGGCTGCATGAATTGAATTAAATGTTGACAGAAAATACTGAAGTGCAATTATCCATCTAATTGCTTGCCCAACTAAAGCTGCGTACTCACTGGAAGTGATTCACACTTCTTTGAAGCTGCCAGCTGGTCCCTTGTGGGCTTTCAAGGCTCTGGTTGCTAAATATTTACTCACAGGTCATTTGTCAATCAAAGTAATCTTCACTCTCTTTGGTCTCTTCAGTCGTTCGCCTCAAAGTATCTCGTGTGTTGCTCATGGTTGCATTTTGGTCATACCGCCGTCTCCAACCACTGTTTTCTCTAGTGTGGCTGTAGCATTAAGTACCAGAGCGTACCGAGGTGTGTTCACGTGCATGTGTGTGGTTGAGTTGTGAACACAGACTGACGACCAGTCTAGGATGTACGCCGCCTCTCCCCATGACAGCTGAGATAGGCCCCAGCACCATCACGACCCCTAAATGGAATAAGTGAAGAAAATGTATAACTGGAAAATTCATATTCAGAGGTGGAGTGTGTAATGTTGGAAATTTTAACCAGCAGAAACATTTTGGATGGTTTGGTTAAGTTTCGGCGCTAAAACTGCTTGGTTAGGTTGAGGAAAACATAACTCGTGCTGAAATAAACCCTTTCACTTTGATAACCACATGGTAGAAGGTAAACTTCACCTTTCTCAAACAAACTTCTCTTGTTCTTCGTTCATCCATATGACAGTTTTCATGCACTTACCCAAATAGAGGCTAGCGGTCACCTGTGTAAACAGCAGTCATTTGAATTGTTCAAGCACTGGGCATTGTTTTTCTTTTGTAGTAAGTCTCACAAAAACTTAATTAAAGCTGTCTTGTATCACTCAGATGCAGAAAGAGGCTGATTTTAATTCTTGTGTATTTGTTCCCACATGTTGTTTTGCCACTGTTTGATTTATTGCTTGTCTCTGCTACTTAATTATTGCCTTGAAGAAGAAAAGAAGCACAAACACTGATAATATCTTTGCACAGCGCCTGTAGAACAATATCACACTTTACCTGCACAAATAAGTGCCATGACCACTTCTCTGCAAAACCCATGCAAACTGAATATGTCACATCTTCTCTGAGTAATCTTGTAGTAATGGCATCTGGGTGAGGATGGTTTCAAAATGTGACAGCAGCTATGTAAGTATTTTCAGCAATTTAGATCTCAAATTGCAGCTGTCAAGAATATTTTGAGTCTTCCCTCAGTCATGCGTGGCCTCTCAAATTGTGGCCCATGTCTCTATCCTGTCTCGATCCCGGCATCTTTACAGGTTCACTCAGCAACCTCTGGCGCAATTACAGAGTTATACGAGGACACAGGACACGTTTAGAAACACTGGTCCTGCTTGATATTCACACAGTACACACTCACACACACACACACACACACACACACACACACACACACACACACACACACACACACACACACACACACACACACAGGCACACACACCTCACAGCATGATCAGGCAGCAGGAAAGGACTCTATTGTAGTTGGAGTGGAGACGATGGGTTTTAATGACACAGTATCTTTCAGAACGCCGTTCCCATAATTATCCTCTGTCTGACATGGATCTGTCATTAGCACTGATTGTTTGTCCTGATGCCCACCTTCTTGGGGAGAGAAGTGTGTGAGTGTAGGGAGGAGGGATGGTGTGGATGTTTGGATTCCCCAGAGCTGGGCAGGTTGCATCCAGGAGCCCACGGGAGGCCCAAACTGGAGCCACTGGTGAGATTGGTATCGTATTAATGGCTCTGCAGGCTCCAAGATACATAGCAGCAAAACCATAAGAGGCCCTGGAATGTGGAGCTCCTTTGAATCATTGTCATAATTAGGGACAATTGCACACGCAGACCTAAGAGCTATTGTGCTCATTTGGAAGCTGTCTGGCCTGACTTTTCTCATGCTTCAATACACTGCTTGTGTCTGTGAGTGAGAGTGAAAGGACTAGTTTATTTTATTTGCATTTTGCTGACAATGGTTAAACGAGAGTTTTGATACTGGTTTCATGGTTTTGCTTTTCATAAAAAGCTCGAGCCACACAAGGAGTGGAAACACTGATTTTAGTTAACCAGAGGTTTTTAGCAACACATCCCACAAGCCTCTCATTTTTGGGATAATAATGTGTTAAGATTGTGCAACTACACATCACATTGTGCTCCTCAGGGTGTCAAATGTCTTTTGTCAACGTCTGTAGCTGGGGTCACAGAGATGTACATGAGTTGTCCCTTTAAATTGATGCCTATATGCTGCAGCTGCAGCAATATATTAGACTGAAAGATTTATCAAAAAATCATCCAGAAGTCTTCATGTTTTGCACTTTTTCTTTTCTTTAAAGAAAAATTATTAATCAGGCCCACCACAGTGAAAGAATATTGTTGGACATGACTCTTTTCTGGGATCTTCTTAGATGAGAGCAGCAAGAGCCAAGCATAAAACAGAGCAAGCATCAGTGACTACAACACTGAGTATCTGATAAGTCAGATACAGCATGAAAGGAGGTGCTGGGGTGGTTGCAAATTCACAGTAACCACCACAACACCTCCTCCAGTGTGGAGACTAAAGCAACTAAAATACTATACCCTATATGGTATATGCCAGCTGGATGTATTGGAGGGTATCAGCTCAGTTATCAGGTGATGTGGGCTGACATTAAGTTCAGCTGATCTCCCAGGATTGGTCCAAGCTTCACTTTGTGACCTGCCTGAACTAATACTATTGTCATGGTCCACCAGGCCCCGTGGGTGCTGGCTCACCCATTTTCTCTCTCTATCTCTCTGCTTCACTTTCTCTCTCTCCTCTTTGGATTCTCTAATTTCTGTTCACGTAAGAATTGATGATGACCTCTGGGAACATCGGCGCTCCGAGCACTACAATTCCCAGAGGGCCTGCGCCAATAGGATCGGAATGAAGAGCAAGTATGTCAGAAGATGGTGAGGAGTAGCCCATGCAGCTTGGCTGAGCTCGCCTCTCCCCTTCTGAGAGGTGTAGAAGGATATCCACTGTTGAGTGCCTGTATTGCAGTAGAAGGTCACTCATTTGAGTGTTTGCAGTGGCAAAAAGGAAATGCCTGGCAGTAATGGTGGGGATACTGGCGGACAAAATTAATGAAAGCACCCTACCTGAAATTCTGCTCCCTGTCATGGTCCTCTGGTGTGGAAGCTTGTTTCCACCACAAAAAAAAAAAAAAAAAAAAATTCGCCATCTGTAACTTGAAATTTTGACTTAGTAACTTGAAATTTCAAGTTATGCATCTCAAATTTTTGCATTAATAACTCGAAATTTCGACTTAGTGCTGCCAATCAGGAAGCTCTGTGATCCGTACTTCATTTCCTTGTTAACCGGAAGCAGGCAGCTGACAGCTTCCTGCTTCCTGCTTCCTTGTTAACCGGAAGCAGGAAGCTTTCAGCTGTCCAACAGATTGACATGAAAACATTGATTCCTTACCTTTTATGCAGCTGTTTTTTGCCAGAAGACATTTTGACCATTGATGGTCAAAAACATGCCAACAATTTGTTCATGTTTGCTAGAAACTGCTAGCTCACTGAAACTGTCGCTACCCCATTTTGAGTGCACATGAGCTGGCGGCATCTGCTTCCGGGTAACAAGGAAATGACCTCTTTCTCGGAGCTTACTGATTGGTAGTGCTAAGCCAAAATTTCGAGTTATTAACATGAAAATTTGAGATATATAACTCAAAATTTTGAGAAAACAACTACAAATTTCAAGTTAGCAACTTGAAATTTCAAGAAAAGAGCTCAAAATTTTGGATGGCGATTTTTTAATTTTTAATTTTTTTTGTGCCAGAAACAAGCTTCCATACTCTGGTACTCTTGTGCTGTTCTCTACTTATTCTCTTTCTGTCTTGTTGCTCTCTATCAGTGTGAATGTGTTTGGTATGAGTGAGTTACCTGGCCTTATGTTTCAGGGTGGGACTGGCCTTCATTCTTGCCTCTCAACCTGCGGACCTAGAGGTAATGAGCTCACCTGTTTCAATCTGGTGTTAACCTGTGATGACTTACTTATTGAATTTCCCCATCGCGGGACTAATGAAGGGATTTCTTTCTTTCTTGGGCTTTGTAAACTTCTATTGCCGGTTCATCTGGAACTATTGTAAGGGTACCTTGCCTTTAACCTTTCACTTCCTCTAATGTTCCTTACATATGGAATGACTCAGCTCAGAAAGCCTTCCCCACTCAGCCCCGATCCTCATCCAGCCTGACACATCAAAGTTGAAAGCGTCAACTTCATTGTCAAAGCTGATGCTTGAGCTTCATCGGCTCACTCATCTGGGAGATTAAGTCACTGATTCGCAATGCACAAAGAGAACCTGACCTGGGCAATGGTCTACCTAACCACCTGTTTGTTCCCTCAAATGTCTGGTCTCAAGGGAGTCACTGGGCCCACACCTCCAAGTTCACCTGCCATTCGGGTAAGTACCACACAATCACCTTCCTCCAGTGTTTGTTTTGGTAGCCAACCTTAATCAAAGGTGTAAAAGAATGTATCTGCAAGCACTATCTGTGGTCAATAAGTCTTCCAGCACGCCTCCAGCTGGCCTAAACACTTTGTGGCTCTCCCAAAACTTCCTTCTGCCTTAGAGACGACCCAGCTGCTTGACCACACCTTCCACCTTCATGGAATCCCACAGGACATCGTTTCCGACTGGGGCCCACAGTTCACTTCCCTTTTTTGGAGAGAGTTCTGTTCTACCCTTGGTGCCCAAGTTAGTCTGTCCTCTGGCTTTCACCCTCAGACCATTGCCTCCACCAATCAATCTACCTGGAGCACGCAACTTACCTGGGTCGAATATGCACACAACACTGTGACCTCTGCCACTGGACTCTCTCTGTTTCAAGCGTCACTGGGTCACCAACCTCCACTTTTTCCAGCTACTGAAGATGATATCACTGTTCCTTGTGTGCAGCATCACAGTCACTGTCATTGGGTTTGGAAGGCAACCTGAGCTGCTCTCTTAAGGATCATGGAACAGAATAAATGGATTGCTGATTACAAATGGACTCTGGCTCCAAATTACATGCTAGGTCAGAAGGTTTGGTTGTCCACCAAAAATGTACCTCTGAGAACTGAATTCAAGAATCTCTCTCCTCGTGTTATTGGTCTGTTTGTCACTGATGCCCTGATTAACCACACCTTATTTTCCAGAGGCGGATCTGCGTTGCACTCCACCCTGTAAGATCTTCTGTTGACACCAGATCATTAAGTTAGAACTGTTAGTGTCTCTGTTCTTCACACGGACAAAACTCTTACCTGAACTTTGCAACTCCTTCTCATCTGTGTTTCCTTTCACACAGTTTCATGGATGATTGCAGAGTGTTTTCCTGAAATAGAGAAATAGCTGTGGACTTGCCATTTTCCCCAGAGCCACGGACGAATGCTATGCTCAAATTTTTTTCCGCTTTCTGTTTTGTTTACCTTTTACTCAGTCACTCTGTGACATCACCCATTAATTTGTGAAATGTCATTTTGAAGCCTTGAGATGAGCATTTTCCCCATCACCATCCTGGTGTTTTGTTTGTTAATTTGTTAAAAACCAGCTGTGTGAGGCAGGCAAAGGAGGACCCAAAAGGACTCAGAGGACTTGGCGTCAACTTAAACTCAGCTTTTATTCATAGGGAAAATATATTAGATATATAAACAGAGCTGGACTGGAGCCAGAAATACACTAACTAGGAAAACTAGGAAAGATCAAGGAGTAAAGACAGTACACATGAATGAAATTAACAACCTATTGACTCAAGCAGGCAGGGATCTAAAGTCACAGAAGAAAGGAGACAACTGAATAGGGAGACAAGATAACTAAAACGGGGAAACCAGACAACCATGAGGACAGGACACAGAGACACAAAACAGGCACGGGGATGCAGAGATAGAGACAGAAACACAAGGGAGGGAGGAACACACATATGATATAAACAGCAGCCATGAACAGAACAAGAACCAAAACTCTAGGAATATAAAGATAAAGAAACAAACCAGGAACAACAATAAGACATCACAAAACTGTGGAATCTAGACCCAGGAATCATGACACAATCACAGGCTGTTAGCCAACGGGCAAATCATGGATAATTTACAAAATGGGATTAATGTTTTATTCAGGATGACCTGAAGTGTATGACTGAGCCCATTAACTCAACCAAGTGTTTATAAGGGCCAAATCTAAGGAGGGTCTTCCTGCAGCTGCAGGTATCACTTCCTGGTGTCCATTAAGAACAATGGGAGTTTATGGCACTTCCAATCTAATTTTACTTTTTAGACCCGGAGGTTATGTTCATCTTTTATGCTGTCTATGGCACTGAAACTAGGTGGTTAGGTTTAGGAAAATGTTATAGTTTGGGGTGAACCCTAACACACACTGTATGTTTGCAAAATTAACCCTACACATTGAAAGAAATTTCACAGTGTATTCAAATAAGATGTCAGAGCATTTTGACTCAGTGTTCCTTTGTCAAGTTCAGTATGAGCCTTGTTTTTGTTTTGACAGTATTAAGTACACCAAATGCTTTGTTAGCAGTTCCTGGAGTCATGAATGAATAGATGACTACCACTGGATCCCTCTGATTTTGAAAGGAGAGGCTGAAATATGATGATCCTCAGGCAAATTCACGAGTTATCAGAAGTGATTTCTAAGCTGAGTTATGGATGTTAGTCAAAGCCAAAAACCATTATCCTTGATGTCTAGCATCATAAATATGTCTGTCTCCACGAACTCAGCGTCACTCTCTGTGTGGCACAATTAAAAACCATATTTAAATGTATGTGTGACTCCTCCAGTTGCAGCACAGAGTGCATGATGCTCTCAGGCTTCCTTATGCAACAGTAACGCGAAGCTCAGCTGTTATGAAAAACATGTCCGGCTTCTTCGTATAACACATGATTAGACCTCAAATAGCTTTACTGACACTAATAAGGTCAAATATCCCTCATTATCTTTTCCCTGAGTGACAGCAGAGGATGGAGTTGGGGGGTGCAGGTGGAGCGACACAGGCTTGGGGCTCTGAGAAAAAACAGCAGACCTGTTGATCTGATTGTGGACCAGTGGCTCATGTTTTAGGGTGTGGTGACTCTGAAGTTGATGATGTGGAAAAGATATGGTTTTGCAGTGATAAGGGTAAGTCCAGAGCACAGCTGAAACTGAGTGATGAAGCAGCATGTTTTTATCAGTTTTATGTTAAGGAGTTTTTGGAGAATGTCAGACTCTGTGATGATGCGTGGCTGTTTTTTTTTTTGTTTTTTTTTTACCCCTCCCCAACACAGTAACCTTATAAATTCTAGAGTGCATTAGCTTCAGTAGTTCTCCTGCTGAATCTTGAATTACACCACTGGTTTTACAGCCTACAGTTAGCTAGCAGTCTCATTTTATTCCTTTTTCTTCACAGCAGGCTCACACCCTCTGCAATGGCAAGCAACGTTTTAGGAATACGCTGGAATTTACAGGTCCACTGTTAGTGGCTGCTTCTTCCTTACGCACAGAATTTTACACTGACGTTATTAGCAGTCACAACCCATTATCACATTTATTTAATGTGATAATTAGTTAGCCCCCCCTTGCGCCACTCCGATTTAAAAAAAAAAAAAAAATCTGTGATTTGGTGAAACACTTCCACTGTTCAGCTGGTGTCCTTTTCACCTCAATTTATATATGGAAGAGTTTTTTTCATCGCTCAATCCAGTGGTTGTCAAGACATTTCAGTCTGGACTAAAAAGGTGGAATGAGTGTCTGGGTCACTGATCGTGAAAAAAAAAAAAAACCCTGAAGCACTTCTGTTCATTTTTTCCACTGATTTAATTCCTGCTATTGACAGGATACAACATGTGAACATGTAATCCCTTTACAACCCTTCCCCATCTTCCTCCATTTAACGTTCATTACTCTTGCTGACAGCATGTTAATGAAGTGTAAACTCAAACCCTGGCCCCACCCTGCCTTGTTAACATCCACCACAGTGATCTTCCTTCACTTTATGCTTGAAGGCAGAAGATCCATCTTTTTTCCTCCATAAACCTCGTCCTCCTCCCTCCCTCCCTCTGCCAGCCTGACCCTCCACAACACTCGAATCCGTGTCAGATCAGCATTTCTGCCTCTGCAGGAGAGCCAGTGTGATTTTTCATTACTCAAATAAAGAATGTCAAACTACTGTGAATATCTTGGCATAGGCTGATCCTCATAAATACCCAGGAGTCTGCTGTCCATTTGTTCACATGTGTGATCTCATATATCACACTTGCCTCTCCTGGGCAGTTATAATCTCCCACAGGCTTTTAGTAGAAATCCTGCTGATAGTGTTATTTGAAATGCCCTGTGATTATTCATTATAGAGTTTACACATGTGTGGGAAGCTCTTTAAAGAGGAAGATACTTTAAATGAATGTGAGGACAAAAATAAGTCCTTTCAAGGGAAAATCTGATAAATGCTCTCACTTGCCGGGACTGCTGTTTGCCTACGTCGCACAAGAATCTGGTGTATTACCATCTTAAGGCAGTGGGATATAATGAGATGCTTGTGGGATGAGACGCTTGGTATGAAGGGATAAACACAAAACACCAGTGTATTTTCACACAGTTCGCAGACTGCAAGCTATAATCTTCCAAATCCTGTCAAAATCCCAGGGATGTATGTTTCACAAGTAAATACACACACTTTTACATTACTTTTCTCCTCTCACTGCTGTGTGATTACACCCAAAGATGCATCTGAATGAAAAAAAAAAGCATCTTGAGATGTTTTGGCAGGCTGATAAAACCTCAAAGAAAAAAAAAAAGAAGTAGTAATATTTGTGGACGTAACTCTTCTGCCTCGAGACAGGTTTACAGTCTCATGTTGGCAGGATGGATTCCTGAAATAAACTTTCCAGACCCAGAGAGTGAAAACAACTCCCTTTCTTTTGTGAGGAAGACGAGGCTCAGCCCGATATTCATCAGTGGGGATAACCTCTGACCCCAGAATCATATGACGCTGAGTGCTGGAGATCCCACTGCAGCCAGACAGTCTGTCTGAGACACCATCCCTCTCTATTCTTGACACTTTCTCTCCCTCACTCCCTCTTTTCCCTTTTTTCCTTATGAGTCCTTTTGTCTTAGGGACTGTATGAATTTTGTTAGACTGGGACGGCTTTTGAACCTTGTATTGCAACACCATCCCCATGACGTCTCAAAATAACCCAACAGCACTGGATTGGTTCAAATAAATATTATTTTCCTTTAAACCATAGACTGTACATAAAAGATGGACACAGACACCATGAGAGCACTCAGTGGTTCCTGAACCCTACATTTCAGGCCATTAAAATAATAATTTCACTCATTTAACTGGAGCACAGCGGTCTGGGACAGTCTGTACAACATAGCAGGCCACATTGCTGTCAGATAATTCTATTAAAATGTGTAACCACAGGAGTTGCCCCTGCTGGTTCCCCTTTTATGCTGTCTATAGACTTGAATTTAGTGGAGGTGAGTCACAGCAGGCAGCTATTGGCTACAGCAATCTGTGTTGGTACGGCTGTTAATTACAGTGGGCACTCCCCCAAATTTTAAGTCTTAATTTTATTCAAATGTATGAGTTGAATGAGAAAAATTGACTCCCTGTACAAGTCTTATGAAGAGGTAAACCATAATAGAGAGACCAAAACTGCTTTTGTGTCAGGCTGTAAACATTATTTTTATGCTGCTAACTTGGACATTTTAACATGGAAGTCAAGGGGGGTGAAGTCACTTTTGAAAGCACCCCCAAGTGGCCACTAAAGGAAATGCAGATTTTGGAACTTCTATAATGGTTTTATTGCACTTAATGAAAGTGATTCTCATTGTGCAGCCATCACTATCTAGATCTCTGCAGCATGTAGCTGACTGTATCATCCACTTCCAGGTTAGACTTGCATGCAAATGTAGAGGGTCAAGAAATGTTTTCACCTGTGGTCTTAGGTGGGCCAAGATGACATCACATGCAAGGTGAGAGCAACTGGTCGATAGTTGTTAAGCTCTGATGGTGTTGAATGTTTTCCATAACACTGGCATCATCTCCTGTTTCAGACTCAGGATCACAGACAGCTGGCTAGCATAGGTCCTCAGAGCCTCGGAGCCGATTCCACCAGGAGCAACAGCCTTGCTCTGGTGCAGGAGGCACAAATCATTGGGAGGGTTGCATCAGGAAGAGCATCTCGTGTAAAAATCTGCCAAATCAAATATGTAGATCCATCTGCAAAGGAAGTAGCCAAAAGGACCTTATCAGCTGAATTTAAACTATGGGAGGGGCTGTACTTTTGTGTAATACCAATTTGTACCAGAGGATGGTACATTGAGTCAACTAGGCAAGTCATTAGGATCATTCTTATTTCCAGGGCAGCCTGCAAGGAACTGGAGGTAGCTAAAAAAAGAAAAAAGTTACAAGAACAGCAGCACATGTCCAACATTTTCACTGCCCCCTGTTAATGCAAGGATTGTTTAAACTTTGCATGGGTATTTATAAAATGTACCTTTAATCTGCTGCAGCCATGGAGGGAGGAAAGGAAACAGATCTTTAGTTTGTCCAGAACAAGGACTCCTTTGGTTGAAAAAAGAGTGCTCCACTGCAAAACAGTGGAGCACTATTGCTCAATAACTATGCGACTATGACTGATTTGGGTTTGGAAGGTGTTTCTTTATGAGAAATTACACTGGTTTGTCTGGAAGATAAAAGCAGAAAAAGGAATATATTAGTCTGGACACATTTCTGCTATATTTACAAAGGACTGTAAAATTACAGAACATCATGTTAATGGCTTCTAATTATTAGTACAGTCTCTGAAACGGTTACAACCAATTATAATAAAATTGAATTGAATTGAATTATTTTATATACACAGTAATCTGGTGTTTAACTAAGGAGCTAACTGAAAGCTGATAGCAGAATGACATTGATTGTACATTAAAATGATTGAGACTGTATTAAATTATGGGGAGGTGAGATTGGAATCCTAAATATCGCCACGTCTTTGACAGCTTTATAAATATTCAGTGAATTCCACCATGTCTCAATATAAAATACACAGCAAAACACTAAAAATACAACTTATAACAGTCACTTAATGACCACTGTTGGTCCTGCTGGAACATTTTCTCTGCAGAGAGAATGAAAATTATTTAAGTACCCAACTGTATAGGTATAACTCCACCCCTGCTTTGAACCAGTCTCCACACTAATGTTTTCATATAATATGTTTAGACAAAATTTGCCACATATAATGAAAAAGTGAATATTCTACTTATTATATTTTTTAAATTAAGAGCTCATCAACTCAGAAGTGTAGGTAATGTATCATTTTGTACTTTAATCAAAGACTACAAAAGATGACGTGACATCAACCTTTGGTCCCAAAGGTTTTCGCTGTCACCATTTTGGGGTTGTGAAACTGGATTTGATGAGTGAGGGGTGGAGCGTACGTCAAAACTGCATACTGGCTTGTGATTGAACAGTCATTAGCAAGTGAGCATACCCTGAGAAATCCTTCTTTTTGACTGTATTAATGACCATAATTTACAAAATGAATTTCATTTTTTACTAAAAGTGACCTGAAGACAGCGACTCAGCAGATAAACTCATCATGAAAATGTTTATATGTCATTTTTCCCACAGACTTTCATACAACTGAAAGTCTTTTTGCCACCAAGGAGCAGCCCACTGCCGACCATTAGAGAGAATGGAGGTTTAGAAAGAAACACCCATATTTTATACAGTCTGTGAATTTAATGAGAGTTGATAAAGAAAATGAGTAAAAACCATTAACCATGAAATTATTATTATTATTATTTATATATTTTTATTTTTTCTTTTGGTCCCTGTAACAAACTGATCATGTTTGGTAAAAAGAGACAGGATTTTTGTCCATCATTAAACTGCACTTTTATTATGCACATCAAAGTTATAATTTATACTTTTTTTTTAACTTGATCTTATATGAAACACAATTCTGCTGTGACAAAACAAAAGAAGAGAGCCCCTCTTGTTCCCTAAATATTCAGAACTTCCCTTTAGCAAAAAGAAAATGTGCATGTTTTCCTGATAGTAATTTTTACACTGTCCCTAAATTGCCTTTTGCATATTACTGACATGAATATGAATGGACACAAACATGTTGTAAGAGGTTTGAAAAGAGATGTTGGAAAGATCCCACAGCAGACCACCCCCACCCTTATGTTCCCCTCTGCTGTAACTGCTGTCTCCACCACTGCAAACCCCTGAGATACCAGCATGCAGACAAGACGCTGGGCTCTCACCACTCCAAACAATTACCATTAGGTAGGCCATGACAGAGCTTTTCCTCACTGCGCAACAGACTGAAACAGCTGCTGACAAGCCCAGCTCTCCCGAGTCCAGCTCCAGTCTGCCGCGATGCTCTGTCTGCGACTCTGCTTTTTTCGGATAAGGTGCTCTCAAGATGAGGGCCTGATAAAACAAAATACCGAATGGACTTCCTACTACATTTGATTTAATTTCACTGAAATCCAGGAAATTGTTTCCATCTTACGGCAGCATACTTTGGCTAATTGTAGCTGCTTATCAGTGTGATCGCAGCTTTTAGAATTAAGATGATTTAATGGATGTCGTGGCCGACGCGCGGTAACTGTAGAGGAACCAGAGATAAATTTTAGGGCACGGAGCCACTAAACACGCAATTACCTTATAAAAGAAGCATGCCTCGATTACATGCCTTCAAGAAAATGAAAAACCAGATAATGTAGAGATTTTCAGCAAAATGAAAGCTCAGATTTGGTGTTTATGCTCTAATCAGTGCTAAAGCACTGGGCACAGAGCCCACATAATTAACCTGGGCAATTACAGCCACTGTAATTTCATGTTTTCGCCCACAGACTCTTACCTCACTTTTATTGCTGTGGTGTTTACAGTAAATTAAATATATGTCCTAATGATGTATGGTAGCAAAACATGACGCTATGTTTTGATAACAGGGGGACTTGCAGGTGGGTTGCAATTGGTTCCCCCCCTCCCCTACTTACAGAAAGAGGAGGCCTGGCTCCATGCATACATTTCTGTTCACTTCATAATTTGGCATCAGTAACTTTTGAGGCATTTCACTCAAGTGAGTCATGGTTAGAGTGGAGCCTCGTGCCAAAAAGGTGTTGGGTTTGAGTGCTGCTGTGTTCAGAATGAGGCACACAGCATGAGGTGACATGTTTTGCTGGTATAGAAGATATGGGAGATACTCCTGTAATGAGAGCTTTGTGAGATAATGGTATGCACGAGCCCACCTCCTGCTATGTTTCCTCACTCAGCTCCAGAGGCACAAACGGCATCAGGAACAATGCTGAAACATGTCATGTAGACAAGCTCAGATTGGCGGGGTGAGTAGGCAATATCATCTGACTTCTACATGGCACACGATTGTGACAGGCTGATTGCAATGAATAAAACTCTAAGTACTGCTGACGGTGGGGAAACTCTTTGTTCCTACTTGTATGTGTTAAAGGAAAACATCACAACTTTCCAGATCTGTCTCAATACCTACATGCTTATTATATCTACATTTAAGACATCCTGTCCATGCTGGCAATTAAAAGATCATCTTGTTTATGTCATAATTCTATGACGTCTTTCAAATGTAAAGTTTCTGAGTACAATATTCATGTTTCTATGAGGAAAGAGTGCATCCTTAAAGAAGAGGGTGCATTCTGCAAGCAAAGTGGAGCAGGGCTGTGAACCCTGAACCACATCTTAACTGGCTGTCCCAGATAGAGGCACGATAAGATCCTCACAGAAATCATCAAGGGTTAACGCTAATAAACACCAGTCCCCACGAAGCTATTAGGTTCCAAAGAGACAAGTCTCCAAAGGCAAGAACATCTGCCAAAAACCTGCCCTCCATTTGCACCACGCTTCTGACTAGGAAATACAAGCAGATCTCAGAAAGCAGCTTGTCTTCCCAGAAGAGTTGGCAGTGACGAACACTTAGTCCAGACTTATGTAGGTTTCCAAAACCATCTTAGTAGTCGAATGCGCTGTGCTCTGGAAGGACATGAACTGAGAGAAGCCAAGTAGCAAGATCTGGTTGATGAGGCCCTTGCCAGAGGATGGAAAACAGCCTTATTTCCTGTAGATGTTGGAAACATCAGTGCACCATTTCCTTCAGAAGATCAGCTTGGAGCCCAAAGGACTGAAAAACGTCATTGTGGAGATAACCTGAGATCACCTCAAAATGGATATGGTTGGTAAGAGCTCTTCTACAGGTGAAGGCTACCCTCATCTTTGCTCCCCCTCTCAGTTAAGATGCACAGGTTAAGGGGCTGACAATGCTGATTATATGGGGTTGTTTGGCAACAGCTGAGCCACCTCGCCACCAGCCTATGAGGAGTAGGTCCCTACCTGGAGTTCCTTGAGCAGTTTCAGTCACCATTTGGGTTTTTGGAGATGGTGAGTTTAAAAAAAAAAAAATCACTTCTGTTCAGTTGTTGGAAAGGAGAAAATAAGCTTTAGCAACAATCATTTTATTGTACCACATTGAAAACATACTTATTTCTGCTTTACATTTGGTCATTTGAACATTTTGTTCTATGGCTGTAGTTCTCAAACTATTTCCGCCAAGCCACACTTCAGAACTGGAAATAAAGTTCATATCCTGCAACATTTTATCAAATAAGAAGAAAAAAAGATTCAAGTTGAATGTTAGATAACTAGTGGGACCTGCCTCACAGCTTTTGGTACTAACCTTAAATGGCCATTTGAGGAAATAGCTTCATTTTTAAGCCATGGAGGTTGCTGTTTGGTAGCAGTTAGAAGAGCGTGCTTGTTGCTGGATAAAAATTAATCTTTAAGCATGATGAAATCTAGCCAAAACTGTAAATTTATGGGCCAGATGCTTACACAATGAGTTGAATCTTGCTAGAAAGCTCATATTAAATATTCATCAGCACAAGCAACCTCTTTAACATTTTTCTTTGATAAATTTTTGCTAAAATAATATAGGTTGCAGCATCACACTGAAGTGTTCTTGTCAAGTCTGGAGGGAGTTTTTACAGCAAGAAAAACCTGTTTGTTTTTGGTATCGTTTTGAACACGATGCTGGAGCCTTTTTGCCTGGCAGTGATAATAAACTTGTGCTGTTCATGGATGCTCATGGATGCCAACATAATGGTGCAGCATAGCAGACAGCAGAGTTGGGAGTAGTATGGCTAACAGCTGTGTGCTCCTATCCAGGGACAACTGTCTGTGACGGCATTTCCTTGGATACTCGCTCGCATACTGTGTCTTTATTTCCAGCGGTCAAGCTCCCATGCAGCTCCCACCATGGATAAATGCAGCTTTGTGAAGAGTTTTTTCCCCTCTGAGCAGCTGTCCGCAGCCCCTCGAGTATTTGTCTGTGCAGCAAACCAAGCAAGTGCGTGAAGGCTGTCAGGATGGCGAGAAATGAACATTCAAGTTGAGAGACAGTTTTCATTATAGCGCACAGCCAACTGTGGATATCATGTTGAGGGGGGAAAAAAATGTCAAGAAAACCCTGCATGCAACAAATTAAAACTAGACACACCTGTGTACTGACTGTGTTTGACATGTGTACATAATGCATACCTCACTGAAATCTGGCTTGGATACTCCTCACACCTCAAACTGTTTCACAATTCCTGGTAGTTACATGACTCACCAATGCTCCGTGGACCTTCCCAAAGTTGGTTTGCATTCACACTATGCTGTAAACTTTCCAAGATTATGAAGCCAACAATACAAACACAGAGATCTGGCACTGCTTCAACCTTATATAGACAGAATATTTGTGGGAAATATTTTGTTTTTACCGCAAAAGACAGAGTTGATGGTAGGCACGGGCATACACAGGTACACAGAAAAACTGTGTTGACGTAGAGGTTAATCTGTATTAGCTGTATGGTAAGTGACATTTAAATCACTTTGTATCCTAGATGGTGATAGTGTCCGTCACACAAAAAACAGACCAGGACATCAGTGATTGATAAAGATTTCAGAATTACATGATTTATTTGACGCTCAAATTCAGAACGACCCATTCGACTGCATGGCTAGGTGCTTGATTTTATACACCTGTGGCAATGAAACTAAAAACACCTGAATTCAAAGACTAAAGTGTGGCTCAATACTTTTATCCATATAGTGTATTTAAGACTTTAATCCTTCATTGAGTTCTCAGTGACAGCTCACGCACACATTACAGAATCACTAAAAGTCAAGAAGACACTTAAATTAGGAACATATAGGAATGTATAGGAAATTTCCTCTCAGTCTCATAAAGAAATCTGAAACAGTAATGAAAAAGCAGTAACTGATGTATTTCAATAGGAAGTATATTTTAGGAAACTGCAATATGTTATTCCTGGCAACCACTGTATTTTAATCCAAGTTGTTAGTTTTTATGTTGTTATTTAATTTACAAAGGTTCTTTAATTATCTGCAAGCTGGGCGGATCATCAAATCATCAAATGTGCATTTTTCACTTGCTACAATCAGTTGATTTTCAGCTCCCGTGCAGGGAGGCTGAAAATGATGGTATGAGTTAAAGCTTTTAAGTGTCACGGCTGGGTGACATTAAGGAGTGAAGATGTGAAGTGAAGAAACCTGCAACAGGCTGGCATGTCCAGGGTATACCTCGCCCTATGGTAGCTGGGATAGTCTGGTGGTTGTGCAACCCTGAATTGGATTAGTGGAAGAGAAAGGATGGATGGATGGATGGATGTGGACATTACTTTAATTTTTATTTCACAAAAGGACAGTAAAGTGAGAGTGAAGAGCACACTGCATCTATGACAGAAACTGCTGTTGCCAACTCAACATTGCCTCTTTGCAGGCAAGCGTTGCTAAATTTAACACTAAAGGAAAGAGTTTGTGAGTGTCCTCATCAAAACACCATCAAAACATGGACATGGTTATTATGTGACAATGCCTTTCGGGACATGCTATGGAGCAACAAAAACTAATGTAACAAGTTACAAGTTAATTACTTTCTACAGGGAGAAATTAAGAAACGTTATGCATTACTTTTAAAAAGGAATGAGTGAAAAATAGATCTTTTGCTCTTTAAATGTATTAATTTTTTGTTCAGAACTAAAATCAACAGATTAGAGGTGATGACTATTTGGAAGATGTACTGAATATGCTGAGTTTCCTTTGACAAACTTTTTTTGTTTTTCTTACTTAAACCTTAAGTTTAAGTAACACCTGGTTCTCATACTTCTTATCCTCAAGCGTGACTAGTTTCAAGTTGCTAAGTATAAATTCATTAACTTGCCATCAACAATCAAGACAGACGGTTGCCCTCCCTGATCTTAGTTCAGTTGGAGGTCTTGTCCTGTTAAAATGGAGTTCTTCCTTCCCACCGTTGCCAAGTGCTACGCTTAGGGAATTGTCTGATTGTTGGGGTTTTCCCTCTAACATTGTAGGGTCTTTACAATCTTAAGTGCCCCAGGGTGATTGTTGTTGTGAAATGAGCTGAATTGACTTAATGACAAAATGATGTGAAATATTTCCAACTCTGATCTTAGTTTGGTTAATTGAGCAACTTGTTTTATATGTTAAAGAAAGACTGCAGAAAAATACAGAAAAATTTCCTGACTTATCCCCTTTTTGAAATCTCTGGAGCTCTCTCCTTCAGCTAAGGAAAACAAAAGCAATGTGCAAATATGTACTCTTTTTGAGCCGAGCTCTCAGATTCATAATCTGAGCAATCTGTGCCCATGGATTTGCAAACAACAAGGACTTTCCTGCCAGCTTTGGGATGAAAGGTCGGCTTTGGTGTAAAAAGCACAATAAATCTGTTATAGTGTAATCTGTGAAACATCAAATGCAAAACAGTGTTTTATGGTCTTTCTAGAATCATTTAGGTTTTTGGTCTTTCTGGTATTTTCTCTGAGCCTTCTGTGCTTTCCTCTGGTTTTCCTTGTCTTTTTTTTCCAGTTACTTCCTCTCATATTTGGAAGAGTAACGTACACTGTATGTCTCCAGTGTTTTTGCTTTGTTTTCCCTCCTGTGCCCCGCCCTCATTACTCTAAGGCGTTATAGGTAAGACACAGACACCTTTTGAGTAAAAGAGGGACGCAGGCAGCAATGACAAAATGACATTATATAATGAGAATGCCTTAGGTTGTCACAAAACCTGTGACACACTTGGACTTCTATTTGTGGGTCACTGGATTTGAAATGCTCCATAACTTGTTCTCTGAGGAAAGAAGGTGTTGCAAATCGGTGCTCACTGGTTGCAAATCTGGAGGCTTGGATTGCAAAACCGTGGGTACTTATTAAGTATCTGAAAATCTGTAAACCTAGAGTGATTTACACATTGTTTTCCCCCAACTGAACCTAGGTACTCTCCACAGATATCTCAGTATCTCTTTTCAGTGTCTACAAAAGTAACATCACCCCCCTCTTCCAATAAAAGAAGAAACTCAGTTATAGAAAAACTTAGGTTGCAGAAGAATGTGGCCTTAGCAGCAGAAATGCAGCAGATGAAGTTTTGAAGCCAGACAGGGGGAGTGTGCCACTAATAAGGCCTTGACTATTACCTGGACTGACAGCCAGAGAATGGGAGGAGAAGGGGCTGGCTCCGCACTGCTCAGTCAGCCAGAAAGGCCCCAAACGGCAGGGCTAACGCAGGTCAAGTGATTTGGCGCCTCTGGTGTATTAAAGCTATTTACAAGGGACTAAAGGCTTTACATTGCCTCACCCATTCGGTCTGTGCTGTTATACGACCTGGCACCGGACTGTCGTGTTTCTCTGACCCTCTCAATCAATACGAAGGGGTAATAAAGAACGCTGCCTTTAGGGGGGTGTTTGGCTTTTTGTTTAGTTGCAGAGGAAAGAGTTTTTTATGGCTGGCTCCTGATGCCTGGTGTGAAGGCGAGCACACAGAGAGACGTGAGATTACACAAGACCCCCCTGCACTCTGTCGTAAACGCTGAGGCAGACACACAAACACATTCATCCACTTACTCATTTTTATAATCAGCTACCTCAATTAGATTTTGGAGTGTTCTCAAATTTATGGTAACATTTATTTAAACCTAATTATTTGGAAGTCACGAGCACTGTATAAATGTTTAATAACAGTTTGTAACACAGTGCCATGTGTGTGTTGCAGATCTAATCCATGAACAGCTCCATCTCTGCCTTGTGAGTGCAAATCAAGTGCACGGAAGCCGGTGTCTAATCACAGATGATGAACTGCAAAAAAAATAAATAAATAATTAAAAAAATAACAAAAAAGTTACTATAATATAAATGTCTTCAAAGCAGACACTTGTGCCTTTTACTTACAAGTACATTGAAAATTTTAAACTGATAGATATTTTTTCAATCTGCCTCCTAGGATTTTTTTTTAAAAACAAAATTTTTTAATCGAAAGGCCTTTTAATAATATCTTATTGATGCACTTCTTATGATAATTTTCTGGTTGGAGTCCTGTTCAAAAACATACCAAACATTGGGCTTTATCACTTTGATAGTTAATGATCTCTCCAATTATTTAATAATCAAACTAATCAAAAACATACAGAAAGTGATCTTTTACTTCTCAATTTAAGCCACCAAATAAACCTGTGCCAGTTTTACTGTCACTTTGTATATTATGACCTCATTTAATATATGCAGATTTTTTTTTAAAAATGTGGTATATTTAAATCTTGTATTTTTATACTGATGTCCATTAATGTGCGCTGTCCCTGTTAAATAAATAAAAGTAATCAAAAATGATACCTGTATTCTTCATTTATGAAGACGTTCTACAGTTTATACTTTTTTATTGTTAATGAATTAAACTATTAAAGTAAAATGAGATTTTGACATTATTATTTTATACACTCACAAGCCATGTTTTTAGGTACACCTTTTCAACTGCTCATTAATGCAAATAGCTAATCAGCAACTCAGTGCATTTAGGCATGCAAACATGGTCAAGACAACCTGTTGAAGTTCAAACTGAACATCAGAATGGGGAGAAAAAAAGGTAATTTACATGGTTTGAATGTGCCATGGTTGTTGGTGCAAGATGTACTGGTTTGAGTGCTTCAGAAACTGCTGATCTATTGGGTTTTTTTTACACACAACCATCTCTAGGGTTTATAGAGAACGGTCCAAAAAGGAGAAAACATCCTGTGAGAGTTTAGTCAGTTCTGACTGAAATTGCCTTGTTGATGCCAGAGGTCAGAGGAGAATAGGCAGTCTGCTTTGAGCTGAGAGGAAGGCAATAGTCAGCAGAATAAGTACTCGTTACAACCAAGGTATGTAGAAGAGCATCTCTGAATGCACAGCACATGGAACCTTGAAGCAGATGGGCTGCAGCAGCAGAAGACCACACTGGGTGGCACTCCTGTCAGCTAAGAACAGGAAACTGAGGCCACAGTTTGCATAGGCTCAGTAAAATTGGACAACAGAAAAATGGAAGAGCATTGCTTGGCCTGAAGAGTCTTTATTTCTGTTGTGACATTCAGGTGTTAAGGTCAGAATTTAGTGAAAACAACTTCAGTTCAATTTATTTATATCGTGCCAAATTACAACAGTCACCTCAAGGTTCATTATATTGTAAGGTAAAGACCCTACAATAATTACAGAGAAAACCTAACAGTCAAAACGACCCCCTATGAGCAGCACTTGGTTGACAGTGGGAAGGAAAATCTCCCTTTTAACAGGAAGAAACCTCCAGCAGAACCAGGCTCAGGGAGGGGCAGTCATCCGCTGCGACTGGTTGGGGCTGAGGGGAGAGAGACAGGACAAAAGACATGCTGTGGAAGAGAGCCAGAGATTAATAACTAATGATTAAATGTGAAGTGTTGTAGAAACAGCGTAAAAAGAGGTGACTGAAAAGAAATGTTTTTAATTTTTAGAAATAATTTTAGAAAAAAGCGGTCCTACATATTTGCTTAATATGTGCATTGAAGGACATATCCTGGTCAAAAACGACTCCAGGATTCTCACAGTGTCACTGGAGGCCAAAGTAATGCCATCCAGAGTAAGCATCTGGTTAGACACTGCATTCCAAGATTTGGTCAGCATGAAAGAATGGATCTATCCTGCCTTGTATGAACAGTTCAGGCTGCTGGTAGTGGTGGAATGGTCTGGGAAATATTTTCTTGGCACACTTTGTAGCAACTGACCATTGTTTAAACCCCATGTCTGCCTGAATATTGTTGCCTACCATGTTCATCCCTTTTGGACCACAGTGTACCCATCTTCTGATTGCTGCTTTCAGCAGGATGTCACACCATGTCACAATCTCTGAGTTTTCAAGCACCTCCCTGAATCTGTCCCCTACCCATACAATGTTTTCAGATATGGTAACATTCCCCAAACGCAGAGGTTTATCACATTGGCATTTTTCTCCCTATGAGCATGTGACATGTCAAAGAAGAAGCTGGTTGGCAATTTTTTGCAATTATTGTGTTGTGTTGGAAGCATGGTGGTGTGGTGGTTAGCACTGTTGCCTCACAGTAACAAGGTCCTGCATTTGAATCCATCATCTGGCCGGGGCCTTTCTGTGTGGAGTCTGCATGTTCCCCCTGTGTTTGCATGAGTTCTCACCGAGTACTCTGGCTTTCTACCACAGCCCAAAGACATGCAGTTAGTGGGGTTAGGTTAATTGGTGATTCTAAGATGGCCATAGGTGTGAATGTGAGTGTGAATGATTGTCTGTCTCTCTGTGTTGGCCCTGTGACAGACTCGCGACCTGTCTAGGGTGTACCCGACCTCTTGCCCTATGGCAGCTGAGATAGGCGCCGCCCTGAACTGGATAAGTGGAAGAAGTTTCACACTGATTGTACTTGAGTATTTCCACTTATTTCAACTTTACACATACTGCTACTCTATTGCATTTTATAGTAGAAGGGGTTCAGCTCATTCATGTGACACTTTCAAAGTATTTTAAGATCTTTGTCATATTTTCGATGCTTATGAGCTGTGATCAATTTCACTGACAAACTACTTTCTTTCTGAACTTCTAGATGGTTTTCTTCAAATAATTGAAATGTAATAAGCAAAGCAAAAATAGGCCAGAGTTATTTTTCTTTTAATAGCACACATTGTTTTCCTTCCATTAATCATCTCACAGCCCCTCACATTTTATGTTGTGGACCCTTTGAAGGTTGCAAATCTCAGTGTTGGGTTACCCAGCTTTTTGTATTAGTACTTAAAATCCTCTCCACTTCATCCAGCTGTTGGTATTAATAAATGTACTATAATTCTCCTAAAAAGTGCATTTTGGCAATGATGAGTTTGTCCTTTGGGCAAATTCAGAACTTTATCTGAAAGTCTCTTAGTCACTGGTGGCTTTGTCCACACAAAGCCAGATGCTGCCATCTTGTGGACAACATTGTAAAAGGACCCACACACAGTGGAAGGGTTTTTTGTTTGTTTTATAATAATCTTGCCATGGGACAGTTCTATCTTCTTTGTCGTGAATAAACTGAATCATAAAGACCCACCCTAAACAAACATTTGAGCAACAGTTAAAACCTCTCAGCACCTTGAGCTAAAAGGTTATGAGACTGCAACATGCCAATGCTCAGTAGAACATAATGAATCCTGAATGATGTTTTGCCCTTTGATCAAACTGCAGGCCTCAATGGCGCAATTAAGGCAGTAATTAATAATAGATTAGAACGCCGCACTGAGTAGCAGGCAGCATGAGAAGCACACTTCAAATTGATTTAGCAAAATGGAAAAAAAAAAAAAACAACACTGCTAAAACTGTAATTACATCAATCAAAAAGTGTGATTGAACAAAATCTCTGGGGCATAGAAATAGACACACACCACACACCACACACACACACACACACACACACACACACACACCACACACACACACACACACACACACACACACACACACACACAGTTTTACTGGCCTGTTAGTGCCCTCGCCTGCCAGCTCCAGACAGGCAGTGTATTCCAGATTAGATCAAACTCCAGGTTGCCCATTTCGATTCTAAAAGCAGCCATTCGGCACTTTGTTACCATGACGACACACCCAGTCTGGTCTGCTGTCTGCCAGAATAAAAATAGACAGCAGGTTGTGGTTCAGCTCAGGACTTGCTGAGATGATCACGGACAACAGACAATGAGGAAGAAAAACAGTATGATTAGATCGCAGTCATCAGGCCGCCTGAGCACTTGACACATTAATCAAGTTTGATGATATGATAGTTGGGCATCAAGTTGCAGCAACTTTGTGGTTTAGTTCATGAAGTGTATACAAGACTCATGATTGACTGCTTGATCTGCAGTGGCAGGAGTTAACCTGGGGCAAAGCCAGATGGGTGGGGGCACACGTGGCACTGGCCAACCTCTAAATGTTCATCATAAGCTGTAATTAATATATATATATATATATATATATATATATATATATATATATATATATATCTATATATATATATATATATATATATATAAAAACATGGACAGCTTCTGGGTCTGAAAAGTGAAGCCAGTGTGGAAGTGGGACTCCCTGTGGTAGCAAACATAGTCATTAGAGAAACCAAGGACACTGCACAGTTTGGTTAATGACTTGTGATTGACAAGTCATTAGCTGATGATCATATTCTGGGTGATCCTACTTTCTGACTCTAATAATGACTGTTTTACAAAATATACTTCACCTTCTACTCAGTGAGACTTGAAACTACTGATTATACAATCGATTAGTGATTAAAGTCATCAGAACAGGGTTTACTGATGTCACAGAGTGAGAGAGCCAAGGGCTGTTTTCCCTTAATTTCATAAATTAGAATTTATGCTCCTTCCTTTCATGTCAAGTCTCCTCTATTTAGTTCATTTATGCGTCTGTGTTTTCCCAGTTTAATTACTGCAGTTCCTGCTTTACTTTTACTTCCCTTGTCCCATCTTCTGTATTTTAGTTCAGTGGTGTTGTTCTCCCCAGTTGTCTCCATTTCCCCTAATCACCCTTCTGTGTATTAGTGTCGCTGGTTTACTGTTTTCAGTTTACTTTTGGACTTTGTATTTTTGCCTTTTGGATTACTCTAAAACAGCCAAAAATAAATGGCTCGTTTCAGTTTAATTCAGTGTTTACATGTCTGCTCCTTCACTCCTTTCAGAGTGTAAAACTTTTACAGAAAGGTGTGTGCTTTTAGAAAACTACGGGAACATGGCTCTGTGCTCCTTTGAGCCATGCACTCTGTTTAGTCATTCCTGATGAGTTTATGGTCTCAGTTTTGATTTTCAATACAACATGTTAATTTGGGCCCCATTATTCTCCATGGGCCAGTACTCCAACCCAGGCTCTCTTTTAAGCTAGGTAAGGAATTTACTCTAACATCAGTAATCAGGCTAAGCAGTAACATGAAAGCGGTTATCACCTCGAAAGTCAACCCAAGGTTTTCTAATCTGCCTATGAGAGCATTCACATACAAGTTTCAATGCAATTTTACTTATATAGTGTCAAATCACAATAAACAGTCACCTCAAGGCACTATATATTGTATGGTAAAAACCATATGTGGCCAGTCACAAACAGGGACATGTCTGCTGGCAGCAGGGAACATTTCTTAAAATGAAGAGAAAATTATATTAAAAAATATATAAACAGGTTAAACAGGCTTAAAGCAGCACATTTGCTGTAGCCAAAGCAATGGTTTGAGATAGGCAAAGTGGTCCACAAGACTGGAACAGTGGTGTAAATAAAATCTATTAAAACTAGAGAGAAAAACCGGTTTAAAAAAAAAAAAAAAAAAAAAGGCTCAGTGTATCAGTTAATCTTAGCATCATGACCCTATCATTAGGCCACAGACTCTAATTACAACTGTGTTCATTTGCAACTTGCACTTGATGAAGGTATCCCTATGGTACATAAGAGTTTTAGCCTTATTATTTCACATGCAACCCTGCTTGTATAGGAATGTCTGAGAGCATCTAAAGAATAAAAACATAATTAAAACTAGTAAGAAATTTTACAAATTTTAGGTCAACAAGTAGCAAGGTTTAGGTACCCTGTGATTGGACTATAATGCTATTTTAAGGCTTTTACAACTATAAAAATGGCTTTAAACTTGGGAATGAGGGAACATTCCCAGAAGAATGTCTAAGTTGTGATCAATAAAACTTTGTTCTGCACCAGAATCAATGAGCACAGAAAAGTTTGAAGTGTTTATTTTTGCTTGAACCATCAATCTGGGAAGGGAGGAATTGTTCATTATTTTGCCTGCCAGTATCCCCACTTTTACCGGCGGGCCCCATCTTTTGGCCGGACCTGACAGGCATTAACAAAATGTCGTTTCCTGCCACAATAAAAAAAAAAAACAACAAAAAAAAAAAACATCATCCTCAACGTTCGTTTTCTCTGTTCAGAGAGGACCAAGCGACCTCTGTGACCTGCAACAAGTTCTCCATTCTCTTCTGGAGCAACCCTGCCAAAAGTAGGAAGTGTGCAAAGCTGAGCATTATGGGGGCTGTAGTCTCTGGGTTTCCGTCGCTCCTGCATGTGATCATCTAATCGAATACACAGTGAAATGATACTGACAAGGGATTCAGGTAAGTCTTTAGTTGCCAGCTCATATTTTAGTTCATCACAAAAAGTAAAACACTCCTCAGAGTGTTCTCCCACCCAGTCACCTGGGCCAACCAAATTCTGAAATCCACTGAAAAAAAAAAAAAAAATCAGCAACACTCCTCTTATCTTGCTTCAAGTTGAACAGTTTTTGAGCTGCCATGTCCAGACTGACCCTTATGGAAAATGGCCTTTAACTCTTTATTACCACGGGCCCCGCCATTCACAGACTTCCAGCAACAATACCATAATAACCCTATGTTGGGTGTGAAGTGCAATTCTCAGCTTTCAGAAACCATTTGAATTTTTCCGATAGGCAAACTTAATTATGGTAATTCAAAGTGTGTTTGATCAGATGTCTCGGCAGTTGATACACTTGCCGTTAACCAGCTGATCATGGCAAGTAAGGGCAGGTAACAGGTTGTAACACTGGCAATCGCCCGCTGTTCAAGGGTTAGACAAAAGAAAAAAAAAAAAAAGAGGGATTGGAGTTAGATTTTAAGACAGCTTGCACCCAAGTTAAAGCTCTTCCTTCTAACAAGTTAACCATGAATCCAACCTTAGAACTGTTTGTGGCGTACATTTTCTTTTGTTGCCAGAACACAAATAACACACACACACACAAAAAACCCCAGGAATCCTCTCTCCAGTCCAGACAAGGGAATCAGTTATGTCTCTCCTTATAGCCAACCTCTCAATCTCCAAGGAATCTGGGTACAAGACATGCAATAGGTAAGTGGAGCAAAGCAGTGAGCAAAAACAATGGCAAACATAGCTTAGGCGCTGGCAACACTAACTGTAGTCCAGTCAACACGCCAGCAAAGACTAACGGCCGGCACGCCAACTTAAATAGTGGCCTTGACGAGATCATCAGGAAACAGGTGAGTCGCATAACTTCCAGGTGAGGTGCGAACAGAGGGTGGAGACCTAAACTTGGCCCCGCCCCCTCAACCACCAAACAGGAGACAACAAACAGATGGGTGGGGGGGACTGGCAGGAACACACAGGAGGACCAGAGGACCATGACAGAAACATTAGTGACCTCTCAATGAAACACCCACAGGTCTTTTTCTTAGCATTCGTCATGATGCTTTTGCCATGGTCCCTCCTTCTTGGACTGAAGGTTTTGAGTTTTTTGTGGGTTCGTGATTCCTTTTGGTCTGAGAATAATTAAATAATTAATAATAAAACTAGATGTGAAAAAATTAGTTAACTAAAATTAAAAAATAAAAATTAGACTTAAAAAAAAAAAGGAACTGAAATGATTTTTGTAAATTTGGAAAACTTAATAGATTTAGTATTGTTAGTTTGGTAAAAATTTGTTATAACAACATGCCCGATGAGGCTTTGATGAACATTTTTACTGAGATTTTGGATATCTACATGATGGGTGAGTCAACGGCTGTCGACCCCACCTCACATTGGGCCATATGAACTAAGGGTGCAGTAGGACATCCCAGACTTCACTGATGTGACTAATTAAAATTAAACAAATCAACCCTCCCTCTCTTATTGCTTTCACTTAATTTTACACCTGGGCTACACATACCGTATTTTCCGGAGTATAAGTCGCACTTTTTTTCATAGTTTGGCTGGGGGTGCGACCTATACTCCGGAGCGACGTATATGTGACATTTATTAACACATGAACCAAAATACTCCAGCCACTTGACATCTCCGTTGAACTGCAGCTTTAAGGCAGTCTTGCGTAACTGTGGGCGCAGTGGGATGATGGATGGAGAGCACAGCTTAACTGCAACTGGGAGAATGCGCACCCAACTTTCCTGGAAGTCATTGGATGATCAAGAAAAACATGGGCTTCAGTGACAACCAAACCATCCTGTTGGGATCAGAAAGGCTGGAATAATTGGAACTGCAGCTGACGACGAGTCTGACTAACGCGACACAGAAGAGGAAGCGGCGTTCGTCTACGAGAGTGTACGGAATGTTTAGAAGTGAAACCGAGGCTGAAGAATTCAATGGATTGATGGTTTGGTTAACTTGTTAGTGTTTTTCTTATGCTATGGTATCTGAATAACTTAATGTTCCGTTAACATACCGAAACACGTGTTCGTTGTGCGTCATGTAGCTGAATGTGCTACGTTAGAATAACGTAGGCGTAACCGTGTTCGTCCTGTTCTTTAATCCATTATTATTTTAAATTGCCGTTCAAGATGTAATTTCTGCTCTGGTTCTCGGATTCTATCAACCCCCACCCCCCCCCCCCCCCCCCCCCCCACAAAAAACAAAAAAAAAAAAAAACAAACAAAAAAAAATAAAAAAAAAAAAAAAAAACAAAAAAAAAAAACAAAAAAAAAAAAAAAAAAAACCCCCCCCCCCCCCCCCCCCCCCCCCCCCCCCCCCCCCCCCCCCCCTCAAAAAAAGTGCGACTTATAGTCCAGTGCGACCTATATATGTTTTTTTCTTCTTTATTATGCATTTTTTGGCTGGTGCGACCTATACTCCGGAGCGACGTATAGTCCGAAAAATACGGTACATATTCAGACATGTAACACATGTGTGATCATGGATTGCCATTGCTCAGTGAACCTGGTTTCAAAAAAGCTAGATGTAATGGTGAAATGCGCAATTCAGGCTTCAAATAAATGGGTCACATCCCGACTGCTGAGCCCCTCACCAGACACCACAAGGAGACACAAAACAGTTATAAACTGACACAGAGAAATGCAACACAACTAAAAAGACAGATAAATTGATTGCAAAAAGATTCAAAAACAAATACTTATAAGGTGTCTTTTCTTTTTGTCTACTCTTGTAACCCCTTTTATGACCCCACCCAGACCCTTGTATTCAAGAATTTATTCATTCACCTTTGGGGTCAAAGGCTGCATGTTAGTCATGCATGGATGCTCCTGCAATGAATATCTGTTTGCCCACATCAGGGAATGCAATCTCCTTTAAAGATGCAATGCAGCGTTACTGACTAATCACAGCTGTCATGGTGGGAGTGGAGCTGTACACTCAAACCAATAAGTTAGATCAACCCTAGGGAACCAGTGAAGCCATAAATGACTTAATGTTGTTTAATGAAGTGAATGCACCACTGCAGACGTGTTTATTTTTATTATTTATGTCATCACTTAAAAATATCTCATGGAGCTTTTCTCCCTCTTTCCATATTTTTGTGTGGTTCTGTCGTTTTTTTATATTTCACAGATTTGTTTCTTCACTCTTCACCATATGTCTTGCCAGGACAGCATTTTGTGTTTTTTTAGATAAACTTCTTACATAGCACTTTTTTTTTAGAAACAGCATCCCAATTCTGAGTCAGACTTCAGACCCTGCTCTGCA
Organism: Archocentrus centrarchus; assembly: GCF_007364275.1. NCBI lineage: Eukaryota > Metazoa > Chordata > Actinopteri > Cichliformes > Cichlidae > Archocentrus > Archocentrus centrarchus. Next base: position 7,795,502 of record NC_044352.1, on the reverse strand, counting down.
TGTTGACATAATTGCATCAGATAATTTCTGCAGATTTGTCAGCTGCACGCTCATGCTGTGACTCTCCCCTTCAACCACATCCCCAAGATGTCCTACTGACTTCAGATCTGGTGACTGGCTGCTTGATGACTCACATTATCCTGCTTGAAGATGGTAAACTCTGGCCATAAAGGGAGGCACACAGTCAGCAACAATACTCAGAAAACTGTGGCATTCACACGATGACTGTTGGTAATAAGGGGACCAAAGTGTGCCAAAACAACATTCAGCCTGGACTGTTGAGACAAGCCACGCTGGTCAGTGAATTCATGCTGCTCATGCCAAATTGTGATCATCTACAGCCTTGTGGAATAAATTGAGATTCATCAGATGCTTTTTTTTTCCTGTCTTCAAATGTCCAGTTTTACTGATCCTGTGCCCACTGCAGGCTCAGATTTCTGTTCTTGGCTGACACAGCCTTCTGCTGTTGTAGCCCATCTGCCTCAAAGTGTTGTTTCATTCTGAGTTGCTTTTCTGCTCACCATGACTGCAAAGAATGGTTATCTGAGTTGCCATAGTCCCTCTGTCAACTCCAAACACTCATTTAACTCTAGAGACTACTGTGAAAATCCCAGCAGATCAGGAGTATTTAAACCAGCTTGTCTGGCACCGCCAATTATGCCAAAGTCCCAGTTACCAAGTTCACATTTGTTCCTGTTCTGATGTTTGATGTGAGCATTAACTGAAGCACCTGACCTGTGTCTGCAGGATTGTATTCATTGTTGTGCTTCCACATGATAATCTGATTGGATAATCACATGAATAAGCAGGTGTAACAGGTGTTGGATAAGCTGCATTATAGACCTTTTTCACAGCAGATGTTTCATAGCAGGAAAAGCACAGGTGTAATTGATTGTACTGAAAAACAAGTGTGCTCTGTGTAGGTGAGGTAATTACAGGTTGCTGGTATTGCTTCATGCTGGTTCACTGTCATGCTTTTACTGGGACACTTGTTGGAAATGAGCCATCACTAACAAATCTGTTCCTGCTATTACAGTCACAAAGTCTGCATGTGTACTGAAAAAGTTTGATGATATGCTCATGTTTTCACTCATGCTACAATAATAATTGGATCATTCTTAGTTCATAATTGGTTTATTCTGTATATGGGATACACAGTTAGATGTTTTAGCATCAAGAAAGCGAGGACAAAGGCAAATTCCAGTGAAAACAAACAAAAGTGTAAGCAGCACCACTGCAACTCCTTGCACTCCATGTGTGATACGCAACATAACTTAACATTTTGAAGACTGTGGTATCCATGGTCACTGCTAGATAAGACATTTTAAGAGAGAGACACGACACTCAAAGAACTCTGAACTGAAATTTATGGAAGAATCTTAAAACAGCAAAGATGGTGGGAAAAGTAGAACTTCCATCGAAAAGGGATTTTAAAACCTTATTTGTGCACAAACCTCTAAAAAAATGTATTGATTTGGCCTGATATTGAGTAGTCACTAATATTTTTGGTGGGACTGACCACAAGGGACTGGATTAGAAATAAGTATCAGTATCAGAGGGACAGCTCAGGCTGAGTGGTTTGGAGACGAAGTTATAGAGGCAAAGCGAGGATGGTTTGGACATGTGCAGAGGAGAGATAGTAGATATACTGGACAAAAGATGTTGAAGATGGAGCTGCCAGGCAGAAGGAAAAGAGGAAGACCTCAGTGGACTTTTGATGTGACAGAGGAGGGTGCTGTCATAATTAGTAGAACAGGCCCTAAATACAGACTAAAAGAAGCCCCAACCTTTAAACGAGGTTGAGGCAAAGTCTAAAAGTAAATCCACAAGAAGATCAAAACTCTGATAGGGCTGAGCGCACACGGAGAGGAAAAAGAGACGTGGACAGAAGAAACAGGGAAAGCCACCATGACAAAGGACAAAGGGAAAACTGAAGCTGTACTTTTAAACACAAGCTGATACATTAAGGGCTAATCAGGGGTAATAGGGGACAGGTGGGGAATGACTGCTGCTGTGCTGAGTACAACACGTGAAACTAATCAAGGATAATGAGACAAAGGAAGTAAAACTAAGGATACCGTACAACACACAAAGGACTATGTTAGGAGTTTTTAGGGATTATTTTTACTCATTGAATAAAGGACAAATGTTTAAAGGTAAACCCAGTAAATTAATTAATAAACAGTGGATTAACCAAATAATAAACAATTAAATAATACATTAGAAAGAGAGCAACAGATCAGAAAGTACTAGACTAACTTCTCTGTTTCAGTGCATCTTATCTTGAGGACCGGCCACAGAACGTACAATTAAAACATCACCGATGTCACCATGTTCTGTCATTATCTGGACAAGATTTCTCTGTATTGATTACATTAAAAACATCAGGAAGAAGATGTGCTCATGACTGAGAGGAATCTGGGCCATGAAGAACCAGCTTGAATAAAACTGAATGACGAAGGTCAACTCATAGCATCCAGAGATTGTTTATGTTTAATTAAGAGGCTGTCAGTATAAAGATGTTATGTTAGACAGGAACACGGGCTCAGAGAAAGAGAGTGTTCACTCTTACTCTGAGTCCCCACATGTGTGTGTAAATTTTCTGATTCTAATGTCTTACTTTTTATTTAAAGTGTTTCAGGTGTATTCCTTTCATAAACCAACCTGTTTACCTGTCAACTACCAAAATAATACTGGAAGCAACTAAATAGAGATGAAGACTAGTACACTAAAACTTGAAAGAAGAACATAGGGGGGAAAGCTAGGGAAAATAGCATAGGCAACTATACTAAAGAAAACATAAATGCAAATGGAAATAAACTGAAACTAAGAACTAAAGGCTCAAGATATAAAAGAGGAATATTAAATCAAAAGTAACAATAACTAACAAGACCTACGTAAAAAAAGATAAAAACCCTCAAACTCTAGGTCAAAGCCCAGGATCATGATAGATGCTAGGGATAGATAGTACTTGAAACTAAGTGCCCAGTTGTGTTTCATTGTGGGGTGCTGAGTAACACAACTTGCTTCTAGAAGGACTTTGCAAGGAGGAATTTAAATGTATGTTGATGATGTTCATTGCCTCTCTAGCGTGTGTGGCTATAGCGAGAGGAGGCTAATCTGAGGTCTTATAAAACTTCAAAGAACATAAACTTAACAGAATTTCCCTTTTAGGATATAGAGTTATTCACCTTTTAAATCATGGGCTGTTTTACCTCCAAATTACCACAACATACATCAACCAGTCGTCTTAGAATATAAAGAATAGTCAATCAACATACTGGTTTATAGAAAAATTATATGGAACTTGTATGTTTTACTCTACAAGCCGGCAATAAAATACAGTCAAAGTCGCCTACGTCCATTGTGGCACAAATCGGATTTTCGCTCTAGTCGGATGGCAGGTCCCATTTTTCCTAACGTTAATTCCAGTAAAATCATCACCTAAATTGGATCACACAAGTTGGATTTTGCCTACCTTGGATGAAAAATCTGGTCCCACTGTAATACATTTCCAATTAAATGTGATTGCATAAGTTGGATGAGTTTAACGCCCTCCTCAGCTCCCGTCACGCCCAATTTCCAATATCTACAATCTACGCAAACTCCATACATCGACTTGTTCATGCACAACTACACACATTAACAATGCTTGGAGATTGCTTGAGTGTCTAGACAGTCACATGACATCTGGATTGGCTGCACTGGGCCAATCACTTCATGTCACTGGAGACAATCATGGCAAGTGCAGGAGGGTAAGCTACAAACTCGCACTTATGAACAGAAATACGAGATTATAACATTTGCGGAAGCAAATCCAGGGATGAAGCAGAAAGTCATTGCCGCCAAATTCAATATTAGACCCCAAAATTGTCTGATATTTTATCTGACTTAGACCTAAGTCAGATGAAATTCCATGGGCCATTTCAATCTGTCTTGGGCGATGTTTACTGTAAACAAACTTGGCACTCAGTTCAAACTGTTGCAGGCCTACTCACTGCTCGGGAATGCACAGGCGAAAGCACCAGCTACTATATTAGCAGCTAACTCCACTAAACTTGGTCTTCTGTTTGAATTTTCCACTCAAACTCACAAACTTCACTACTTTTTAGGTTTCTAGAAGAATCCTTGTCAAGCACTTTCACCAAAATGATGGTAGAAGCTAACTTAAAAATCTGTGTTTCACCTTTATGCTAGCTTTGGTATTGGCTAAGGGTTGGAAAGTGGGCGTTATATCTCATTGTAACATCTGCTTACAGTGCAGTGATAGTATTTGCCCCTACCTGATTTCTTTTTTTTTTTGGCATATTTTCACACTTAAATGTCTTAGATCATCATTCAATATTAGATAAAGATAACCTGATTTAAATACAAAATGCACTTTTAAATATATGTTTTCAATTATTAAGGGAAAAAAGCAATCCAACCTACCTGTCCCTATGTGAAAAAAGTAATTGCCCTGCCCCTGGTTTTGGAGAGCTGAGTTTAATTTCACTAGCCACACCCAGGTCTGAAAAGTGGAAGCTGTCTGGCAAAGTGAAGTAGGCTAAAAGATCTCAAAAAACAACACATCATGCCACAATCTAAAGAAACAGCTTAGAAACAGTCATTCTGAAATGGGTTACAAAGCCATTTCTAAGGCTAAGGACACCAGTGAACATGGTGGTAAAACATGGTGGCAGGTCGTGTGATGGTCTGGGGCTGCTTTTGCTGCTTTAGGACCTGAATAACTTGCTGTGATTGATGAAACCATGAATTCTGCTCTCTATCAGAAAATCCTGAAAGAGAATGTCCGGCCATCAGTTCATGTCCTGAAGCTCAAGCACACTTGGATTATGCAGCAGGACAATGATTGGAAAACACACCAGCAAGGTACACCTCTGAATGGCTCTCAAAAAGGGCCTAGCCAAAGTCTGGACTTTAAATCCACTTGAGATGCTTTGGCATGGCATTATAACAGGCTTTCTGTGCTTGAAATCCCTCCACTGTGACTGAGTTAAAACAATTCTGCAAAGAATAGTGGGCCGAAATAAATCGAGTTATGTGAAAGAGACTCATTGCCAGTTATTGCAAACGCTTTATTACAGTTCTTGCTTGCAAGGGTGGCACAACCAGTTATAAGGTTTAGGGGGCAATTACTTTTTCACATAGTGTTTTTTTTTTTTTGCCTCAATCAGTGAAATCATCATTTAAAAGTGTAACAACATGTAAAAAATTAAGAAATCAGGAAGGGGGCAATTGAAGTGTACAGTAGGTGGTTAGTGCACAGGCCAGCTGACCACAAAGAAACAAAGTCTACTGGAGCTCACAATACAAATTAATACACAACCTATTTCTAAAAGAGTCATTTCTCCACACTGCACTGCTACACCAGAGCTTAGGGCTCCCCCTCCTGAAAAATTCCACTTTAACCAACTGAAGTTTACTGCATAAAAAGTAAACCATTGCATTACAGCGTTACTAAGTGAGAAAAGTAATTCGTTGGTATTTGTTTACAAAACACAACACTCCTCTGCATTTAGCTTACAAATGTTGGTCATATGTCTAGAAGGTCTGTAGTCTACTCTACATTTACCTTCCTGAGTTTACATACTTCGTGTTATTACACAGAGTTGATACTGATAACATTCTCTCCAGCACATTATCCAGTAATTTGGGTTAATTTCATCAGAGGGACAGTTTTAAGCTTAAAGCTAGCTGTTGTGTGGTTCCCGAGCTGTAGCACCAGCATCTTTGTCCTTCTCAGTGGGCCTCGCCACCAGTGCTGTACTTAACTTTCAGCTGCTTCTTTAAAATGTCAAGAAGAGCATCTTGGCAGCAACGGAAAGTTAGTATTATCCTGACATAAAAGTGCAAATACTTCCATGATGTGATAGCCTCTATGCCATCTTTCCAGTAGAATTTTAGCTTGCATACTGATATAACCTTAAGATTGGATTGATTGATCCCATTGAGAGTGCAGGTCAAGGAGTTGTGGGGACACAGAAATACTGAAGGGTGTTAAAGACTGAAAAAAGAATAAAAAGGGCCGTTTACTGATTGCTAAGCTAACATGTTTTTTTCAGTGAAAAGTAATCTGAGTAGAGCAGCACTTGTATTGAGTTGTGTCCTGTTGTGCTGTGTCCCTTATTGCTTCAGAGTGGGTGTACAAGTACAAAGTGAGTGCAGACACATTCACTTTTTGGATAGATAGGGGTAGAGGCACACGCTCCTCCCTGAAGAGTTTGTGAAACATTCCAGCAAAGTGGAGAGCGGTCAAATAATCGGAAACTCTCCGAGTGGCCTCTTACTCTCTCTAACCTTGTCACCTTTTTGCAAGTGGAGCTAAAGCTTTGTCCTCTACCGCACACTGCATATGACACTGAGGACACCTCTGCAGGGGCATACATCAACCTGAAGAATCCTCTAAAACCTGGACAAGGAAAGAAACTCAGCTGTCCTATTGATCTGCTCACAATGAAGCCGCTGTTTGTCCTCCTCGTTTCCACTGCCTGGAGTTTCACTGGAGCCCAGTATTACTACCAGGGGCTGATGGATTATCTGGAGAATAGATTGTTGGCTATTGAGGTAAGAATCGACCCTCCTTTAAATGACTTATGCTTTAAATGGCAGCCCAGATCTTTGAGTAGTCATAAAAACATCATAAACACAAACTGATTGCCTCTTCCTCTTCTTTTGATTTGAATTTAATGCTCTTACTAATGGAAAGCAATTAATGCAATGTCTGCCCAGCTCATCAGCTTTGCAGCGGCCTCAGGGGGGAATATCATGTGATGCATGCAGAGCTCTCCCTCCTTCTCTGTCCAACAACATTACACTTTCTTCAGGGTTTAAGACAGTGACACACCAGTAATGAGTACAAGCCCAACATTTGCAGCTGCGGCATCAAACATCCCAACAACCTAACAGAGAAATGTGTGCTGCAGAGGTAGAACGAAGCCGTGGTACAAGAAAGAGCCTCCAGGAAAGAATCAAATTACTGAGTGTTCGATATTGTTTTTCTTTAAAGGGGCTCTCACAAGGCTGCACGCTGTATCAGTGTCATGAAAGTCAGCAAGCAAAGTTTGTGTAAGGGAAACACTTGTGTTGACTTGGGGATTATGTGTCTGCTCACCTAAGGGAGTAATTGAAATAATTCCTTTAATGTATTCTAAATTTACAGAGTCAGAATTTTCTTTTTCATCAACCGTGTGGCTTCGATGCAAGGATGTCATCCTTAAAACTGTTATAAGCGTGAAATGAATTGTCTATTTACAGCCATATCCCACTCATTTTGCCCCCCTGTGGCTTCTCTCTAGTCTCAATTCCAATATACTGGCTCAACTTGTGCATTGATATGTACATGGCAATTCATCAGCAAGCTTTCATTGAACTTTCATTTCCATTTGACCACAGGCCCACAGCAGGTACAGAGGAGGAAAATGAAACTGTGGCAGAGGAGCCGTCAATTATTACATCTCAGTCTGAATAATTCACCTGTCACTCTCACTGTGTCAGTCATATGCTGAGAAACGCGGCACTGTTTCCTGTTTAGATGTGGTGATAACCGATTGAAACATGTCACCCTCCAAGACAAGACTGAGTCACATAGGCTGTAAATGCAATGTCCTTACTAATGTAAATTAGTGTATTTCACTTAATTTATACTAGTTTTTAAATGTTACTTACTTCCATTCATCTGTCACTTTATTAGGTACACCTTGCTAGTACTGGTTTGGACTCCTTTTGCCTTCAGAGCTGCCTTACTTCTTCATGGCATAGATTCAGCAAAGTGCCCTCAAAGATTTTGCTCCATATTGACATGATTGCATCACACAGTTGCTGCAGATTTGTCGGCTGCACTCCTGGGCCACCACATCCCAGAGGCATTCTGTTGGATTGTGAGCTGGTGTCTGTGGAGGTCATCTGAGGCCCGTGAACTAACTGTCATGCTCAAGAAACTAGTTTAAGATGATTTGAGCTTTCAGACATGGCTTCATTACCCTGCTGGAAGCAGTCTTTAGAAGATGGGTACAGTGTGCTCATAAAGTGATGGACATGGTCAGCAACAATACTCGGGTAGGCTGTGGCATTTAAACAAAGCATAGTTCGTACTAAGGCATTCAAAGTGTTACAAGAAAATATCATTCACCCCATTACCCAGAAACCTGAACTGTCAATACAAGGCAGGATGGATCCATGCTTTCACATTGTTTATGTCAAATTTACAGCAGAAATCAAAGCTTATCATACCAAACAACATTTTCCAGTCTTCTATTGTCCAACTTTGGTGAACAGTTTTTGTGTGTAAGTTATAGCTCAGTTTCCTGAAATGGAGGAAATACATAGAGTTTGTTCTAGATGAAACAGGGGCGTAATGCTGGTTGGAAAGTTTTAGTAGTTGTACAGCCAGAAACACACCTCACCTCTGGATGTCAAGTCATAACTGTCAAAATTTCAGATTTTCTGCTGGTTTTGGATGTTGTGAAAAAAAAAATGGCAGAACCAAGCATCCAAAGTTATCTTTCTATTTTACAGTCTCAAATGTGATGAATTTGATAGATCAGAGTAAGTAATCCTTAAAAAGAATCACTTAAAGTGATGGTTGGTTGTTTTTAAACTTTTTAGAAACAATTCCAGTCTTTCTTCTAGGGCAGTGTCAGTCATTTACAACTTAAGCCTAAAATACTAAACACTGACATTACTGTCAGTTTACTGTCACACTGACATTACATCCAACAATAGATGGCAATTCAGGCTGTAAACCCAAGACCTGCCTGAACTCAGTGGGGTGTTTCCAGTTTTTAGTTTAGGTCTATTTCTGGTGAACCACAATGAGAATAGTCCTGCTGGCTGGATACATATTGGGCTTTTGTAGAATAATTAGGGGTGATTGAAAAATGTAATTATACATACACACTGCCCTGAAGAACACTGTTTTCAAGTAACTAAACATTACAAAGCAACGTGGCGAATGAGGAAAAATATAGAGCCAGAACTGCAGCAGCCAAAAAAATCAAAATAAAGATGGCACAGAGGACATGAGGCTGCAGACAGCAGGTGCTTAGAGTGAATTAAATGGACTTTTCATTTTTATTCTTCCACTGATGTCACTCTTTGAGTTCAATATACAGCCAACATAACTTAGTGACATTTCCAAATCATACTACTAGTCCAATGGGAAAAAACAATAAAGACAACAGGGACAGACTCCAAGGTGTGTAGCTTGGAAGTTGTTACTTTTAAATTTTCTCAATGTTCTCAATCACTTGGATGCCTATATTCATATTTATACAGGTATACATATGTGGTGGATATATTGTCTTGTCAATCAAACCCATTACTGGGCTCAGTATTTAATTCTGTTAACTTTGACTAACTTTTTGATGCTAGTCATGTCATTACAGTGTAAACAATATATATATTAGGGGTGGGACTCGATTAAAAAAATTAATTGAATTAGAAGAGAATAGAATAGAATAGAATGCCTTTATTGTCATTATACAGGATGTACAATGAGATTGGAGGGCCACTCCTGTTCAGTGCCATGTAACAGAAAATCAAACTCTCTAAATGAAAATAAAAATATTATAAAAATATTATAATCTAGTATAATCAATATGATCAAGAGATATACAGAAAATAAACAATGTGTAAAATATACAAAAAATAGAATGTATAAAAATATATACATACATACCTACATTGGTGCATCTGTACATTGTAAGAAAGTAAATGCGTGTATGCATATAATAATGAAGATGATGAATATTGCACTTGGTGAATGAATATTGCACTAGTGAATGAATACTGGATATTACACAATATAGGAATGTTAGATATTGTTCAGTATGAATGATATAATATTGCACAGAGATGTGGGTGTTGCACAGTTACGGTGGGTGAGTGTGTGAGTTCAGGGTGGTGATTGCCTATGGGCGAAGAAACTGTTCTGAGTCTGTTTGTTCTGGCTTGATGCACCTGTAGCGCCTGCCAGAGGGCAGCAGGTCAAACAGGTCAAAGCCAGGGTGTGAGCTGTCCTTGATGATGTTCCTGGCTCTGCTGATGCAGCGGGAGGTGTAGATGTCCATCAGGGAGGGGAGAGGGCAGCCAATGATTCTTTGTGCTGTCTTGACTACCCTCTGAAGCCTGACCCTGTCTGCCTCAGTGCAGCTGCCGTACCATACTGTGATACAGTACGTCAGCAGGCTCTCAATGGATGAGCGGTAGAAGGTCAGCAGCAGGTTTGAGTCCAAGTTGTTCTTCCTGAGGACCCTCAGGAAGTGAAGTCGCTGCTGAGCCTTCTTGATAACAGCTGTGATGTTATCTGACCAAGAGAGATCAGCAGAGATGAGGACACCAAGAAACCTGAAGGTGTGGACCCTCTCCACACGCTCGCCGTTGATGTAATTACAAGCTTTGTAATTAATTAATCGAAATTAATCGCATTTTAATCGCATTTCAATATTTGACATGAGAAATATTAATTTAAGTTTAGTTGATGAATGAATCAATATACATAAGCTTAAACTTCAACATTTTGTTTATTTTCCCACCAGTCTACTACACAGACCAACGAAAGGTGGAAGTGCTCCTGTGATAAGCAAACTCCTGAAATTAAAGTTAAGCATCATAACTGGATAGTTTTATTCAACATTAATGTCTCACTTAATATAGTTGGAAATTAATCATTCGCTCAGCTGTATTCCTTGATGGTGATGAAATGTGTTATGCTTGTTTTAACACAGCTTATTTTGAATTAAAGACTTAAATTAAACCACAAAAGGAGAAAAAGTTCGTTCTCCGTTTAACAGCTGCTTTTACACAGCTGTGCTTCACACTCATGGTTGCTAGGCGGCATGAGCTACGCAGAGGTGACGGCAGCTGATATGAAGGCTAGCCGCTCACTTCCGGGCCTTGTGGTGTTCGTGGGACTGCGAAAGACGTGGGCCGGGTCCTTCGCAGGATGCGGCCCCTAATTTGGACATTGTGCGTCGATATAATCTGTATGCCGGGAACTCATGCACTGAGAAACGTTCCACGGTGCAAAGTGCGATTAAAATGCGTTAAAATTTTTAACGCGTTAATTTCCCCATAATTAATTAATCGAAATTAACGCGTGAAAGTCCAACCCCTAATATATAATATATATATATAATATATATATATATATATATATGCAGCAGGCTCCACTCATAGTCCAACACACACAAAAAAAAATACTACTACAGTGGTAAGACACAAATCAATATACTGAGATTACAGTTATTTTAGATGATTATTTAAAAGCTTTGGAAAAGAGTCAAATAATCGGACTTTTAAAAAATAAAATAACATATCTTTTAAATTCAGTGGAATTTCATGCACATGAAGTATAATTCACCTAAATTAAACTAAATGAAGAAATAAATGTCAAATTAATAAATATGCCACAGTCTGGCAGGGAGAGATTTTGGACTTTTATGTAGCAAGAAAAAAGATTAAAGGCAAATGAGAGAGAATTATTGTAGAAAGAATAGAGCTGAAAAATTGTTTTTCTCAGTTATTTTTTAGTAAATGTTGGGGGCTTAAGCTGTAATTTAAATGAATTATTTGATTCAAATTTCATTAATTGCACAGACCCACAAAACACTGCAACAAAACTGCATAAATTCCCAAATGATATGCAGGTGTAACCCATGGAGCTTTCACACCATCCTTTTTCTTCCAATGAAAATGGCCTAAAGTTACACTACATAACACTATGTAGAGTTCAGTTTTCAAACCAGTCAAAATGTGGACTCATTTTTAAAGGGCATTAAGGCAGAACTGGCTCTGTACTTGTACTGATACAGTCCCAGGCACCAGTCCTGTTTGGTGGAAAGGGTGAAGGGTAACGTTGGCGTAACAACATCTGGGTACATAAATGTTTGCAAAGACCGTATAAAGCTGGACAAGCTCCCTGGAATAGAACTAACATCAAAGAAATTGGCTCTGGTATCTTTTGAGCATGGTGGGTGATCGTTCCCTGAGTTTTTAATTTTACTTTGATGTTTGGTTTTCTCTGGGGTCTTGTTTTTGACTTTAGTTCCTCTCCGTGTGATTACTTTCACCTGTGTCTTGTTCCCTCCCCCACCCTCCAAATATCTATGCTCAGTTTTAGTTTGGGTTTTGTCTGTGCAGACTGTGCATTTATAGTTACAGAATTAACCAACATGGAAAACCAGAGAGCTGTCTGTGGGTGAAAAACAAGCACTTGTGAAGCTGAGAGAAGATGGAAAATCAATCAGAGCCAGTGTACAAACATTGGCCCATAGCCAGTACAAATGTTTGAACTGTCATGAAAGAATAAAGTCATCACTGGTGTAAGTAAGTAAAAGATGTCAAACAGGTAGACCAAGGAAAACAGCAGCAGAAAAACTGCCTGTAAAAAAAAAAAAAAAATCTACTGTTTGCAGAAGACTTCATGAACAAAAGTACAGAGGCTTCACCAGAAGATGCAAACCACTAATTAGCAAAAAGAACAGGAAGGCCAGGCTGGAATTTGCCAAGAAGCACAGAGACAAGCCTCAAAATTCTGAGAGAAAATTTTATGGACTGATGAGACAAAGAATAACCTTTACCAATGTGATGGAAACATACATACAAACATACAAGCTCATCTGTTAAACACAGTGGAGGTGATGTAATGGCTTGGGCTTGCATGGCTTCTTCTGGGATATACTCATTAATCTTCATTGATGATGTTACGCATGATGGCAGCAGGACAATGAACTCAGAAATCTGCAGACACATTTTGTCAATTTAAAGAAATATGCAACCAAACTGATGGGGAGATCCTTCATTATGCAGCAAGATAATGAACCAAAACACATCAGGGGCCAGGAGGTGGAAGGTTTTATTCTGCCCTAGTCAATCTCCAGACTTAAACCCTATAGAGCATGCATTTTACCTGGGGGAAGGAGGAGACTGAAGGGAGTATCCCCCGAAAAACAAACTGCAACTGAAAGAGGCTGTGGTGAAAGCCTGGAAATGCAAATGTTTAGTGATGTCAGTGGGTCACAGGCTTGATGCAATTATTGCAAGGATTTGCAAATAAATATCAAATCTTCATCTCTTAATCAGATCCAGATATAAATACCTGGAAATAAAATCTGCAATATCAATCTTTTGTCTCATATTGATTTTTTTATGTCAAGCTCAAATGTTTTCAGTCTAGAGCAAAAATAAAGGGATTGGCCCTCAATGTTCCAATACTTTTGAAGGGAAGTATATATATCGAGCTGTCCTACCCCTTAAGCCTGTATCATAGTGTCTGTGTATCTCCCCTGATGAGTTCTCAGATTTTCTGGTTTCCCTTGAAGATTTTGGATTTATGTTTGTTCCCTTTTATTCATTGGACTTTATTCATTGGGCATTTTGGGTCTGAATCCCGGACAAGCTCCCAGTTTGTCATGAGGTGGCTCATGGTCCAGAAAAAGAAGGGAAAGCAAAGAGAATTGGAAACTGAAATAATAAGATTTATTTAATTACAGTTAATGGCAATAAATGGGAATTAGCTTTCTAAATCATAAGTGCATGGACAAGTGGAAATGTGGGCAAGACCACAAGCCAAACAAAGTTCTTGCTTGTTTGGGAGAACATGGAGAGTCAGCACCCCCAGCCCTCTTATATAGCAGTTAATGAAGTGATGTCAAGTGTGGCCTCTCTCTAGGCCCCTGCCATCTCTCTGCCCTCTCCTACACAAACAGAAAGAAAAACAGAAAGAACAAGCAGAGTTGGATTGGTCATCAAACAGACTGTAGTTGCAAATAAACTCACCAGCGCAAGATGAACAGCAGTCATTGTTTATACTGTCTTCATGGCAGAAATTTTATTTTGTATCAAACTGATGACATCACTGTTTGAAACAGTATAAACATTAACCCCCCCCCCCGCCCCATCACCTGGGTTTAGTAAAAACATAAAAAACCTCATTCTTCAGTACAGTTTAACACCTGTGTTGCTTTTTCCATGTCTCACAGGACCGCATGCAGCTGTGGCACGAGCAGTCCCATCAATATCACACAGAGATGAAGGATTTTAAAAAGCTGACTGCTGAGGCCATGGATGGCTGAAGACTGAACACAGCATATTGTTCAAAGACCTGGACGGAGCGGCAGTGCGAGTGGACCGGGTGGAACGAGAGATGGACTACGTGGAAACCCAGGCGTCCCCTCGGGCCTGTGGGAACAGGGCGGATAAGGTAGTGGAGCAGGAGGCGTGGGAGCTGGAGGAGCACAGAGGAGAGGAAGAGGAGGAAGAAGAGTGGGAGGAGCTGCAGTCTAGAGTCTCTGGTGAGCTGCGGGGTACATATCCATCTCAGTGAAATGTCTTTTGAAGGTCTTTGATCTTTTATTTTCATTCATAGCAGAACCTGTGGGATGTATATAGTTATGGTTGCACATCTACAGTAGCAGGCACCACACCACTCCTTCTGCAGAGCTGCTGTCTAGGAAGAGCCATGCCTCTGGAAAATGGGAAACAAATACGGCACTGTTACAAGTCATTTAGCAGAGTGCTTTGAGTCAGTGTGCAGTCATGTTTTCCAGCAGAAATCTGGCTTCATGCAAACTCATTTATTTCTGCAGAGCTACTCCCTGTTTGCGCTGTTTGAGCACAGCATTTGTCATTATAATCATCACATCCCAAGGCAAACTGCTGCTAACAGTGCTGCGATACAACTGCAGCACTGAGTCATTAACTCAGGTAATACCAGCCTAGTTAAAACTCGATTGTAAAAAGTTGTGAGATCAGATTTTAATTCCTACTCCATGTTGGCAGATTTAAGTGAATGTGACACATTAAGCAGGAGATTTATAATTTTTGCACTTAAATTGTTCCAAAAACGAAAATGGATCATTAAATTCCTTTGGTACCATTTACTCTTCTTGCAAGGCAAATGAAAAAAATATTGATTTCTTTATTTTAATGGCTGACTTTATAAGGCAATCAATAACACATTAATTCAAGGATTATGCAGTAATATCATAAACCCTTTGCTTAGGATCATAATGATGGTCATGCACAACATTCTCAAAATAAAAATAAAGTCAATGATGGCACAACAGCCTCCCTATTAGCTTTTGTGAGCTTTTGTGAGCAATCTATTCATAGCGGAAGGACAGGAAAGTGGCCTGAGGTCAGTGACATTACTCTCATGTTCGCAGGAATGAGCTCTGCACACAGTGATCCACTGTGAATGTCTGTGAAGTGACCCAGAATGAACTTTACTGCATTGTGGAGACCCGGTTCAGATCTGTGAGCACAATGCCGACACGCAGCCCCATCAGGGCTTCCTTTTTGTGTGTATTTTGGTAAAGGAAGATATTAGTCTTCTTTTTCTTCATGCTGTCCATGTGCTGCACTCATACATCCCCTCATTACGAGTCTGCGTCCAATTTCCCCCCGACCGGTTTGAATTTGCCTTTTAATTTGGAGAGCCAGATATAAATGGCCGCGAGCTGCTGGATGCTCTCTAAAGGCTGCAAATACAAATTTCAGCTGAGGAGTTGCACTTTACTGAAGCACGCTAATGGAACTGATTGGGGAAAAAAATCTAAATGAAATTATGTTTTTAATAATGCCACATTTGTGAGAGATTTCTCTGTATTTCTATAATTCTGTTACGTTTTCACAATTTATAGACGGTGATCTGAGGTTTAACATATGAATGCAACCTTTTCCAGTTGTTTCCCAGTTTGTTCTGTTTTTATTTTCCATTTAACAGGTAATCTATCAAATATATTGAAACATTTGAGCACAACAAATGGCACAATGATGAGGGTATAGTAAATAATATAGTTAGTGTATGGAGTTACCAAAAGAACAAGGGAGTTCTTAGTGGCGTGGGAAGCTGACGTTTGTTTCCTACCACTGTGAGGGGGAAAGAGACACGGTGGGTAAAACTGTCCCCTCACTGAAATGAGGCTCTTACTGTTACTTTAGAATGGGTAATGTAGCTTGTAGTCTTAAGCACTTTGAGTTGTCAATAAACCTAGAAAGGTGCTACATAAATGCCCCAAACAACAGACTCCTGTTCAACCAGAGTTAGAAGGAGCCGCTCCCTCCTGGCAAAGGAATGCAGGTTTAAAATGAGATTTATACATAAGTTTATGCTTAGATGCTAAATCTACATACATGATACCTTCAAACCCTTTTGAAACTCTGTGCTGTAAGTTACACTGCAACCTGACATGTGCCTCCCTCAAACTGTAACTACACATCGCGTTCATGCAGTCTGCTACGTTTGTAACTGGCCTGTTTAGTACTATCGTTTCCTCCCATCAATTTTGAACCAACTGAAAGAATGGATCAACTCGAAGAGAGGAACCCCTAGTGTTTTGGTGGCAGACAGTGCAGTCTATGCTGTTGGCACAGCAGCAGTGATGGTGATGCTGTCAGCACAGGTATCATTTTTGCTCCTTTGCTCAGGGTGAGTTTAATTTAGAGTTTTTTTTACTAATATTTTTTGTTGTTGATTATACTTTTAGAAGGTGTTTTGTTCATGTGTAAATAAGTGACAGGAAGACATGCCGATGAAGTGAAGACAAAACAGGATGGCATTGCAAATATATAGATTATAATAAAGCCTATTATGTGTTATAATTTGTCAGTATTTTTAACCGTTTATCTGAAATGATTTGTCAGATAATCTGTAATAGTCATAGCTGATCATATAAACGTTCCAGCATTTTCAAATAAGAGAGTGTTGTTGCTTTTTCCTTCCTTCACATATTAGTGAATGGAATATTTTGGGCTTGTTGGACAGGACCTTAATTGGACCTTAATTTGGAATCTGAATCAAAAATAGAAATAACCTGCAGCGCTAATAAAATGATTTTTAATAATATAATTAATTGATTGTTAAATATGACCTGCACCTGGAGCGGCCGAATGGATGAATGTACTGGACAATTAAAAATATATCTAATTAATTTAAGGTCTATATATGAATTTTAAATACAGACAGGGCTCTGGAAAAAGTGCACATAGCCAGTGGCTCCTTCCGTTTCTCTTATGTATCAGACTTGGTGTAGTAGCAGCATGAACTCATCCTTTAATTTATTTATTTTTTGCTGTAGGTACAAAACCAATATCCTCTTCTGTGCATTTTGTCTCTCGCTGCAGACTGTGTGGAAATCATCTCTGGCATCCGATCAGTGAAAATCCTGAAGCGAGTGGGCAGTCCCAAGGGCATGTGGACCAGAGACCCCAGATCCTCCAAGGTTTACATCTTTAACGGCACATCAGGAGACACCATCTACCAGTTCAACTCTGTGCGTGACTTTTCTCGCTCCCTGGGACTCACTAGCAGCAGAAGCATCAGGCTTCCCTCTGAGTGGAGCGGTCCTGGCAGCGCTGTTTATAATGGCTATTTATACTACATAAAGCAGGAGGCTGATGCAGATATGCAGGTGGTTAAGTACAACCTTCTGAGCGGCTCTGTGACAGAAACTGCGATGTTCCCTGTGGAGGGCCGTGCCACTGTTTACAACCTCAATCCAGAGACTGTTGCAGACCTTGCAGCAGATGATGGGGGTCTCTGGCTCCTGTATGCCCCCAGTGACAGTGAACCAACCATCAGCCTAGCAAAGATGGACGCTGCCACTCTTGATATAGAGCAAATCTGGGACACCCAATGCCCACGGGAATATGCAGAGGCGGCTTTTGTAGTCTGCGGGACTGTCTATGTCGTTTACAACACCCGTCTGGCTAGCCGCTCGCGGGTTCAGTGTGTCTTTGACGTCAACGACATGGTGCTCAGTGAAGAGGCTCCGCTGATCTACTTCCCCAGGAGGTACGGAGCCCACGCTAGTCTGAAATACAACCCCGAGGAGAAGCAGCTTTACAGCTGGGATGACGGCTACCAAATTATTTATAGACTGACCATGAAGAGGAAACTCCTGGCTTGAGAGCAGAGAAATGATATCATATTTTCAAAGGCAAAAGAAAAAAAAAATAGGGAAAAACGGATTTGTACATCCTGTCCACCTTTTTCCTACTCCCCTGATACTTGTTTCTGCAACAGTTAGCCATATAACATCCCTTTTTCCTCAGACGTTTAAGGTAAACAAATTGTGTTTGAACATAGCCTTTTTTACATCCTGAATGAAAAGCTTAGCTTAGCATAATTTTTTGGAACTGGGGAAACAGTTCACTTTTAAGTTTGCTTTACCTTTTCTAAACTGTTAGTTTTTATATAAATTTGTATGTTTTCATAGAAAATAAGGGACAAAATGAGCTTTGGATGTGGTTACTTTTGATACTTTTAATCTTATTTCTTCCTCTTCTGACTGCTCCCTTTGGGGCTCGCCACAGCAGATAATCTGACTCCATCTCACCCTATCTCTAGCATCCTAGCATCCACATCAACCTTCTGCATGTTCTCCTTCATCTCATAGTCACAGATTACAAAATCCAGTAATCTGTGACTTATGAGATCCCTGCCTCCTACCCCGCACCCCAAAAAGTAAATAAATAAAACATAAATAAAACTTTCTTTAACAAAACAAACTGGAGCAGTTTAAAATATACGGCTATCACAGCCTCTTGCTGCACTCCTTCCTGGCTGTAGAATTGTAAAAATGTTATTACTACTATAGTTGTCTAGAAATGTAGGGATTTTTTTTAGAAGCATTCCTTTAGCAAAAGTAGAAATAAAATACTGAAAACACCTCACTACACATATAACTGTATTACTGGCAAATTCTACCTAACATATCAAGAAAGTATTCATTCTACAGAAAAATGTTCCCCATCAGTGTTAGATGGCTCAGGCCGAGGCCAGAGTGGTTAATGGTGGCTGGAAAGCAGCTTACATGTGAATTAATATCTGGCGGTAGTTTTACATTACAGACAATCAGAAAATCTAAAGTTCAAGACAAGGAATGGTCACGTAAACAGTCGGATCTTCAAAAATACAGCCTGATGCTGAAATGATGCACTGCTGAGCTGAACTGCTTCACTTTGCTTGTGGGACTAGTGCTGAAAAGTTGAGAGTTCAGCTTTTCAAGTGCCGGCTAATCAAATGTTGCTTTTCTTTAAGTGGCCCAGTGCTGCCAGTAGCCAATCAAATCCCATTATGTAATTATCCAGAGAGCGGGCTAATTGCTTGTGTAATTTAGCCTCAAATAAGGGAGAAGTTGATTATTGCATCTTTCTATGATAAAGGTGGAGAGCTTGGCTTATACAAACTGCTAATGGCAGCTCAGTTAGGTTGCCCTGTTATTGTTTGGTTGTTGTTACTATGATGATCATGTGAGAAAAGATGTCAAGCGCTGAAGCAACATGTATATGTGACTCATTGTTCAGTCCTCCAGAATATAGGGAATTTTAAGTTAAGCTACCTTTGACTGCTCCCTTACCCACAAACCACCAAAGCAATAATTACACCAGATGCTCTTCCTGTTGGGATTTGTCTCTTCCTCGGATTGAACCAGAGGTCTTTTGCTTGTGAGCCAAATGTGTAAACCATTATACCATAGAGCTGCTAACATAGTGTATCTTAAATACCAATGATGGTCGTTTTCAGACTTTTGGAATCAGCTAAATAGGTCTGTCAGCATCAGTTCTTGTAAAAATACCAGAGATCACACCTCTGAGGGTGACCTGAAGAAATGGCCTATAACAAATTGACAATAACAAATTAAGTTAGCGTAGCAAGAAGTGATTATTTCTCCTTTTTCTTTCTGCTCTGAGACAAACAGCATTGTGTTGGGATGCTTGAACAAAATGTGCTGAACTTTTCCCATTGTGTAAGTGTGAATAAGCAGAATAACTCTTCTTTATAAGCAAAAAAATTAAAAATCGTGGAAGTAACTCAACATACTCAATGGAGGCCTTTTCTTCAGGTCATTTCCCCACTACTTGGGGAAAAGCCAATAATATTAACCCCTTATTACTTATTACTTTTATTCACTCTCACAGACACCGATCCAGCACAATCAATAACTGAAGGCCACGTTCATTATTCCTGCACGGTAACACAGTATTAGATGGCTATCAAAGGCTTTCAGAAGCTTTTCAGTCACCCTACAGAATTTATACATAGCAAATACAGTACACAGCTCAGCAAGCATCTTAAATATAAACCAACATAAAGCAAACAAAACCATGAAAATGCCATTCAGCTTATTAGAGCCTGTCAAGTCCTAACTGCTGTTTGGTGTGTGTGTGCACGTGTGTGTGTCCACCCCTCATTTAATTTGATCATTTGATTCAGTCAGAATCCCATTTCCTCCGCGCTCATTCCTGCTTGTTAAGCTGCTGGCTGTGTTGTCATTATATGGTGTGTTTGCCAGAAAACTCGCAGCACAGAGCCTATTTTGCAGAAGTCTTTTAATCAAAGAAAAGAAAATCATGTCACAGAACTGATAACACATCACGCCCCGTGGGAGAAAAAAAAAACAACAAGCAATTTTCTGATGTGGATTTTCAGACTTGTTAAAACAAAAGAATGTGGTGGAAATACTGTATGCCATTTCAGTTTATTACACACTGGGTCACTCAGATTTTTGAGTCTCAATGATCTAAAAGGAACCCATAATAGACATTTGTCTGAACGAACAGTTTCTCAAACATTTCTATTATTACAAATACAAAATGTTCGATAAAAAACGTGAAATTCAGTGCTATCATAACAGTTGGAAGGGATACGAGATCATATCAAGAAACATTACAATATTAGGTGAAGCCAGAAGGTCTTTAAACAGTCCATAAACTGAGGCAGTTGATTAAACAGATTTTATCTACTATGAAAACACACCACACTGTTAGACCATCATAAAGCACATTTTATAAAAGAACAAACAGAAACTACATTATAATAATTCAACCACTTGTTTCAAATTTTACATTTAAATAAGATATTAGAAATCTATGAATAATGGCGTTAGTCTAGAGAGGGATTTCACCATTGAAAACGACGGTGGGGATGAGAGCAAATTTCAAATATCTGTGAAAGGAGTGTTGATGCTATGATGGATTACGTCAAGCACAAACAATAATCCACTGACTCATTCTCACTATAACAAGTGCCAATTAGAGAAATGCCACGGCTCTGTAGATGCTGACCTGTCCACCCATCAGCTGCCCCCGCTTTGTCATCTCAGCCTCTTGCAGAAACACGGCAGTACTAAACTGCTCACTGTAGGTAAACTTCCCATGAAGGAAATGGCTAAAACAGATCCTGCTGGATCTGCTGAATCCATCTGCCTGGCCCTGATTTTTCAATGACATTGTCACAGACTCTGATAAATAGCATGTTCATGGTGCAGCAGCCTGCAGCTGAGTTTAAATATTCCTTTCCCAGAGATGTCTAGACAGTTGTGTGCCATTGCCAAAAGCATTGTTAAATATCAGATTAAATTCGCTGCGGGCTGCCGTTGATATAATACAAAATTATGATTCAATAAATGGTCCTCATATCAGAAAAGAATTATCTGTACAAGCCCTACCAAATATAATATTTGAATGTTGCCTGTCAGCCTCCCTGCTTGACATTTACGCTCCATATTATCATGTCTGGTCTGTCTAAATGTGCTGATTTTAACTCCAGAAAATTATGAAATACTTTTTAATTCTGGTTACAAAGTTATACAGTGCTTCAATTAGCCATTATTATTATTATTATTTTTAATTAAAATGCATCCCTGGGTTTCTTGTTTACAAAGAGTTGTGTGTGAGCAGACAACAGGGAGGTAGAAAGCCATGGAATATCTTTATAACTTTAGGGGCATTTTTTAGTATTTAAAAATAAGGATTCACTTGCTAGAAACCAGTAAAATTCTAGGTGATTATAAAGTTCTCATTACCAGTGAGGATCCTCTTACATGAAAGTCGGGTCAGTATAAGACAGTGTGACCGAGGTCGAGGTCCATGTTATAAAAGCGGAGCGCACCCTCAGTGAGATGAGCATAAAGGAGAGACTGGCCAAATTTAAATTGTGTATTGTATATGTGTTCCTTTTTATCAGTGGGATTTCCTAACTTTATGGTTGCCACCTGACGTAAATGTACCACCTAATAATGTGTTTATTCCCCATGCTTTACTGTACAAAACGATGAACCATTTTATAAAAATTCATTCATTCTTTTCAGACCAGAAAACTAACACAGTTCTATGAGATGGAAGGAAGGTTTTCTGCCCCTTGTGTGTGAAGCCAAATTATGCTTTTGTCTCATCACAAAGCTCTTTTGAACCTCCATTACAAAGTATTTTCAATTAAAAACTTTTCAACTTAAGTTTCAAACTTGATCACAAGAGAGCAGACTCAAGGTCATTCCTGCAGCCAGCTAGGAATCATGAAATGGCTTTTAATAATTTTGTGTAATACCACAACAGTTTTTTTGCTGTTTGTGCTTCATTTTGCCCTGACAAAAAACTGCCTGCACAGCATGCTGTTTATCTGTAATTTTTATGATGATACATAAGCTGTTTTCACAAATGCACTTGAAGTGCTGGGTGCTAAGATTTTCTAGCATCGTGACGGAGAATATATAAAAACTCAAATAAATGTTTCTGTAGCATCAGACATCAGGTCTTTTAACCTGTCAGCTCCCAAAAAAAAATAAATCTGTACGATAATTGATTGTGCTGATTTGAGAACAGTGCAGCTAACAGTCTGGAAATTTTACAGCTTGTGAATGATTGTTATGTGTCCTGCACGAGTCAGTCAGCACCTTTGTCTAAACCAAAAGGTATTATTTCCAACACTTCTGATTACTTCCTATTGTGTGCTACATGTGAGAAAGGACAACTTAGACAATTTCCTGAACTGAGTCTCCTGATATTTTTAAGTTCATGTGTGAAAACTGCTGTAGAGTGAAGTCACAAAGGTTGAGGCTTTTTTTTTTTTCCTTAAGAGTTAATAATAAGATTTGAAGCTAAACCATAGACTGTAAATAAAAGATGTACATACCTTCTTGGTTTGAAAAGTGAAGTCAATTCTGAAAATGGTTTAAAGATGTGCTCTTTCTAATGGTTAGCAGAGGACTGCTCCTGTGGCTGCTAAAGAGCTGAATGTGTGACCTCAGTAAACACTTTATCAAAGAGGCCTCAGTCACCAGTTTCAAGTCTTATTGAATGCAATATAATATTTATTTCTCCGCCGTGAATTGCCACCTTATCATGGTGGAGGAATTTGTTTGCCCCAGTGATTCCAGGGGCTATGTTGTCTGGGGGACCTTTGCCCCCTGTTAGGGTCTTCCCAGGCAAATTGGTCCTGGGTGAGGGGCCAGACATTCTCCAACAATTCCAACAACCCTTATGGCAGATACAACAAGGGACCAGTTTACCCTGCCTGACATAGGGTTACTGGAACCTGGAGCCAAGCCTGGGGGAGGGTACTCAAGGGAGAGCGCCTGGTGACCAGGCCTTAACCCGTGGTGCCCATGGGCCCGCCCTCCTGTAGGCCCACCACCCACAGGAGGCACTGTAGGGGTCAGGTGCAGTGTGGACCGATCCCCGGCTATCAAGACTCACTTTTGGAACATGGAACGTCACCTCTCTGGTGGGGAACGAGCCTGAACTAGTATGTGAGGTTGAGAGATACCGGCTAGTTATAGTTGGGCTCACCTCAGTGCACAGCCTGGGTTCTGGAACCAGTCTCCTGGAGAGGGGCTGGACAGTCTGTCTGGACTCTCACTGACAGTCTGTCAGTGAGAGGTGGTGGGCTGGGGTGGGTATCCTTCTATCACCCTGGTGCCTGTATGCTGGCATTTCCACCAGTGGATGAGAGGGTTGTTTCCCTGACTGTCATCCAAATGACAGTTCAGAGTATCCAGTCTTCTTGGAGTTGCTGGGCAGAGTGTTTGAGGGTGCACCATCTGGTGCGTTGAAGTCTTCTACTGGGAGACTTCAACGCTCATGTGGGCAATGACAGTGAGACCTGGAGGGCTGTGATTGGGAGGAATGGCCTGCCTGATCTGAACCCAAGTGGTGGACTTATGTGCAAACCACAGTTTGTCCATAACAATCACCGTATTTGAGCATGAGGGCGTTCATGAGTGCATGTGGCACCAGGACACCCTAGGTCACAGGTCGATGATCGATTTTGCACTCATATCATCAGATCTGCAGCTGTATCTTCTGGACACTCAGGTGAAGAGAGGAGATGAGCTGTCAACTGATCACCACCTGGTGGTAAGTTGGATCAGGTGGAGGGGGAGGATGCTGGACATACCTGGCGCATCAAAACATATTGTGAGGGTGCACTGGGAACACCTGGCAGAGGCCCCAGTTCGCAAGATCTTCAACTCCCACTCCGGCAAAACTTCGACAGCATTCCGAAGGAGGCTGAGGACATTGAGTTCAAATGGACCATGTTCCGCACCTCTATTGTTAAGGCTGCTGTACAGAGCTGTGGCTGCAAGGTGGTTGGTGCCTGTTGTAGTGGTAATACTTGAACCAGATGGTGCACACCAGAGGTGATAGGAGCCATCACGCTGAAGAAGGAGTCCTATCAGGCTTGGGTAGCCTGTAGGATTCCGGAAGCAGCTGATGGATACCGAGCGGCTAAGCAGTGGCGGCTGAAGCAAAAATCATTACATATAATTCCAAAACACGAAGACGGTGATGGTAAAAATGCTCAGCTTGATGCTTCACAACAGGACTGTATTAACCAATGGGTAACATCATTATGTCCATTTTTTATATACAGTCTATAAGCTAAACACAATTGGAAAAAAATAAAACCCAAACCAAAAAAGACAAGAGTTGATAACTTGTCCAAGACAAGTGAATGCTTAATTAAGCCAACACTCGTTATTTAGTCTTTGCTGTGTGTGAGAACTGTGAGAGGGCTTAATTGAGTGAGTGAAATTGCATCATCAGCACTTCCACTAATTTCTGTAAGCAGATGACTGCGTATACACTGGCAGCAGAACTGCAGCTGGATGCTTGTGTGTAAAGTCAGTACAATAAAGCAATGCTATCATCCAAATTCAAAACTGTAACTTGGTACAGCATCTGGTGTAAAGGCAGTTGTTTCAAACACGTCAAAGATGTGTACTGCATGGATACACAAACTGTATCAGCTCAGCTGGGCTTTTACAAATCTTATTTCCAACTAAAACTCGAATTACTGTAAAGAGAGCTAATACTACCCAGGGACCAATTAAAGTAATAATACTGATACAGATCAAAATTTCTTTTTTCTTATCACATCAAATATCCTCCATAAGCCACATATTACAGATCCAACATCATTTATCCCCGTACAGGGATCTCTTAGTATATTTAGACAGAATTAACATCAAGAAAGTTGAATGTTTCTAAAAAGGACTTTCTTCTTTTCATTTAGTTTTTTAATCATTACCACCAGCAAGGCTACATAAATTTAAAATGTCTTTTTTTTTTTTTTTAAATCTAGCCTTAGCATTATATTAGATAAAACATACATACAGTACAGTAACCAGCAGATGCCTGTACATAAAGCTATACACATCCACCAAAATCAGATTTTAAAAAATGTGACAGAAGTGGTTTGGAAAAGTGTCTTTCTCGGAAGGAAAACATGAGCATTGGTGCGAGTTTTCACCTGGAAGAGAGGGTGAGATTGCTCAAAAGCGAACATCAATCAGAGAAAGAGGTAAGGGTGTGTAAAGTGTGCTCTCAATATCCCTGTTTACAGAAACCTTTGCGGATCCCTCGATGAAAAGTCTGTCAGAATTCTATTTTGTCTTTTAAAATCTGGCTGTGTCTTTGTCAGGTAATTTAAGCTCCTACCTCTTGTATTGAAAACTGACAAAGACCCAAAAAAGTCTGCACTGCAGCCAATTTGCTCTTCTGTGAATCCCAATAATCCTGCTGTTTTTCTTCGTTGTCATGTAAAGCGGCTGCTTTTGAAAACACACTAAAGCTGCAATTTGTCAGGCTGAGAATATATTAGTTTCAGTCTGAGCCGGCCTCTCCTTGATAAGCTGGAGATCTGATAATTGCTTTTGTTAATGATGAAACTGGAAGTACAGCTGGAGCGTCACAAACAATAACGAATAGTAGAGTGGTTCTATGTCTAATATTTTCAAAATGCTACACTCAGTATCGTTTATTCTTATACAGCTGTAGAGTTTTGAAATAGCTTCAGATCCCTTATGATCTTCTCCTTTTCTACTGAAGCCGTATCCTCAGCTTCCCTCTGTGAAACTTCCGCTGCTTTCAGAGAGTGATATCCAACTGAGACAGCGTCTCTGCAGTGCAGTGTTGAATCTTCAGTGTTTGGAAAGTCTCCTGAGAGGACACTGGAATCAGCTCGCCTCAGCTCAGACGGTTCAGTATCAAATGTCTGCAGACTGCACGTCCAGCAAATGACTCTGGGCCATCACAACACCCACATTTCAAATTAAGGACCCTAAATTTTAACCCCAAAATAGAGTGGGCTTTACACAACTTGACTGAGAGTAGTCCTAGATCAGTTCTTGGGAGTGCTCAGAGACTAGACTTGAGGAAGGGAGAAATAGAGAGAGAAAGGGAGAGAGGATGGGGGTGCGTTTCTCCTCAATCAGACAGACAGGAAGTGGTTTATCAGGAGGAAGGAAACCCTCTTCTGAGCTGCTGGGTCACAGGTGGCTCTGCTCAGGGACTGGCAGGAGGCCTGGGTGAGGGGCAGGAACCCTGGCTGTCAAAACTGGCTGTCCTCGCCTTCCACTACAGGACACACAGACACAAGGCAGTGATTCATAACACATATGTTGCTTTGGCTGCTTTCAATACAGGTCAAAACAAAGGAGAGCACCAGTGTGTCAAGAACGTTCAGTAACTGGTAAAATGCATGAAACCTCGTCATAAAAAGTAAAATATCTCATCAGCATTTCTTCTTCTGTGCCTCAAAATGGTGAAATTAAAACAAAATAAAGCTCCTAATCACCTTCCTGTTATTGTCCTAAGTGTTATTTTATATATATATTTTTTGGAGCTGAAAACTTAATAGATTCACATCTAGCTGTAAAATGCCTTTATAATTTGGTTGTAATTATAATAGAAATAGAGAAAGCTGTAGTTATTATCTTTAGTGCTGGCTTGTGTATAATAAAACTTGACATCAAGTTTTGGAATGGCGGCGCCTATAACACTTTGTCAGAATTAAGCACTGAATTTGTTGCCCTGGGTTCAGCAATGTTGCATTTGATGGAAATGCAACACTGCTTCCTAAAGTTATTACTGTTTTTTAATTTGCTTCATATGTGTTCTGTTTGATTTTTGCTTCGTATAACCGCCTTTGCATTTAAAGTGGACCTACTGTAGAAGGTGTTTTCATTGTTTTCTGTCCTTATACACACAGCAGCCACTTCATTACAGTAGGTGCACCTTGCTTGTACTGAGGCTGGACCCCTATTTGTCTTCAGAATTGCCTTAGTTCTTCATGGCATAGATTCAACATGGTGCTGGAAACCTTCCCCAGAGTTTCTGGTCAATATTGACACAACAGCATCACACAGTTGCTGCAGATTTGTGGGCTGCACATCTATGATGTGAATCTCCCGTTTTACGACATCATCCCAAAGGTGCTCTATTGGATTGACATCTGGCGACTGCTGAG
Organism: Archocentrus centrarchus; assembly: GCF_007364275.1. NCBI lineage: Eukaryota > Metazoa > Chordata > Actinopteri > Cichliformes > Cichlidae > Archocentrus > Archocentrus centrarchus. The sequence continues at coordinate 7,767,967 of NC_044352.1, read as the reverse complement.
ACTATTTGAGTACAGTAAACTCAATGTCATGTTCAAGAAACCAGTTTGAGATGAGCTGAGATTTGTGGTTTGTTATTCTGCTGGAAGCAGCCATCAGAAGATGAGTACAGTGTGGTCATAAAGGCAGGGATACGGTCAGCAATAATACTCAGGTAGGCTGTGGTGTATAATCAATAGGGTTTAATATTTTTCCCGAAAATGACATGAATCAAATCCCGGGAAATGACGAGCCATTTCCCGGGAATCCCGGGAAAAAGTTTATTTATTTATTTATTTTAATTAGGCCTTCTGTAGCCTGTGTCGGCCTTAACCTATTGTGATATTGTAGAGGTAGCTTTCCAGCTATGTCCTGTTATGCCCAGTAGGGGGCAACGTTGGCTTGATTAACGCAATAAAACCTACATCTCGGCATTTGAGTGCTCGAGCTATGCGGTGTTGTATCGTTCCTCAACACTCCCTTAACAAATATAATTCGAATATTCCTCCATTGTACATGGAATTATACCAAGATATTTTACAACTGCTGGTGCAAAACAATACGGTTCATCTCCACAGCATTGATAATGGCTCAGCCACGCTGTCGTGGCGACATCTGTTACACTGTATCTCCACCAGTGGAACGCTGTAATAGTCATTGAAAAGTTAACTACCGTACTACACTATAATATGGCATAACACAGGGCCTTGAGTAATGCACTACGACTTGGTCATTGCCATTCTGGCAACAGCAAATTTATAACACCGTGTCTGAGGGTTAAAGTAGGTTCGCTGTGAATCGTCTTTTGAAAAACTGGCCAATCCTTATAGCCTAAAAAATATACATTTTACTCAACTCCATTTTAAAAGCGAAATATGTTAAAGCAATCTATTTCATGATAATTTCTTCACCCATTAGGCCCGTATCCTAATTCATGGTTGTTAGTAAGCGGCTGCAAACGAGGAAAAGAAACACTCGAAGTTAAACAGATATTTCTTTATTGTTCAGGGCAGGCATATTTTATAGGCTATATAATGCAATATAACAATATATAATAATATAAAATTATATAATACAAAATACCTTAGGGTAAACACATTGCCTACGATTTTAACAAATTAAAGAGGAAAAAAGTACAACTGTGTAATACCTCTATTAAAACGCTTGCGATGAAGGCTGAAGCCTTAAACGGAGGCTGAACGTGCCTGAAATGAAGAGTAATGCTTTTCGCATTAAACGAACCCTTCTCTCAATATTTCCTTAAATTTAACATTCTGAAGCTTTCTTTTCTTTCTGAAAGTCAAATCGACGCGCGCGACTTTTTTCCCGGTTTCCCGTCTAACGTTTCCCGGGAAACGGGAAATGGTTCTGATCGCATTTCCCGGGAATCCCGGATCCCGGGATTAAACCCTAATAATCAATGATCAATGATCAATCATCTTGTAATACAGGGCCGAAAATGTGCCAAGAAAATATTCTTCTTATCGAATTTTGTTGAGCCTGCGGGAACTGTAGCCTCAATTTCCTGTTCTTAGCTGACAGGAGTGGTGAAAATGCATCAAGTTTATTCTAGATTAAGCACTGGCACAATGCTTGTGGGAAAGATTTAGTAGAGGTCTTATTTGAGTTTCTGCTGCCTTCCTAGCACCTTAAAGCAGTTTGGCCATTTAGCTGTGACCTCTGGCATCAACAAGACATTTTCAACCAGAGAGCTGCCGCTCACAGGATATTTTCTCTTTTTCGATCATTCTCTGTAAACCCTAGAGATGGCTGTGAGGGAAAATCCCAGCAGATCAGCAGTTTCTGAAATGCTCAGACCACCCTGTCGGGAACCAACAGCCATGCCGCATTCGAAGCCACTTAAATCACCTTTCTTCCTCATTCTGGTACTTGGTTTTAACTTCAGCAGGTCATCTAGATGGTGTCTACACGCCCAAAAGCATCGAGTTGCTGCCATGTGATTGGCTGATTAAATGTTTGTGTTAACAGGTGTAGCAAAGTGTATATGCAAATAAGCCCAGGGTTCAGACTGTTCTAAAAGTTCCATTTCAGAAGGTTTTTTTCCACTCTTGGCTCTGCATAATGTCAGCGAGAGGGGACTTCGTTAATATAGTGTAGCTCTAATTATGAGCATAGAAGCCCCACCCAAGTTCTGTTCAATTTTCTCTTTGATTGGTCAGCCAATCACAAGAAAGTTGGTTTAAACTTTAAACCAACTTTAGGGAGGCTCATTAGAGACAGTGGATCAACTGACAGGCTGCACCAAAGCCCAGTATAAGAAAAGCAAGGATTACTTTTTATCTAAGAATGAAAATACGGAGTTGGAAACCAAGCGCAGTGGGCCACCTTTTGAATAAATGGGAGAGTTTCAAACAAAAGTAACAATAATAAGAATATTTTAAACATGGCCATTTTTGTCACCATTATGATCTTTTGGTATAAAAATGATGTAATTTCAAGTCTTGACTTCTTTTGACTCCTACTTGTAAAGCACACAGGAAACATAAGACTGTGCTACTTATTAGCTGCTTTTCTTTGCTTTGGCTTTTAGAGATAACAGTATGCCTCAATAAGCAGTTTGCCAGTTGCCGCTACAGAGAGCACTGATAAATAACACAAATGACTAACTTTAAACTTCATTTCCAAAGCACAGCGACGACCTTTGCTGTAACCTCGAGCAGTAGTTTTCCTACCTCAAGTCTCTCCTTCAGAGCCCGTCACAGTTCAACGCCTCTTCCCTACAGCAGTGTTCCTTAAGTAGGCTGAGAATTACCAACTCATTCCTCATCCAAAATCATAAACATGTACAGAGTAATCCATCTTTAAACTTACCTCCTTCTCAGATTTCTTGGGCTCCAGCAGGGGGTGCCAATGTGCAATGGGCTTCCGCGGATAGGCCAGCATTTCGTTCCAGTGGTCCCTGCCAAGTCCCTCAGCACTGCATCCAACCCTCATCACACCAATGATCTCATTATGACCTACCCTGTGGGGACACACACACTGGTATGAGTAAGTCTGATTTAACTTGACGTGACATCTCATACATCACATGGTTTATAACTGTAAGATGTCCATTTTTGTAATCAGAGGAGACACAAATCTGAGCGTGGTTGTCCCGCCAGTTGATGTGGTGGATCCGCAGCTGATTGTCTCCGTGAAAGTAGAACTGATTCGCTTCAGAGCTGATCTCTGTATCGTTAATAATGTGAAGTGTAAATGCAAGCAACACATAATCCCATAGATTATTTGCACCACCGGATTGAATCCTGACAGAATAGCAGACTGTAAAGAAAACACTTTTAATCCTGGTACTGTTCTGTTAATAAGAAAGATAGAATATGACTTAACACGTGCTTTTTCTAGCAGCTGTCTGAAATATATTCAATTTTCCCCCTTTATCTTCAGTTTCTGAATAACTACAATTCTTCCCCCCCAAATTGCTTGTGCCTCATCAAAAACATCTCCTGCAGCACTTCATCCCAAGTATTTAGTTATTATGGGACCACAATAACCTTTGAAATTCAAAAAAGTCAAAAAAGAAAGGAGGGACAGGATCAGAAATGAGTATATCAGAGGGACAGCTCAGGTTGAGACACAGCTAGAGAGGCAAGGCTGAGGTGGTTTGGATATGTGTAGAGGCGGGATAGTGGAAACAGAGGATGTTGAAGATGGAGCTGCCAGGGAGAAGATTTGTGACTGTAGTGAGAGAGGACATGCAGACGGTTGGTGTGACAGAAGAGATATGGACAATGGTTAGGGTGAGGATGGAGGCATGATGATCTGCTTTGGTGATCCCTAAAGGGAGCAGCCGCATAAAGATGATACAAGACATCTAATATGTCCTGTTCTAGATGTGATGCAAGCAGTCTCCTTTCTAGGCATGGACACAAGTTCAGATCTGTTGTTGAGGTCTCCATTCCTAGCTGAGAGCAGCCTGCAGCTGTGCAGTGGTCATTAGCTGTGGTTACCTCTGATGAACATGTCGACCCAGCATTTAGTCGCAGGCTTGTTCAGTATCAGACACATTGGGACTAAATGCTGGCAAAGGAAGTGTCTGGATATGTTCCAGATCTATAAAGCGCTACTCTTGTAGTGTGGCGACAGGCATTGCCTTGCTGAAACAGCTGCAAGGAAGGGTGCTGCTATGGGAATGGCAGAAGTACAGGTTGTAGCACCTCATCTCAGTACCTCTGTCCAGTTAAGATTTCCACCAAGAAAACCAGTTCACAGATGGTGAACATTCAAGAATGCAGCAACAACTAAAACATGCATGCCGGTATCCATCATGTTAATAGACCGTCTGCGGTCAGATTCACTCAGTTGCGGTGAGGTGTCACTGATGATAATGTTGTGCATGCACTGCTCTATTGTGTTCTGAACCAATTTTGAAGTGTACAAGTGCTAACTGTACTGACTAAAATCAGCCAATCAGAACCAAAACCTACTCACAGAATATGTTTGGGTTTTTGAAGACATTAAAATGATGCACTGAGAAATGGATTCAAAACAAAGATTGAGAACATATTTCATGACATGAAACCTTTTTTTTTTTTTTTTTTTGACTAGTATAGCTTCAGTGTACCAACAAATAAATACTTAAAAATCCTTCAATTTTTCAGCTATTAAATCACTTTGACAGGGGCAACGTAGATGAACTTCTTTTTATGATTGTTCATTTTAGACAATTGTTTTTTTTTGTTAATCTGCCCATTTATTTTTCATTTATTCTCTTTCATGTCTTTTACTGTTTAGTGTTATCTAAAGCGCTGTGCCTCGACACAGAGCAGTTTTTGTGATTAGTGTTTAAGGCTCGTAGGTTGCGTGAGTATGATTGTGTGAGTGGGTTGTGTGGGTAAGCTGCAAATTAATTGCCCTTTTTTTTTTCAATAAAGTTATCTGAATCTGAACCAAAATCATCCTTTTCATTCAAACTCAGCTATTGTTCCAGGCAAATGAGCTTATCTCAGTGCAAGCCTACATCAGCTGATTTTCATAGCTGAGTCGCTTCTGCACAACCTACTGGCGAATCTTATATGGGGGGTACTTATTAAGGTGCTACAACCTGCACACAGTTGCTGCAGCTCATGCAAACCACTTTGCAACCCACCTCCACTCCTTCATTTCATGCTATTTCTGACTTAATCAGTGTAATGTCTGCTGCCATTAGTGCCTGCGCTGTTCCTCTGTGTAGAGGGTGTGGAAGGACAAGGAGGTCCCAGGAATAACAGCCTTATTCTCACCAAATTGGCCTTTAAAGAATTATAACCACTACACTTGGACACTTATTACATTTATTTCTGCTTCTATCAGTCGAGCCATCACAACTGCTGTGGTATCTTCAGATGTTCAATGAAAGGCTGAAAACACAAAATTATCATATTCATTATTATGGAATAAGTTATTTATCGCAGGTTCAGCTCAAGTAAATACGTACAAATCATAGTCCATGACAGAGATGTGCAGGCTGACGTGGTCCATACTGTCTGGTGGGATGTCAAAGATGATGGCCTCATTGTAGCTGGGATTCAGGGTGTTCTTTTTAATGCTCGTCTTCTTCTTTTTCAAACGTCTCCCATCACAGATGAGCGACACTTTCACGTAGGGATCTGATCGGTGAGAGGAGAAGAAGATAAACAAGGACAGAAAATGCGGCTTTATAATTGAATATCATTATGTTTGGACAGCCTCCAAGTTGTCGGTCTCTTTCAGGCGCTGCCAGAGCAGCAATTATCATGGAGATCAGGCTTCTGGCATTATTAAAAACAACAAAGCTTCAGTGGTTGCCTTAACTGCCGAAACATCTTCAAACATATTCGATGAATACCGTGTTAACAGTATTAACATGAAAGCAACTCTGGGGAACCAGGAATCAGTAATGTAGATGAGTCAATGCCTAACCAAAGAGAATGGGAGGCCATAGATATCTTCTAAAAAGCATGACTGAGCGTCTCCTGAATGCAGATTTCAGTCTTCATCTGTCAGTGATAAATCACTTTTTATGCGCTATTATACTAGTCATATGTAAGCTGCCTTAAAGAAAAAACAAACAACAAAAAAACAACAACAAACAGCCCATTATGCTTAAAGGCACAGTTCAATAGATTGAAATAATGGCAGTCAGCGAAATCCCTGAAAACTCAGAGGATTAAAATTGTGAATAACATAAAAAGAAATTTGAAATGTCATTAAACACGGGAGGAAAATTATCACATTCACTCTGAATTACACTTGAAGCCTGGCATTTAATGTGCGATAAATGTCACATTTTACAAGTGATATCAGTGTTGTAGAGAAATCGTTTAATAGAAAAGTGGAATGGCGGAGCATTAAAATAAACAGACCGCCTGAAACTATTTGCTGACATTGTCTTAATAATGGAAGTGCTTCATATTAATATTTACTGATATAAACAGAACGCAGCATTAGGGAGGCAAGCTTTCCACTGTTTGTTCATTTCATCTGACATGCTTACAAGTGGATACTCAAAGTAGGACCATTCATTTTGAGTCACTGCAGCTGTCACAACACAACACAACACAACACAACACAACACAACACAACACAACACAACACAACACAACACACCTGAGTATCCAGTGATGTCCATGGCCTTTAGGTTCCTGCACTTGATGACAGTAAGTGTAAGTCTGCCTGCAGTGGGCAGGTAGCATAGTGAGAACATGATCTCTCCAAGGTCAACACTTTCCTGTGGGAAAACACACACAGACACAAACACACAAACACACACACACACACACACACACACACACACACACACACACACACACACACACACACACACACACACACAAACACACACACACACACACACACACACACACACACACACACACACACACACACGTATGAATGTGAAAAAATCTCTTTTAGTTTCACACTGACATTCAGCACGGATGCTTCGATCCTGCGTGAAGTGATGTACACTAAGTGTATTGTCTCTCACTGAAGGTTTGTTTCTGGGATCAATGCTTAGATTCTGTTTAAAGTCAGCTCTTTGTAACCACTACAGCGCTCAGTGAAGCAAGGACTGCATAATGCACTACATCTGAAGATGTCTGATGGCCTGATGATTCGCACAGCTGAGACTAGCTACCTATATAGAGCGCAGATTACACATAAAAAATGCACTGAAGAGTAAATTTCATGCAGAATAATGCAACACTTGCCTTTGCATTTTTGGCTCAAAAAACAGCTGCATTGTGAGCCTGTTCTTGGATCTCTGCACCATTTGTTTCAGGTTAGATGCAGCAAAGATGCAGGTCTATTGTGAGCTTTTATCATATTTTATCATGAAGCATACTGCAGGTAGGAGAGTTGTATTGCATGCATTTTCTTTATAGTTCCTCTGTTTATAGGAGGACATTTTTATTTCGTTGTTAGAGAGATGACAGGATATGAAAGTGCAGATGGATATGAAACAAGGACAGTACTGCCCAAAAGGGAGCTGTAAGCACTAATAACCAACCTTAATGATGAATTTTCCTACTGGAAGAATCTAATAATTTCTAGACAGAAGCATAATACCATACATTTCTTAATTGATTGTTACATTATAAGATTGCTTACTGAGGCTCTACAGCCACCTTGAGGACTAATTGTAATCCCTGTCAATGCTTAGTCATTTGGCATGCTTCTACATTTCTTTGCATACATTTTACACTATGCAAGCAGCCCCCACAAAGGTCCACACTGTGTTTATTTCCTTAAGGCTAGACAGCTCTAAAAAAGACATGAGTGGAAGTTCATAAATCCTTTGATCTGTCTCAGCCTTTGCATTTGCAAACAATGAGAAAAACAGTCTCTGGAGCTTGAAAAAGGCGACTGGACTTCTTTTTGTTTCTTGAAGACGTTTCACCTCTCATCCGAAAGGCTTCTTCAGTTCTCAACCAAATGGTGGAGAGACCCAGGTATTTAAACCACCTCCAGGGGACTACACCCACAGGGGTTTAAATACCTGGGTCTCTCCACCATTTGGTTGAGAACTGAAGAAGCCTTTCGGATGAGAGGTGAAACGTCTTCAAGAAACAAAAAGAAGTCCAGTCGCCTTTTTCAAGCTCCAGAGACTACTATGACCTGGATGACTGAGAATCTACACAGACAATGAGAAAAACAGTTATGAATTATTAAAAGAATGGAAACCCATAAAGAAGAAAACATGTCCTCTGTATTTTACACCATTTGTTGATCATTTGGGAATGATTACATATGTAGTATTGTGGGGGGAAAAAAAGTTTATATTTACTGTATCTTACATTTGCAAAGAATGTCTGGGACACCGTCCATTCATCAAGGACATTTGGGCAATGCCACAGGTTCACAAGGACACAAAATAGTTTGAGAAACAATAAATATAAATGTACCTTTTTTTATTAAATTAGTTAAATGAATTAGATTTGACCTGTTTACTGTGAATCTGTGACTTCCATTTCCAGTGTTTTATTATGTGCATGGGAAGATGCTAATGTTTCAGAATTATATGACGCTAATGTGTTTGGTATGATGTGACCAGCTGGCAATTGGACTCAGTGGTTTCCAATCAAGCCCTAAATTATTAACAATGTGCACCTGCAGACTAAACCATGTATGGGGTGACTAACAGTACATGCCTCACTTTCCACTGAGAAAAACACAGCATGGACTGAAATATTTGCACTCTTTCCAAACTTTTTTTTTGTTTCCATAGATCTGTAATTTATCAAAAAGAAATATTTAAAATCCAGACTCTTGTTTTAACTCCTTTTGTGTTCTCTTTGTGAAAGCCTTCACTTTGTGCAGCATTTATTTCAGCTAAGAGTCGTGAAATTGCGAGTTTTTCAGTTTTGCATGAGTTTAGTTGTAAGTCAAATAATCTGGGAGGGTGGGGGAATTAATTTTGACCTGATAAATGTCAAGACACCATGAATGTCTCAGTTAAGTTTTAATGCCAATCCATCCAATAACTGTTGAGGCATTTCATTCAAAACCCAAATGTCGACTTCATGAAGTCTCAAGAGGAAAAGTCAGGTCACTGTTGTCAGCAGAATTTATCCCCTGGGGACCATTAATTAAACTTAATCCCACATTTTTCAGTTTGTCCACAGACTGTCCCTGTCGCAGTCCCTGCGACTCGTTCAGCTAGTGGCCACTCATGATATTGCAGCCGGCAAAACTGTTTTTTTTTAACCCATCAACTACCATTACTAGAGGGTTTTTTTTTTTTTTTTTTACTTAGTTCAGTTAAATTTAGTCAGTTTAATCTTTTATGTAGCACCAATTTACACCAACAGTTATCTAAGGCACTTACTGTAATATTGTGAAGTAAAGACCTTACAATACAAAAGGGAATACCTACGAGCATCACTTGGTGACAGCAGGAAGGAAGAACTCCCATTTAAATGGAGGAGACCTCTGGCAGAACCAGGCACAGTGATTACAAACATTTGTTCCGAAAGACTAATGTGATCACTAAGGTAATGCTATTGTGTGTCTCAAAAATGTGCATAAGCATGTTCTATGGAAAATGTTTCATCTTGAAAATTCTTAATGTATAGGATGCTCCCATGACAGTCGAGGACAATGGTGAGTTATGGCAGCTCAGCTAAGTGAAGTTACAGACACATGTGGTAACATTTGAGCTTTGGAGGAGCAGTATTCACAGACGGTCTCACTTTTGCAGAGTGGGAGGAAGTGGTGTCAAGTCATACGTCTTTGTCCATGATTTGGACCAGAGTTGCAAACTGATCACTGCCATTCCCATCAATTAGAATTATTAGAATTATTAGATCCATATCAACGCCAACAGAATTCGGCTATTTAAGTGAGTAAAGGAAGTTCAACACTTCCACATAACGTCCTTGAGGACATCCAGCTGGATTACATTGTTTTAATTACAAAATTATGACTGACTTCCTGATCAGCACTATGATGCCAAAGAGAATTTCATTTTTGCTGTTGTCAAAACTTTGGATATGTTACCAGATTGTTGCCAACAGCGGTAAATCCAAACAGAGGATGTTGAGTTTACAGAGGAGGACTCCAGTGTAATCAAACTGTCAGTGAGTCTTAGAAACAGGTTTGTACCATTAAGATCTCTAATATAAGAATGTTTTCTATGTTTCAGATTACCTTACAGACAAAAACTTCCCAAGCACAGCAGATGGTCCTGTGTTGAGTCCCTACTGAGCTAATAGTCTCAAGAAGAATGAGTGTCCTGTTATCTGTCCTGTGTGAGTTATTAGTCCAAGTATTAAGGTTGCACAGACCCCTAATCACCTTAAATGAGCCCAGAGAGAACCGCACTGATTGGCAAATCCCGACACGTCTGTCTGAGTGCTGCAGTCTTAACGTCTCCTCAGACGTACAGCTGAGATTTGGCTTTCTGTGCTGCGGATGTGAGGGATTGTGCTTGAAGGGTGTGAAGGTTTAGCCATAATGTGAGAGCACAGCAGAAATGTCAGGCGTTGTAAAAGCATAAAGTGACACTTTGATTGTTCTTGTAGAAACGCAGGCTGTTTTGGTGCCAGTCAGTAACATCTGCACTGCATTAATCATTTCTCAGGCACGCTTTGGCACTAGAAGTCAGTGTGCTTCTTTAGTGCACATTAAAATCTCTAAACAAGAAGTGGATGGGTTTCCTTAAAGTTTTGTTAACACAATCACTGTTTAGTTATTTTACTCAAAGCCAAAGACCTCACGATGGCCTGATGAAAAGAAGGGGAATCACCGCTCTGCACTCTGGGGCTCGGTGCTAACTTGGAGATGAAACGATGTTAAATCAGAGCACTTGATTAAAGCTGTTTTCACACAAGTAATGCAACATTTATAGGTCACCCAGAGGAGCATAAGGCACTCCAGTCAGGCTCAACATGCCAGCTCCCTAGTACAAAGGTGTGTGTGATGTCCAATTAAGCCTGTATGTGTCTGTCTTGAGAATTCATGGTGAGTGAGTGTGCATGCTGACATCCATCATGTTAAACCAATTTTTTTTCTTTTTTTCCCAGCAGTGACAACATGTCTGACACAGACAAACTCCAAAACCTGGAGCTGATTCTGCCGACATTCTCAAGCCTTTATGTGCAAAAAAAACCCAACAAAAAAACGCTTTTGACTCAAATTGTTAAAGTGAGGATTTGCTGTGAGGCTTGACACTTGATGGCAAAATGCTAAAACTGGACTTGGTGACCTGTCTGCAGACCCATAAGTGAATGAATGCTCTGCTGAATGTGCTGAATGTTTCTCACTGCAGCCCTGAAAACTTTCCGAAAGTCATTTACTTATCTCATTTTAGTTGTTCAAAATCCCTGATTTTTTGTTTTTGATAAACATTCAGTGTTATTAATTTGTTTCCATTTGGATTCATTTTTTAACCCTCTGAGGTCTGATGGTAATCCTGACCCTATTTGAACCCTGTATTTTGGAGAATTTATTTTTATGTGAATAATTTTTGATGTGTGTGAGTTAGAGTCATTATCTTTGTTGTTACTTGATTACAAGACTCTGGAGAACAATTTAACAAAAATTACATAATAATTAATAATAATTACATCTGATTGCCTAGGATTACAATCAGTGTTAGGATTTGGATCATCACCAATCAAAAGGTTAAACAAACTTTAAAACAAAGTTGAAACATTCGTATAAACAAGAACATGTTAGCGCACAAACATACTCTCACTGGTCATTTTATTATGTATATCTTGTTACTATTAGGTTGAACCCCGTTTTGCCTTCACAACTGCCATGGGACACAGATATGTTCTGCGGCATATAATATTTTTAACAAGTGGTTATTTGAGTTACTGTTGCCTTCCAATCAGCTTCCAATCTAGCCTTTCACCTCTGGCCTCAGAGAACTGCTGCTCACTGGATATTTTCTCTTTTTCAGACCACTCTCTATAGACCCCAGAAATGGCTGTGTGGGAAAGTCCCAGTAGATCAGCAATCAATCATGTCACCTAAATCACCGTTCTTCCCCATTCTGAGGCTTGGTTTGAACTTTATCAGTTGTTCTTTAAAATGTCTTCATGCCTAAATGCACCAATTTGCTGCCATGTGATTGGCTGATTGGATATTTGCATTAGGAAGCATTTGAACAGGTGTACCTAACAAAGTGGCTGTTGAGTGTAGTCTTGTTTTATCCTGTTTGTTTTTTACGGTCTCCCTTTTCTCTCCACTTCCAACCCCCCAAAGGTCAGATGTTGGGGGGGTTGAAGCAGGTGGCAGCCCCTCCCCGAGCCTATTTCAGCACTCTTCCTGGTAAAAGGTAGTTCTTCCTTCCCACGTTCACCATTCTGATTGTTGAGGTTCCTTTTATAATATCATATAGCTCTTACTTTACTACATAAAGCACAGTGAGATGACTGCTGTTGTGAACTGGTGATATTAACATAAAACAGAATTGAATTTGAGTGACTCAAAGTATTTCCTTGTCTCTACAAGTCATTTACTGTCTTTACATTGCTTCATATTCTACCCTATGGATGTTTTATTACAATGAATTTGGCTTTTAGTCACAGTCACATCTAATAAATTATGCTACTTATCAGCCTGTAATGACCTTCCCAGAATAGTCCGTTTACACTGAACACACATGAGAAATAGTCTGAAGTGACTAAGTATCTGGTCTCCTCTGGATTCTTTATAAAAGTCGTGCTTGTGGGTTGGTGTTATTGATGACTATCGCTCATTGATCTGTGAACTGAGGAGAGCTGCTCGTTGTTTTTCTTGCTGTGCCTCGCTCTGCTCAATACTGCTGTCTTTTCCGCTCATTAAGCTGCAGAGTGTTGTACACAGTCTCACATCGAACACAACTTCATACAGTATTTGTTTTTAGTTTTAGCTACCCCCCCCCCCCCCCCCCCCAACAACCCCCACAACCATCTGTGCATTCTTTAAGTTGCCAATCTTGAATTTAACATGAGCAAGGGATTTTGTCGTAAAATCATTTGGTGGTTCAATAAAGTTTGTGTGCCAAGGAGAAGACTGCTTGCTTTTCTGCCCACTAAGCGATAATGTTGAGATTACTGAACAACCCCCGAAGAAGTCCAACAACTGGAGGAGGAGTGGGGGTGGAGGGGCTTAGGAGAGATATAAGGGATCCGAGGAGGTGATAAAATGATGATGACCTAACGCCGTGCCAGAGACAAGAAACAATATATTCCTAAAAATGGCCCCTGGACATTGACAGCAAGTAACAATGCCTGCATGAGTGAGCAGTGAGTCAGAAATATGGCTTTACATAAATTTTTATTCTAGGCTTTGAAGCTCAAGGATCTGTTGGGGAATAATGATTTCTTGCTACTAATTTATTTATTAGCCTAGAATGTAGTGAAATTTTAAGGATTCTGGGCCCTGTTTGCTAGTGATGATGGAGCATGACCACAAATGCAGAGAGCTTCTCAAGGAAATCAGATCGTCTGTGTGGATGGAGCACTGAGGCGAAATGAAAGCACACAGCATCCAAAACTGGCAGCCAGAAGCTGACGGTGTGCTTGGTTTCAAATGCTATCAATTTACAGTATTCCATTTGCATCACAACTAAACTATGATAATTTTTAATTTAAAAATTATTTGATTTAGTCATTATTGTATCATTGCATGTTATTTTATAAATGGGACAGTGCCAGTTTGTTGTCATGGACCCTGGGTTTTGTGCCTGTGTTTTGAGTTTTGTATTCTTTGCAGATAGCAGATATTTTCTGGTTGGCTTCTTCTCAGGTTTTCTTAGTTTTAGTTTTGCTGCTTTTTGCAGTCTAGTTTCTGCTTGTGATATACATTTAATTCTTTGAGTTTTAGTTTATTCTGTCTCCCCTCTGTGCTCCCGTATCTTGTCCAGTCTCTATCTCTGCATTAGGTATTCCCTTGTCATACATCCTCTTTTATTTTGGTAGCCTTTTGTCCCTTGTGTCTTATATCTGGTTTTACTTCCTTGTCTCTTTATCCCTGATTAGTTCCATCTGTGTACCCAGCTGTTCCTTATTCCCCCAGTTCCCCTGTTTATATATAGCTGTGCCTCTTTTTCTCTCTCTCTTTTTTTTTCTTGCCCTTTGTCATGTTGTATTGCACATAATTCCCTGCCTATCTGCTCCACAGTGTTGGACCCTTTTTGGATTTAGTTTTATGGACTTTGTAACAGCCAAAAATAAATGACTTGTCTTTTCTTCCTGCACTCTGCCCCTTAGCGTCCTGCATTTGGGTTCTTGCATTTGTTATGTTCCAAAATATGACAATATGATAACATGTAAGTAGTCTTTATATTAAAGGCAATATCTGTACTATAAATACTGTTGCAGTGGTGGATGCTTATATTAAACATGGACAAAGATTCAAATAATGAGGGCAGTTTATGTAAAAGTTATCTCTGTGAGTCAACAGTTCAGACTTATGTAAACACTTAGTTTCAGACACCTTTTTTTCTCACTTTGTATAATGCCAGTTAGAGATATGGTCACCTCAGACACAAGGCGCTGGCTATAGCCCCACCCACGTGCTGTTCAAACCTTCTGTTTGTGAGGGACAGCCAATGAGAAGACAGCTGCTTAAAGGGAAGGGGTGTCTGTTCCCAGACCACCAAAAAACAAACTAAAAATCAGCAAAAAAAATATTTAAGCATGAAAATTCACAAAGAAAGAACAATATAGCATATAAAATAAATATGCTATATAAATCCAATCTCATTGTACATCCTGTATAATGACAATAAAGGCATTCTATTCTATTCTATTAATAAAATTGAAATGAATTTAATCCAAAATGGCAAACAAGTTAACATCCCTTGGATAATGGTCACATGTCTGCAAAAAAAATTAGTTATACCTTGTTAGTACCTGGGTGGACCTTCCCTTTTACCTTCTGACTGACTTAATTTTGGGGGGCATACATTCAATAAGGTGCTGGAAATATCTCTCAGATTTTAGTTCATGTTGACATGATAGCATCACACAGCGATGTCAGTGCTGCCGATTTGTTGATTGCACATCTATAATGTGAATCTCCTGTTTGAGATGATCTGAGCTTTGTGACATGGCGCATTACCCTTCTGGAATCAGACGTTCGAAGATGGGTACACTGTAGTCATAAAGGGATGGACATGGTGAGCAACAATACTGAAGTAGGCTGTGTGTTTAAACAATGCTCAGTTGATAATGATCCCTCACACCATTACACCACTTGTTTGGCCTTTTTGGCACCAACATCCACATTCAAAGGCACTTACAAACTCATCTATCTTCCAAATTCTGATGCTCAGGTGGAATTTCAGTAGGTCACCTTAACCATGTCTACATACCTAAATGCATTCAATTGCTGCCATGTGACTGGCTCATTAGATATCTGTATTAACAAGCAGCTGAACAAGTATAACTAATGAAATGGCTGGTGGGTGTTTACATAAACTAAAGTAGGTGTATCTATCAGTCAGACATCATTCACTCTTTACTCATTTGATCTGGACTCTAGTTGAAAAACCAAAAAAGTCAATAGATTCTTACACTGGTTGCGTACTGGATGTCCATCCATATGTTTGTCTCCCTGGAGAGGTCTGATGTCTCAAACAAGTTCTCCAAAACAACCTCACCAATCATATCATGCCGTGAAAATCGGTCAAAATCAAAAACACTCATATGGAGCTTCCTGGCAGCCAACTCATCATAAGGCACAGGAAACTGGAAGCTCTCACTGAATGTGGGGTTGAGCGTCTTCCGATGGACACGAGTCTGGAACTTCTTGCGGTCGGGCAGCAGGTAGATCTTCACGTAAGGGTCAGATGTGCCGCATAAGTCTTTGGCTGGTAGGTCTACTGCCTTGAGGATGTTGACAAGGAGAGACTCATTTTCATAGTCGTACTTGAGGGAGAAGTTAATCTTGCCACAGTTTTTGCTGCTGTTCTTGGACGAGTCCTCTGATTCTGAAGCCTTCTGTTGGTAGAGCTCTGGTTGGATGCGGCCAATGCTAGTGGGCTTTTCATCCTTGTCCACCACATAGTCATTTCCCAGATCTAGACTGCCCACCTGCATCTGCCTGGGCAGGTGTCTTTTGAATGAATTATGCCTGCAAGGACAGAAAGGACAGGAATAATGTGACTATGAGGGAATAGCTGTAGTTTGTGTTAACGAGTTGTGTTGAACTAATAATAATAATAATAATAATAATAATACATTCTCACTGTCAGCTTATCACATGCTAAGATGGTGAGGAACCACTTGTTATAATTTAATACAAAAGGAACCCTTTTAACATAATTTTAGCATCAGCACTTTAACTTTTCTTTTTGACTTTACCTTCTGTCATTGTTTGGTTAGG
Source organism: Archocentrus centrarchus (assembly GCF_007364275.1). Lineage (NCBI taxonomy): Eukaryota > Metazoa > Chordata > Actinopteri > Cichliformes > Cichlidae > Archocentrus > Archocentrus centrarchus. Next base: position 7,751,691 of record NC_044352.1, on the reverse strand, counting down.
TTTACACACTGAAACTACAGGGGTTGGACAATGAAACTGAAACACCTGTCATTTTAGTGTGGGAGGTTTCATGGCTAAATTGGACCAGCCTGGTGGCCAATCTTCATTAATTGCACATTGCACCAGTAAGAGCAGAGTGTGAAGGTTCAATTTGCGGGGTAAGAGCACAGTTTTGCTCAAAATATTACAATGCACACAACATTATGGGTGACATACCAGAGTTCAAAAGAGGACAAATTGTTGGTGCACGTCTTGCTGGTGCATCTGTGACCAAGACAGCAAGTCTTTGTGATGTATCAAGAGCCACGGTATCCAGGATAATGTCAGCATACCACCAAGAAGGACGAACCACATCCAACAGGATTAACTGTGGACGCAAGAGGAAGCTGTCTGAAAGGGATGTTCGGGTGCTAACCCGGATTGTATCCAAAAAACATAAAACCAGGGCTGCCCAAATCATGGCAGAATTAAATGTGCACCTCAACTCTCCTGTTTCCACCAAAACTGTCCGTCGGGAGCTCCACAGGGTCAATATACACGGCCGGGCTACTATAGCCAAACCTTTGGTCACTCGTGCCAATGCCAAACGTTGGTTTCAATGGTGCAAGGAGCGCAAATCTTGGGCTGTGGACAATGTGAAACATGTATTGTTCTCTGATGAGTCCACCTTTACTGTTTTTCCCACATCCGGGAGAGTTACGGTGTGGAGAAGCCCCAAAGAAGCGTACCACCCAGACTGTTGCATGCCCAGAGTGAAGCATGGGGGTGGATCAGTGATGGTTTGGGCTGCCATATCATGGCATTCCTTTGGCCCAATGCTTGTGCTAGATGGGCGCGTCACTGCCAAGGACTACCGAACCATTCTGGAGGACCAAGTGCATCCAATGGTTCAAACATTGTATCCTGAAGGCGGTGCCGTGTATCAGGATGACAATGCACCAATACACACAGCAAGACTGGTGAAAGATTGGTTTGATGAACATGAAAGTGAAGTTGAACATCTCCCATGGCCTGCACAGTCACCAGATCTAAATATTATTGATCCACTTTGGGGTGTTTTGGAGGAGCGAGTCAGGAAACGTTTTCCTCCACCAGCATCACATCGTGACCTGGCCACTATCCTGCAAGAAGAATGACTTAAAATCCCTCTGACCACTGTGCAGGACTTGTATATGTCATTCCCAAGACGAATTGACGCTGTATTGGCTGCAAAAGGAGGCCCTACACCATACTAATAAATTATTGTGGTCTAAAACCAGGTGTTTCAGTTTCATTGTCCAACCCCTGTATGTAATTAGGTTTAGAAAAAAATGGTTTTGATTAAAATACAACCTTCAGAAGGATAAGTACACATTAAAAGGCTGCCCATATGCAATAGTTGCCTCTGACATTTCCTTGGTTTCAACAGATTTTGGCCCACATTTATCTATTTCAGATTTTGAGGCATTCAGGAGCTTCTTTTCCACGAGCACCTATTCAGTTTAACTTTCAGCTGTTTTCCATTACAATTGAGCTTCCTCTCAATAGTAGAGTTGTCAAGCCGAGCAGAGTAGGTACTAGTGGAAAAGAGGCAAAGCTAAACACTGTCATGCTAATCTGCATGTTAAAAAAATTATGGGAAAGGGAGACTCGATGACTTTTAATGTAATGCCTATGGTTCCTGACTGTCCGTATCTGAAAGGCCTGAGAGTAAAAACAACTTTAAATTTAATTGGGGAAATCTGGATGTTTTGAATTGAACAGCTCAGGCACATTGAGCTGAACTAGTGTTGACAAAATTCTGATTCTGACTGAGAAAAAAAAAAAATCATCTATTGAATGGAAAGTATAAACGTAAAAGTAAAAGGCAAAGCAAAGCTGTGTTAACAAAAAGCACCACGAGGTTCAGTGAACCCCAGAGATGTGAACATAAATGTGAATTTTTATCCTTAAAAAAGCATAACTTACTACACTACACAAAATCTCTGTCTCTGTGTTTGCGTGTTTCTTTGTCCGCAAACTCCTCCTAGACCATCAGGAATTGAGTAACCAAGCTTGGCACTCAAGTATACCTAAAGCTGTGAAGCAATTCACTTGTTGCTGGTCATTCTGTGGATATACCAGGCTCCTGATCCATAGGTAACCCTCTAATGTTTGTACTACGTATGGGCAATATATTGAGTTTTAAAGAAATATCGATCTATTTTCATACGAGATATAAGATGAGACAATATCCTTTACATTGATATAGTCTAGGTCACGTTGCAGTCATACTTGTAGATCCACCAGTTCACCTTTCTCTTCTCCCAATTTGTATCTGCACAGCCTCTCACTGCCCCGCCTCTCTCCCTCACCGCTTCACCCGTAAAACATGCAGGAAGCGACAGCATGGCAGTGTTGCCAACTTAGCGACTGTTCAGACCCCGTCGCTGACTTTTGGAGAGTTTTGGAAACCTGAAATCCTCCACTGCCACCGTGTTTTATGTACATACAGCCTTCGTACTGCGTACCTGGCTGCAGGCAAGAGGGTGCTCCCATACCTCAACTCCATAGCGGAAGTTGGTTTGTACCATAAATCACGTGACCTTAATAGAGGAAGTGGGTCTTTTTCATGTGCTTGTGATGCAGCCGGCGGACACGCATAAGCCGCACTGAGCGGGTGGGCCCGTTGCTGTGATATGCCGGTGCATATGTCTATGGATTTACTGAGCTGGCTAGAATGCTGCTGACTGAAGGATGGAATTTTGTTCATTCAGTCTGTTTACATGTTTTGTTATTTGCACAGAGTACTAGATGTACAGGAGTACACACAGGAGGAAGCACTTTGGTGAAGTCTACTTCACTGCAGACTGGCTTTTTACAGAATAAGTCAGCCTTTTGCTATTTTTGCTCTGTATCTTTTCTGTTTACATTTGAATAGCACAACTGTGAGTCTTTTGTTATGGAGGAAAAAAGCATTAATTTATTTGAGGAGCATTATTATTTAAATATTCCAATAGTTTATTCTTGAGCAATTTCTCATGTACATCGACAGCTGAATGTTAATAAAAGTGCCTGTGTGACATTTGGGACGTGTAGGTTTGACTCAGAAGTGCCTTTTTGTTTATACCTTTTGGGAAGAAAAAAATATGGAGATATATCACCATTCAGCTAAAAAATATAGAGATATTCTTTTTGGTCAATATCGCCCAGTCCTAGTTCTTATCTGCATCAGATATTGTGACATGAACATGTTTCCAGGCAATGGGTTAAATTGACCTGTTTTTCCGCAGGTATGCACCTATGAACATACCCTATTGTTTTCATTTCACAATAGTAACATTTTATTTGTATCTGTATATGATTAAGTATATCACTGTGCCAGCTGCATGAACAGATCAATGCGGGCAAAATTAATCACTGATATTCACTTACCTACATAGTAGAAACGTACAGTTTTACTTGTAAAGCTGCAGCTGATCTTTTACTTTGTTAGTAACATTTATTTATTTTTTGATGATTATATAATTAATTATAATTCTAAATGGCAATATCAAATTTTTTAGATGGTATATCTGTAATTAGAGTTGAAATTTTCTAAGAGGTCTTTACACACACTGATTAACACACTTATTTCATGTTAGATGTCCACATGTTGTAAATAACTACTACAGACAGTCTCATGTGTCATCAGATTTATATGCACATGCATGTATGTGACTGACCGAGTGGAGGAAGCCGGCTCAGTGGTTTGCCTTTGCATGCGTTGCGTGCGGCGCAGGAAGTGCTCCCTCATGGAGAGCTGCACATCAGTGGGGATGTCAGGAGAGGTATGGCTTATCTTCACCGCAGCCTCCAGGAAACCAATCGAGCCCATGGGGTCCTTCACCTTCTCTGTTGCCATGGTGACCGGTGACTGCTGGGGACTGGGCAACAGGAGCGGCGGCTGGAGCGGGCAGTGCTGTGGGCCGCAGGCCAGGTTGAGGGATGGACTGGGAAAGTGGGCCTTAGTCCGCCAAGGCACCCAGCACAGCTTCCAGGAGACGAATGTAAGAAGTCCCAGCAATGCCAGGCCACAGACCACAAACACACCAAGCAGGAGGCCAAAAGTAGCGTCTGGTGATGAGCCATGGGGGCCAGAAACAGAGGATCACACAATATGGATAAACAGATGGTGATCACAAGGGTGAGAGGGGACAGAGGACACAGAGAAAGAGAGAGAATCTGTTAGGAGATGATTTTTCAAAAAGGTCTGATGCTAAATCAGGGGTTTCTAATGTAAGACTAAGGACAGCAAGCGAGGACTAGAAGACTTCATAAATATTAAAGTAACCTCCATTTGTCTTCCTTTGAGTCAACAGATAAGGGAAGCATGGTACTGTAAACAGAATTTAACTGTGTGTGTAGTATGAACTTAGACAGGGATAATTTTCTATGGCATTACACATGCTCTAGTGGTAAAAGTAATTATAGTCTGGCAGATGATAAAAAAAAAAAAGCAAACAATGTAAACTGTTTAAATTTGTAAAAAGGCTCATGGGAAAAGGTCCATGGTGTCAGGAGCCTTCTTCTGGGATTCTCACCACGAAGCAGATAACACAGGCACAGTCAAACTCATTTATTTTATGGTATGAAAATGCTTCCTGGGGAACAAGCAGCATACAAAGAGCTGGAGATGTACCAAGAATGCTGACAAGCACTCCGCAAGGATTCACAGGGACCAAAAATGGGGGGGGGCAAACACAGGAAACATATAGACTGCATCTCTTAAATTTCCCTTTGGGGCATTTTGCTCAAAGTAATTATATTTCACTATATGATGCTTGGAGTGTCTTCGACGTGCTTAAGCAGGGATTGAATTCAACTCTTTAATCTCTGCTGGAGTGTGCTTTTCCACACACTGTGATTGCTCAGATTTATCCGCAATAACTCGTGCTGGGGAGCATCTTATGGCCTCTTGGAGGATCCTTTAACACACCACCCCCCCCATAACACCACAGATAGCAACTGCAGTACCCACTCGCCTCTGATATTTACTCAACTTAGCCTTTCCTATAAGATACCTGAGGCATTTAAGGCTCTGTTTACTCAAGAGTTATATTTTGAGAGATTATATGTAATATCTTATTAATAAAAAAGCTGATAACGATGAATGAGCAGCTGTGTAAGGCAGTTTTGAGTATTTGTATTTTTATGCTGCTTTGAATTTATCTGTTTATACTTGCAGATAAAAATTTTTTATCATTTGGGTCTGCTTTATTTATTTATTTATTTTTTGCATGTCTTTCCTGTGTGCATTTATCATTTCCCTCTTTGTCTTTTTCCCTCCTCAGTGATTGTCAGCGGTGCCTTCACTGGTTCCTTGTTTCCTTATCACTTCCTTCTGTGGATTTAAAGTCCTTTCTTTACCCCTTTCAGTTGTCACTCTTCCCTATTCACTTATCTGTTCTTCTTTTTAACTCTCTGCCAGCCAGTGACTCACATGGAATATCTCCTTGTATCATTACGTTATTCTGACACTTTGCTCTTTAGTCCTGGTTTGGATTATTGGATTATCATTCTCCATAAAATTATATCACGTTATTTTGTGAAGCCTTGTGCATTTTCACCATTGCCATCTTAGCTTCTTCATAGTCTGCAAGCCACATGTGTGTGTCTGTGTGTGATTACTTTTTCCACTGCTGAAATAAACTTGATGCAGCAGAATAAATGTAGTCTCTGGAGCTTGAAAAAAGGCGACTGGACTTCTTTTTTGTTTCTTGAAGACGTTTCACCTCTCATCCGAAAGGCTTCTTCAGTTCTCAACCAAATGGTGGAGAGACCCAGGTATTTAAACCCCTGTGGGCGTAGTCCCCTGGAGGTGGTTATGACCCTCTATTGATCATGTGCTTGAACACATGTGCCCAGGTGTGAAGGGGGCGTGGGTCATATTTAATCAGTGGTTTCAGTTGAAACCAACTTAGGACTCCGCTCCATGTTGGTTTCAACTGAAACCACTGATTAAATATGACCCACGCCCCCTTCACACCTGGGCACATGTGTTCAAGCACATGATCAATAGAGGGTCATAACCACCTCCAGGGGACTACGCCCACAGGGGTTTAAATACCTGGGTCTCTCCACCATTTGGTTGAGAACTGAAGAAGCCTTTCGGATGAGAGGTGAAACGTCTTCAAGAAACAAAAAAGAAGTCCAGTCGCCTTTTTTCAAGCTCCAGAGACTACTATGACCTGGATAACTGAGAATCTACACAGACATACAGAATAAATGTAAGCACCCAAATCTGAGCTAATTTTATATTAGTATTTTATTTCTGTAACCTTTCAGACAAATGTAGTGGAGCTAAACTTTAATATTTACCTCTAAAACATGGTGGAATTAAACCATAAAACTGTACAAAATTAAAATGCTTAAAAATGACGACTTCTTGTCAAAAGTATCCTTACGTTCTCAAAATGTTATGGGGGGAAAAAATCCCCTAGAATCTGCTACCCCCCCCCCCCCCCCTTTTTTTTTTTGCACAAATTAAGAGCTTTCATGTTCAAATTAAAAACTAAATGAAGTGTCCAGTAAGGAGAATTTACAGCTTAGTCAAGAGGCGGACTGGATTTCGAGCCTGGAGGATTTATGCCTGAAGAGGATTTCTTGGCTGTCCACAGTCCTGGCCTCTCCATGTCATCTGAAATTTCACACGGCTCCCCACAAAGCTTCATCTCGGCTGGACTGTCGCTTGCCGAGTCTTCATCCCCTGTCACGGTAAATTGAAGCCGACCCTGCGCCGTGCACTGAAATATGTTGCTGCATGCCTGTGGTGACAATCCTTTGCTACAAAATGCGTTGACAGGTCAGAAATGTTAACATGTTAACTCTGTCTTGTTTTTAACTTTTTCCACTGCAGCAACACATCTTTAAGTGAAGCATCCACTAAAACACTGCAGGTTTTCAAATACTATGAGCCTTCACAAAACTCCCTCTCCATGTTTCTGGGATGTTCTGAAACTCAGTCATGTTGGTATTGATGCATTTTGGCACTCCATTTATTACTTTTGATACAAAATCATGCACTGCAATTTAGAGCTTTGGGGAATGTAAACAGGAATTCAGTGATTCCTAATTTTACTAAATGTTTTAGCCTAGCTGGGATAGGCTCCACCCCTCCGCAGCCCTGAATTGGATAAGCAGAAGATGATGGATGGATGGATGGATGGATGGTGTCATGGTCTCTGGATTTGATCCAGAGCTTTTGGGTTTTGTTATCCTTTGTGTGTTGTGCTGAGTTTGCCTCCCTATTTGGTTGTTGCTCCCTTGCTGTTTTATTCTGGTAATACTTCTGCTCTGTGTTTTACATCTGGGTTAATTTCCCCTTTAATAATTATGTTGGTTGCTCCCAGCCGTGTGTCCACCTGCTTCCCATCCTCTCGTTGTCCTGAAGTGTATTTAGTGTCTCAGTTTCCCTTTGTGCTTTGTTGTGTTCTCCCTCTTGTTGTGTGTATCCAGTGCAGTATCTTACTTTTTCTTTATTTGACTTTTTTGCCTCTGTGTAGTTTGTTCATTTAGTTTGATTATTGTTTTGGTTTTGACTCTGGCAATAAAGCTGTGTAAGAGTCAGTTCCTGTTTCTGAGTCCTTCACTGGGGTCCTAATCCTGCCTGTCACACAGCGGTGTCTTGACAGAAGGATGGATGGATAGATATTAAAACTATGCAGAATTAGCCAATAACAATTCCTGTTTACATTAGATCCATGGTTGTACCAATACAGATAATTTAGAAAATTAGTTTTTTTGCAGATTTTTTTTGTCATTAATGCCAATATTGCCAATGTAATGATTAAAGAAAAGTGAGTTTCAGAACTATTAAACATCTGAATTAAGCTGAATTGGAATGGGAACATCATCAGTAAGGAGTAGACATGATCTCAGTGCATCCATCAGCTGAATATCCTGATTACAAGGTCATCCCAAAGGTTGCTGCTGTATTTCAAACCTCCCCCTTACTTAAGAGACCCTTCATCAGACTCCATACACTCACAGAGTGGGAGCGTGTAGGGGCATATGTGGAACTGGCCCTATATATGTGTGTACATCACTGATTTGATGCTGAGATTGAGTATGTGTGTTGATGCTGCAGCGCCAAGTGCTGCCCATGCTGATAAGGGTTTGTTTGTTTTTTTCACCGCACAATATCTAAAGCTGAATCTAACAATGAAAACCTCTTTGCTGAAGTACCACTAAAGATGACTGGTGTAAGCATGCTGGCACACAGAGTTCAGACTCAAGTATTTTGTAGTTTAAAAGTTCATATTCTCAACTCTGGAGAGATTAGTACATCTAGAAACTCTAAAGAATACGTGTAACAACCAGACTGATAAACACAGACTGACTTTCTTTGAGAAACAGATAAAAGATGGCCATTTCTCTGATTGGCATCTATTAAAGTTTACATAGGTCACACACTAACTCACACTTAATTTTATCCACAGAGGCAGACTTAACATTACGCTCAAACAATCAGCGAGAAATTATATTTAAACTCTGCTGATAAAGGACAGCTGTAAACTGCCAAAAGCAGAGATAAGACTGACCAAGATAATGACGCATGTTATCACAACGGTGCATGCTGGCAGGGGCATCTTGGGAGGTTTTAGCAGGTGCTTAAATGCTAATCAATATGACTTTTTTAATCCACAGCTTTTATTTAAGAGGCATTTTATTTATTGGGTGTTTGAGGTGAAAACAGTGTCCAGCGCAAAGCACTTCAACAAGCATGTTGCCAATAGATGCCACAAAAAGTGGCAGTATTTAAGAAGTATCTTTTTGCTGTTGTCTGTCCTCACACACACACATTTTGCAGATGCCGTGATACAACGTAGTACAAAAAGTACTCAAAGTGTTGAACACTGCAAAAAAAAAAAAAAAATTGAATGAAGTAAAAACATTAAAGGTACAGTCAGTCATTTTTTGAGTTTTATTTAATAGAAAAAAGAATATTGTACTCATTCCAACAAACGGATGCATTCTGATTAAATTAGAATTCATCCATTAAAAATACTTGGGAGTGGGCTCCAGTTTGAGGAGGCCGCCATGTTGCCTCCCATCTTGAATAGAGTGGCCGAGATGGACATCACTGTTCTGCCTAATTGTGGTTTATCTATGTAGCTAGAAACCAGCCATATATGTGGTACGCGGACCATCAGTACCATCAGACTAAAAGTATGAAGGATCATACCAATAATGATGTTAGATCCACTTAAAAGAAAGTTTCACACAGGTGAACAGCAGCCATTACCGACAGAAACGTTCAGGATATCCTCAACAACTCATCTCAGTATCTCTGTCATTGGTCAGAAGTGAGCTTCTTTGACTCAGCAATCCATACTGGACTCCTTTCATAAAACTTTACAGCCTTCTCCAGAGTAAATAGACATGGCTACATATTGACTGCTGAGGTAAACAGTAAACAGTGGACTGACAGTCACACTCACTAGAGATGACCAGTGGCCACTGTAGCTGGGATTATTCACTTGAATTTTGAGCGGTAAGAAAGCAGAATTCAGTTGAATGCAATCTCCAATCTACTGACATCTAGTGGTGATATTTTATACATTGTAACTTTAAAGTAGGGCTGCAACTATCAATTATTTTAGTAATCGAGTATTCTGTTGATTATTCCATTGATTAATTGAGTAATCGGATAAGAAATACTTTTGTCTCATTAACAGTTATTTGCATATTTGAGAAACAATGTAAAACAAACTGCAGTGGATGGAGCAGCTACAAAGATCTGTTTTCTTCATGTTGACACTTGCTGATCAGGTGGTTGATGAAGGATTTCCAGCTGTTTCCCAGTAAAGGTTTAATGGTGGTTACAGAAAAAAAAAACGCTGCTGCTTTGGAAGCTAGAAAAACGTCTCCTATCGCTCCACCTGAGCTCACCGTCTTCAGAACTGCTCCGCCTCTTTGCAGACAGACTGCACGTAAAACCAGCATTGCCAACTTTTTTTTCTAGATTTAGTAACTTTTCAGACCTCCCCTGGCGACTTTCTTTCTAAAAAACGACTTTTGATGTGACGTCTGCGACTTTTGGAGTTTTGGAGATAGACCAGAAACCTGAAATCCTCTGCTGTCGCAGTGTACATTTTGTGTACATACTCCTTCGTACTGCATCCCTTTGTATACTTTGGCATCGCCCGGACCCCAAGAGTACCTGGATGCAGGCAAGAGGGTACCGCCATACCTCAAGTCCATAGTGGAAGTTGGTCTGTACCGGAAGACGTGACTTTTATGGTGGAAGTGGATGCAGCCAGCGGATTTACTGAGCCTCCCACCCTCCACCCTGGACCTCACGTCGACACCAAGATATTGATAAAGGAGGAGGGTTGAATATAAAGCTAGAGTTAAGAATCACACCCCACATAAGTGTTTTCATTAAATTTGCTATTCTAATATTAATCACTACAGGACAAAATTGATTTATGTAATGTGGGCTAGGCAAAGCATTAAAGTCATGAAGTTATTTCATAAAGTTCATTTGTAGTTTTAAACATAATTAGGGTGTTTATTTTCTTTTTTTTGTCTCTCCAAACACGTTATTCCTCTCTCCTACAGCCTCAATTACAACTACATGCAAATGACCAATTATGCAAATTAGCTGATGGCATAATATAGCGACTTTTAGGACAGCCAATAGCTACTTTCCTTACTGAGGAGTTGACACCAGTCTGTGAAACAACTGCTGCTGTTGTGTTGTCAGTGTTTGTGTTGAAAAACTGGGGGCTGCATTAATGTTGTAATGTTCTGTATTCACAAGCATCCTGCTAAATACGTTTCTATTGCAGGGCTATTTTTAGTTGCTAATCAGGGATTGAAGCATAGAAAATATTTTGACGGAGCCCCTCGGTGACAAACGGGTGGAAACTCTTCAAATAAACTGTTCCTCTGCAGATGATCAGTTAGCTGTTTTAAAACTACTCTTTCAAGAATTTTTGAGAGAAAATGATGGTTGAGATTGGCCTATAATTAGCTAAGACAGCTGGGTCGAGTGATGGCTTTTTAAGCAATGGGTCAATTACTGCCACCGTAAAAGCCTGTGGTACATAGCCAACAAATAAAGATAGACTGAACCATGACCCACAAAAAAGATAAAACAGACCCCACAAAAGAGCAATAAATTAATAACAAATAATAATCAGGGTCTGTCAGTGTAGAAGTGGAATAATTTCCACAAACACAGATGCTCGCCTTTGCATCACAATTTGCCTCAAAATTTAGTTTTAAGTCAATAATTGTTCCAAGACCTCACACATTCCATTTTTTGACCCTTAATGGATGTGATCAATACTCACTTTTATTATTGCTGTATTCTCAGGATCTTGAAACGTTTCGCCTAATTTGAATCGTGACATTTTGTGCTTTCAGATAATGTGCAGTCTCAGTGGATTCAGAATGGGCCGATGCCTTGCAGTTCAAGAAGGAACATAATAACACATTTCAGCCTGGCTCAAAATCACTTGACACTTCCTGTACTTGGCTGCGAGCAGACTTTGAACTAGACTCGAGCTCTGACTGATGAAGTCTGCCAGAACAGAAATCCACACGAGTGCTTTTTGAGGAAATGTTTGTGTTAGTGATCTTTTGTTCCTATCACAGCTCCGCTGTCACTTCTTGAACTTTGCACTTCCTATGACAGAAACGAAAATCTGTGCTTCTTTCATCCACCTGAGACCACTGTTAATGAGAGGGTCTCGTTTTTAGTGCCTACAGTACCAAAATAGAAATGGTAAAGCTAAATTGCTGCTGATTTCTTAGTCCTTTTGTTGCCTCTCAGTGTTGAGAAGATGTGACAAACTGAAGGCAGAAAGCTAATGAAGCAGTGATAGTGAGACAGAGACAGAGAGCCGGTATGAATGTTCGAGAAACAGAGAGTGATACGAAAGCCATTGTTCTTCTTCTCCAGACAGATGGGTAATGAAGCAGAGCTGCGTGAGCATATTACTCCTTCTGGACACAACCTCACCCGACAGCGTGAGACTAGACTGACCTCAGGGTTTACCACACTATTAATGATCACACCCACGCCATGGAAGAGTGGACTATTGCTATCCCGCAGTCAATCAGAGGGGTCTTTTTGTTGTCCTTTCATGCTACAAGCACCGTTTTCACAATCAATACTGCAGAGGCTGACTCTGTCTCACTGTGAAGCTAGGCTTTAGGGCAGGTGAAAAGGGCAAGGAAGTGAAGTATGGAAGATAGGACATTCAGCTGTGGGCCTTGCGTGATTGCAGCTCGGGTGGTTTAAAATCATTGTGGCATACTTACCCTTTCCCACAAGCGGAAGCACATTGAGGGCTGAGGCATGCAACAGGTGGCTGGGCTCTCTGCTGCCAGTGAGCGTGTTTCACTACAGGTATAGATTCTTTTTCAAATCAAGCTTCTTTTCATCTGATATTTTGTGATGTGCACATATGCCCAAGGGTTTTTTTTGTTATTGTTGTTTTGATCTACTAATTTACTTAAGATCTGACCTGGTTTCCATAGTTACTTAATCACTGGAGAAAATATGGTCCCTCCCTGCTTACTTTTAAGAGTGGATTCGTCTTTGGCTGGAAAAGTCCATTTGATCCATTCTCCTTCTCAAAAGGTCAGTTAGTGCTTCTTTGTTAAAACTACCAATGTTTTCAAGTTCAGGAATCTTGTTAGTTTTGGATTTCAGGTTATCTTTGGATTAGGTTTCTGTAACTGTTAGCATTTAGTTTTCTAGTTTTCCACACTGGAATGAGAACATTAAAAAAAAAAAAACAAACAAGTTGCTTTAGCTTGATCAGGACCCACATCAGTGTTTGCTATACTGTAATTAAACAAGTGTTTTTCCTTTCTGTTTGTACAGAAGGTTTTGTTCTGCCACATTCAGTTTAATCACAATCAGTTTTATTGCCAAATAAATTTACACATTACAAGGCATTTGCTGCGTGATGAGGACAAGCGTAAAAGCAAGCACTATGAGTTATAAGGCTTGCAAACAAAAAAAAAAAGTACAATGTGAAAACGTGAATTATACGAATAATATAAATGATTTTCTATTTTAATAAAAGATGGAGGGGCAGCATGGTGGTGTGGTGGTTAGCACCACTGGCTCACAGCTAGACTGACATCCAGGCCTGGGTTCGATTCCATCTTGGCCCGGGGCCCCTCGCTGTGTGGAGCTTGCATGCTTGTGGTTTCCTCCCACAGTCCAAAGACATGCAGTTACTGGAGTTAGGTTAATTGGTCACTCTAAAGGTGTGAATGGTTGTCTGTCTCTCTGTGTTAGCCCTGCAGGCTGGCAACCTGTACAGGGTGTACCCTGCCTCTTGCCCCATGTCAGCTGGGATAGGCACCAGCCCCCCCCGTCACCCCAAACAGGAATAGATGGATGGATGGATAAAAGATGGTTGTGTACAATAAAGCATTCGGACTCATTCTTTCGGGTCAAAGTTCAGTGTCTCCAGCTTGACCAGTGTGACTCAATGGTGTGAATTTGAACATCCTAGCTGAGCTCGTTCTTGAGTTACTGCATTTGCAAGATTTTCAGAAAACATGACCTCTGACCTGTAGTTTGAGGTCAAATTAAAAAAAAAGAATCTCATCTGAGATTTTCAGTTGATGCATCCAGGGTGTGAATTCGAACACCCCAGGTGAGGTCGTTCGATTTATGGCCAGCGTCAAAGTTTTTGTTGAACAGATGTCAGCGTTGTCGGCGGTTTTCCTAATAAAAATAATGTACAGCATGTAAAAGTAAAGTTGCTGTATTGCATATTTTTATACTTACTAAATCTATTTACTTTTAGATTTTCGTGTGTTTAAGAATATATTCTGTACACAACAATTTATGTATTCTCCACAGCTATAGACTGAGGTTAGGACCACCAACCTGATCAACACAGAAAATAAAGAAACAGTTCCTTGTTGTACCCTCCAAACAGCAGAAGCAGATGTGTTGTCTTTCTTCTGGTTACATTTGTTCAGAAAAATGTTATTTTGGCTTTTTATTACAGCTTTATCGCTATAGCAATTCAGGTAACATATGGTGTAGATTCAACAGCATAATTCAAAGTACTGCTTTATTGTGCCCCCTCTTCCCAACAGTCCTGTGGTTATATGTAACAACGAGGATTGAAATAAGGAATTTAAATGGGAATACAAAAAAAAGGGGGTGAGGGTGGAGGGGGGCACCTCTTTCACCAGCATCCCCCTAATACTTAACAACCCAGTAAATTCCCTAACTGCCTTCGGTGATCAATAACGACAGCTGCGCCTCTCACTGCTGGGCTCATTTACCTAAAGGGCGATGTCTGTGAGGATGGTGGTGAGTGCAGGTGCTGCCTCTGCCCCACAGGCTAAAATAACTCATGTTTTGACATCTGATATTTCTGTGGGGAGGGTGGGGAGGTAGCGGGAAAGAACTTTGTCTTGATGGCATGATAGAAAATTCAGTCTTTGTAGATTTCATGTATTTAACTGACGTGACAAATAAAGCTGTTGCTGTATCTCCCCACAATATACAGAGATACTTTTTCAAGTGCCACAGTTTACCTCGGCAGCGCTGAATAACCTGCAGCAGCTTTTAAAAGTAGTTTCAGCACAAACAAAGTGCAATGCAGTAGATCTGTTATTAATGGTTGCAACTTCCAGAGAAAATTAAACCGTTTCAGGGAAAGAACACATTACACAACAGGCAATGACATTTCATGGAATTGCAAACGTGCGCTGACTGTGCACAGCTGATTTTGGCCCCGAAAAGGCTTTGTATTCTACAATCCCCTTAAATTGTAAATGTTTCCCAAACACACTTGTTTCAAAGCTGTCACTAGTGGCTTCCCTGTCTTCGCTCCCCGAGGGGTGAAATAATACGCTCTAATCTTGATGTGGGCACCTCAGCCATTTTTGGATTTCTTTATCCCATGGTGTCGTTTTCAGAGCAATCGGAAAATCCCATAATCCCCCACATCCCCAAATCCTAAAGCCCCGACACCACATGTGAAGAGGAGTTTAGGCCCCAGCAGATCAGTTACAGGTTTGAAGCAGGATCTGAGACTGTGGGAAAAAAAAAATAATACCCTCACACTTTACCAAGGTGGGAAAAGATGCTCACACTTTAGAGAAAAAATGTCTAACCGAGCCTCAATGAAATTTAATACTCCTGTTTGTCATTGCTTTAATTTGAATTGAATGTTTTTCACAGCAAAAGTGGGAACAGTAAAATTACGGCACCCAGCTGTGTTTGCAGTAAAGGTAAAAGGGGACAGAACCTTTCAGAGACACAGATATTTTGTTCCCCCCCTGAAGTGAACTCGGCAGCCTCAAGCGAAAAAAAAGCTGAATATTGGGTACCATGTCAAAAGCATCGGGGCGATGCTGCGTCTCTGCTACATCCACTTAAAACCATTTGCCCCGGTTTGTCAGCTCAATCACTCTGCCTGGTTGACAGTTTGAAACCTGTGAGGCTGAGATATACTGTCAACCAGAGATGTGTCCAAATACTTTAGAGCTGTCTGCAGGAGCAGGTGGTGTGTTTTTTCTGGTCTCAGTTTTGTCAAAATATGCCACAGAGATGTTGTGTCCAGGAATCTGTCAAAGTGAAACGCAGACAGCTCAAGGATGCAGGCTGCCTGGGACAGATTTTGCCTCTGGAATGCAAAACACCAAATATATTCCACTGTAGTTATCCATATCATTTAAAGTTTAAGTACGACTCGGCTTGGGCATGCATAATTTCTCTACACCTCCAGCAAATATAAAGGTTTAAAATCTTTGTTGATTCCATATTCACTGAGTAGGGTTTTCTGTCTGTCTTGCAAAATTATCACATTGTTATTGTGTCTGTACAGCCATCCATAATCTAGTTATAATTAAATTAACCCCTTAAGACAGCAGTGCAGTTTCAGCCTGGGTGTCGCTGGGAGCTGCTGGCACCTCGCAGATACACACAAGGTTTTGGCCGTAGTTAGATGGTCTATCATTTAACTCATCAAAAACACATATGAATGCTTGTAAAGGACCCACATTTAAATGCACTGGGCAGACATATTTTTTCACTCTCAACTACATATTTTTGCCTAAACTTAATAGCAACTGATGGCAAAGTAAAGAGTGAGGAAAAAGAAACAAATCAGCAAGTGAAAAAGTGAAACAACATGCAAAACACAAATGGGATCCACCGCTTGACAATCGCTTTTTAAAATGAGTACCGTTTTCTATCTGTGTCCAATGCTTCTGCTAACGATGTGTCACGTTGTGAAGAGGACACCTTCTGCATATCTCTGCCACACCGGTGACAGACGGCAGTTCTGTCACACGCTGGGAGGTTTAACTTTAGAACTGCACAAAGTAGCACTAACTTACTTTCTTCTTAAATCATTCGCGGCATGCCGTGCCATCTAAATAAACTTTGAGCTCTGTGTTTACGTTCAGTCTGAGATCAGTCTGAGATCTCTGTAAGGTGTCTGTCAGGTGACTCAAAGAGTGAGCAGAGAAGCCCTGCACGAAGGCTGATTAAAATCATGTGCACTGATCCAGACTGCAAAAAACAATAAAGACAGAACGTTGCCAGGTTTAAGGAGTAATTTAACTGTAACAGACCAATTTTTTTTTTTTTGATTGAACTTGCTCCTCTTTCTTTTCATGACAGAGTGTGTCAAGCAGACTTCTGACACTAAAGCTTAATTTATACTTCTGTGGTGTAGATTTAATGCAGAAGCGTAAATCCAGCCTTGCGTGGATCACAGGACTAACCCAGCAGAAAGCTCTGGAGAAGAAAGCCATCACCTAGAGTATCAAACAGTTTGGAAGCACTGTTACACCCCTAATATTGTAATTATGTAGTGTTTGATGGATGTTTGTCCTTAGAGAAACATTTTGGGAAAAGTGTAACTGACAGATTTGTGGCTGATCGCAGTAGAAGGAGAGAAAACTAAGCACCACCACATCATGATAACTTCTATAAATAGATATTTTAATATTTCTTGCTTCAAAGAGAGTTCCATTACCTGTCTGTCATCGTCCTTGGATGTTTGTTGGTTTTCCATTTTGAATTCTCTGCAAATATATTTGAATGTGTTGAGGTTTTATTGTTACTCCAAGTGTCTGAAATTTTGATTTCTGTTTGTTCGATTTCTGGGTTCCTGTTTTGATTTCTTTAGTCGATTGCGAGCTTTATTTCCTGTGACATCTTTGAGCCTTTGATTGCTCTTTTGGTTTTTCTAGTAATGAATTTCATTTTATTTTGGTTCTATTGGCAGCATATATTATAGAACAGTGTTTCCCTGTCTGTTCCTCCCTCTGTCTCATCTGTTTGTGTTTCTCCTCCAGTGTTCCCGTCTCTATATCTTCGCTAATCTTTTTTTGTCAGTGCCTGTTATGTTTCCTTTGGGTGTTTCCTTGTTAAATATTAGTATTCATGTCTGATTCAGTCTCCTCTGGCTATTTCCTGTTTGACTTTGAAGGTTTGTTTTCTTTTGTGACCTGTGTTAGTTTTGCTTCCTATCTGTCTTCCTCTGAGTGTCCTGATTGCCTTCACCTGTGTGAATGACCTGTTGGTCAATGGTCTTTGTGTCCTGCATTTGAGTCTCCATCTACACACTTCACTTCATTGTTGTCTTTCTCTAAACTCATCTGTTTGTGCCTAAAGCCTTACTGAAGCCTTATCGCTGCATCATCAGATGATCAGACTGATTCATTTCTTTCAACTGTGAAAAATTAGAAATTATGTTGCCCTGCCAGGATTGGTGATTTGAAACAATTTCAAGCTTATTTTGTTTAAACCTGAGTACAAAATGTTACTGTTCACAAATTCAGCTCTGATTTTTCTGTGTCTCATCTTCACATTCACTCGATTGCTAGAAGAGTGAAAGTGAAGTGGCTTTGCATTCAGTCATAAACCACCTAAAAATAGGCCCCGCCTACTGCCCTCGTTCCTGCTCACCCTACACAAAACTGACACAGTGGGCAAGTTCAACAAAGTCACTTAAATTTCAGGGGGGAAAAAGTGGCACACAGCACTAATAATACTCACTCCAATTATCCACCACTGCATTAGACTCAATAATGGTAATTCTGAAGTAACATGAAAGATTCTTTATTTTCTAGGCACCACAACTTCACATGCTAACCTGCCATTTGTGCCAAAAAAAGCTATATTGCCATCAATCCTGTCTGGTTACATTTTAAATTGAATTACAAAGCTGGATGGTAGTTTCATTTTAATGGAGTCTTTTCTTTTTTTAAATTTTTGTCTCAAAAGTTAATTTTTTTCATCATAACTTTCACCATCAATCAATTTTTACCTAACCGGAGTCACACTTGATGATCTAGTTTGTCATCTTTTTTAAATCAACTCATTATAAAGGAATTTCTTTCATCTGAAAGGTCAGTTCTCTACACTTGAGTTTCCGCTGCCTCAGTTTGTAATGACTTGAGTTTGCTAATGGACTTCAGAGGGTTCATACAATATGCCAGCGCTCACACTCAATAATCCACCCAGGAGAGCCACTCAGAAAGCAGTTATCTCCTCCACAAGTGTGAAGTTAATCAAAGTGAAGTCTCTCGTCTCCTCCACATCTTCAGTTCCTCCGAACAGTTTAAAAAAAAAAAATGTTATCATCTATCCAGGAAACTCAAAATATTTCTCATTACAGAATTCAACACATTTTGGCCTGTGCACATACTCCGCAGGGTCAAATATCATTTGCTTTTTTCCGCAGCCAATCACAAGCCACGGGGGAAGCTTCCCGCGAGGCCCTCTGTGTCGAGTTCAGTCCAGTATTAACATCTGGTCCTCTCACACAATTAACCTGCTTGTTGACCAGGAGCCCCTATCTCTGTCACATGGCTTTCAGTGTGCCAGGCTGCCTTTACTCATGGGGAGGGCGCTTGCACGGAGCAAATACCGAACTAGAGTGCAGAGCTTCACAGGCTTCGCATCTCTTCTGTTTAAGAGAAAATAAAACAATCAAATTAAAAACAGAAAAACAGTAAGTGGGAGATGAAAAATAATAAGGTGCGCACTGCCAAATCAAGTCATTACTCATCAACAGAGACTGCACTATGACTTTCCTGAGGCAAACCAGAAATGAACATTGATTTACTTCATTAAATTAACTTGTCTGTTTTTAAAGTTTGCCTTATTTTGTGAATGAATATTTAAGATTCTTGCACTGTGAGAGAAATGGCTGAACAGATTTTTGTTGGTGTGAATAAGAGAACTGCAAAGCACCACACGGATCCTCGCAGCTATGCGAAGTAACTGAATACAGTGTGCCTCATATTGATGCTTGAACAACAGCAAACAGGAGTTCTTAACTCAGGTCATTAAATGAAATCTTATTTTGTAATTAGTTTGCTTGTCCTTTCCTTCATTTTTAACATCATCATTCAGTTTTCTTTTGCTAATGATAAACGTGATGCACATCATCATCGGTCTTGTTTTCACAGATTGCTGTTTATTTTATTTGTCTCAATAGATTCTCAGTGTTTTTTCGGGGGGGTTTTTTGCCAGTTTTTGCTGAAACAATACGGTAGAAACTTTTTTTTTAAAAACAAGACATGTTTTGAAAGTAGTAGGAACCAGATATATGGGAACCAAAAATTCAGAGAAACAAAC
Organism: Archocentrus centrarchus; assembly: GCF_007364275.1. Classification (NCBI taxonomy): domain Eukaryota; kingdom Metazoa; phylum Chordata; class Actinopteri; order Cichliformes; family Cichlidae; genus Archocentrus; species Archocentrus centrarchus. The sequence goes on along the minus strand of NC_044352.1, from coordinate 7,732,100 downwards.
TGTTATATTTTCAGCTCCTTTCTGGTTTGGGATTTGTTGCTATTTTTCATAGTTAAACTACCCAGCCAGCATATCCGAGTCAGTGATGTAATCTCATGGGTCAAAATTGGCTGCAGTAAACACTGAACTGAGGGTAAACAGATGCTGACAGCGTTTCCACCTACTGTAGACAAGAAATCCAATAAAAAAATCTGAAATATCAGATTATTGCAATAAATAAATTAAATTTGTCTTTTTTTTAATATACAAAGACATTTGACAACTAATTTAATTAACAAAATGATTGTGACCAGACTGCCACACACTTTTTCAGTGTTGAAAACACAATAATGCAATACTTAGCAGTCACTAATTGGTTTGGGCAATTTGTGGAGGTACAGTGTGTGTGTGTGTGTGTGTGTGTGTGTGTGTGTGTGTGTGTGTGCGCGTGTGCGCAACTCCTCTTAAAAACATTATTTTGGGATTATTTTGTTGTTTTTTTAAAACCAGACTGCAAGACTAAGGTTCAAAATTAATTTGAAAAGGGACATTAAACACTAAAAAAACAGGTGGGAAAAACGTGCTGTGGAATAATCGGGATGCACAACAAGTAATGTGTGAGGTTATCAGTGAAGCGCTAGCAACTCGTGGCTAGCTTACCTGACATTGTCTCTGCAATGGCTCATTGACTCTAAAATGTATCAGAATGTAATGGACCCCTATATATGTCCAATATTTTCAGAAAGATTATGTTTCAGTGAACTTTTCTGCAAAGCTGTAATGTAGGTGTAATTACATTTTTGCTGTACAGTAATTAAGCTACCTTTCATTACTGTCTGCACAGGAAAACTGCAGTAAGGTTAGATAATGACTATGACTAATAACTAAAACACTGATTGCAAACTCCTCTCTGTGGATCAAAGTTGGATGTGTTAGCCATCCTACACACCCATTAACTTCATTTAAACCCACCTACATCATTCTGAGGTTGTAAATCATCTTGACGGGTGAGATGTCACCTGTGTGGAGGTATGTTGCCCAGCTAGTTGTGGTACTTGTAAAAGTAAAACTATGTGTAAATGTCTCAATGAACTGAGTAAAATGGTCTCTCTAGTTCCTCCCCTTCACTATGGTGGCTGGTTTTTCATTGTGTCTGCTATAAAACACATTTAATGAGCCACCATGGCTTGACAACAATGACTGAAGAAATCTTGTTCAGGAAATTAGCTTTTTTTTTTTCCATGTGAAAAAGAAAAATGTCCGGCCAGAGGTGAGTATGTAAATTATGTGTTCATATAAACAAACCTGCTAGCATCAGGCTCTTGAGACACTGTTACAACACCGCAATGGCTACATGGGTACATTATTTTCCATATTGACACTGAACATTGGCACTGATATAAATCATCCTGAACCTTCCAATATAAAAGCAATTCCACAGGATAAACCTGACTTGTTCAGCTTTATTCCTTCCTGTGGGCAGTTCTCGGTATAATGACATGCAGGGATTTGTTCCCCATCATTTAGGTGTGGTGAACCCTGACTGTGACACCTCATGATTGCCCTTGTCAGTCAGAAACATGCCACCTGACCTGTGATACATGTGCAACCTGCCTGATCCATCATCCACCACAGCCTTGTCTCAGGGACTTGCCTTGTCACTCTGCAGCTAATGAATTTTTTACCAACCAGAGGGCTATAAATATTATTTCCAATATGAAGTTATGATTTCTTTTATATGAGATGTGGAGGAAAGCAATGTCATAAACCAGCTGTAGTTCTAAGCTCTACAAATACAAGAACTCCCGACACCAGTGGGGCAGGTGGATTGCACGATGCTATCAAATAAAGGGTGGCAATTTATGATATTACAAGGGTGGAGGAGCTTTATCGATCTGGCCGATGCTTCCCATGTGCCACTCTATGGAAGTTTAAATTTCCAGAGTTATAGCAATAACAGGTTGCATTCTGGCCCGGAAAAACTGGCTAAAGCTCATTTTCAGTCTCAGTAATTTTCATCACCAGGGATTTTAAATGGATGTGCTACCTCCATTACAGACACAAGTTATAAGTGTTTGGTATTTCACGGTGAAAGCTTTTGCTCCACTCGAACTGCTTCATTGCCCTGAAATATTACGTTGTTAATCATGATGAATAAATGAGACTTGCAGCTTTCCTGTCATGTGAGGAGAGGGTGTGACTGATGTGAAGCAGTGGGAAGACTCTATGGCTTCTTAATGTTTCTGATTAGGTTTAGAGAAAATATGTGGGAGAAACATAATGGAAATACTAATGTTTTGGCACGTTCTCAAGAGCCTATTAAAACGTGTTTACCGGAGGCGGAGTGCAGCGGATGTTTTAATAGGGTTTGTTTAAAAGGCCGCAGAAATGTGAAGAAGTATATGTGTAGATGAGATGGTATTAAGTGCTGTTTGTTGTTATGGTTATTGCTGCTAGTAGATTTTAATAAGGAATTGATGGAATTTTGGAAAAAGGTTATCATTTTGCACTTACCTAAGCTAGCTCAGTCCATTTGTTTCTAGTCTTTAAGCTGCAAAAAGCTACATGGCTGCAGCTTCATATTTACTGAACTTGGATACTTTACTTACTTTATAGAGTGTTTTGGTTAACATTGAGTTACAGCCACTGTTATCTTGGTTTAGCTGGCTTTGTACTAAGGTGACAGAATCCCCCAACCAGCATCTGCAGTGTTGTTCAGACCAAAATCGAAGCAAAGTTTAGCCTCGGATTTCTTGTTCAAATACATCTGCTGCTGTTTTTTCGGACCACCATATAATTAAGCAGCTAACTAACACATTTTCAGTACATATAAAGAAGCCCTAAGATTTTGTATGCTCTTTTCCAGTTCCATTTCTATATAAAAATGAAGTTGAAACTTTGGCTGCCCACAAATGACAGCAATAACACATTTTTGTCCAAAGTGAAAATAATTTCACCTTGTGCTCATGCATACAGAGGAGGACGTAATTATTTGATCCCATGCTGAATTTGTAAGTTTGCTGGCTGGCCGCTCCATGACCTTAATGTGCTTCTTTAGCCACTCCTTTATCGCCTTTGCAATATATTTTGGGTCATTATCATGCTGAAAGACCCATCTTCACTGTTCCGGCTGAGGGAAGGAGGCTCTTGTCCCAGATTTTACAGTACGTGGCCTCATCCATTGGCCCCTCGACGCAGTGAAGTCATCTTATGCCCTTAGCACATAAACAGCCCCAAAACATAATGTTTCCACCTCGGTGCTTGACTGTGGGGATGGTGTTCTTTGGGTCATACACAGCATTTCTCTTCCCCCAAACATGGCAGATCGAGCTGATGCCAAAGAGCTCAAGTGATTCAGATAAGGCTTGGGAGAAAGTATGCTTTCATTCATTTAGATATTCACTGGTAAACTTAAGATGGGCCTGCACATGTGCCTTCTTGAGTGCTGCAAGATTTCAATCCATTATGGTGTAATGTGGTACCAATGGTGTTCTTGGTGACTGTGGTCCCAACTGCCTTCAGATCATTAACAAGCTCCTCTTGCGCATCCTCAAACAGTGAGGCAAGATCTTGCATGGAGCTCCTGACTAAGGACAATTGATGGTCATTTTACATTTCTTCCATTTCCAAATGATCACACCAACAGTTCTCTCGGTCATCTGTCATATGTGTGGCCAGTAAAGCGTGGACCCAAATGCAGGACCTGGGAGACAGGACTTCAACTTAAAAAAACCTGCTTCATTGCTGAAGCCTTTTCAAAAAAAAAAAATACAAAAATAAGGTAGGACCGGAGCCAGAAATGCACAAACTTGGAGACAAAAGGAAAAACAAGGGAGCACATAGCATGAGTGCAGCACTGAGGGCTTAAATACACACAGAAGGTAATCAGGGAGAGAAGACGCAGCTGGAGAAAATAAGACACAGGTGAACAGAATCTAACTAATGAGACAAGGGGAAGCAACACTGAACACAACGCACACAAGACCAGCAAAGAGAAAGAATCCTTGAATCCAAAATAAAACAGGAAGAGTAAACACCAAACAGAAATGAGGACTTAACAACAGGACATATGGGAGGTAGAATAACTGGAACTCAAGGACCAAAATAGCCTAAAAAGAAACTAAACTCCAGCATATAATCCAAAATATTATTATAAGAACATAGTTAAGAGTTGTTCTTATGATGTCCTAAGGACCAAGAATAAACTCAAAATACTGGGTCAAAGGCCCAGGAAAAAAAGACAGTCACCTCCTCACCAGGCTTCCTGCTGATGGTTCTGTAGCCCATTCCAGCCTTGTGCAGGTCTACAGTCTTGCCCCTGATGTTCTTTGACAGCACTTTAGGTTTGCCCATGGTGGTACAGAGGTTGGAATGGGGGACAGGTGTGCTTTCTAAACATAATGAGTTGAGCTCAGCAGTATCTCTAATTGATTCATTGATTGTAATCTGTGTGCCACATGGGCACCCAGCCAATCTGTGGGAGCCCGAATTCTGGCAGGTTTGAAAGGGATCAGTTTCACTCAGTGACATGCAAATAATTATATAGCTTTTGTGTAACATGTTTTTTTCTGGATTTTTGGTTGACATTCAGTCTCTCTCCATTAAAATGAAACTACCATAAAAATTAGATACTGTTCCTTTCTTTGTAAGTGAGCAGGTGATCAAAAAATATTTCCCCCTATATGATCAACTTTATTTAAATTGTCCGGTGCAAGTTTATCTCTTGGCTGACACTTTGTATGTACTAGTGCCATGCTAAAACTTCACTGTGCATTTGGCCTGAACACATCACAGGTTCAAGTTTTGTACAAATCAAATAAAGAACATTAATTCTAAATGTTATGCAGTTTTCTAATTATTTGCTGGTTGATGCATCCTTCATTTTTTTCATTTTTGGGGGGAAATAATTTTATCGGCTTTCAAGAGTGTTAAGCTCTATGCCACTGACACTGTTCGTTAACAGTTTGTTAATGAAGTCTGGGATTTAAAGGGAAAATCTGGATCGTGGACAGTAATGGTAACAGTGACTGTAACAGTGACTATTATACATGGCATGGTTTGGGTACACTTGTCCCCTCAGAGGGAACAATGCAAAGTCATTCTGACTCATCACCTTCATCCTATGATGAAACTTTGCTGTTCTGATGGTGGGGTCTCATTGAGGATGAAAATGCTCCAATCAATAGACATGATGGTTCAACATTAAAACAATATAAATCATATGCTATGATCTTTGCAGTCATCAGATGGCAACCTAACTGAACACCTGTGGGAGAGAATGGCAGAGAATCAATGCCAAGGTTCACTGAAGCTGTACTGCTGGCAGAGGGTGGTTCACCTTAGTAAGACACTTTCAGTTTCTGAACATGGATCAGACCTAGGCAAATACATAAATGAGGAGCTCCATCAAAAAAAAAAAAAAAAAATCCACATCTGGGAAACTGAGTCTTTATATTGAATTTCATTTGTGACCTGTCTGCAATATCTCATTAAATTAATCTTGCATGAAAATCAAAATGTAGCTAGAAGCCAACTTTCAATGGGATCACACCTGCAGTGTGTGTTTACTATGCAATTACATGGGTCTTCTCTCTTTACCTTCATTTTTTTTTTAATCTCAACTGTGACACTAATGTTTCAACAAAATAAATCCACAGGTAGTAAAAATATTTAAAGCCAACTTTAACTCCAGTAGGTGTCAGCACAAACACATTTTCACATTTAATTTCTCACATGCACCCCAAGTGCACTTGTTAAGGACGTATAAATTCACACCTTCATTTAGTAAAAATTGATGCCACATCACATTTCTTAGGGGGGCAGGACCTTAGGTTGACCTGACCTTAGCCTTGGTGTCCTAAATGATGGAGGCAAACAGCGAGTCAGCATGAGGAAATGATGCGTCCATCACTCTGACGCTGTTGAATCGACCGTGGCCTGACATTTGGAAGCCACGTGCTCAAAGGCAGCTAGCCTCATGATGCATTACAGCTCAGCTGATAATGAGAAAAATGGTGAGTAAATACATTTCATCATAAGGAGAGCATTATTGGGCTAAAAGGGACTCAAGCGCTGCTCAGCAAAGCAGCTACATAAAACCACTCATTTCTCATCTCTATATGTGCATTGATTAATCATATCTTTATTAATAACTGACTGCAATGCAGACACAGCTCAGGAGCTGTTTGTGCTGTATGCAAAGACTATTACTGTTTAAGTTTTTTAATGTTGAGCTCCACTTTTCTCTCCTGTAACACATTCTGGGATGCTACCGCCAACGCAGAAACATATTGATGTTTTGGGTTGACTGTTTGGAGAAACCTAAATTTATATTCTTTACACCGAACAAAAACAGAGCCAAACAGTGCCTTCAGGGCGTTTTGATCTCATCTTTGCTGGTGGTGTTTGGGGAAGAGGTCAGCGTTCCAACAGCAGCATCAGGTTGTGATCAAAGGTTTGGTATACAGCTGAGTTCCAGTAAGAACTCGGCTGTGTCTGAGCCCTAATGAAATAAAGGCTTTTACCCTCACTGCCAGCCATGACTTCCTTGGACTTCATGATATTTATATTTATTTGATCACTGGAAAGCGTAATTCTGGCTAAATTTAATCAATATAATGTCGAGAGGTTTATGAAAATGCTATCGTATGAGGTTTCATAGCATTTTGAATTAGACCAAATGTGCTTCTCATATCTTTAGCTTCTTTCTAGAAAGCTGGAAAAACTAATTAGTTAAACTTTCAGTTAATCTGTGGTAGGTTTTCTAATAAACTTACCATTCTATGCTCTACAGAGTAATTTTACAGTGGGGAGGTTTTGCTGCTTTTGGGTCAAGAGCCCTCCTGTGGATTGCACGATGAAAGATGAAGCTTCATGTGATGATTCATGGGAAAGGTTGCAAAGAGGGACAAAATTCTGCTATACCAATTTTAGTCACCGTTTTTCGTTGAACATAGCTTTTTGTGGGTGCTCGAAACATTTTGTTCAAATGCAGCGAAATGTCAAGTTAGGAGCTTAGATTTTAACCGATAAATTTAGTAAATATTGCCTGAAGAAGGCAATCACCTTAATGTTTAGGTGGCACAAAATTGTCAGTGAAATCTAATTTAACAAGAAAAAAAATGATCAAATAAAAAAGATAATTAACACATTTATACTTTAACTAAGGGAGAGTCTGCAGGGCTGAAAGGTTGAAGGGCTGTCACCTCGTATTAGTCTCTGCTCCGTGATGTTCATTAACCCTGTCCTGACTCTTTTTCCTCTTTTCGCTGTGAGGGAAGATGGTGTGTGCTCCTCACTGGAGAGGCTGTGCAGATTAAATACATTTTACTTGCCAGCATGATGCACAGAACTTTATTTACACCAAATCAAAAAGGTCACAAACAAGATGATAGCAGATGGCAAGCCCACTGGGCTTATTTTGAATGAACTGTATCAGAACAAAAAAATATGCAATCCTGTCTTTACTGTGTTTTGTTCAACACAAACTAACAGTACTGGATTGTGTCTCTACCTGGGCTCAGCAGTAAAATTACTGTATATGAGAGTGAAAACTACAGGCTGTGAATGCGAATATGCACACATCTTCACCACATCTTCTCTAAAGCGCATCAATTTCAGGAGTCACAGTCGCCACTTAAATTCAATATTTTTTAATCAAGACCTTGTGACAAGGTATCAGATTTCAGTTGGATTTGTTTTACGGCACTTTCCCAGAAAGGGATGTTGGCACAGGTCGCAACAGCTGTGAGTGGTCTGCTTGGCAGTAACATATCATGAAGCAGCAGCCTCTATCGACAAGCACGGGAACGATGCCTCATTAAGCAAAATGTTGCAACTGTATCTGTAATCTTCCAGTGTTTTCAATCATTCGATCAATCATTTCTGAAGTACTGCCTCATTCCTACATTTCAACTACGTGTTAAGTATTTATTAGCTCCAACTCCAAGAAATTATCAGCTCTCTTGCCGTGCAGAAATACCAGTGCACAAGTATGAAGCCAAGCAACAGTGTTACCCAGTACAGGGCAGGCTCTATAGGGATTCAACAAGGACTATAAATCAAGGTTTAGTTGGTGTTACTGTTGTGTTAAAGCAACAGATAGGGTTTCACATCAGGACTCGGGCTAAAAAAAACCTTGATGGATTTGTTATTTCTTATCTTGTGGGTGCTACTCCACAAATATTGCGAGTATTTCAGCTAAGGCAGTCTGACATTTTCAGTCAGTCCTGTGAGCTGGAGGCAAAGAGTCTCCCAGGAGAAGTTGTAAGGTAAGAAATTTGGTAAGAGATTCTGTGGCTGCAGATAATACACCCAAATGGCCCCTGCGATGTGAACCCGTCCCTCTATGCCGAACAGCTGCTTTCATTTCAAAAGAGGCTTTTCTCAGAAGTACAACATTAGGCCACCTCATGAGTGCCGGATTCTTCTTCTCTCTCCAGGGTGGTTTATTTAACATTACCTTCTTGTGCTTCCACTAAGCAAGTACAATCATTTTCAGCATAGCGTGTCCTCTTGTTTACAAGAGGAATATTGTTTCCTCTCATGGACGTTAGGGGTATTGATTCCCACTGCATGGCTGTCAAAATGCTGCCCAGTTTTATATTGCATTGAAACAAATTGTGCCTGGAGGGGGACATCACAGAGCTCAGCATTATCTCACCCATCCTGCAGGCGCATACTCCCAGCTGTGTGCTTTAGCGGGTTTATCACACCACCCTGCACTATTGTTCGCACACTAAGCTCCCGCAAAGGGACATTTTACAGTGCAGCCTTGGTGAGTGACATTTTAACAAGAAGTCATAAAACATGTCACAGGAGGGAGGAAAGACGACAAAATGCCAGAATCCCTGAATCTGCTCACAAAGAAACACAAACGACCCCTGCGGCTATCCTCATCACACACTATCATGTCACCGCTGCTCAGAGCGCACACACACACACACACACACACACAGACAATCTTTGTAACCATGTATTACCTGCACATCCATAAACACACACACACACACACATGCATAGCCTGCTAGGAAGGCCACCAGGGTCCAGTCATGGCAGGAACCAGCAGAACACTGATAAGTCTGGCTGAATTTGTTTGATTTAGCCTCCCAAAGCTGCTGCTGCTGCTGCTGGAGGGAGAGAAAAATATAAAACTGCACCGTAGGAACAGGTGAAAGGAGGCAGGAGATCCAAGCCGACCGCAGAGATAAACATAAAGAGGATTAAAGCGCAGCTCAATATAACAAGTTGTACATTTCTGTAGCAGATATTTCCTTACATACTTTCCAATAAAGTCAAGGCAGGAATGTAAGCTTATCACATATGAAGTACTTTAAATCCCAAGTGACAACATGGCAGACACTGATCAGAATAACACAATTTTCTCTTACTCAGGCTGACATGAGGCGCAGGCTATCCTGCTGTATCTCTCCTCTATTAGCCCCACAGCTCTGGCGCTTCATCAAAGTGTCATGATGCACGTTGATCAAACCCAGCAAGAGCGAGGAGGAGAGAACAAAAGTGACATAAGCGTGTGAACACAGAAGCAGACCGAGACGCAAATAGAAGACATGCACTCTCACACACACACACACACGCACACACACACACACACACACACACACACACACACACACACACACACACACACACACACACACACACACACACACACACACACACACACACACAGAAAGCAGTGACCCAACTTAATATTTTACGCTATGCAGTTGAGTAACTCTCCTCACCTCTACTATACAGGTGAGGCGATGAACACAAAGCATTAGTTCAGCTGTTCAATTATTAATAAAAGCCATGGAAAGGACAAATCGATATCACAATAATTTCACCCTAGTTCAGCCAGCAAGATAATGGGCAGGGGTGCGTAAGATAGAGGCGGAAAGTGCAGCTGCAGACATCCACTCTAATCAAATATTAACATGGTGCTTCATAAATGATAGAGAAGAGTATGATATAGTTAGAAAGGCTGCCAAATGAAGAGAAGTAGTTTCATATCAGCATGCATTATTCAAAAGTAAATACAGTGCAGTTTACCGACAAACAGTATTAAAGACTGATTAACAAATGAAAAGCCACTGCTGCTCTGCATCTGTGCCTGCAACTGAGTGTGAAGCACTGCGAGTGCTACACTCTCGCATCCCCACACAAGCTGGCAAGCTGCAACCTGTTTCACAGAACCTCAGCAGCACTGAATCCAAGCATTCATCAGAAACAAACAAAGAAGGGAAAAAAAGGCGCTCAACGCATCAGATTTGAACCACTGATTCAATCTGCTGTGACAGCTTTGTACTCACCAGTGACAGTGTCTCTCACTTTTCCCTTTCCTTGGTCCTTTACTATCTTCCCCTCTTTCTCTCTCACTTTTCTCTTTCTCTTTTGCCTCCTTTTTTTCCCCTCCCTCTCACTCTCTCCCGATCCACTCCCTTGCTTGCTCCTGAACAGAATGAGCCTCCACTGCACTCAGGAACCCTGTTTCTATGGCAGTGTGAGCAAGCAAGCAAGTCAGCAGGATACTGTAGTGCAAATGTCTAGGGGCAGGTCCTTCACTCAGCCCAGCGAACAGTCAAACAAGCTCAATAGCCTCTCACTTCAATCCTGTTGTGCTAAAACACCCTTAAGCCACTTGAATTTCTCTGGTGGAAAACATTGTGGAGACAAACGTGCAGTGAAGGGGAAAAACAAACCAGAAACATAATAACGAAGCAGTTATTTGCTCTCTAAAAACACAGGCAATGCAGCAAAAAAAGTACACATGCATAACTTTAGGTGCATGAATATTGATGAGGGTATCCTCATAAATATCAAAGCTTTTCTTTGAATAGATGTCCAGATAACAAATTCAGAGAGTTGTTTTATTCCTACATAGAATGAAATTAGGCAAATGTGCTATGAAGGATCAAAAGGGACTTTTTTTTTTTATGAGCAACACATGCAAGCCCCATCCTTTGTTCTGTGTCAAGAGATCCTGCGGTAAGCTGCTGTGATGAACACATGTACATCCACACACTGCTTCAAGAGGCACACGCCATTGATTTAATAAGCATGGTTGAAATTACACCCCAGTCTGCAGTTGTGATCATGGTCATGCGACATATTGCAGCACAATCAGTACAATCTTCAACAGAGAGAGAGAGAGAGAAGAAGAGGAGGAGGAGGAGGGATGGGGTAAAAAGTGCAGCCCCCAATCTTCCCTTCCCTCTATCTAGATTAGCATTAGTTCCTCGAAAGCCTGTGGTCCGCAGGGGATGACACCACCACCAGAGGCTCCCACTGCAGGAGCACCTTTAAACCGACTGGCTGCACAACAAAATAAATAGAAATTAATTGCACTGAGGCACTGCGCACATGTGCGATGCAGTTGGCAAGCATTCAAGATAATATGTTCTGGATAACATGAACAGCGCAGCGCTATCAAGGGAAAGGGTTTCTTTGCTAACTGTTACAGCGGCTAATCCATAATGCATTACTCAGAAATGTTGCTGCAGAGTGCTTTAAAACTCCTGAATGGTAGTGCAGCATGTTGGCTCATCTTTGATTCATATTTAATCTTCAGATTTAAAGATGTTACTCCCATGAAGACTGGCAGCCTAAAGTTTCATGTTTAAATTAAACCTGTTAGGGGCATGTTAACTTCAGGTTCACCTATTTATGACACCACAAAAAAGCCATTTTCACATACACGCTGCATCTCTGAACTTTTCTAAGCATCACCCAGCGGGCTGTATGTGAGAATGCAAATGTCAGATGCAGTTGGACTGGGTATTAAACAGTCTTTAATCTGCCAGCTCCCTAGTACAAAGTTTCTGTCTCTGACTGAGCCCATGTGAGAATAGGGCAGTTGACTGTCTGGTGAATTCAGAGTAAGTCAGTGGATGTTATGCGTCACGTGGGAAAGGGCAGCTGTGGACAATATCCCAACTTGATTCTCTTGACACTGTCCAGAGTTCGTGCATGAAAGCGGCTTACGAAGGGATTATACTTCCTTGCTGATGCACACACAGACAGCTGCGGACACCTCAGGGAAATAGTTCTTATACTATTTCTAGCCTGCTTGGAAGATGTCTGTGTAGTCTGTACCTGTGTAGTGTGGTGTCTGACACTACACAAACTGGAGGGTAAGCAGATGTCTGCGCAGAGATAACTAAACAGACTTGGATCTAAGCAGGTGCACGTATATGAATGTAGAAAGTGCAGCACTGGTGTAACTGTGACCCTAATCTCAAAGCTCCACAACTGCAAAGCAAATACTACTACTTGCTTAAACTTCACCAAACTGTTGATGAAAGTATAAAGTGCATGGCAAACATGTAAAAATGGTTGTCTCACTCTTAATGCCAGTTGTTTCTCAACCTCTACCAGTGCTACCACAAGGCCTCCGCTGTCTCATTGTTGTGCTATGCTGTACGCTGTTGTGCTGACCTGCTGTCTCCTTTTAAAACAGGTGTGCTGATGAGGTGCAGTTCATTTTGTTAACTGGGGAGACATAAGAAGGATGTAAAACAACTATTTTCAAAATAAAAGCATTCAATAAAAAAGGTAAAAATAAAAACATGCAACATTCACCAATAAAACCAACCAGCACCAAATCGCAACCACAGTCGCCTCACCAGATAAAGCGCAGGGTAAAATATTAAAATTACTTCCACCCCCTTGGCACAAACAGTGGCTGCAGTGGACACTTTATTATTTTCAACACATGGATTCACTTCAGCTCTCTTTATGTTTTAACTGACTCTTCTCCACAGCTGGCTGAAGAATCAACAGCAACATAAGCAAGAGTAGCCCACAGACCAGTTTTACCACATATTTTGAACACTGCCTCCATGTGGCAACAGATGTTCTCTACAGGTAGACTACAGGCTGTCAATGCACTGCCAGTAAAGAACCATGTTCAGCCCATTAGGCCTCAGTTACTCAGGTGTACAGAGTGTTTGCTGAAAATTGCTGGCTGTCACTAGGTGAACTTGATTACAAAGAGGGTACAACAACCAAAAAAACAGATTTTTATTGCACTGGTCACTAGCAGGTTGCCACAGTTGCCTGTAGTTTGCATGGAAAACACTGACTTGTCTGTAAATATTTGCCAGCTACCAGCTGAGTGGTGGACTGCTCTCCTTCAAAGTAAAACTTATCTCTGCAACTAACATGTTTCAAAAGGTGCAACTTTTACTTTGAAGGTAAACAGTCTGTTTATGATTTATGTTGCTGCTTGGTGAGCAGTTGGAGAGTGTTTGCAGACAAGTTGCTGTCTTTCATGCAAACTAGTGGCAACTGTGGCAATCTGCTAGTGACCACAGCAATAGCAAGGTGGTTTTCAGTGTAGCACTGTACACCTGTTTGCAGCCATGCTAGCAATCATGCCAGCAACTGCCAGAAACCTCAAGCAACCATTCGCCATATGGTCATGGAATACACACTTTTCCATAGTCACCAGCAGTTGCCAGGGGGGTTACCAGCTGGTTTTTAGGCCTATGTGATTAGGGCCTTGTTTTCTATTGGCATCGTATCTGTGGTGCTGGCACATACCTAACACGCTGTGGTTATTTCATACAATTAAAATAAAGTCGGGTGATATAGAGGTAAAAAGTCTGTTGGCAGGATGTCTGAGTCAATACACGGTCAACAAAACATCTGCATTTAATGTGAAAGACTGATTCATGTTTCAAATCAATATTTTTCTTTTCATGACACGCATTAGGAAACTGAACTGAAAACTAGTCAATACTACTGAGTATCTGCTGAGTCAATATAAGAGTGATTTGTAACAGTGTTGGTGGCAGCTTAGGGCATAACATTTCACAATGCTTTCCTTTTCACATTATGGATGATTTCCATTGGTCTTCTATTCATATTCTATTTGTTGGAGGTCATATTTTTCTCTTTCTACACACAGACATTTTTAATCCACCTGCTGTAGAATGGGTGAGAAAAATTGCTCTAATTGCATTAGGGATCAACTTTAGTAAATATTGAATCTGTCAGGGTGGTGTGGCAGGCAGAGTTAGGACCCAAAATGCAGGACTCGACAGACAGATATAAACTTTTAGTGGCTTTGTCACTGAGGCTCTCAGGCAACATGCAAAAGTCCTTCAAGCAGCTGAACTATGCACAGTATCCAAAACTAAACTATATACACAAGGGGCACGCAGCTGGGAGAGAAACACAGGAAGTAAAACTAAACACACCACACAAGGACCAAAAGCACACCAAAATAAAACAGGAAGTGGCAAACACAGAGCCCAAGATTAAGACACATGAATCTGACATCAGGACAGGAAGGCAAACAGACACTGAGACACAACTGACTTCACACAACTGGCGATAAGGATAAAATGTAGAGACAAAAACAAGACTAGGGTGGACTGGATCACCAGGGAACAAACAACATGAGAAATAAAGAAAAACTCAGAAGCCCTAGAAATCATAATGTCAAAAGGCAAGGAAAATAAACTAGAACAATAATCATTTCATCACAAAATCACAACACTCAAAAACTCAAGACCCAGGGACCATGACAGACTCAGCACATCCTGCTAAGAGGATTACTCTGATTTTGACTTACTCCCCTGTTTTTTAATTTCTTCAGAAAATAAAAACCAAATCAAACATGTTTAAGCTGAACAACCAATAAAGGGTGTCTAGCATCAAAGAAACCAATGCATCCTCAGCCACATCATCCAGTTTCTTATAATGTAGCTGCTGCAAACAGCACTCAGTACACTATCCTTTAAACATTAACAATGCACAACAGATTGGCTTAGAAGAAGCATACAGCATGACAATCAGCTGACAGCGGCTGGACAGGCCTGTGCTGGAGCATTGATGGGATAGTGATGCCTCAGCTAAAGGTAGACTGCTGATGAGTGTTAGCCAAAAAAATGCCAGTGTGTAGCTGAGCGTATGAGCCGGGACTGTCAGATGAAAAAGAAATGCTGTCCCAAACACCTCCTGTGCAGGGAGCACACGTAAAGAGTGAGGGTGCTGTAATTAACATTTTTATAAGTGGGACATGACATCTCAGACATAAGCAACCTAATTTTGATTAAATTAAGCATTTTAAATGCATGTCCTGGATATAAAATTACCGAATATGGCCTTCTGGGAACAGCATAATTAAAGGCCAAATATAACTTTGACAGGCCAGTGAGGTTAAGTCCAGTTAATACCCACCTATTCTTGCAAATCACATTAATCTGCCTAATTACAATGTGATAATTAAAGGGCAAATATTAAAGCTCAGACTTTAATCAGACTTAATTGATTTTTGTTTGTTTGTTCTTTGTCACTAAATGGTGCCAAATACACACCAGTGGTGTGCAGATCAATACTGAAATATAGCCACGATTCAGTCCCAGCATTTCTGTTCTGGGACTGAAGCTTATATTTAAAGATCTAAGTTCACTTTTTTGGAGTAAATATATACTCTGTCATGAGGGGCATAGCAAAAAAAAAAGAAAAAGTACACAATCAGGATAGGATCTATTAAAACAACAAATGATGAAACTTAGACTGTTTAAAAGGCCAAAGAGCAAAAATAAACCTTGAACTGGGGTTCAAGCACTGCTAAGAGCAGCTATTGCAAAGGTCTGCTCCTCTTTTAATTTGAACCTTGGAGCACCTGCCCTGTGGACCTCAGTGATCTTGCGGGAATGTGCAAGGTTACAAGATTCAAAACTTAAGGAGGCACCAACCCGTGCAATGGCTCGAAAAAAAAAATTTTATCTTAAAGTCACATCTAAAACAAGTTGGGAGCCAATGCAAAGAAGCCAGTCTGGATGAAATGTGGGCCACACTTTGTGTCTGTATAATTATGTTTTGAACCATCTGAGGAGCAAGCAAGAAAATAATTTAATAATTTATATTGTCTATATTTAATATTCTATATTTTAATGATACCTACTTACCCAATTTAATTCTTTACTCTAGAGGCTGTAAACCAGGGCTCACCAACACGGTGCCCGCGGGCACCTGGTCGCCCGCAAGGACCACATGAGTCGCCCGCAGGCCCGTTCTAAAAATAGCACAACTCACTAGTGAGCTGTGTCTAAAAAAATTTTTATTCTGTTGCTATTCTTTTTTATAATCACACTTGCATTTATATAGCTTTAAAAATGACAGTATCTTAAAAATATCCTCATTATACATGACGTTTAGAAAAGTTAGGGTGAACTCTGACTTACTCTAGTTCTAATTCAATGGTCAGTATTGTGCGCATGACAAAACCAGTGCTAATGGAACGTAGGCTAGCGGACACAGCGAAGATGGGCGCTGAGTGCAGTTTCTTTCCCCAAAAATATGGCTGAAAAAAGAAAGAAAACTTATCACTTTAACGAGGAATGGGAGAAGGAGTTCTTTTTTACGGTTGTGAAAGAAACCTGCGTGTGTCTCATTTGTGGGGCGACCGTAGCACAGGATTTTCAAGGTGCTATTGGAGGAGATGTCAGCTGAATATGGTGAACTGCTGCTACACACAGAAATCCGATGGCTCAGCAGAGGACGAGTTTTATTTCGTTTTTTGTCACTTTTGGGTGAAATCAAAGAGTTCATGCAGTCCAAAGGCGAAGACGTCTCACTGCTAGAAGACACAGAGTGGACCCTTGACCTTGCATTTTTGACGGACATTACTGGGAAACTAAACGTCTTGAACTGCGAGCTGCAAGGCAAAGGTAAAACTGTTGTTGATATGATAAGTGCTTTAAATGCATTTAAAGCCAAGATGAACATTTTCTCTGTGGATTTACAGAGAAAAAAAGTGCTGCACTTTCCCTCTGTGCAGTTGGTGCTGAAAAACAATGCTTCTGCATCTGACACATTTGACAAAGTTGCAGAAAAGTACTGTGAAGTCATAAACAGACTTGGGCAAGAGTTTGAGAATAGGTTTTGTGATCTTGATCAGCTTGAGCCATGTGTGTCATTCATTTCCAATCCTTTCATGAATGTGGACACAACATACTTTGCTGAGAAACTAAGTGCAACATTCAACTTGGATGCTGGACAGGTGGAGATGGAAATCATAACATTGCAAAATGACCTACACCTCAAAGTTTACCAGACTGCACCAAACTTTTGGTCCCTTGTTGACACAGAGAAGTACAGTGGTGTATGCACAGCAGCTATGAAGGTTGCCAGCCTGTTTGGTTCAACCTATCTCTGTGAATCAGCGTTTTCTGACATGAACTTCATCAAGAACAAACACAGAACATGCCTCACTGATGCACATCTGAAAGATGCACTCACAGTTGCAGTTTCAAGTTACACACCAGATTACAGTGCACTGGTGAACAGCATGCAATGCCAGTCTTCTCACTAATAAAGAAACCAATGCCAGATGTTAGTGGCAACATGGCAGTGTCATGGCAAAGTTTAATTAAAATATTGAGGAATTGTGTTCAATTTAAAAGTGTGTTCATGACATATAAGTTATAATTTTGTTAAAAATGCAGCAGATTTGGTCATGAGTTCAAAATGTGACAAGATTTATTTAAAAATATGTACGTTGATTTTTCTTTAACATTACATAATAACTTTTTGAAACATGGTGCAACATAGTTCATGATTTGCTAAAAAAATGTTTGTGAATGGCTAGTGAAAATTGGACATTTTTCCTATGAAATGTAGTGATGTAAGTGATTATCTAAAAATGTGACAATTACTGAGATTAAAAGAGATAAAGTGCTGAATATTGATATGTTTCCCACCTTGTTTTCATTGCTAATTATTGGGAGAAACCATTAACATGATCAGTGTCTTCTCATAGATGAGTATCATTAATCATTATTGATAATGTATAACTAAAGGCAAACTGAGTAAATTTGTTATTTCAGAAGAGCGTGTCAAACTGGTGCCCTTTGTATGACTCAGTACCCATGAAGTAGCTCTCAGTTTCAAAAAGGTTGGTGACCCCTGCTGTAAACCATACCATACTAAGTGCAGGCGTAAGCACTGACCCAGTCTCAGGTTATTTGCTGGTTATATTTGATTTATATTCCAGTAAGCCACAACATTAAAACCATCTTAATGGTATCGTGTAGATCCCTTTCTGCTGCCAAAACAGCCCTAACTAATGGATATGGGACCTCCAGAGATGTCCTGTGGGATCTGGTACTACAACATTGGGATCTTATACGTTGTGCTGTAGTGTTTGTGGGAAATCATGTGCAGGTGCAATACAGGACATTGTGCCACCGCTGTTGGGTGTGGTTAGACCCAACAATGGTGGCACAATGTCCTGTATTTCTGACCATACCTAAACAGTGCAGAGAATGCAGTGCAGCTTCTCAATCTGGTATTTAGTCACTCTTTAAACATCAGTGTAGCCCACACCCTCCAAAAAAAAAGGATTAATACAACTGAATATTTTGGTGCAACCACCATTTGCCCTTAAACCAGATCCTTGGCAGGTAGGTTATTCTGAGCATCTTGCAGAACTTATTGCACTTCTTCATCCTAACTGTTCCCACATCCCACCTCGTTACAAAAGAAAATGCACATTTTCTGTTCGAGCCCTGCAGCAGAGGAACTGGTGATAGCAATCTCAGCGCTGCTCCTTATCAAAACCTACCTTTACAGAAAGTTTTTTTATAGTAAATCTGTTTCATGCCTCCTCCGCAGTTTTTTTTAATTTCACCTTTTATATTATTCACACAGTTTTTCAGGGTATATGTCTTGTTTTTATTGCTTATTTTAATTGTGAACTCTTTGATTTTTGATTTTGATCCATTTTATTGTTAAATGATTCATTTAGGATTCTGATTTCCTCAGGATTGTGGTGCTGCTGTAGAGTGAATGTGTTTCTGACAGTACTGCATGATGAATAAGAGCCTAAGCATCTGAAGTGCAGTGGAGTTAATATGTAAATATGTGCCTGCCGATCCAAAGAGTCTCCGCTGCGCCCTCGTAATGAGTTGTCATAACAAGGGCGTTTGTCTAGGTGGGGCACAATGTCCCTGCTTTGTCTTGGCACCCATCACTGTGGGCATTCATTTTCTGCTTTAGTGTGGCTCTGATTGGTTCAGATAACTGATGGCAGGGCAATGTCAGTATCAATCCTTCCAAGCTTTCTTTTTATAAGTGCACAGGACTGCAGCAGAGTCGGCCCCAGCGGACTGCAAGAAAATCTGTGAGGCAGACGTGAGATGAGAGAAGGAATTCCCAGTTCCCCATCTGGCTCAGAGTAAGGAGGGTCATGACACAACTCTAGACCCTGACGCAACATCTGAAACAACACACACACATCTTAGGACCTCAGTCCTCATGGGCTAAATCACAGAGCCCAGCATCTTGCTGCTACAGTAGATTATTGACATATATCACTCACAGAGTTGTCTACCATGTTGAGGCACTGATGGAGCAGCAATTTGTATGAGAGTTCTAAAGCATGTGCAGTAAGTCAATGCAGGCAAAAGAGGAAGCATGTACTTCTTTTCCTCTTCCTCGTATAACTGATTACAAGAGCGAGCTGCAGGCAATGAATTATCTTCTTGGTTGAGAGTAATGATGATGTTAAGACAGCCACAGGGGATGTCAGCGAAATAAAAGAAGCACAACCATGCTGAACAGATATATATCATTTTTCTGACTGCTATTTTTGCTGAGAAATAGATCATCTTTGGTGCCATTTTACATGCTTGTGCTATAAAAGGGAGCCAAGCATGTTAAATAACTAGGAGCTGATAGACACTAAGCTAAAAAAGCTTAAAAAAAAAAAATAGCTGAAAAAAATCACCCTTCCCATCTATGTGGTATACAAGTGTGGGGAAATGCTCAGATATGAAATGTTAAGCTAATGGAGGTGTGGAGGAGAACAAAGGCATTCACTTTTAAACATGAACAGAACTCAGTGTGCGATGGATGGATGAAGATATCCCCTCTGGAGAAGTAACCTGAGCATGTGAAGGTGACTAATATAAGTGGATTAATGCTGATAAGAGGGCACTCGGGGCTGATTTATAAACAGAGAAATGCTACATAGCTCAGGACACACTGCACTGTAAACAGTCTGGAATTAAGCAAAGAGAAGAAAATGGCCAATTTCTATGTTATTTATTTGAGGATTTCCATTTTATGCCATGTCATTCATAGATTGTATAAGACGATTCCAAAAAAAAGTCACAATGCTGTGTAAACTGTAAATAAAATCATAATGCAATTTTTTTCAAATCTCGTAAACCCATATTTTATTCTCAATAGAATGTCCTCTGGACTGAAGAGGAGAGGGACCAGCCACTTTGTTATCAGCGCTGAGTTTGAAAGCTTGCTCCGATTGTACGGAGGTTCATTAGTGTCTATGGAATTGGCAGCTTTCACATCTGTAAAGGCACCATCAGTGCTGAAAGACACATACAGGTTTTAGAGCAGGGATCCTCAAATCCAGGCCTTGAGGACCTCCTCAGTATGCAGTCAAGTTCTCCAGAGTCCTGCTAATGACTTCTATATTTGACTCAGGTGTGTTGAAGCAGAGACATCTAAAAGTTGCAGGACACTGGCCCTCGAGTCCTGGATTTGAGGATCCCTGTTTTAGAGTAACATATGCTCCCACCCAGACGATGCCCTTTTCAGGGAAGGCCTTGCAAATTTCAGCAAGACAACACTAAACCACATACTGCATCTGTTACAACAGCATGGCGTTGTAGAAGAAGAGTCCAGGTGCTGAACTGGCTTGCCTGCAGTCTAGACCTTTCACCAAGTGAAAACATGTAGTGCATCAAGAAATGGAAAATACAACAAAGAAGACCCAGGATGGTTGAGCAGCTAGAATCCTGTACCATATCATATCAAACAGGAATCGGATAACATTCCACTCCAAAAATTCCAGCAGCTGAGCTCCGTACTGCAAAGCGAGTTCAACATAGTTGCAATTCCAACAATGTAAAAGAGACTTAGCAGCAGATTAGAAAAGTATAACAATATTTAGATTTCCTAAATCACCAAATCAAGACACACACATGCCTGTGACAATGCAACACATAGTTTTAGTAAAGTATGGCTTAACAAGCTACGCATATGAAACATATTCCCCCAGCAGAGAATCTATATTGTGCTTTTGACGTACTATAAATAAAACAATGAGTGAAATCACTTCCAGGCGATTTAAAACTGAAACTGTGAACATAACCTGCCCCTGACAGTTTTAGTTTTTAATTCTCTCAGCTGCAGACTCGGTGCTGTTTAAGGGTTTAAAAGTAAAGATTAGATATAAAAACAGAATTCAGGCTTAGTCTGTGTACAAATGAGCTCAGCGAGTCCTGTTTTGGGATCACATTTGATAAAATTGCTGCCAACAGCAAAAAAATAAATAAATAAATAAAATGCAAATCAATATTTATCACTGATACTCATCAGGGATAATGAACATTTTAGATACTGAAAAACCTTAGACCCTCCTACTCTGTCAGCACAGGTCCAAGTGATGCTGTTTTTCTGGAGAACTGATTGGTTTGTGGTCAGTGATTTCACACCTGTTGATCTCCAATCTGGAACCTATCCTGCTCTGAGTACACAACAGAAAACCCAGGGTTAACCCTGAAGTTACCTGAATAAGCCAAAATCCTGCTCTCCTCAGTTCCCGGACATTTACGGACTGCTGTTAAAAGAAGAGGGGATGCTACATAGAAGTAAACATGGCCACGGTCAAACTTTTATGAGCTGTGTAACTGCCATCAAATTCAAAATGAGCCAATGTTGTTCATGAAATAGTAGAATACCTGTTTAAACACTGAATACATGTTCTCTGTTCTATTGTGAATAAAACAGGTTTATGAGATTTGTAAATCATTGAATTCTGTTTTTATTTATATTTTCCACAATGGGGTTGTATTTTAGAGCAAAATGAGCAAAATGTTTTGCTCCACTGATTTAACATGAAAACTAATAGTGAGCTTGTAATATACAAAGTTATATATACATATTTGTTGTGGTTTGAACTCGGTGTTTCTGTTTCTTTGTGTTTCTACTTTTTGTTGCCTCCCGTGTTCCCCTTTCTGTGTAATCATGTTTAGCGTTGGACTTCATGTCTCAGTCTCAGTTATTTGCCTTTTGATTAGTTCTTGTTTTACTTTGAAGGTTTGTGGTTTTACGTCCTACTTTTGTTTTTCCCTCCTTTGCGATTGCCTGCCCCACCCTCATTACTTTCACCTGTGTTTGATTGGTTCCACAAGTCTTACCAAAACTTTTGTTTGTGCTTTCAAAAAGTCTGTTCATTTAGTGATACTCTTCCTCAAGTAAAGGATTTTCTGCCAGATAATAGATTAAAGAAAAAGAGAATCCTGATGTGGTGCTCAAAGGTCAGCATTGTTCTGGGAAATCGGTGTCTTTGCTGTTTAAAAATCTTGTGACCCGTGCTTACAAAAGTGCATCAGTGTTAAACAGCCTCAAAGAGACCAAGAAAGAAAACGCAACATGTCATTACCAAAAGCTTCTTTGCTCTAATTACAGATGACACCATGTTGAAAGCACAGCTTCTTGACCTCATATTTGATCACTGCTCAAGGGAAACGGTGGTGTTTTTACCATTTCCCTTGATGGTCTTTCTGGGTCAGTATTTTTATCCAAACCTAAATCTCACTTACTTTAACCCCAATAACATATACGGAGTTCACAAGCAAATGAAGTAAATATAATTGAATTGAGCATTTTGGGGGAAATGTGCAAATACAGAAAACAAAACCAACCATATAAATACTGCAATGTGCACAGAAGACAGCAGAAAACCAAAGTTTCCAGAGATGCGGCCTTCATCCCCTGATAGAAGTGGTGTTGGCATGATTTGTGGGTCTTTGTGTTACTGAAATTATGCTGAAAAATGCTTATTTACAATTAGACTTTTGCTGCCCACTAAATTCATGCAGCAGTGCAAAGAAATGTAAATAGTTTAACCAGAAAGAGTGCCTTGTTACTTTGAAACTCTTTTTGTGAACAGAAAATGTACTTTGTGCATTGTTTTGTTTGGCTTTGTTTTGTTTTCTATTTGAAGTTTCATAATGTCTTAGAGTAACTTCATAACTTACAAATTCTAGTTTTCATTCTCAGACCATTACTGGCACATTAGCATTCACTTTACTTCAAAACAGAAGTGCCTCCGCAGATTCAACGGGGTGCTGGAAACATTCCTCAGAGATTTTAGTCCATATTGACATGATAGCATCACACGGTTGCTGCAGATTTGTCAGCTGCACATCCATGATGCAAATCACTGATTCTACCACATCCCAAAGGTGCTCTATTGGTTTGAGATCTGGTGACTGTGGAGACCATTTGAGTACAGTGAACTCACCGTCATGTTTAAGAAACCAGTTTGAGATGATCTGAGCTTTGTGACATGGTGCGTTAAGCAGCCAATGCAAGATGGGTACATTGTGGTTATAAAGAGCAACAATACTCAGGTAGGCTGTGGTGTTTAAATGAAGCTGTTACGGCTGCGTGCCGCATTATCATTATTATTGCTGTGTGGGTGGGATTGCTCTGCGGTCTCTCTCTCTGTCTCTCTCGTCTCCTTCTAATTAAGGACACAGGATATAAGGAGGCGGGATAGGAGGCGGGATAGGAGGCGGCGCCGGAGAGAGACGAGAGTGATGTCAAGAGCAGTCTGCACAACTTCGTTTGCTTGGGCAGATGCTGTATTACTACAGTGGTGGAGAGTGACTTGTCTGTGGGCTGACCACAGATGTGCTCCAGGGTTTTGGAGGATTGTGTTTTTTGCTTTAGCTGCCAGTGTGTTTGGTGTGTTTCTTTTCCTCTGGCAGGACAGGTGGCGTCTCCCGTTTGGAGATTGTTTTGAGTTCTGACTCATTCTTAGCCTTTCGTCTCCTGTTTGGAGGTTGTTTTGTGTTGTGGCTCGTTTTTGGCATTTCTTTTTCGTTTTTGTTTTCTTGGTTTGATTTTCTGATTGTATGTTGCTCCCTTGTCCCCTAGGCCCACAGGACATAACATATGGTTTGTGGGGGCTCGTCTGGGATTTGAACCCGGGACCTCTCGCATCCCGGATGAGCCCCCATTTGTTACGTTCCCCTAAAGAGTCTAGGGGTTTTGGGGAAGTAACAAAAAAGTGACCAGGTTGACAAAAGGAGACATGAGTGACAAAACTGTTAAAATAAAAGACTTTATTACTGATTTAACAAAAAGAGACGGACAAGCCGCTATCACCTTCAAAACAAAAAAGGAAAAAAAAGAAAAACAAAACACAGGGGTTAATCACCAAATTAACAAGTCAACAAAATATGGTAAGAGGCCTCCCTTGCAAAACACCCTCCACTCCACTGAGCAGGCGTAAACAGCCGCAACTCACAGTTCACAAACTGTTACACAAAGCACTCTCTGGCAGTCACTGGCCTGGAGCTCTACTCTCTCTGGCCTTAAGTACCCCAGCTTGATTGCTGAGTTTGGTCAGCTGTTCCAAAAGGGGTGGCACCCAAGGCTGGAGAGAGCAAGCCACACCCTGTGGGTCAGGAAGGCACAGCAGGCCCTGCTAGGGCCGTAACAATGCTCAGTTGGTAGTAAGGGGTACAAAGTGTGTAAGAAAATATGTCCCACACCATCACACCACCTCCAGTGTCCTGAACTGTTGACGCAAGGTAGGATGGATATATGCTTTCATGCTGTTTACACAATCCAAATGTCACAGCAGAATTGAGACTCCTCAGATCAGGAAATATTTTTCCAATCTTCTATTGTCAAAATCTGGTGAGCCCGTGGGAACTGTTGCCGCAGTTTCATGTTCTCAGCTGACAGGATTGGCAACTGGTGTGGTCTTCTGCTGATGGACCCAATCTGCTTCAAAGTTCACCATGTTGTGGATTCAGAGATGCACTTCTGCATACCTTGGTTATTGTTGTCTTCCTATCAGCTCAAAGCAGTCTAACCATTCTCCTCTTACCTCTGGCATCAACAAGGCATTTTCACCCATAGAACTGCCGCTTACTGGATATTTTCTCTTTTCCAGACCATTCTCAGTAAACTCTAGAGATGGCTGTGTGGGAAAATCACGGTAGATCAGCAGTTTCTGAAAAACTGGCATGTGTGGCACCAGCATCCATGTCCCGTTCAACGTATTTCATTTCTTCCCCATTCTGATGCTCAGTTTGAACTTCAGCAGGTCTTCTCGACCATTCCAACAAGCCTAAATGCTCTGAGTTGCTGCCATGTGATTTCTTCTTTTACTCTTGACTGTCTCTTAGTCCCTAACTGCATGTCAAGTCTAATCATGTTTAAACTTAACCAAGCCAAATTGGTTGGGATTTTTGTAGATTTTCTGTTACACAGCAGAATGCAGCACAATGAGCATTCATTGCCATGTACTACCTGCTACCCCAAAAAAGCATATCAGTACTGACAAACGTTCCATATAGGGGCGCTTTAACTTTGTTAATTTTCAACCTGTTTGATTCGTCAACTAAATAAATGCTTCCTGCGCACTCAGCCACAATCTTTGAGAACAGAAAGAATCGTTTCTCCTCCAAAGCTGGCCTCGTTTCATTTTCCCAACACATTTACTTGCCTCTCATACAATACAAAGATGTAGCCTAAATATTCTCTCGGGGAAAGCTCTTGTGGCTCATTCACCTCTTTATTGCTCTCTTCATCCTGAAAATGTCACAGTGGCCCGGCACAGTGTGCTCTGCTTTTGAAAAGAAGGACAGAAAAATGATCCTATTGGTCCAATACCTCACCTACTTAACTGATTTTTGTTTTCTTTTGGGGTTTTTTTTACCCTGCTGAGTTGTTGTTCTCAACACAAATTTGCTAAGAATCTGTCAGTAGTTTATGCATTTGTGGAATTTGTGGAAAAGTAGAGCCTTTAATCCTTGTTTGCAAATCTGACAGCTTGGTAAGCAGATCCCTCTTCAAATTGTAATAAGTACAAAATAAACAGACATGGATTTGCTTAATTTAGACATAATGTATCCCCAAGCCAGCCTTAGACAAAGCTCATAAGTGTAGAACTTTTCACTCTTTATTTTGTCTTAAACCTCTTAAATTGTCTTTGAATCAGAAATGTTCTGCTTTGTGACACATCTGGGTAAACATTTAATTCTTTTTTTTTTGGGGGGGGGGGGGGGGGGGGGTTGACATTGCCCCAGTATTTCTGGTGAATATGGATAATGCAAGAGCTTGAATACATATATATAACTTCAAAAAAATGCTCAGACATGTCAAACTGGGTTCATTTCTCATGTGGGATGCGCTCAGCACAATTCTTCTTTCAAAAGAACTGCAAATCAAAAAGCCTCCTGTCCTCTTAGGCCTCAACGATACATTGGATCTGCTTATGGCCAGAAGCCCAGCAAGAAAATCTAAGTCGAGTTCAAAGGGAAGTGGGCTCAGGCTGGAGAACTGTGCTCCCCATGGTCTGATGCCTCTAGAATAAAATTAAAATCCCCTCTGGTATTCACCTGAGGAGATTTAATACAGCCCTCTCAAATTCTTCTGTGCATCTGCAGGGAAGACCTGAAACCCTGTGTTAACATGGAATATGCTGTAAGTCAGGTTAAACAAGAGATGTTAGCAGGGTTGACTCGAGAGGTGCAATGCAGAGTGGAATAACAGAAAGAGAGTATGCTGAGGAGTGGACATTTATCGCTGCCTCAATTAGAGTACAGACCAAAAAAAAAAAATGTGTTCTGTTTTTTGTTTTGTTGTTATACTTTTATAAATCTAAAGATACAAAAGCACAAAAGTTTAAGGAACTGATAAACCAGATGCCAGGGTCAGCAGGAATTTCATATTATGATTAAAGTAATTTTTTAAGAACCCTTACATAAAACAGCTGTGCTGTAAAAATAGATGTGCTTAAAAAACACCAAACAAACAATAAAAATGCAATAATAAGTACAAATCCCATCTCTGTTCTCAGGAGGTGTAAGTTACCCAGCCTAACAGTCCTGTGTTTGAATTAAAATAGAGTCTGACTGGTAAAGAATAATGCTGAGGACATAAGATAGGATTAATTTCAGCATTATAATACAGTAATAGCATCCTAATATATTAACCTTATTACTGATCTGTAATAGAAAGTACTCCTGAATATTCATTCTATATTTTCACATCTCCCAGGGACTGCTCAACAGCTAGTGATCATGTTGACCCAAAAGGGGCCATTAACCTTTTTTCCCCATATGTACCCATTAGGTAAGACTTTAAAAGGTTCTTTCTGAAAATGAAATCATCTTGGATCATTACAAAGTCAGCCTCAGTCACAGTTTTCAACCAGCTCATTAGCTTAATTAGCTAGGTAGCTGTCACTGATCAAAAGAAACTGGCCTGCTTAACTTTAAATTCCTTACAGAGTTTCAGTGCAGACCCCCAAATTAAAACAAATACAAATGATGTTGGCAGCACTCAGTTATGAAACACTTGTAATATTGCAAAGCAGAAGAAAGGAACACATTTGAGCTGAGCCGCTGTCAAAATTATTAATATGTTTGTGTCATCAGTCAGCCTTTTATTATTGCTGTAAATGTGCAATATGCGACATTAAGGAACAGAAATTGTGACAAAGGTTTGTAGAGCTTAGAAAACTGCCAGCTAAAGTGTACACAAAGGTGTGGAGGAATCGGCGCTTAGTACCAAAACTGATGAAAGTTAAGCACTGAAGCTCTTTGCAGAGCCCCAGAGGGAAATATCTCTTCCTGATCAAGTCAGTAGAGGCAGTATTTCAGGACTTCTCCTAGTTGTCTGAGCAGTCCGTGGGGACTCTATATTTCTTCTCTTACTGACTTGCTCCACTCGGAATGCAGGGCAGCTCCTCAACACTGACGCTTCCTTTTTTTTCAGTCTTGCCCAAATACCACCAAGACTTTGGCTGTAAGAACACCTTCCTATTTGGTGTATTATCTTTGCATTGTATGTTTGCATTGCATTGCTTGATGAATGCAAACTCATGACCATGCAGCGCCTGTTGGTATGCAGGACCCACTCACTGTGATGGATATTTTTAGAGAGCAGTGGACCCAGAGTGGATTTACGTGAAGAGTATCCTTGAAAAGGGGATTCAGTCACTGTCAGCTCAATGATAATGTTAGAGAAAAAAAAACATTGTCCACACTTTGAAAAGCCTGCTGCAAGCTGAACTGCAGACTGTGTGGAACTTGTTGATGACTTTAGTGCAGTAAAAAGCACTCAGTCATCTACACAGGTTTTTACCGTGAACCACTGCATGTTTTAATGAGCCAAAGTCAAAATACTTGAAAAGCTTCTACAAGGTAAAGACCGTCCTTTGCTATTTCACCTGCAACACTATACATGCGACGCACTGAATTAACAGTAAGATTGGGTACCAGTAAACAACAATCTACTCAGGACAGAGGGAAACAGAATCTGTGCAAATGTGTCTCCGATTTTATTTGTTTTATTATTGCAACTAAAGGAGCAACAAAATATGACATAATTTTTTAACAGGCAGCAGATTGCTTGTTTGAAAATAAATAATTGATTTCTTAAAGTGCAGTGCTGTGTTTTGTTGCAACAAAGTAATCAAAACACTTGATCAAGTTACTTTCTAATGTGTTACCTGCAACACTTGACAGTGGAGGTCAGCAGTTTAAATGCTGCCTTTGTATTAACTGGATTCCTCACAGTGAGTGATGCTCAGTTCCTGTGAACAGTTCCGAGTTCCCCTCATCTCTGTGGAGCTTTTTAACATCTTTTTAACAGACAGCTCTGAACCAGGAGTCAAACTAATGACCGTATGATTGAACAGCATATGCTTAGACACCCAAATCACCACTGCCAGTGCTGGTTATTCGCTCTGTTAATTTAAGATTTCCTTTTTTTTATGTGGAAACCAGTAAAATCCACTGACGCAAGCACTAATTTGCTGTGATTTAAAGGTCCAGTTTCACATCGGTTACTGATGGCATGGTGGTGTAGTGGTTAGCACTGGTGCCTCATAGCATAGCAAAAGGACTCCTGGTTTCAGCCTGTTGGCCAGCTGGGGCCTTTCTCTTTCCACTCTGTGTGTTCTCCCTGCGCCTGTGTGTTTTCTCCAAGTGCTTCAGCTTGCTCCCAAAGTCCAACAACATGCAAGTTAGGTTAATTCTAAATTCTAAAACCAATTAGCTGTAAATGTGGTGGAAAAGGTTGTACCCGGACTCTTGCCCCATGAGAGCTGGGACAGGCTGAGCTGGGATAGGCTCCAGCCCCTTCCCATGACACTGAATTGGATAAGCAGTTCAGAAAATAGATGAGGAGTCTCATTTGTGTAATGTGAGTATTTAAAACTGCAGCAGCACATCGCCTGTCCCATAGAGACGGTGAGGAAAGAATTAGATTCAGATAACGTATAGTAGTGACCGGACTGGTGGTCAGATTTATAAAGAATGATGGGATTTCAAGCTGAATTAGCAGTTTGTGTTTAATTCTTTGTTTAAATGCATGTGTGATGTTATTTTTGGTGTTGTATGCCTGAGAGCTGTGTGTGTTTAGCCAGTAATGGGCCGCCATGACTGAGGCTGCTGTGGCAATTAAAGACCTCTGACAAGTGGCCCCTAAAGTCCAATAATTCTAGTGCCCTTATCTGTGCCTGCTGGGTGTGTATATACACAAGTGTCTGCTAACACATTCACCATATCAGCTTTCAGCTTTATGTGTCTGTTATTAATGCAATGCGACAGAACAAGCCAGTCTGAATCAATACTAAACGAAAAGAAAGCGAGTGACAAAACATCAACAAAACCAGTAATAGGCAGAGCAGAAGACAGTCAAATATTTATCAAACAGTTGGCAAAAATATGCTATGTTATCATCTATGGAAAGAAGAAAGGAAAAATGTAATTGTAGTCAGTTTGGTGATTTTGTAAGTAGGATGCTTGAGTGCTGAAGGCAGCATGAGGGGATTTAGAGGCTTTCTTGTGTGGTCTGCGGGCACTTTGGCACAGCGTAAAAAGCACCAGTGTGCTCATATCCAAGAAGATTTAGTCGCAGTGTTACTCATCTAATCATCAAAAAAACTAAACAAAACCCCGTCTCTTGAACTTGGTTTCTCTGAGTCTGTTTGTGGTTTCATTGTTTTTTTTTTTTAAATCTCAGTAGGGAGGTGGTCATTGTGTGAAAGGACTGCAGACTAGACTTTGAGTTACAAACCCTCAGGTATAGCTGCTATTTCTGCTACACTGAAGTGAGTATGATGTGAGATGATATGGATCCAGCACTCCAAAGGGTAGTTTGTGCCGGAGGCTCCAAACCTTGACTATTCCCTCGGGCCTTGCTGTAGAATTTTAAAAGACACATCCGTGGTGTGTCGCAGTCTCATGCAGATGAATAAGCATCCATGTGACAGACTGTTACTGTCAAGAGGTAAGGCTTAATAATGATGCTCCGCTCATCACCAGTAATGCTCCTCTACTCTGTCTTCATCCAAACCTGGCTCGTTGAATGCATTAGTGAGTGTGTTTGGTCAGTAACAGCCAGTGACGGGTGATTCGTTACTACACCGATGACACAGGCCACCGCTGCGCCGTCATGTCACACACGTGCAGCCCGCTCCCAGCATACCTAATGCTGTTCTTAATTACACGCTTGGCTGGGGATTAGCTTGTCAGAGAAGGGGTTATGCTCTACCAGGGGACGAATTACCATCTTCAAAATATATTTACAGAGAGAAATTTCCATAAACGACCCCCAGGTCATCGCTGATAGCTTGTAAAATGAGGTGTCTCATTTCTGTAATGCTCAACACTTTTCACCTGTTTCACATTACAGCACTGAAATACCTAATTGTTATATAAGGGGGAAATGATTAATATAAAAATAACAGTGTTCATGTAAATCACCTTATTTATAGATGTATGTTTATGATTAGTTTCCTGTCCTGAGAAAAAATTATGAGCTTTATGTAAAAGATGGGCGTAGCAGATGTTATGTCACTGTGACAGATGAGAGCCGATGAAGGCAGAAATGAATATATCCCCTTTTTTTGCTTTACAGCAGTTTATTAGTGCAGCACAAAGAAAAAGAAGAAACATGAACAGGCAGACATGTTTTACTATAAAACAAAAAATCTGTCTGTGTGTTTGTTCCTTTGTCCTCCAATTCCTGCTACGTGATCAGGAGCTGAGCAACCAAAGATGGAACACAGGTACCAATCTATAATAGATATTATATCATCATGTTGCCTAGTAATCATCTAGAAACGGGCTAAACTGACCTGTTTTTAACATGACACCTCATCAAAGCATTGTATCATTCTTATTTCATAACAGTAACATCTGATTTATATCCACAAAGCTTCAATTATACATGAGATATGATACTATCAGGTTGCTTGGCAACCACCAAAAGTCATTTTAGCAACAGGCTAAAATGACCCTTTTTTTTTTCTCTTTGTGCACCTACAGCACCTTATGAAAGCATCCTATCATTATCATTTCACAACAGTAGCATGGTCTTCATGTCCACAAAAGTTGAATTAATGATACAATGTCACCATGTTGCCTAGCAATCGCATAGCAATGGGCTAAAAATGACCCAATTCTTGGCATATATGCACTTATGACACCTTATAAAAGTATAAAAGTAGTTTAATTTAGCAGCCAATAGCATGAACAAACCAAAACAATACACTAGCATGGGCATGTAGCTGTGTTTGCTAATTAGTGCCATTAGCGCTGTGAAAGCACCAGCAGCACTGTCAACAGTTCCAGTTCAGTGACTCAAATTAGGTTAGGTTAGGCCTAACAGACAACAATTAGCTATAATGGCCAGTGTTGCTGACCTTAGACTGTAAATAAGGCATGGATGTCACCCTGGATGCCGTCATAAAACCCTGAGTTTGGTTGTTATCATCTTGAGGATGAGGCGCTAAGAGCTATTAACGAAGACGGAAACCTTTTCTGAACCAGCCTGTGAACATGTAGTTCATGCTGTTCATTTGAACATGGGGGGTCTTTATTAACTGACTGTAAGGTCACTGCATCACTTTTACAGTCAACCTCTAGTGGCCATTTGAGGAACTGCACTAAGATAAGATTAAGATTAAGATAGTGTTTATTTGTCACATGCACAGTTATACACAGTACAATGCACAGTGAAATGTATTTTGTACCTGCAACCTTATATACACACACATATAAATAAGAAGAATAAAAATAAAAAAAAGTAATTCACACTATACACTATATACTATACACTATACACACTTTTTAAATTATAATATTTACACTGTGCAATAATGGTCCAGTTAGGGCTCAGAGTTGAGCAGACAGATGGCTTGTGGGTAAAAACTCTTCTTCAGCCTTTCAGTCTTAGTCCTCAGGCAGCGGTAACGCCGGCCTGATGGGAGCAGGGAGAAGAGAGAGTGTCCGGGGTGGCTGGGCTGTTTTAGGATCTTCATGGCCCTCAGCCTGCACTGCTTGGTGTAAATGTCCTGCAGGTTGGGGAGGGTGGTTCTGATGGTCCGTTCAGCTGAACGAACCACCCTTTTTAGGGCCATGAAGTCCTGCTTGGTGCAGTTTCCCATCCAGGTGGTGATGCTCCCACGCATGATGCTCTCGATGGTGCAGGTGTAAAAGTTCCTGAGCACCTTGAGTGGGAGCTTGAAGTCTCTCAGCCGCCTGAGGAGGTAGAGACGCTGTCTGGCCTTCTTCACAGTGATGTTTATGTGATGAGTCCAGGACAGGTCCTGTGAGATGGTCACTCCCAGGTATTTGAAAGTGTCCACTCTTTCCACCTCAGCACCACTGATGACAAGTGGATGGTAGTCCCTCTGCTGCTTCCTGCTGAAGTCCACGATCAGTTCCTTTGTTTTGCTGACGTTGAGCACTACACTGTCACATATTAATTTCAATAAACAGACATTTGTACATTAATATGCAGAATCTGTGGATACAAAACTTTTTTTTAGCACTAGAAGCTTTTCCATTTGTAGTCCAACTTCTACTGAGCAACCACATTCAAGCAGGCTTGGATTGCATGCGGGTCCATGTGGCGAGCCAAAGCATGTGCTGAAATATAATTTTAGTTTTTATTTATTTATTTTTAACATGTGGCTGCATATTTTAGGCTACTGAAACTGTGACTTGCTTCTATTACAAAATCTTCTATTACACCACTTAAAACAAGAATAATATTGTTTCATTATTTTCTTTTTCATGAAATTAACAACCTGCACTAGGCTAGATCAATTTTAAAACATTGTTTCTGGAAATACCTCCAATCACATTTTTTAAAAAAGCCACAAAAAGAAACCCGTCCCTTCTACTGGGCCAACTGAGCAAGAACAATTGTCAGCTAAAGCTGACACTGACAGCTGTTGTAACAGTTTCTGGGAGAGGAGATTCTGACTCAAGAACAACTAGAAGTCCAACTTCTTTTATGAATTCCCAACAAGTATAAAGCTCAGACAGCACTGGTGGGTTTTTTTTTTTTCCTCCCTTAATCAGCTTATAGAAATGGTACCTTGCCCCCACCTGTTTGGTCAACCAGGTGACAAGTTTTAGATTTACACCCACCAAGGCTGTTCAAGAAAAAAAACCTCACTTTTCAGGGAAAGGAAACACTGTCCTGTGCATGGGGAAAAAAGCGGACAGCCCATAGCTTCGTTGTTCAAGAGTTTCACTCCACTGCAAAGAACTTCTTTTGTATATTTTAACTTCTGTCTTCTTTGTGACAGGGGTTAAGAGGAATGACCTGTCAATGCCTGATCTGTACAGGAAACCCTCATTATTCTATGCATGTATGAAAAGCATTTCTTTTGCTTCCATTTTTTCAAAGTAAAAAATCCTGCAAATATCTAGAATGGTGCAAAAGTCTTGAACTGCCATCATTTCTTTGTTTAGCTTCAAAGGAGCTGGACTTTCTTATAAGTTTTTTAAAGGTGGTATTGATCACTAGTTCTCCAGGCTTTCTGAAGGTCTTTCAAAGTTTTTTTTGACAGTGGCTGTCTTATCACTCATTTTCAGTCCAGTCCTTCAGTCCAGTCCTTCAGAGGAATTTTTTCCAGCCACTTAACACTGACCCATAAATCATTCAAGTGCAAAATGGCACCTAAATCAAGGAATGAGCCAGTGCTGTGTGTAAACTTAAGACAACGTGGTTTGACAAATAACCAATTTTAAATTGTATTTTTAGGCACTATGTTAAGAGCATGCTGTCACAAAAACACAAACATTTTTTATGTTTGTGTTTAGTGTTTATGGTCTCAGTGGAAGGGTGGCTATCAAGAAGCCATTCTTAAGGATGGGAAACATGGAGAAAAGGCTGAGTCTGCATCTGATTACACACAGGTTTCATGGTGTGATGAGAGCAAGTTTGAAATTTCTGGTTCAAATCATCATTAGTTTGTACCGAGGAGGTCAGGAGAGGAGAGAGGTCCATCTGTAAAACACGGTGGAGGCTCTGTCATGGTTTGGGGCTGCATTTCAGCCAGTGATGTTGGAGATCTTGTCTCCAACAACACTACAGTATATTAAGTTTCTTACAGAAGTGTTGACAGATCCTACTATTAAATTTAAAATAATTTCTTTGATTTTATCAGTTATGAAAATGAAGATCAACACAGATTCCTTTACCACACAATATGGAGACTGCAGGCAACAAAAGTTCAATCATTTAATCTACCATCAGGAAGAAAATGATTCCTTTTAAATTGTAGGGGGGGAACAGGAAGTTACCTGCATTTTATCACGTATGGGTGGCATAGTGACAGGACCAACAAGAGCAAAAACATGAACAAGAGTAGCCTTATGAGTGGTTGTTAATTTTTTTTTTCACACTGCCCCCAGGTGACGGTAAACAGCTACACAACACGGTCATGTAGATCTGAACAGCACTGCATGGGGCCTACAGACTACAAACACACAACAGCTGCTTTCTCAAATTTACACGCAATAGTGTGGACGCAAAATTTCATGCCCTAAACCAATTCAGCTGGAGGTGGATGAGAGGAAGGACACAGAAGAAATAAATGGTAAACCATCTATGAACACAGTGCGCAGTTCTCCCCACTATATCCAATAAAAGGGCACCAGTCAAACCCCAAACAGCAGAAAACAATGCAGAAAACATGGCAGATCTGTGGTAGATTTGTCTATTCAGGCTTACAGTTTCCTAAGTGCAGCACACACATGTCAAACTTTTTTTTCCCTCTCACTTTGTTGAATTTTATTTTTCTTGATGCTGATGCTTTTGTGTCCCAAGTTAAGGATCACAACATTATTCTTTTATTGTTTGCAGTCATTTTTTTTTTTTCATAAATTTAAAAATGTGCATGAAAACAGGCAGATTGAAATGTACTCATCCCCTAATTTTGCATGCTATTAAGCTTATTTATTTCAAAAGTCTGTATTTTAACATTTATACTTTTATCTGAAATTTTGCATCCCAGAAGTTGGAACTCACCCGCTTGAGCATCTGTCAGAATTATTTATGTTTCTGGAAAGTTTCATTCTTATATTTGCATGTTCCCACATTTGTTATTACATTGTTTTCTGGGTAAAACTTCCACCTCAGTCTCAAAAATAATTAATTTGAAGTAATTTTGTCATACAATATAATCTATAAGTGGGTATTTTGTACTGCATCTGCCAGATAAATGAATCATGCAGATTTAATGGGTGCATGTGTTGATGAATAATGAAGCAAAGCCCCAAGAGCATGTGTATGTGGAACATAATTATATCTATTTTGTTGTCTGGCTGGACATCAAAAAATCAATCTGCTGTATATTTCACTGTTTTTTGCACGTAAGACAGATTTTCTTTATGTTTTGGAGGTTTTCCTAAGGACGTGTTACTGCTCTGCTCTCCAGCGCGTCAGTCTGGTGTTGTTCCACTGATGTAATATGGGCGATAAAAATGCAACAGTTCTACGTGGCTTTTTCACATCTCCAGTCTTTCACAGCGAAACCACGGAGCAATTTTCCACCGGTGGACAAGCTGTAAGGTCATCCCATCAATTCTTGTCAGCTTAGGTAACATCATTTCAAGCCAGGCAGTGGCTGCTTTGCAGAGGGTGCTAATATAATCACAGGATGAAATGTCACAACCAACCTCAAATTGCACCTCTATTTCCCCGTTCTGCCCAAAGAACGGAAAAAAAATCTAATTTTATCTTCAGCTTAATGAAACATGATCACCTCGTGTTCAAAAGCCTTGTCTTCTGCAAAACATGACCCTGCTTACCCACAAAAAAGCACACATAGGTGCACACATTGACATGCTCTCAAATCTACATGAATGCACACACACACACACACACACACACACACACACACACACACACACACACACACACACACACACAAAGGCAACCTTTTTCTGTGTCTTTGTGTGTTTTTTGTCATGAGGTTGTTATTCAATTTGTCCTTCCCCCATCTCCCTGATTGTGCTTCTTGTGGGTCATGTTACCTCGGGGGGTTGTTAATGGCAGTATAAGTGAAAATACAAAATATAGGAAGCAGCACAGATTCCAGGAAATGGGAAAGATACAGTCTGAACGGATGGAGGCCTTAGGCACCATATGTTCTAGGTCTACTGACTAACACATTTTCTGGCAGCTCACAAACAGGATTTATACAAAAGGGTTTACAAGCTAAAAAAAAAAAAAAAAAAAAAAAAAAAAGATATTCTACACATTGTGTAGTGGATGACTTTACTGACTAATATATAACATGCTGCCCTTCCCCTTTGGCTGAACCTTAAAATAAATCAAGAAAAACATCTTCCATCAATGTCATAACACACGATGGCAGAATTCATCATGCTGCTGGCATCATACTATGAAACAATGTGGTGTTGCATGCTTATTACACCCTTGGTTCATCCCTTAAGCAGTGGTATTTGTATTTAATTTAGTCTTCCATGCATGCAACGTCTATCTAATTAGTGAGTAAAGTTTTAATGTAGTAAACCTCCTCCTCCTCGTTACTGTCTCATTGCCTGTGGGTGGTTACAGTTTTAGTAGAGGGAAAACATCTCACATTCTGCACCCACAGGCAACAACTCACACCCTGGTGTTGACTGGACCTCTTCTGGTTAAACATGACACGTGTGAGGACAACACCACTATTTTCGCACTAGGAGACGCACATGCAGAGCAGTTTCCAAAGGCTAACAGAGTATTATTATTATAAGACAGGGTGATGATCAAATTGTGCTGGCAATAAAATCAAAATGTGCATATATATTTAAAAAATGGGTTAGGGTTAACCCTAACCCTCACCCTAAAACAATAACATCAAGTTTCAGCCACATACACTATTAAATATCCATCCATCCATCCATCTATCTCCTGCTGCTTATACAGCTTTGTGTTGCAGGTGCAGCAGTGCAAGCAAAGAAACCCAGACCTCCCGCTCCTTGGCCACCTCCTCAGCTCATCCAGGGGGACATCAAGCCATTCCCAGGCCAGCCAGACATACAGTCTCTCCAGTGTGTCCTGGGTCTGCCCCGGGTCCTCCTCCCGGTAGGACATGCCCAGAACACCTCACTCAAGAGGCGCCAAGGATGCATATTAGTCAGATGCACAAACCACCTCAGCTGGCTCCTTTCAGTGTGGAAGAGTAGCAGCTCTACTCTGACCTCCTCCCAGATGAATTTAGAGTCCGAAGTTTAGACTATACTAGCATTTGTTTGCCCATCTTTTAATGACAGCAACACTAAGGCTGTAGGGACTTCACAAGACTGTGAGCCCCTGATGTTCTTGGACTTCAAGTGGTCCCATGAAAAGTGGGACCATTGTAGCGTGAATAGTGGTGTTAAGGTAAGGTGACAGTAAAGGAAAGTCCATGACATTTAGCACTTGTTGCTTCTCTTTGGTCTTCCAGTAGTTCTTCAAAGCCTTGAGGTGTGTTTGTGCTCACTGTCCTTCCTACAGTATAAAGATGCAAACCAAGCTCTCTGAAGAGTGGAGTGCTGCTTCAGTTGATTCAGTGCAAGAGTCCAACTCCAGAGAAACAAAACGCCCCAAGGCTTCGATATTTTCACCACCATGCTTTACAGTAGATTTGATTTACTCCGACATCCTGCTCACCTTCTTGTTACTCCCACAAATATCTAACTTGGATTCATCAGAACAACGCAGCCTTTTTTTCCAGTTGTCCACTGTGAGATGCTGCTTTAGCTTAGCCCACCTAGAGGATCCTCCAAGACCACTACTAAACAGCTTTCTTGTGACAAGACTTTTGCTGAAGTCTTTTTTTCTTTATTTAGCAAATTCTCTGTGATTCACCTGTGACGAAGATGTTTTTCTACGTCTCAGCAAACAAAGCTGGATTTATTGATCTGATGGTGTGCTCACAGTTGGGCCGCCTGATCCTGCTAATGATGCAAGTTAACCAGCAGTGGATGCGCAAACCTTCAGCCTTTGATTCTGAGAAAATGCTTCTTTGCTTAGACGTTTGCCTTTGACGCTTTATTGCAACATTTTGCTGGAAATTTGACTTGTGACTTAATAGAACTTCTTGATTTTTTGCAAGCTTCTAAAAGCAAAACTCCACTTTTCTAGCCACCACTATGAATGATCACTGCATTCAATAACGACATGTCAAATGCAAATGTTTGTGTGTTATTAGTTTGGTGAGACTGTCTATTATAATGAGTTAAAGATCAGACCATGTCCGTGTACACACTCAACAAATCAGCAAGTAATGTCCTGGCAGCTCACTCCTCACACATCCTTTTATTTTATTTTCCCTATCATGTGTTCATGCACACAGATATCAGTAAGACTGTGGTTGCAGAAGCCTACTTGTCTTTACCATTTAGCCATCTTGCTAGCACAGAAGAAGGAGGAGCAAAAACTAGGTTACTTTTTTTGTGGCGGGTAGTTTCAGACAGCTCAACAAACTGTTTCTGTGCACTGACTGTGTGATAATTTCACTCTCAGAGATGGATGTAAGAAAGCTTCCCAAAGGTTGCATGAAAATATTGGACATTATGTGCAGGCTAAATTTGTTGATAAGTTTTATTGTGGTATGGTTTACAGTAATGGATTATGGTGGGCTGGTGCAGAGTGTTAGGTTAGAAGCAAACAATTTACCAACAAAAACGTCTTTCAATAACACCCCTCCAATTTTCCCTTCTGACTTCATTTTCTGGAACAATAGTTTTTTTCTGTGTTCAGCCATTTAGTGATACCCAGAAAGCCTGCACGTTAATTTGTGTGATGAAGTGTATAGGCCTCGTGTCTGATTCTACACCATCAACCCTGCGAGCGTGACAGGAGTGTCGGCCCCACAGGCCCGAAGCTTTCACCGTGACAGACGGCTCAACAGCCATTATGACAAAACAGTTACATGAACCGAACCAGCCAGTGAAAGTTAGAGACAGATGAGGTACTCGAGGCTCAGTTAGGAAAGAAGATGGAAACGAGCAGGGCTTGACATCTGCGAGGCAAGAGTCAACTAAAGCTAAACTAAGAGAGAGAGTAAGACAAGACTGACAGGATTTTCTCTTTTTTGACTTCTGCACAGAATTTAGATCATCTCACTCCTGAGTGCCCTTTATGTGAAGAGTGTGATTTCTGACATATCCGACATGTTTGTTACCATGCTCTGCTAACAAGCAAATTGCTCTTTTGAGTTAAAGTTTAGCCTTAAAAAAACTCTTAGTTGTTAACACATTCACTGTGCAGTATTTTTCACGCATGCTTTAAGCACGCTGTGTATGAATGAGAGAGAAACAGAAATGTGTGTGAATGAGAGGGAGACAGGTGTATCAGTGAAGGTGCACGGAGGAGAGGTGGTGAAGGTGGACAAGTTTAAAAACCAGGGTCAACCATTCAAAGTAATGGCCAGTGCACAAGAGAGGTGAAGAAGAGAGTACAGACAGGTGGAGATGAGGGTCAGGGGTGATTTGTGACAGAAGGATAACAGCAAGAGTGAAAGGGAAGGTTTACAAGATGGCAGCGAGACCTGTTAGGATGCATGGTTTGGAGATGGTGCCACTGAAAAAAAGACAGGAGGCCAAGCTTGACGTGGCAGAGCTGAAGATGCTAAGATTTTCATTGGGAGTGACCAGGATGGATGAGATTAGAAATGACTACATCAGAGGGACAGCTCAGGCCAAGCGTCCAAGAGGAGAGGCTGAGATATTCCGGTCATGTGCAGAAGACGGATGTTGGATATATTGGGCAAAGGATGCTGAATATGGAGCTGCCAGACAGGATGAAAAGGCAAAGACCACAAAGGAGGTTGTCTCTGGAGCCTGAAAAAGGCGACTGGACTTC
The DNA here is from genome assembly GCF_007364275.1 of Archocentrus centrarchus. Lineage (NCBI taxonomy): Eukaryota > Metazoa > Chordata > Actinopteri > Cichliformes > Cichlidae > Archocentrus > Archocentrus centrarchus. The sequence goes on along the minus strand of NC_044352.1, from coordinate 7,691,948 downwards.
TTTTTGTTTCTTGAAGACGTTTCACCTCTCATCCGAAAGGCTTCTTCAGTTCTCAACCAAATGGTGGAGAGACCCAGGTATTTAAACCCCTGTGGGCGTAGTCCCCTGGAGGTGGTTATGACCCTCTATTGATCATGTGTGTGAACACATGTGCCCAGGTGTGAAGGGGGCGTGGGTCATATTTAATCAGTGGTTTCAGTTGAAACCAACTTAGGACTCCGCTCCATTGTTTCCTGTGGCCTATTGAGGTCACTGGAACAAAGGTGTGAATGGGGGTTGAGACGTCTGGGAAGGGAGCTCAGGACAGCACTGTAAGCGGGGGAAAGTTGGTGACGTAATCCACCTCCTCTGTTCAATGATGGTTGTTCACAGTGGACATAGATGGCTTCTTTCACTCCTCTTTCAAACCATCTGTTTTCCCTGTCCAAAATGTGGACATTGGCATCCTCAAAAGAGTGCCCTTTTTCCTTCAGATGCAGATGTACTGCTGAATCTTGTCCTGTCGAAGTGGCTCTTCTATGTTGTGCCATTCGTTTGTGAAGAGGCTGTTTGGTTTCACCAATGTAGAGGTCCGAGCACTCTTCACTGCACTGAACAGCATACACTACATCGCTGATCTTGTGTTTGGCGGGTTTGTCCTTGGGATGAACCAGTTTTTGTCTTAGGGTGTGACTTGGTTTGAAGTATACTGAGATGTCATGCTTGGAGAAAATTCTTCTGAGTTTCTCTGACAAGCCTGACACATATGGGATGACAATGTTGTTCCTCTTGTCCTTCCCATTCTCTGTAGTTTGTGTTTGGCCTTCATTCCTGTGCATCTTAGCTGATTTGATGAAGGCCCAGTTGGGGTAACCGCATGTTTTGAGGGCTTTCTTAATGTGTGTGTGTTCCTTATGCTTCCCTTCTGCCTTAGAGGGAACACTTTCCGCACGGTGTTGTAGGGTCCTGATCACCCCAAGTTTGTGTTCCAGAGGGTGGTGGGAGTCAAAGAGGAGATACTGGTCTGTGTGTGTGGGCTTCCGGTAAACTTCAATGTTGAGGCTTCCATCTTCCTCGATAAGCACCGCACAGTCCAGGAATGGTAACTTGTTATCTCTGGTGTCCTCCCTGGTAAAACGTATGTATTTATCCACTGAGTTAATGTGACGAGTGAAGGCTTCTACTTCTTGGGTTTTGATTTTGACCCAGGTGTCATCTATATATCTGTACCAGTGGCTAGGTGCCATCCCTTTGAAAGAACCAAGAGCTTTACTTTCCACTTCCTCCATGTAAAGTAAAGCTCTTGGAACACAAACTTGGGGTGATCAGGACCCTACAACACCGTGCGGAAAGTGTTCCCTCTAAGGCAGAAGGGAAGCATAAGGAACACACACACATTGAGAAAGCCCTCAAAACATGCGGTTACCCCAACTGGGCCTTCATCAAATCAGCTAAGATGCACAGGAATGAAGGCCAAACACAAACTACAGAGAATAGGAAGGACAAGAGGAACAACATTGTCATCCCATATGTGTCAGGCTTGTCAGAGAAACTCAGAAGAATTTTCTCCAAGCATGACATCTCAGTATACTTCAAACCAAGTCACACCCTAAGACAAAAACTGGTTCATCCCAAGGACAAACCCGCCAAACACAAGATCAGCGATGTAGTGTATGCTGTTCAGTGCAGTGAAGAGTGCTCGGACCTCTACATTGGTGAAACCAAACAGCCTCTTCACAAACGAATGGCACAACATAGAAGAGCCACTTCGACAGGACAAGATTCAGCAGTACATCTGCATCTGAAGGAAAAAGGGCACTCTTTTGAGGATGCCAATGTCCACATTTTGGACAGGGAAAACAGATGGTTTGAAAGAGGAGTGAAAGAAGCCATCTATGTCCACTGTGAACAACCATCATTGAACAGAGGAGGTGGATTACGTCACCAACTTTCCCCCGCTTACAGTGCTGTCCTGAGCTCCCTTCCCAGACGTCTCAACCCCCATTCACACCTTTGTTCCAGTGACCTCAATAGGCCACAGGAAACAATGGAGCGGAGTCCTAAGTTGGTTTCAACTGAAACCACTGATTAAATATGACCCACGCCCCCTTCACACCTGGGCACATGTGTTCAAGCACATGATCAATAGAGGGTCATAACCACCTCCAGGGGACTATGCCCACAGGGGTTTAAATACCTGGGTCTCTCCACCATTTGGTTGAGAACTGAAGAAGCCTTTCGGATGAGAGGTGAAACGTCTTCAAGAAACAAAAAGAAGTCCAGTCGCCTTTTTTCAAGCTCCAGAGACTACTATGACCTGGATAACTGAGAATCTACACAGACACAAAGGAGGTTCATGGATGTAGTGAAGGAGGACATGCAGAGGATTGGTGTGGCAGAAAAAGATGCTAGGGATAGGTTGAAATGAAGGCAGGTGATCCGCTGTGGTGTCCCCAGCCAAAAGAAGATGAAGCACTCTGGACAGGACAACCCAGCCAGACTGCTAATTTGTCCCAGTGGTGGGATTACAAAACAGAACAATGGACTCCTCTGTCCATAAAGCATTTTTCTCCATACACAATGAATCAAGGTTCATAAAGTAGGGAGGACACTTGGAATTGCAAAAGAAAAAAAAAGGCCAGTTATTCTTTTGTTTGTTTGTTTGTTTTTAAGATTTTCCATCAGTAAAACTTTATAATTTCTGATATTGATCAGTTTTATTCAAATGGGTGCCATATTGCAGTCAATAATCCATATCATTAAGTAAATCCATGCATTTCTCCATCTATGAGGAAACTGTATTTGAGTTAATGTTAATGTCAGTCCTGCTTATTATTGAAGTAATAATAAAAAATTAAAAGGGAAAAATATTGGTTAAATTTCTTTCCCAGTAGCGCTTACATTTTTTCTTATCATACCTTCAGTAGTAGGGCTAACTTGATTTAAACTTCAGTGACATAATAAAGGTGTTTTTTTCCTATGTCTTCTTCAGGCTCATCATTTGGAGAGGATGCTGTTTAATTTGGGGGGTTTTATATGTAACATCTCAGCTCTTAACAATCTCAGTACAATTAAGTAAGGCCTCAGTGACACAGGCCCAGAGCCTGGTTAGCAACATCATGGCAACCTACTGTACCGGTTGACGATTTGTTGCTGAAAGTTACAGAATATCAACAGGTGAAATCGGTCGCATTGAGGGTCCTACACCAAAAACTTCCTTGTGATTGCTTCGGTCACTAGCAGATTGCTGCAGTCACCCTTAGTTTGCACAGAAGATAATGACTTGTCTGAAAATACTTACCAACTACTCGCTGAGCAGTAGCAAAACTTGAAAAAGTGCGGAGAATGTTGTATGTTGAAGTTGTGCCTTGTCGCTGCATCCACATGTTTCAAAACGTGCAGCATTTACTTTGAGGTTTGTATCACACTTTTTTACAGATTCTCTACAGCTCAGAGATTAATTGGGGAGTGTTTGCAGACAAGTGACCAGAGCAGCTACAAAGAGGTTTTTGGTGCTGCACAGTGTACCTTATCATGGCCAACTAAACCTTGTGACAGCAAGCAACTTCCAGCAATGAAATTGTCAGCAACCACTCACCAACTGGTTTGGGACTCCAAATTTTTCTTAGCAACTGGTGGTTGCCAGGAGGTCTCCAACTGGTCTGTAGTTCTGTGTTACTAAGTTCACTTCTCAGAGTTATTGTTTTAAAACCAGCATTCTCAAAGTGTGGCTGATGGGCAGACCCAAGGAATTAAATCACTACATTTCCTTCATCCACTTCATGTCATGCTATATTATGGCTGCTTAGAGGGAGACCATTTCTCTTGAATGTAAGTACTTCTATTTTTGTCATCAAAGCGAGCTCGGCCTTCCTAACTTTGACAAATAACGCTTAAGAAATGTCATTTCACCAGGGGTTAAAGACTATGAATCACATCGCAAACGTAAACAACCACTGACATTACAAAGACACATTACAGTTACCAGCAGTGCCTTATTTATATATTATCTTCTTTATCCCTCCATAATTTGTCACACAGACACCATGAACCTCTAAACTGCTAAACTAGATCTGGCATTTTAGACTTTGTGACAATTTTCTACAAACATATTGTGCATTTGGCATTTTATTTTCCAAAAGTTTCTTTAAATCCATCTCTTTTCACAGTCCAGATTCCCTTCTATCCCCCAGCAGCCTATTTCAGAAGCTATTTACATTCGATTATCATTATTCATGATGGTTGAATCTGATCCAGTCGGAACAATCTAATGAATAATGCAAATTTCCTTATGCTACATCTTTATCCAGGAGCAATGAGCTAAGACTATATAATAGGACGGCCCCCTCAGAAGTGTAGAGTTGAACTGACAGTCGGAAAAACCACGATGTAACTTCCAAGCATATTTAATTTGAATCTCTGATGTGACGTAAACTGCCTTAAAATCATTCACACTCCAGGTGTGAATTTCAAAAAAGGAGTAGGAGCAGATTTTTGACCAGAAGTGATTGACCGACACCTCTGACTTATCATCACCCGTTAAGTAGACCTGACTCCTTAGCAACTTAGTGCTTCACTGTTCTAGCTAGTGGCTAACTGTGCCTGCCTACAGCTCAGTGAGGAGGAGGTGGTGTGCAGAATCACACTGGCTTATCTACCTGGTGACAGCTGAAATATGCCTGCTTTTACCCACCTCTGTCTGAAATCTGGGTCTAATGGTTGAAAAAAAATGGAGATAAATTTTATTGGTAAATTCTCACCTTGTGTCATGGTCCGGGATCCAAAGGACCCCGTGTGTTTTTGTTTTGCTTCATTTTGTCTGTTCTGTTTTGGGATTTCTTTTGGTTGTGAGGTTTAATTGTTATTTCTAGTCCCTGGTGTTCTCTCTGTATTCTGTGTCAGGTCTGCGTTTCTGTTCCATCGTGTTACTTCCTGTTTTATTTTGATAGTCATCCAGTTCTGGTCTCTTGTATTTAGTTTTGCTTCCCCTGGTCTCGTCAGTGTTATCAGCGTCACCTGTGTTCCCACCTGTTTCCTCTTCCCTCATCAGGCCTCTTGTGTATTTAAGTCCAGTGTTTTCAGTGCCTGTTGTCGCGTCGTCGTCTATGTCTCCTGCTGTGTGTCCTGTTCTGCCTTCATATTTTGCTCTGTGTTTTGTCACTAGCTCTGCTAGTTTGGCCTTCTGGTTGTGCACCTAAAAATAAAGACGAGTTACCTTTTACCTGTGCCTGAGGTGTCCTGCATTGGGGTCCTCCTTCCTGCCTGCCACACAGACGTTACATGACAGAACGACGCGACCAGAATGGACCCCGCGGATATGGAGGTGTACAGCGGCTCTCGCCTGGCTCTGGGGGGACCCGGATATTGGAAGGGTCCCCGACAACGCCGCTCACCTCTACAGCCTAAGCCGCAGGTTTATTGTGGGGACGGACTGTTTTTGGCTCCAGCCGCTCCCGCACTTGCCTCTCCGCTCATTCGCCCCTCTTCCCTCTCGCAGTCAGAGCAACAACGGAGGAAGAGGAATTCTCGGCGGCAGCGGAGGGAGTTTTCTCCGGAGCCAAGTGGGATGACGCCAGAGGAAGCGTTTTCCCAGTACCTGGGATATAAAGGTCCCTGGCCACCCAGTTCACTCTCTTCACTGCCGCCTCAGCCTGTTCCGGAGGGCAGGCAGCTAGACTCCCAGCAGCGGTGGAGAGGATCCCCTCCGGCGCCGTGCGGTATAAAGCCGCGGATTTCATCGCCACCATCGCCGCCGCAGGTTTCCCCGCCGTCTGCGCCACCAGTATCTCAGCCCACCAACACAGTGAGTCAGTCTGTTTTGGGTTCAAAAGGAACTATTAAACCACAAACTGTTAGCAAGGCTCACATGGACAAACCCGAAACCATATCATACCGTGAAGCTATGGACTCAGCGGCTCTTGCCCTGTTTGAGGAAAAGAAAAAAACAACCATTCGGAGAGTGGACACTCTGTGTTTTGAACTGTTGTCTGACCCGTGTGAGGAAGAACAGAAAGCCATTGCAGCCAAGCTTCAAGGGCTGGTTTATAACTCTCCTTGGCTTCTGGATTCCTTACACGGGTTAGTAAAGGACTTTCTGATCACCACCCTTCGCCTTCAGCCATCCACACCTGCAGCAGCAGAGCATCCGCCCCAGCTTCAGTCTCCGTCGCCTGCAGCAGCTGAGCATCTGCCCCAGCTTCAGTCTCCGTCGCCTGCAGCAGCAGAGCCCCCGCTGCTACAGCCTGCTGCAACAGGCCCCAAGCCACAGCCACGCTCCAAGCCGCCTGTAGCAGCAGCAACAGGCCCCAAGCCACAGCCACGCTCCAAGCCGCCTGTAGCAACAGCTGCAGCTATTCCCCTGTCTCAGTCAGCTCCAGCTCCAGCTCCCGTCGCTCTGCCGCGTTCTCAGTCAGCTCCAGCTCCAGTCGCTCTCCCTCGGTCCACACTGTGTGTTTCAGTTAGCTCCTTAACCCCCTTGGTTCCTCCGGTCAGTCCAGTTTCAGTCCCAGTGCCCTCAGCTCCAGCTCCCTCTGTAGTTTTGGTCTCCTCATCTTCAGTCTCTCTATCTTCAGTCTCAGCTCCCTCTGTAATTTTGGTTCCCTTAGTTCCCCCAGGGTTAGCTTTCTCTCCACTTCAGTCAATGTTGTCAGCTTCCCCGCAGTCTGAGTCAGTTCCAGCAGCTCCCAAGCAAACTCAGTCAGAACCCACAGTGTCAGCCCCGGTAGCTCTGCCTCGCTCCACAGTGTCAGCCCCGGTAGCTCTGCCTCGCTCCACAGTGTCAGCCCCGGTAGCTCTGCCTCGCTCCACAGTGTCAGCCCCGGTAGCTCTGCCTCGCTCCACAGTGTCAGCTCCTGGTCAAGTCGCTGTGCCTCGCTCCACAGTGTCAGCTCCTGGTCAAGTCGCTGTGCCTCGCTCCACAGTGTCAGCTCCTGGTCAAGTCGCTGTGCCTCGCTCCACAGTGTCAGCTCCTGGTCAAGTCGCTGTGCCTCGCTCCACAGTGTCAGCTCCTGGTCAAGTCGCTGTGCCTCGCTCCACAGTGTCAGCTCCTGGTCAAGTCGCTCTGCCTCGCACTCAGTCAGCTCCTGGTCAAGTCGCTCTGCCTCGCACTCAGTCAGCTCCTGGTCCTGCTCCTTCTGTACCTCCAGTCACGTCAGCTTCCCCAGTGTCAGCTCTCCCTAGATCTCAGTTAGCTTCCACGCAGTCAGAGTCCCCAGTGTCAGCACTACCAGGTACCTCACAGTCTTCAGTGTTAGCTGTGGCAGTCTCCCCTCAGTCTCGGCCAGCTGCAGCTACCCCTCAGCTTCTGCCAGCACCTCTTGTATCAGTCTCAGTAGCTTCCCTGTCTCAGCCCCAGTCTCTTCCGTCGGCTGCTGTAGAGTCTCTAGTCTCCCAGTCAGAGTCCCAGTCAGCTCCCCTGTCACCATCATCCTCACCATCGGACTCACCCAAACAATGCCCTAAGCAGCCCCAGCCGTCGGAGGAGACGACTGCGCGCCCTGCAAAGCAGCCCCAGCCTGCGCATCCAGAGCCCACGCTGGAGGGTCCCGCTCAGTCCGAGCCTCCTGTCTCGTCTGTTTGTCGCCGCCGCCATTGGAAGCGCAGCCGGCCTCCTGTCCTGTCCCGCGGTCGGCCTCCAGTCCTGTCTCTTCGCCGCCGCCGGGAGCGCGGTCGGCCTCCAGTCCTGTCTCTTCGCCGCCGCCGGGAGCGCGGTCGGCCTCCAGTCCTGTCTCTTCGCTGCCGCCGGGAGCGCGGTCGGCCTCCTGAGGACCCTTCTTTTTCCTGGCCTGTGAATTCTGCCCCTTGGCCGGGGCGGCCCCCTGAACATTATGGACTGTTTTCTGGCCTTATGCTGTTTTTTGTTTTGGTTCCTTGACTCTCCTGAACTGCTTCATCTGTCTCCACCTTGATCGCCTGGACTTTGTTTTGGACTTTATCCCTTCCCTGGCAGACCCCCTGAACTGTTTTTGATTTCTGTTTTGTCTCCCGGGTTTGGTTTTTTTCGGTCCCTCCGTCCGGTTCCCCCTCCTCCCGCCCTGGTCTGGTTTTGTTTTGTTTTGTGTTTTGTTTCGGTTGGGACGTCTGGGGCCGTCCCTTGAGGGGGGGGTACTGTCATGGTCCGGGATCCAAAGGACCCCGTGTGTTTTTGTTTTGCTTCATTTTGTCTGTTCTGTTTTGGGATTTCTTTTGGTTGTGAGGTTTAATTGTTATTTCTAGTCCCTGGTGTTCTCTCTGTATTCTGTGTCAGGTCTGCGTTTCTGTTCCATCGTGTTACTTCCTGTTTTATTTTGATAGTCATCCAGTTCTGGTCTCTTGTATTTAGTTTTGCTTCCCCTGGTCTCGTCAGTGTTATCAGCGTCACCTGTGTTCCCACCTGTTTCCTCTTCCCTCATCAGGCCTCTTGTGTATTTAAGTCCAGTGTTTTCAGTGCCTGTTGTCGCGTCGTCGTCTATGTCTCCTGCTGTGTGTCCTGTTCTGCCTTCATATTTTGCTCTGTGTTTTGTCACTAGCTCTGCTAGTTTGGCCTTCTGGTTGTGCACCTAAAAATAAAGACGAGTTACCTTTTACCTGTGCCTGAGGTGTCCTGCATTGGGGTCCTCCTTCCTGCCTGCCACACAGACGTTACATGACACCTTGTGAAAAACAGAAAGCTTGACAGGCAGCAGCAGCAGCGGTGAGGCTTAGCGAAGTGTCAGTTACTACTGCTGTATATTTGTGCCAGCTTGTGGTAGAACATTAAGCTCCAGTGGGGCAAAAGGGATTAAAAAAAAAAGGAAACAAGATTTTTTCATGCTGTGTTGTGTCACGCCTCATCCTGTGAGGCTCTCACAACTGTGCTCACTTGAGGCCTGATTCTTTAATCAATAAACCAATGTTACTGCTCAATAGCTCAGTAGATGCTCACACAATCTGCTAACCTGAGTAGCACACAGCAGGTTTCTGCATTACTCCTCTAAAACCTTTTTGCCGGCAGTGACACTGATGTATTTTGTAAGAGAGAGCTCCATTAAACACTTCCGCAAAGGTAAATGAAAGCATGGTGTTGTCTGCGCTACGGAGTCCAGGAAGAAGGATTCTTATCATTTATTAATGGAGATGGATTCGCATTCATAGTAGCTCCACAGCTGTTCAACTGGGGAGCTTAAAACATCACTCGAAATTGGCACCTTCAGGGGTTGTCCCAGTTGCCATTGAGCTTCAAAATAACAAAGTGTGGGGGGGGGAGGAAATGCAGAAGAAGCCTTCAGAGAAAGAGATGAAGGCGTTCACATTTACAATGCTGTTCACAGACTCTTTGATTGGTATTCGAGTCACTGTTTGACTTCAGTCTTTTAGTGCATTAATTTTAATGAAAAATGCGTTCCACATCGCCAGTCATTATTTCTTCCTCATGCTGAAATGGCTCACTGACCTGTTGCCAGCGTTGTGCCATGTCATGTGTGATTTTAACCATAGGCCAAAGAAAGACCATTAAATTATTTGACTTACAGGTGCAAAGAAGGGGTTAAATGCAGATCCTGAGAGCTATGAAAGCTTTTTTTATTTTATTATTCTAATGATTACAGCAATAAAGACACAAGTCTTTGAGGTGTGGCTTTTCCTCACAGCTGAGAGACATTTTCCCGAGTGTTATCTCTCACGACAGGAACAGACGCTGTCTCCAGCGCTCCTTTTGTGGTCTACAGTGAAATGTTGTATCAATAATACACCAAGACAGTATACAGGGGGCATGAATTATTGAAAGGCACACTGGTTCGGCTGGGGTTCTAATCTCCACAGAGCAGTTAATTTGATGTTCTTGTTTTTCTGTTTTGGAATCAACCTGCAATGCACCATCCATCCCTGCAAATATCACGGTCAGAGAGGAGCAGGCCAGTGGGAACTAAATGAATGATGTACTGATGCTAATGTCCTCTGCCAGCCAAGGTCTTGCTTAATAAACCTCAAGATGAGACAGCCATGTGAAAAATAACATTATAAAAAAGTAAGCCCTGTCAATTCAAGCCCACACACCTGAAAGTGTGGCTGATAATGACAGTGGAATTAGTAATGAGGATGAGAGAAGGTGCATTCATCCATTTAGGGGCTACAGAGCCTTAAGGGTTGTGCTTTGTAACCTGAATCAGGGCTCTGGAGTGAATATCAATATCTAAGGCAGGCAGCTGATTAGTGGGAAATGTTCACTCAGCAGAGTGTGAAACACTGATCTGAGCACTAATTTATCTAGCTTAATAGAAAGTCATGTGCTGGATTTCACAGCAGGTGGATCCAGAGCCGTACCCAGCCTAGTTTGGAATATTATCAGCCAGCTCAAGATTCAACAAATTGGTCAATAAAGAAAATGGCTTCTTATCTCCCAGTCACATCAGGACAGGGGAATTGAAGTCCCAGACTTTCTAATTAGTCATTCTTATTTTATCATAATCGGCTTAAATCTGTTGAAGGGATGCTCAGCTGACAGCGGGGGTGTTAGGAGGGAAATTTGCTCTGGTGAAATGATTCAGCTGCTGTGAGCATGATTGCTGCAGATATTTTCAAACAGCTGTGAGCCAAATGTGGCTTTTTTCACTTCACAGAGGAAAAAAGGATACTTTTTTTTTTTTTAATTCTCAAATTTCCCAAAATGTTCATCTCAAAATGTTGAGATGAAGATGTGTGAAAAATTAAATCCATTCATCCAGCCAGGTCACAGGGGGCAGCTGCCCAAGCAGAGAAACACAGACCTCCCTCTCCCCACTACTTCCACTTCCTCCAGCTTATCCGGAGGAACACTGAGGCATTCCCAGACCAGTGTGTCCTGGGTCTACCCCAGGGTCCCCGGTAGGACAAGCCCAGAACACCTCATCCAAGAGGCCCCCAGGAGGCATATTCGTCAGATGCACAAACCACCTCAACTGGCTACTTTCAACGTGGAGGAGTAGCAGCTCTACTCTGAGCCCCTCTTGAATGACTACACTTTTCACCCTATCTCTAAGGGAGAGGTCAACCCCTCTATGTAAGAAGCTCATTTCTGCCACTTGTATCCAGGATCTCATTCTTTCAGTTACTGCCCAAAGCTTGTGACCATAGATGAAGGTAAGGACTTAGATTGACCGGTAAATCAGCTTCACTTTTATGCTCAGCTCTCTCTTTACCGTGACAGACCATAGCAGCATCCACGTCACTGCGGAAATACCTTCTCCAGGTCCACAAAACACATATAGACTGGATGCACACTTGAGAGGATAAAGAGCTGGTCCAGCGTTCTGTGACCAGGACGAAAACCACATTGCTCCTCTTGAGTCTGAGGTTCCACTAACAAACAAACTCTCTTTTCCAGCACCCTGGCGTAGACCTTCCCGAGGAGGGTGAAGAGCGGTGAATAGTTGGAACACTACCCTGCTGTCCCCATTCTTGAAAATGGGAACCACCACCCTAGTCAGCCAATCCAGAGGCACCGCTCCAGATCTCTACGGAACGTTGCAGATGCGTATCAACCATAACAGCCCTACAACATCCAGAGCCTTTAGGAACTCCACGCCAGAGGCCCGGCCACCATGGAGTTGTTAAACTACCTGAGTGACCTCATCCCCAGTGATGGCCGAGTTGTCCCCCTCGTCCTCAGTCTCAGCTTCCTCTACAGAAGGTGTGTTAGTGGGATTAAGGAGGTCCTGAGAGTATTCCTTCCACTGCCCGACTATTTCCTCAGTTGAAGTCAGCAGTGCCCCACCGGCACTATAAACCGTATGAGCAGAGCACCACTTTCCCCTCCTGAGCTGCCTGCGGGAGTTACCGCCACATCAGGCACCCACCAACTTTCAACCGCAGCTCTGTGCAGTAGCCCCAACAATGGTGCAGAACATGGTCCATTCAGACTCAACCTCCTCTAGAATGCTGTCAAAGTTCTGCCAAAAGTGGAATTGAAGATCTTGCAGACCGGGGCCTCTGCCAGGTGTTTCCAGAGCAGCCTCACTAAACATTTAGGTACACCAGGTCTGTCCAGGATCCTTCCCTGCCACCCAATCCAACTCACCACCAGATGGTGACAGCTCAGCTCATCTCTTCACCCAAGTGTCCAGAACATAACTCCGAAACTCTCTTGTTAACTCTCTTGGTGGCGCTGTCACTTGGTGTTGGCTCTCACTGCGGTATTGTATCACTTCCTGTTCCTGTTTCGGAGCACAGTGTTTTGCTGTCTGTTAGCTGTTATATCTGTATAACTAGATTTATCTGGATAATAACATATTTTAGTGTAATCTTCACCTACTTTAAATAGCATACTCTTTGCTGAATCACCTGTATTCACATTACTCACTTTATTTGTTTTTAGAAATTCGCTAGCTTAGCTTAGCTAGTAGCTTAGCCCTTAGCCGACTCACTACCAGCATGGCTTCTTCTCCTGTCTCTCCTGCACTTTCCTGCTCTGGGTGTCACATGTTTAGTTACTCCTCGGCCTCCTTTAGCAGTAACGGTACTTGTAATAAATGTAGTCTGTTTGTAGCTCTGGAGGCCAGGCTTTCTGAACTGGAGACTCGGCTCCGCACCCTGGAAAATCCTACATCTAGCCAGGCCCCTGTAGCGGGTGCGGACCATGGTAGCTTAGCCGCCGTTAGCTCCCCCCCAGCAGATCCCGAGCAGCAGGGAAAACAGGCCAGCTGGGTGACGGTGAGGAGGAAGCGTAGTCCTAAGCAGAAGCCCCTGGTACACCACCAACCTATTCACGTCTCTAACCGTTTTTCTCCACTCGGCGACACACCCGCCGAGGAACAAACTCTGGTTATTGGTGACTCTGTTTTGAGAAACGTGAAGCTAGAGACACCGACGACCATAGTCAAATGTCTTCCAGGGGCCAGAGCAGGCGACATTCATGGAAATTTGAAACTGCTGGCTAAGGCTAATCGTAGATTTGGTAAGATCGTTATTCACGTCGGCAGTAATGACACCCGGTTACGCCAATCGGAGGTCACTAAAATTAATATTGACTCGGTGTGTAACTTTGCAAAAACGATGTCGGACTCTGTAGTTTTCTCTGGGCCCCTCCCCAATCAGACCAGGAGCGACATGTTTAGCCGCATGTTCTCCTTGAATCGCTGGCTGTCTGAGTGGTGTCCAAAAAACGACGTGGGCTTCATAGATGTCTGTGTAGATTCTCAGTTATCCAGGTCATAGTAGTCTCTGGAGCTTGAAAAAGGCGACTGGACTTCTTTTTGTTTCTTGAAGACGTTTCACCTCTCATCCGAAAGGCTTCTTCAGTTCTCAACCAAATGGTGGAGAGACCCAGGTATTTAAACCCCTGTGGGCGTAGTCCCCTGGAGGTGGTTATGACCCTCTATTGATCATGTGCTTGAACACATCATAGCTTGAACGCTTCATAGATAATTGGCAAAGTTTCTGGGGAAAACCTGGTCTTGTTAGGAGAGACGGCATCCATCCCACTTTGGATGGAGCAGCTCTCATTTCTAGAAATCTGGCCAAATTTATTAACCCTCCTAAAAACTGACTACCCAGGGTTGAGACCAGGAAGCAGAGTTGCAGTCTTACACGCCTCTCTGCAGCTTCTCTCCTCCTGCCATCCCCCCAAAACCCCATCCCCATAGAGTCGGTGCCTGCTCCCAGACCACCAAAAACCAAAGCTAAAATTAGCAAAAAGATATTTAAGCATAAAAATTCAAAAACAATAAATAATACAGCTTCATCAACTGCACCAAAGAATAAAACAATTAAATGTGGATTGTTAAACATTAGGTCTCTCTCTTCCAAGTCCCTATTAGTAAATGATTTAATAATTGATCAACGTATTGATTTATTCTGCCTTACAGAAACCTGGTTACAGCAGGATGAATATGTTAGTTTAAATGAATCAACACCCCCGAGTCACAGTAACTGTCAGAATGCTCGAAGCACAGGTCGAGGAGGAGGATTAGCTGCAATCTTCAATTCCAGCTTATTAATTAATCAGAGACCCAGACAAAGTTTTCATTCTTTTGAAAGCCTGACTCTTAGTCTTGTCCATCCTAATTGGGAAAATCAAAAACCTGTTTTATTTGTTATTATCTATCGTCCACCTGGTCCCTACTCAGAGTTTCTGTCTGATTTCTCAGACTTTTTATCTGATTTAGTGCTCAGTTCAGATAAAATAATTATAGTGGGTGATTTCAACATCCATGTAGATGCTGAGAATGACAGCCTCAACACTGCATTTAATCTATTGTTAGATTCAATTGGCTTCTCTCAAAATGTAAAGGAGCCCACCCACCACTTTAATCATACTCTGGATCTTGTCCTAACATATGGCATAGAAACTGAAGACTTAACAGTATTCCCTGAAAGCCCCCTCCTGTCTGATCATTTCTTAGTAACATTTACATTTACTTTAATGGATTACACAGCAGTGGGGAATAAGTTTAATTACAGTAGAAGTCTTTCTGAAAGTGCTGTAACTAAGTTTAAGGATCTAATTCCTTCATTGTTATGCTCTTCAGTGCCATGTGCCAACACAGTGCAGAGCAGCTACCTAAACTCTGCTCCCAGTGAGGTCGATTATCTCGTCAATAGTTTTACATCCTCACTGCGTATAACTTTGGATACTGTGGCTCCTCTGAAAAGGAAAGCTTCAAATCAGAAGTGCCTGACTCCTTGGTATAATTCACAAACGCACAGCTTAAAGCAGATAACCCGAAAGCTGGAGAGGGAATGGCGTCTCACTAAATTAGAAGATGCTCATTTAGCCTGGAAAAAGAGTTTGTTGCTCTATAAAAAAGCCCTCTGTAGAGCTAGGACATCTTATTATTCATCATTAATTGAAGAAAATAAGAACAACCCCAGGTTTCTTTTCAGCACTGTAGCCAGGCTGACAAAGAGTCAGAGCTCTGTAGAGCCGAGTATTCCTTTCACGTTAACTAGTAGTGACTTCATGGATTTCTTTACAAATAAAATTTTAGACATTCGAGAAAAAATTATTCATAACCATCTCAAAGATTATTCTTCATGTTCGGCTGCTTTCAGCACTGCTGGTATTTGTTTAGACTCTTTTGCTCCAGTTGATCTTTCAGAGTTAACTTCAATAGTTACTTCCTCCAAACCAGCAACATGTTTATTAGATCCCATTCCTACTAGACTGTTCAAAGAAGTCTTTCCAATTATTGATGCTTCAATCTTAAAAATGATCAATCAGTCTTTATTAGTTGGCTATGTACCACAGACCTTCAAGGTGGCTGTAATTAAACCTCTGCTTAAAAAGCCATCACCTGACCCAGCTGTCTTAGCTAATTATAGGCCAATCTCCAACCTTCCTTTTCTCTCAAAGATTCTTGAAAGAGTAGTTGTAAAACAGCTAACTGATCATCTGCAGAGGAACGGTTTATTTGAAGAGTTTCAGTCAGGTTTCAGAATTCATCACAGTACAGAAACAGCATTAGTGAAGGTTACAAATGATCTTCTTAGAGCCTCTGACAGTGGACTCATCTCTGTGCTTGTCCTGTTGGACCTCAGTGCAGCTTTTGATACTGTTGACCATAACATTTTATTACAGAGATTAGAGCTTGCTATAGGTATTAAAGGTACTGCACTGCAGTGGTTTGAATCATATTTATCTCATAGACTCCAATTTGTTCATGTAAATGGGGAGTCTTCTTCACACACTAAGGTTAATTATGGAGTTCCACAGGGTTCTGTGCTAGGACCAATTTTATTTACATTATACATGCTTCCCTTAGGCAGTATTATTAGAAAGCACTGCATCAATTTTCATTGTTATGCAGATGATACTCAGCTTTACCTATCAATGAAGCCAGATGACACACATCAATTAGTTAAACTGCAGGAATGTCTTAAAGATATTAAGGCCTGGATGACCTCTAATTTCCTGCTTCTAAATTCAGATAAAACTGAAATTCTTGTTCTCGGCCCCACAAATCTTAGAAACATGGTGTCTAACCAGATACTTACTCTGGATGGCATTACTTTGGCCTCCAGGAACACTGTGAGAAATCTTGGAGTCATTTTTGACCAGGATATGTCCTTCAATGCACATATTAAACAAATATGTAGGACCGCTTTTTTGCATTTGCGCAATATTTCTAAAATTAGAAACATCCTTTCTCAGAGTGATGCTGAAAAGCTCATTCATGCATTTATTACTTCTAGGGTGGATTATTGTAATTCATTATTATCAGGCTGTCCTAAAAGCTCCCTGAAAAGCCTTCAGCTGATCCAAAATGCTGCAGCTAGAGTACTGACAGGGACTAGAAAGAGAGAGCATATTTCTCCCATATTGGCTTCTCTTCATTGGCTCCCTGTTAAATCTAGAATAGAATTTAAAATTCTTCTCCTCACATACAAGGTCTTGAATAATCAGGCACCATCTTATCTCAAAGACCTCATAGTACCATATCACCCCAACAGAGCACTTTGCTCTCAGACTGCTGGCTTACTTGTGGTTCCTAGGATACTTAAGAGTAGAATGGGAGGCAGAGCCTTCAGCTTTCAGGCGCCTCTTCTGTGGAACCAGCTTCCAGCTTGGATTCGGGAGACAGACACCCTCTCTATTTTTAAGATTAGGCTTAAAACTTTCCTTTATGATAAAGCTTATAGTTAGGGCTGGATCAGGTGACCCTGAACCATCCCTTAGTTATGCTGCTATAGGCCTAGTCTGCTGGGGGGTTCACATAATGCACTGTTTCTTCTCATTCACCTTATTTACTTTGTTTATACTCCACTCTGCATTTAATCATTAATTGATATTAATCTCTGGCTCTCTTCCACAGCATGTCTTTCTCTCCCCTCAGCCCAACCGGTCGCGGCAGATGACTGCCCCTCCCTGATCCTGGTTCTGCTGGAGGTTTCTTCCTGTTAAAAGGGAGTTTTTCCTTTCCACTGTCGCCAAGTGCTTGCTCATAGGGGGTCGTTTTGACTGTTGGGTTTTCTCTGTATTATTGTAGGGTCTTTACCCACAATACAAAGCGCCTTGAGGCGACAGTTTGTTGTGATTTGGCGCTATATAAATAAAATTGAATTGAATTGAATTGAACATACGGCTACAGAGCTGGTGATATGGTTACAAAATGGATCATCGACGTGCAACCTAGGGTGTTCTGGTGCCATGTGCACTTATGGACATCCTTATGTTTGAACATGCTGCCTCTCACTGAGGCCAACTTAGTCCTCAGTGAGAGGATCACTGGGACACAAAAACCTTTCCATTAGATAAGGTGGTGATTCGCAGAGGGGAAAAAATTAAAGGATAATGAAAATTCCAACAATTTCCAAACTTTTTTTCAGTTTGTTTTCCTTCTTTTCCAATTAAATATATGATTAAATGATTATCTAAACTATATATTTAATCAAAAGTAGAACATAACCTGAGAAATTTGGAAAATGTATTATCACTTTGAGTTTTATACCATCAACATTTCCCCAAAGTTTTCACAGGGGGAGCAGAGAACTACAAAAAAAAAAGCAAAACAAACAAAAACATACACACACGGTCACACATCTGACTCGTAATGAACGTATTTGTTGAACAGGTTGTAACATGAATCTTCATAAAGAGCATCTCAGTTTTGCAAAGTAAAGACGGGGAAGGGGTTCAGCAATCTGTTGAAGACTGTGTGGGTTCAACATTTTGAAATTAGGTTTCTCATTGCTCCAATTTACGATACATAATGTCATCTGAAGTTTCAGAGAACCCAGAGAAACTCACTGGAGAAAGCTGAAAACCAATACTGAATCTTTGGGCCCTCAGACAGCGCTGCATTAAACACAAACATGATTCTGTACTGGCAGTCACTGTGTGACTGAGCTCAGGAACACTTCTGAAAACTACTGAGAGGAAACACTTAATTGTTGCATCCACAAATAGAAGTTAAAACTCTACCATGCAATGAAAAAACATAAAAATCCAAAAACAGCTGCCTTCCCCTGACCAAAGCTCATTAAAATCTGCTAAGGTGAAGTGAAAAGGGAATGTGGTCTGTGGTTCTTTTTGTAAATGGTATATTATTTACAACAAATACAACAAACATAGAAGTTTTACTTTTAAAACTAAAGCAGTCGATCTCCTCGGTGCCCAAACAAAGAGAGCTGTGAAAAGTGGTGATGCAGCAAAGTGGTAAACATGTCCCTGCATCTTTTTTATTTCTTTAAGTTCTGCTCAAATTCAAAATCAGCATAAATTTTTCAAACAATACCATTTCTCAGCACTCTGTGCAGACCAAGTTGCAGCATTGGTAAATCAGCCTTACATGTGTGGCCCTGAAACTATTACATTAAACTATATAAACTGTGTGAGTCAATGGTAATACATTTTTATATCACCATTTACAACAAAACAGAGCAATAAGAGATTAGATGAGCCTCACACTTGGCTATGTCATCAGAGTTATTCACGTAAGCTATCCTCTCCCCCCGATAAGCAGTTCAGCTCTCTCCCCCTGTTTGTTTAGTTTTGTCTGTCCTCTTGGATGAGTGTTCTGCAACTCAATTTCATTGTATGTCTTGACGTATAATGACAATAAATTCTTCTTGAGTCTAACAACTTAACCCAGAGGTTGGTGGGAGTGGTTTCTTAGGTTTGTTACTGCCTGTCCTAATGAGTGGTTTTCAGTCATTGGTACACTTCCAAAGCAGAAATAGTCAGCCACAATATTGGCTTCCTAAAAAATTGTCCTCCAACATATAAAAACTCGGCCTTAGAAGTGGTTGTTAATGTGTCAGATAAATAATTCTAATGTGCACTTTTAGCTGCTTTGTGTCTGATCTGCTAACATGGAGTGGGCTCGGTTTCTGACCTTTACTGCAACCACTGACCATGGAGAGAATCACATAGTCCATCATTATATGAGCTGTAAGCATGGTTTACGTGGTTTTACACTATCACCATCAGGTATCTGTAACTCATGTGAGTTGCAGCGATTGATACTTTGTCTCAGAGTAGACTAGAAATAGGAACTTCCATTAAAACATATCCAAAAAAAATCCTGAATGAAAGATAGCACAGACAACCCAGAAGCAATGCATGGAGAAAAATCACTTAAGTAAGAGTGGCAGTTACGGTGCAAAAAGAAATAAAAGTTCTTCTTTTATTACAATTTGGATCCAAATATGTGAAAAACAAAACAAACACCAATGTATCAACTGATTTATTAGCAAAGCTGGATTTTAATATCTGTTGTGTTTGTGACCACAGATTGCATTTTGGCGATACATTAGTGTGCATCGCCTTAGTGGCAAGATGCAATTTCCATTTGCTAGTGATGAATAAGTTGTGCGGCACAGGAAAATAAGGCTTAATAGGCCATCGCTTCAGTCTAAACCTATTAAAACTGTAGAAAATATTTGTATTTAAATGCCAGTTTCATCTCTACCCTGCATTGTAAGTCCTGCTGATAAACACAACTTCATATTTCTCTATGTGATCTAATAAAAAACACATGAAACAAGAAATTTCCTTCAACCCCAATGTACACATCCTCCATTATCAGAAGCAGCTTGTCTTTAGTTTCCTTGTGGCAGAAAGAATTTACATCAATGGCCACATAACATGCAATGGCATGTAATGTCCCCACAGCTCGGTAGTGGATGCCAGTGGCGCTGTGATGTACGTTCAATTTCTCTGCTGAGGATGATGTGAGGTGACAGTGGATTTGGTCAGGATTGGTGTGACATGCACTCTTTGAGCAGGGACCCATCTTCCAAAAAAGCAGCAACAAATAACATTTCTTCTTTGCTGTGCACCTGCTGACAAAGCTAAAGACTCATTTTTTTTCTGTTAAACACTTAGAGCTCAAAGCAGTGCACACTGACCTGCAACTGAACTCTTTGGTTAGAGGAGGGAACATAAAAGCAGATGAATTCGCAAATAAATCCAATTTACAGTTGTGGATAACTAATATGCAACAGATAATGGAAATTGGTATGAAATTCTGTCCCGACAGACCTGCTGCATTCCTACTTTAAACAATCTGTTCTACTATAGTTTGAATTTGCTTCATTTTTCATGCAAATTATTCTGTAACAGTGTAAAGTCACGTCACTCTTCATGTTGTACACAAACATTTAACATTTAAATCCCATTTACTAAAAATCTTCACACAGTGAGACTTCAGGGAAGCCTGCCTTTCTAAATCTATAAACCAACAAATCCTTCAAACACCAGCTATATGTTACAGTTATCTGCAATGTAAGTAAATTAAATCAACCTTCCCCCGCTTTTAGAAAACTCAGGCAATATTTGCTAGATTGAACTGCAAATTCTCACGACTAGAATCTGTTGGAGAAAAAAAAATAAAATAAAAGTACATATAAATGCTGGAGTCTGTGTTCGAGCTGCTGCATTTAAAACCAATTTGAAGAGAGAGATTATTCCTTTAAAGAGTGCGAAGCCCACTACAAGAGCAAGAGCAACAGATGCACAAGGCTGCAACAGATGTGTAAATTAGCCCTCATGAATAAGTCAAAAATCCCTTTCATGATGTCGAAACTTTGCTGAACAGATTAAGCGCACTGCTTACTGCTTTTCCACAAGCTGCAGTGCATGTGTTCAGATTTATTCGTGCAGACGTAAACCATACATTCCTGAAAAAGTGGGCGTTTATTTATTTTTTTTTATGTCTGTTTTTCTTTTCATAAGCTGGTGTGGTCAGGACATCAGCTGGCATTACTCAGCCTTGAGGCTTATCCATTTACAGCAAAGAACCTCTGTCCTCTGGAGCAAACTGACAAGTCAATGGGAATTTGTTTTGCTTTTATACACCTATTGCTCCCCATTACCCTGAGGTCACAGAAACTCATTAAGGATATATTAATAGCCATGAGTGTTCAGTGAAAGCCCTGCCATCTCGGAGCATACATGTGGAAAATAAATAGAAAAGGACAACCACATGTTTAATGACCAAAAAGCAGATTCCCGCTGCCTTCGACTTTTACATGACAGAAAAGCATTCACAAACAAAACGCTTTACACTTAGCTGTAGCATTAGAAACAAATGAGCATGGAGCCACACAAAGCACAGAGAAGGTGCTGCCTTAAAACCAGTACAGATCAGGAGCTAATTATATTACTCACCCGGTTCTTTGTGGTCAGAGTTGTGGCCAGACAATAGGAAAAGGAAATCCTGACAGGTGTCCTGATCCAACGACGTGCTGTTGTGCAGGCAGAGGTCAACAATTAGGGTCACAGCTCTCTGACAGACCATGTCATACTCCTCTCTGTCAGAACTCATGCTCCCAGCTGCATCCTCAGCCGCGAGTGTTCATCCAAGGGGACCAGTACACCCACGCACACACGCAGCAGCCTGGCATGCAGAAGATGAATGCAACTTGTCTCCGTCCTAGGCTGATTCTTCTCCTTCTTCTGCCGTCTCTCGAGTGTGTGTGCATGCTTTCGTGTGTGTCTGTGTGTGTGTGTGTGTGTGCGCGTGTGTGATTCACTTTGTTTGTGTGCAAGCTTGTCCCAGCATTGTTTGTGTTGGACCAATATTTTTTTTAGTGCATAAACATGTGGTGTTTGTGCTGTTCCCTGTTTGTGTGTGTGTGTGTGTGTGTGTGTCTGCGTGTGTGTAGCTGTGTTTGCAGACTTAATTAATGGCATTTATCCCCAGGTGATATAAGGGCACAAATATTGCATCACGTTAACACCAGAAAAGCAAGTCAAAAGAAGCACAGCATTCACGGTCAAAACTTCACACACTACCAAATGTCAAAGTTTAATGACACCTTGCAGCCCCCTCACCTTTCGCTGTGATGCCACCACACATTCTTTGAGTGTGAATGCACTTTTTAAGAAAAACCCACTAGACTTGTTTTTCTCAAGTAGCCTAACATGGCCGGTCCCTGCAGGTCAGCTACTCTCCTGACATGACTTTCCCCTGAGCTGAACCACTTGTGACTGCCAGGTCTCACTCCCACAGACAATCCCCCAGTGCTTTGATTGTGATCCCTGAGGGTTTATAACCTGTAATGATGATGGTTAGGCTCTTTGTGCGAGAGTAAGGCTGCATACAGTGTGTTCAAATGGTTATTTTACTGATACACACCCATTCACTGTACATATTGTAAAATACAAACTGAAGTAGCCAGCATGGCATCACCCACTGGTTTGTACTGTTTTTTTTTTTTTGAAGACTGAAAGTTAGAGTTTGGGCTGTCACCATGTTTGGAGCCAGAAGTGATCCTAGTTAGATGAGACGGTGGGGTGATATGTGTCAGCTTCAACACTATTGAGGGTGGTTAGCAAGACATTTATAAACTGTACAGGTACAACAGACAGATAGCTGCTAATTCATGCTAAGCAACACACTATTACAATAACACTAAAAAAATTACTCTCCAAGACTGAAGCACAAACTTCTTAGCCTGTCTGTACCACACATATATATCACCACCATCCTTCGTGAAGTTTGTTTGGCCTTGCTAGCAAAGAAGAGTTTGTGCACCAGAAGTGTTTATATATACACTTTTAATGGTGAAGCAAAAACAAAAACAAAATATTCTTGCTCAATAATCATAAATTTTCCACAGTTGTGACCTTTCGCAGAAGCCCATTTCTTAGTCCATTGAGGCAATCTGAAATCTATAAGGAGATGCAATGGCATTGACCAGCCAGAAAAGTAAGTTAGCCAGAAAAGCAAACAAGCAAAAATGAGACAGCATTCACATGTAGATAAATGTAAACAGCATAGATTTGTTGGTTATATTAAAAAAAAAATGCAACTGTAATAGTCCAGAGTAGATGTCGTGTGGCAGTCTGATCACAACAGTAACCAAATACTTATCAATCAAATGTCTTATCAAAGAATAAACAGCACATGCATTTGTTTTCTTTATCCTCATTTTGAGACTGGGAAGAGAAGCAAATCCCTGAGAGGGCTGCGTCAGGAAGGGCATCTGGAATAAAAATCTCCCAAATGAAATATGCAGCTACAACCACCTTTGTGAATAAGAGAGCAGCCGAAAGAAGCGAAATCTGTTGCAGCCATTATGTTTCTTGCTTTTAAAGAGACAGTATGATTGAACGCTATTGTACATGGAAACAATGTCACCATATGGTGACACTCGGAAGATGAATCAGCTATGTTTGCTTGGATGTTATTTGTCAAATAACTCAATTAAAAATGCTACAAAAGGCGCCAACAATGCCAATTTGTCCAGTTCATTTACTCAAATTAGCAGAGTTGAGGTCCAGCAGACAGCAAATGACAGGTGTTGGGACACCTGTCAATCAAAACAGCTATGCTATATATTATATATATATATATATATATATATATATATATATATAATATATATATATATATATAAATATATATTAGGGGTGGGACTCGATTAAAAAAATTAATCGAATTAATTACAAGCTTTGTAATTAATTAATCGAAATTAATCGCATTTTAATCGCATTTCAATATTTGACATTAGAAATATTAATTTAAGTTCCCTGTAATTAATTAATCGAAATTAACGCGTTAAAGTCCCACCCCTAATATATATATATATATATATATATATATATATATATATATATATATATATATATATATATATATATATATATATATATATATTATTTTATTGTATTGTGTCAGGCTGTAAGCATGCTTACTGTATTTCTGCCATAAAGCTGAACATTTTAAAATAGGACTGAATGGGGTTTGACTCACTTGAAGCCCGCGTCAAGTGGCTGCTTGAGGAACTGCAGTTTTTTTTGTTGAACTGCAATGGTAAAGGTTTGTTATTTTCTCCACTCTGTATACATTAATGAAAGTAACAGAAACCTGTGTCCTGATAACGCAAATCACATACTCTAAAAAGCTGAATCAGCTCCTCTACTAATCAGCTCCAAACAAAAACTGAAAAGTATTATTTTATAACTTCAGTGTACTGAGGCAGCTGGTATGTGTATGTGTTTAGATGATTTTATTTTCAAATTAAAGCAGTGAAGAAGAAGAAGAAGAAGAAGAAGAAGAAGAAGAAGAAGAAGAAGAAGAAGAAGAAGAAGAAGAAGAAGAAGAAGAAGAAGAACAAGAAGAAGAAGAAGAAGAAGAAGAACAAGAACAAGAACAAGAAACTAATTAGCTTGACTTTTCCTCTAAATTATGTTGAACTATATGTGAACTTCCTTGAACTTATCCCTTAATTATGTTCTTACCAACTTAACTGTTAATCAAAGTAATTTAATAAACCCTGTGACGAAAAGGGCCTTAGAAAAATTATTTCATGCCTATCTAATTACCAAATGATATTGAGTTTAACCAGATCTTGTTTGACTCCACTCCTTTATTGAGTTAAACCAGGGCTTATATACTACAGCAACTACATTGGTGGACTATTGTTCTGAGATAGCTGAGGTAATTGGGAGCTTATCAGAGGCTCTCTCCTCCCTCCCTCAGAGGCTGGATCTGGAGTCTACTGTGCTTCCTGTTTCTGTTAAATTGGATCTCTCTCTTCTTGAGCAATCCTGATTAACAGGTAAATAAATTGTTTCTGGCTGTGTTTCCTCACCCCCCACAAGCAGGTTTATTGCTACCTGTATCCACAAGCACACATGTCAAAACAAAACAAGTCCGTAATTACATACAGTGCTGCTAACACTATGGATATAACAGATTTGATGGTGAGGAAAAAAAAAAAACAGACCCGGGTGTAGAAGTTCTTCCTTGTGTAATTACATTGCTTAGAAATACTGTCCAAGGATGTCCGACAATAATGTGATTCTGTGAATTGGTTCCTTGTTAATTTGTATTCCATCACTGTGAGACAGTCAGGAAATTGCTTGCAATTAAAATGCAATAATAATCTCATGTGTATGCAAGAGTTTGAGATAAAACTTTCCATCATGGTGCATTACTACACATGTTAAGCTGAGTATTCCTGCAGTAGATAGATAAAATTCAGCAGAAGAAGAAAACAGCAGGTGAATATTAAATTATATAGAGCAAAGGACACTGACACCAATTTCTTTTTTTTTTTTTTAGCTGTGTGCTGAAACAAATTCAAGTTGATTCAAGATTCATCATGAAAATGGACTTAAAGCGCAGACGTTTTCCTTGAATATGATGTGTTTAACAAAGTGATTGTATGAATGGTTGAGTGCCATATATTTAAAGACAACAGTAAAGATAATACTTCTATTAAAATAAATTTGACGGCAAAGACTCTCCATTTTGTTTTCCTGCACTTTTCTTCAGTTGCTGTTAGTCTGATGGTTTATCGGCCTTTAGTATTGCTTTCAGCAGAAAACTGCATGCTTGATTGACTTGAGATTTAGTTGACTGACTTGGTCATTGCAGAATAATCTACTTCTTTGCCTTAAGAACCTACTAGGTTGCCTTTTCCAAAATCTTTTTTTTTTTTTTACCATTTTCTGGCTATACTGTAAACACCATCCAGTCAGCTTTGCTGTATTTAGCCGAATCTGATCAGACACATGTCTGTTTATCGCACTGCCAAGTGATATAGTGTGCTTCAGATCATGAGCTGTCATTCTGCTACAGGTTGATCGGTTCATCTGTCCAAAGAATACTGTGGAGGACTACTCCAGCTTTTTTAGATGTTCTTTGGCAAAGTCTAATGTGACCTTTTTATGCTTGAGACAGATCAGTGGTCTTGTGGTGAACCTCATGTATTTTTTTCTTGTGGAGTTTTTGCTTTGTGATAGATTTTGAGATGTTTATAAACGACTGACCACTGGAGGGTGTTCTTCACTTTATTGGATGTGCTGAAGGAATTTTACTCTATCATGAAACGGATGCTGTGATCATCTACCACTGCTGTTTTATGGACATCCAGGCCTTTGTGTGTTACCACTGTTGATTCAGCCTTTTCCCTTCTTAACCCTCAGCCCCATCTGGCCGTGGCAGATGACTGCCCCTCCCTGAGCCTGGTTCTGCCGGAGGTTTCTTCCTGTTAAAGGTTTTCCTTCCTACTGTCACCAAGTGCTTGCTCATAGGGGGTCGTGTTGACTGTTGGGTTTTCTCTCTAATTATTTACCTTACAACATAAAGCGCCTTGAGGCAACTGTTTGTTGTGATTTGGCGCTATATAAATAAAGCTGAATTGAAATTGAATTAACATATGAAGAACTATTCATAAAAAAGCCCACACCTGCTGGTGAAACAGCTTTTGAGTGATCTGTCCAACAGGCCCCTGAAAATAGGGGACTGTGTATAAAATAGGTTTAAGTCCTCAACTGCGATTGCAATATTTATGAAGCTTATGTGTAAGTTCAATAATGGAGATCTGTATTCATTCATTCGCCTGCCTATATTCCTTGGTGGTCAGGCTTCTGGTCTATTCTTTACTTCGCTTTTGCTTTCCCATACTGACAGACTTCATTGTGTCATCATCACTCTGGTCCAATCATTTTTGTTGCCCGTCTTCTGCGAGCCAATCAGCCTCTGTCTCGCACGCTTTAAATCTCACTGCCCTTCTGTTATTGTGCGTTTTAGACTTTCATTCGGCGTGTCCATCTGCTTCATCTCTGCCACCACCAGCATCTAGACTCTGGGGTGTCCTGTCCTGCATCCTTCCATTGTTGGACCCCCACTCTGCTATGTAGCTTCAGCAGAGTCCAAATAGTTTATTACTCAAACTCTGTTTCAATAAATCAGTTCAGTTTCTTCAATCAATCATTTCTTATTGAAGTAAAGCTGAAAGTCTGCACATGAAGCCCATGTAATTATAAACTGAATATGTTTTTGTGCACCAGTAAAAAACAAAACAAAACAAAAAAAAAAACTGTATCCCCATCCTAAAATGTGTGGCTCTAACTGTATGATTAATGTAAAGTAGAAAATCTGTCACAGCTAACATTAGACCGGCCCCTCAGTCTAGTGGAATAAACCACTGATTTAACAGCTCAGATTTAATTGCAAAGCACAGTTTGCCCTATTTTTAAATTATTCATAAAGCACAGTTACAAAGAAGAGAAAATAGTGTCTCTCCTATAAATTTGTTTCCATCTGTAAATAATTTAGAGCTCCACAACTACAAAAAGTGCTTTAAAGAAAACAAATAGAAGCCTTCTGTATGGTAATGTTGAATAAATGAGATAATCAAGACAACTGCTGAGAGCGCTTGTTTTAGATAGCACTAGCGACTAATAATCCAACCGATTTAAAACTTGTTTTCCCACCTTCATTTGGGATTCTGCCTATAAGCTATAAATAAATGAGGAAGGTTGTGATGACCACAGTGGTAGTTTTGTAGCAGGTGCGGGCATATTTTTCACAGCAAATGAGGGGGGTTGAGGCACACCAGGTCCTTGGTTTGATATGCTAATCAGCATCATCTGTGGCAAATCTTTCTGTAGTGACAGCCCGGTGGCTGCAGATGTTGAACTTGATTCATTGTGTCAAATGCACGACAAAGGGTTGGCTCACTCAAAGCTATGCTAATCAACATCAGCACTTCCGAACTTCTCCTGAGGGGCCGCGGTGCCAAGATTTATACAGCATACAGTGAATGCATATCAGTTTATCCCAGCGTGTGCGTTCCATTGTCACGATGTGTTAAAGGTTTCCAACTCAGCTGTGGGGCAACAAGAAAAATATTTCTATTTAGAGTTATATAAGCTCATTAGTAACAGTAGTAAATTGTGTAAGCAGGATTTGATAGATGATGTTCTTCTCCTAAAATACAGATGACGCGATGATCTGTGAACAAATAAATCTGCCAATGAGTGTTACACAATGGCTTGTAGGATTTACAATGATATAGTGACATGCATTTTCCCCGAGGCTCTCAAAGAGGCTCAAAAATACCTATGACGCCATATCGCAGTGTTTTTCAATAAGGCTGAGCACACAACATGGTGATGAACCAGGCTGACATTTACCCCAGTATAGACAGGGACAGGCATTATCATTCTGTAGCCGACAGAAATGCACAGAACGCAGAATCTCGTTCAGCATGTCCTGAATATCATTGAAATGAGGTGGTTAATTGAGCTCCTGTCAGCGTGGCCCACATGAGTGATAGAGTCCAGAAGAGTTGAGTGTCCAAAGGCATGTTAATGCTATCAGCTGAGTCCTGTTCAGGATTCTCCTGATTGCTTTACAGATGAACACCATACAAATTACCCACAGCAAAAGCAGAGAATTAGAGGGATGCACCCAATTTTCATGGCGTTTAAGACCACTGGTCAATTTACCTTGTATGTGGTGAGAAATGTGGCAACAAATCATCTGTGTCTGGTAAATATCTGTGTTTGGTGAGCTGTTAAAGCCACATGGAAACATGTTAGTACTTACTGTACCTGTGGACTTGTGGAATAAAACACAAATCTCATAGCATACATACAGCAGCAAAATTGTATCAAACTTACTTTCTGTGTGTGAGGAGTTTGTTTAGACCCTCACGGATTTAAGCCAATTCTGACATTCATATCAAGCGGCCCGTTGTTGACAAGAAGAACCCCTTTTAAAATTACATTTTTTTAAGAAAGATTCAGCAAGTTAAATTAGAGACTTTTTAGAACATTTTTAATACTGCAAGCTGATATTGAGTGCTGTTTTAGGAGTAAACAAATCAAGTATGAAAGCATGATTGAAAACCAGTAGGGGCTATAAAACGTATTATAGAGGGCAATATTCTCTATTAATTAACTCAATCCAAACTGGATGCAGATGAGAAAGAGAAAGCTGGTGGTAAGTGGTGATGATTGATCAATTAAGGATGATGAATTCATTGATTAAATTCAATTCCTTTAATTGATAAAATCAACACATTT
Source organism: Archocentrus centrarchus (assembly GCF_007364275.1). NCBI lineage: Eukaryota > Metazoa > Chordata > Actinopteri > Cichliformes > Cichlidae > Archocentrus > Archocentrus centrarchus. The sequence continues at coordinate 7,663,270 of NC_044352.1, read as the reverse complement.
GTTAGGAGATGATAAGCTTCTTTATGTGTACTGATAGTGTTTCTATCGAGTCCTACTTGGCTTTGATAGAAGAGCAAGTTCGATATATACGTTCTAAATCTGCAGTGATGAATTAGGCATTTGCCTTTTGGGGAAATGTTTTAAATTATTCATGAAAATTCATAAAACATTAAAATGTTAAAACAGGAATTTAATAAATGTAAAACCCATGTAGGTACTAGCATTCAGTTGCCTCCAAATTGTAAACATTTATAAATGCCAATGCAATATTTGACAACTTGTTGTATTTAAGGCGTAAAGGCACATAGTGCACTTTGCATAGTGTATGAAAAGGTATCCAAATTGAGACAGTACCAAACAGTCTCATGGAAGTTTATGAAATAGTCACAGCATTAAAATCTATTAATTCATGCTTCTGGATGCAAATATTACTTTTTTTTTCTTCCCTGAAGAGGTTTTTTCATCACACTGGTCTCATATGTGCTGATTGATGTCCATGTGCATGAAGTCTTTCACATCTAAAGGGTGAAAATTAAAAAAAAAAAAAAATTTTAAAAAAGGTCAACATTTGGATGCTGACACCACAGACCAAAGCTCAAGTCTTTCACTGTAATGATTTTTACCATTTTATCCTCTGAAGAGTCTCAACAATATACATGCTCCAAACAAGATATATACTTCCTGTTGAAATATAGTAATTTAAAAGCTGTGCTGACTGTTACAAAAAAAGGAGGGGGCGGGGGTGTAATTCATGTCCACACAGTAACAAAACTACAGGAAGAGGACCAAGAAGCAGAATGCAGAGGGAGAGTAAAAGTCCAGAATCCAGATCTCTAATGAAAGGATGAGCAGTGGTCATACAAAGGAAAAACAAGCACCAGGGCAGACGGGTGGGAGATGGGAGGAAGGCAAAAGGCAAAGCCCCAAATGACATCAAAAGAACATGAGGAACACTATTTGGCAGGGAACAAAATGATGCTTGGGAGCAAACACGCACAGGGTGTGTGTATGCGCCCACAGTTAATCAGTCACAGGGTGATTGATTAACTGATTGGCCACAGGAGGGGTCACTGGTGGATAGGGAACAGGTGTAGAAGACAACAGAAGTGAGAGTAATTGTGGTGGGACAGATAATTAACGGGAAAATACCAGAGTGAGTAAAACTGGCAGGAATAGACAAAAAAAACAATAATTACAAAATAAAACAGGAAACAATATGTCTGAAAACATAATAGTACTAAACAAATACTTCAAACAGATGACTTCCTCCTTGTCGTTCAACTGTTTTCTTCTCTTTCTTGTAGAGTTTTTTTTTTATATCATCTTTATTTGTTTATTTATTTTAACTATTGTCAATCAAATAAAACTGATGGGAACACTTTGGAAAGCTGTCTCTCTTCTGGCTTCCTCTTTTGACACAATTGTTTCAGTTTCTTTGGTTAGACTGGCTTCTCTCTTACAGCATCCTCACTTCTTTCTCCACTTCACCTGGAGGGTAAGCATGTTTCCTCATACAGAAATGGGGATGTGGCAGTTTGCAGATTGAGGAAGCCCATTTGGTTATAATAATTCTTGATTTACTAAAACACACAGAGTGGCACAGTGGTAAGAACAGAATAGCCCAGTGTGCATGTTTCATAAATCTGACAGCAGTGCAAGAACATTTCCTCACACATAAATGAGGGCCATTGTTTTTTTTTTTTTTGAAAAACACAGTATTATAAATATTATGAAAATCACATTCAATTTGTGAAAATAAAATAAAATCTTTCAGTTCAGTTTAATGCTTTCATGCTTTATTTGTTTCTAAAATCGTGTGCGCACACTGTATCATTATCACTAAATATTTACATACTGGAGATAGAAATATATCTCTGGTGTCAAATAGATTCATTCAGACTGTTTTTACTTTGAACTTAGAAAACAACATTATACAACCCATTGGATGCTCATGCTGCTGTCACTTAAAGCAGTAGACACTTTCTACCACAGCGCCCTCGATCCATCACTGCAGACAGCTTTCACATGTACCTCTGTGAGTTATGTGAAATGGCTGGCTGGTCATTTCGGGCATCTATGACACCAGATTATCTGTGTCTCCGTTCACGGGGCAAAGAGATTTATCATCTCAAGTTAACTTCAAAGAAAATAAACATGACACCAGATAGATCACAGATCAACTTCAAAAGTTCCTCTTATCAATACTGAACCATGGAAGACTGCATCCATGGTTTATGCATCCTGAAATAACAGCTTCAAATAGATTAGACACTCATTCCTTTGAGAGGCTTTGAAGCATTACTAAATTAAATCTGGAATAATATTTGTGAGTGTTTTAATTAGTGTGTGTGGGGTGGTGGTGGTTGTACTGATTTCATTTTGATCTTGAGTTTCTGCAATTTGTTCTCACATCTCTCTCAAAGGATATCTTAGTGCAGCTTCCCAGATAAATGCACTTTAACCGTTTATATGGCCTGGGAAAAGTGACCACCATGCCAACATCCTCTAACATTAAAAGAAAAACAAATGATGTAGAAAAACACCCCAGGTTCAGTACAGTAAGAAAAAAAAAAAAGAGTTCCTCATGTGTGTATTATAGGTTATTGTAGCAGAGTGTTTCTCCTCAGATCTGAGGGCAAATGAAGGCGGAGAGGATCAATGATGACTTTGATCTATTCTCTGGGTTTTAGACAGGCAGACAGAGAAGAAAAGGTTTGCTTTGAAAGATGTCCTAAAGGGCCGTAAGGTCTGTAAGGAGCAGTTTAATGTTTTATGCTCTATTTCTTTTTTAAAGGGGCCTATTATGCTTCCCCTAATTTTCTGTCTTATATTTTCTGTTGATCAAAAAGGGCCAAAGTTTCAAATAATGAAGCCGGGAAACATAAAAGTAAAAGAAAAAAAAGCTTCAGACTGCTCTAAATGCTTTGTTTTAGACAAGTTGATGAGCACAAATCTTCCTAATGTGGTCACTGCAGTCATACAGCTGTCATTTAGTCATTTTAAGTGTCAGAAATTAGTGTAAGTGCTTGCTCATAGGGGCTTGTCTGATTGTTGGGGTTTTCTCTGTATTACTCTAGGGTCTTTAACTCACAATATAAATCACCTCGAGGTGACTGTTATTGTGATTTGGTGCTATATAAATAAAATTGATTGAATTGAATAGATTGATCATATTTAAAATTGAAGCATTAACTAATTAAGTAGCCAATGAACGTGTGCTTTCACAGTTGGAGCCACCCCCACGTTCAATGGCAAAAATGGTGGGACATCAGAAAGCATGTGAAGTCACAGTGGCTACATCCATCTGTTATCCTGTCTATGTTTCAGACAGATGGTGAGCTGAGAGGCTGTACCAAGGACCAGTATAAGATAAAGAGGATTATTTGGAAAAGGGAATCATGTAAAGCTTCTCTAGTGGTTTGAAATGGTTCCCATTAAGCAATGTGGCAGCTCTTTAACAGCTTTATGTTTGAATATGAACAGGTTTTTAGACAATAAAAGAAATTTATACGTTCCATCACATGATGTATTGACAGCCGTACTGCTGATGAGTATTACCTAAGTACAAATATTAAAAAGAAAAAAAAAATGCAATGATTTGCAAATTGAATAAAGCCATATTTTATTCAGAATAGAACATATATCAAACTGAGAAAATGCACTATTTTAAGAAAAAAGGTCATTTTGAATCCTGGCAGCAACACATCACAATAATTTGCGATAGGGCCGTGTTTACCACAGTGTAACATCTCGTGTTCTTTGAACAGCAGTCTGTAAACATCTGGGAACTGAAGAGACCCGTTGCTGGACTTTGGAGAGAGAAATTGTCTAATATAGGATTCTAACTGCTCAACAGTCCTGGGTCTTCTTTGTCGTTTTTTTTTTCATTTTATGATTTTGATATTTTTAGCATAATTTCGCATTTTCATGGGTTATGGACTACACTAAGGTTATCCTCGTCTCCAGGAGATTAGACAGTTTTATGTTGTGATATTTAACAAGAAAACCTCAAGGTTCTTGGTTTTGGGAGATTTGCTGTCCCAAAAGAAAGAGTTTAAACTTAGAAATTCATGATGAGTGATAATAAAATGGAGCATGAGATGAGCAAGTTAAGTGGTGCAGCATCAGCAGTAATGTAGCCTAGATGGTTAATGTATGTATGTAATGCAAAGCCTTTGATTTACCAATTGATTCACATTCCAACCAAAAGAATGAGTCAGTTGTCTCAAAGATAGGGTGAGAACCTCAAACATCCCAATGGAGCTCTATGTACTCCTTCATGCCAAAAGGAGGATCTAGTTATGATGCCTACTCAGCACCTTACTTCAAAGGTTTCGCAGTCTGTTCATCTGCATCGAGTTCACGAGAAGATCTTAACTTGTTCGAGCAAGAGGTCGAGAGAGTTGCTCTGAGTTGGAGCCAAGTAATTGAACTGCCTTTTGAAGGAAGGCAAAATTTACTGAGAAATAATGTTGGCCACAAAACTGATTTTATTGTCTTTTAAGATATCATCTACATGTTGTTTCTTAATTAAGGGTCTTCAGGTTCACCCTTGTAGCTGACAGCTTTGGAGATGCTGCTGCCATTGCAGCTCTGCACTGTTCTGGCAACAGCCGGGTGTTTACAAGCTACTGTCAGCCAGAAACTTCTCATTATGGGAGGAATGACACAATCTTCATTATGAATCATTCCTGCCTGCAGAGTAGTGTCTGGTCAACTGTTTACCATTAGGGCTGTGAGCTGGATCAGATATGGGGGCTGCCAGACAGATTCAGTGGGAACGTTTGAATTATTTTGTTTCTTAAATGGATGCGTTGGATGAATGATTCAATGATTAATGCATCCGAGGGAGTGGAAGGATAGACGAATGAATTAGTGGATGTTTGGCTGGAAGATTGCAATTGCCATAGAAAGGCATAGCTCTAAAAGACTACTACTGAAGGGACTACTGTGTATTGAGGTGTGAAGTACTTATGCTGAATTTTATCTGTACTTTACTTGAGTTTTATTTTTCTGGCAATGTTTTACTTCCTACATTTTAACACAAATATCTTTACTGTCTACACCTTACATTTCAAAAAGTTATTTCATATCGCTTCAAAGATCAAAATGATTTGAGCCTAGATGCAGGGAACAATGAAGCACAAATGACTGTTAATGTAACCATCATCAGATAAAGGGGGCAAAATATATGATTTATGCATCATTTATAGCTCTATACTCAGTGGTTAAGGTGGGCCAGATTGATTGGGAATGGTTTCAAAGTGCAAGAAAAAAGCAGGTTCAGTTCAAATGCAACATTTCCAACAGCTCAACATATCAGAAAACATACAAATTGTTTCTGTGCAGTTTGCCACACAGTGTGTCTCCTAGGCAAAGGTCCAGCCGCTGTGTTTCCCAGGGAGAGAAAAGAATGTGAGATAACTTCACTCAGAGATGGAGAAAGATGTAAGAAAGAGAGGAGAGGAGAGGAGAGGAGAGGAGAGGAGAGGAGAGGAGAGGAGAGGTTACATTTAAAGGTAAGGACTGCTCTGTGAGATCTGATAAGCTGGAATTTAAAACTTGCATGTCATTGTCATCAGAGTTTTTTTTAACATATATTGTATCTATAACCTGCATGCTGTATTGCTAAAGTTAGGTTTTTATTATATTGTAAAACATCCTGCAAAATAAGTTTAAGTATACCAGCTTTTTCTTGTTCAAAGGTCGTATTAAAATACTGAACAGTTGAGTGCCGTTTACAATAATGGTCTTTAGTGGACTAGTGCAGCACAGCTGTGGTTTTCATGGTGAAAGTTAGGCTAGCTGATAATGATGATTACATTCACTTACTGAATCCATCTTTAAAATAGCTTTATACTGTGTAGGTGTGACTCGGCCATCAGAGCTCATCTATTTATAAATAGATGATACATGAGCTCTGAATTCACTATCATAGTGAATTCAGTTGTAAAACTCCACCAAGATTCAGTTTTCAGTTGGCATGGATATATATATATATATATATATATATATATATATACACTTGAGTAAAGATTTTTAGTCAGTACTTTTACCAGAGTATTTTTTAACACAAGTCTGTACTTCTGCTTAAGTGATGAATGCATGTATTTTTTGCTGCCTCTGTTGCTACACAGTTTTTTTTTTTTATCAGGTTCTCCAGAGGATTGAGACCAGTGAGTGTAGCGACCCCGTAATCAACTTCTTCTCTGCACTGACCACAAAGGGAGATTTTGAGGTGGTTGCACAAACACAAAAAAAAAATGTATGCACCATCTGCAGGATTGAAAGACCTGCTCAAAGTAAAACATTACAATCAAAGGATATGATAGAATGATGGTTTGTCAGATGCCATCTGCATTACACACATGGTATCCTTTGGCGCTGATGCCTACTGGCTGGTTGAACATGTGCCATCAAAAGATACTGGTATTGTTTCAAAGATCCATGGAGGCCATATTCTGAACTTTGAGGGATGGCAATTGCATGAGTCAGATTTGTGGTTTGGATCCTGATGGGGCATTTGTTTTTTTTAATTTCTTAGGTTTTTTCTCTCTCACCTGGTGGTTTGTGTGTGTTTTACAATTTTTTTGCTTTCAATCTGTGATTAGGTTTAGACACTGAAAGCTACTTGGTTACATTTGGGGTAAAGAGCATGGTTTGGGGTAAAATACACCCCTTCACAACAGTAACCCTGCAAGTTGTAAAATGACAAGCTGGGAGCAGCTAATGCTAAAACCCCATCTGTCAGGCCCTACTGAGTGACACTTTTTATGTAAACTGCCCATGCCAGCAAAACAACATTAAGCCCCGGGGATGAGAACAGCTTGGCACGACGCTGCTTCTTGACTTTTATTCCAGTAAAGGTGTAAATAGTTATCTCACGTGTTCAGTGTTAAAATGTTAGAGGAGCATCATTAGCAGTGGACATGTGGAGCTTGTTATGTTAATGAGGAAAAAGTGTAAGGAATTAAAATGGAGCAAACTTTCAAAATAAAAGCATCAAGTACCTAGCAAAGAGTGTGAAATAATAAAAAAAAAAAACCTATCTATATTATTTATGTGCTTTTGTTTTTATTTTAAATTTCAACTATATGGCTAGAAATTGTTCAAATGCTACCTACCCTCACTGATTAGTCCAAAATTATCATTATATATAATTAGTGGAGATAAGATGTCTCAGTGCATCTGCAGGCAGAACATGTGTATCATTCTGTGCAGGGAAGAAGAAACAATGACCAAAATGTATTAAGTATGAAGTGACCATACTGATTATCTCCAGAATCTTCCTAGCAGCTACTTGTTTGACTGTTGATATGGACTCTTCTTCTTTATAAATCCCAAAAGCCCTCCTAGAGGATCTACTGCCAGCAACTAGTTATTTATGTGTGTGATAGGGGGTGTGAGTAATTTAAGACACTCATATCCTTGTATTGAGCAGGTGCAGGAAAGCAGAGCACGGAGATGACAAACTAAATGAGCTTGTTTCCATTCCACTAGAGGAAATGTGATCTCGTTGCCACAGCAACCGAACCCGGAGGTTCACACAGGCTTAAGAAATTAAAAACAAGAGGTTATATGAGCAAAAGGAAAACTTCAGAATTTGATTAGGAATGTGTCAGGAGCAGTAACTGCACTGTCAAATACTGCAGGCAAAAATATGCTTAATTGAATTTAATGAACAGTAAATAGTACTTATTATGGAGCTATTATGCCTTTGCTTATTTTCTGGCATGTATATACAGTCATAATGGTGGATGCTCACATTAAACATGGCCAAAGTGTACAAGTAATCCCTGTAAACCAAAAGCTCAGAGCTGCTGTAAATGCTGGATTTGAAACAGTTCAAATCTGAATGAACTGTTTGTGAGTGAGTGTAGACATCCTTAATATGGTCAACTCAGGTCCAAAGATCTGATTTGACTGTTGAAATTATATTTAAGGGACTGAGTTAAATCATGGATACTGTTAAACATATATTAAATAAATACGTATGCTAAAAGGTAGGAAGAGCAATTCAGCTTGTTTGTGTTTAGAAGGTGCTTCAGCCCAAGAGTTCTTACCGTCCCTTCTAACCTGATATATTCTTCCTAATCTCAGCTTCCTCATGCATGAAATCGTTCGGGCAGAATGATAGGATGTTTGGCTGAGGAGCAGCAGCGTGAGATTTGTTTCTGTGCAGATAAACACAGCCCTCACTGTTGTCTCAGCAATTGAGAACACTTTCTATTTCAATTTCAGTGTGTGCAAGGTGGAAAATAATCACGCAAGGAGCATACAGGTTCAGTGATTCTCCTAACTACCTTGGCTATCTTAGTTATTGGTCTGAAAGATATGAAAAAAGAAAGATTTTCATTTTGAGACGTCTCCGTCATGCAAAAAACTTAAAATTGTCCCTTTTTTTTCAACATGCAATGACTCAAAATAAATATAATAAAATAAAAATAAAATTAAAAAAAATAAAAATAATTCAGCCGTAGTAAAAATAATTACAGTGGAATTAAAAATAATTACGACATAGTAAAAATAATTATGGCGGCATTAAAAATAATTACGGCGTAATTCCACATAACTAAAATTTACTTACAGGATAGTTACGGCCTAAGGGCGGGCCTTAAAAGAAAGCGTTATCACACTTTTTGTTCTTTGCAGCTGCCTGCCTGTATCTTAAGTGCGTTTTTTTTTATTTTTCATTTTGTCTGTTAATTTTGCTTGTTTATTAAATTCTTCAAGAGGGAAAATTTTTACTGGAATGAACATATCTGATGGGTTTAAACACTGATGTATTGAGAACAACTGGTTATCTGATGCCAAAAATGGCAGCTGTTACTTGAATGATATTTTTAGCTCATCTGGCCAAGAGACCAATGAGTTCATCCTGTGGAGACACGTCTGTTGTCCATCCACAATTCACAAGAATCCGTACTCCTACAGTATTGGTCAGAATTTATTGAAACTTTATTGAAAAGCAAATGTTTAGACCTCTACTTAAAATTTCACCAAATTCTCGCTCCTGATGTACTGAACAATACTGAATTCAAACCATTTAACAAAGTCATCAACACAAGATTCTCAAAGTTGATACATTTCGCGCAAAATGATAAAGAAAGAACTTCATGTAACACCAAATGATGCGACGGCTTCAATTATTGCTTTGCCACACATGGCACAAACCACTGTTATGCTGTTAGATGGTGATGATGATCATGATCATGGATGGAGTGGTCGTCTTGGCTGACGCATTCACACATTTTCATGTTTTTTATGGCTATGGTTACTACTGACCTTGGAGTCATGATACCTCTGAACTCAAACACTTTCATTCAGTGGTGAACTAGATTCATTTGTCTTGGATATGACTGTTTGGTTTGTACAGCCAAGAATGACATGAAAACTCATCTGTTTCTTTCTGTATTTCACACATTACAATAACATGTGAATTATGATGGATCATGAGCCAGATGTGCGACCATGTCAGTGACACTTTGGTTGACTTTTCTGACACATGAGCCAAAAACTTTTTTTCCTTCTGCTTATTGTTGTTTTCCCCTGTTTGCCATGCTGGCCCCATCCTTGCGTTCCTCCTTACCCTGCAAACATTAGCAAAGATTTAGATGTATAAAAAACTCCATGGATAAAAAAAAAAAAAATCAAAATGGAAGGGAACACAACAGTTACAAATAGATATAGATATAAGAGCAGTGCAGGAAAATGTAAATAAAAGCTAGATAAAAGCTGGTTATAAACTGAAATATCTCATAAACAACAATATTAGACTATTATTTCTTTTTTAACCTCCCTTATTTAAACATGTGGGGTTAACGAGCCAACATGCTGTTACAGGGCTGGAATTTCAGCTGTTAGCGAAACACAACTGTTAATGAGATAAAGTCTGGAAGTTCCAGCTTTTGCTTTTGTTCTTTGTTACCTTAACACAGGCTGCTTCAGCCCTTCAACATAAAAGGTACTATAAAAGGTCGATATTCACTAGAACCGAGCTGTGGCTTTGATTCAGGAGTGGCAGCCCTGCAGTCCCTTGAATTTTTTTGTGGCAGAATTTTCAAGAGTGCAGGATAATTGCACTCAAGCAGGCCACCCTCAGCAGTCAGTTCTCTTTGTTTCCCCTAATAATCAGTTGAGGTCTTCCTCTGCCCACCAGCACTCAGTAATCTCCATCCATAATAACACAGCTGCCTTAGAAATGTGGCAGGAGGCAGGAGTCCCCAAATGTAAGCGCATTTGGCGAGAAGAAGGCAAAGCTGCTCTTCGAAGACAGGCTGCAAGTAACATAAGGCTCTCCAGCCCTCCCAGGGTTTAATGTCTTATTATTTTCCACAGAAAGTACCAAAATGAACAGTTTTGTCAGCAGGGACACTTCTATGTTGGTGTCACTTCCTCTGAGCATGCAGCGAGAGGGGAGGCGGCCTGAGAATTGAGGGGAACTGGAGAAACTCACTTTTTTCATTAGTAGCTGTTCATTTAGCCGACATTTCACATCCAAAGATGATTTCAGAGCGTGCCGGTGAGGGATCGGTTATGCACTCAGGATGAATTTAATAAGGCTGAGGACTGAAATACACAAACATAGAGCCAAATATAGAATTGTCCAATTATTTCTTTCAGTGCTAGAGCATCATCACCTCTGTGACTCTGTTCCTGTTATAACACTTTGACTTATTGAATTTCTGTAGGGCAGTTTGTTCATTTTAACTAGATGAATCACATGAGTCAGGGAGCCTAAATTAACCACATGTAATGTGCAGTTAGAAGGAGTAAATGGGCATGATAAACCTTTTTTTTTAGTCAGTTCAGATATATGAATCTTTTTTCTTTTTCTTTTTTGCCTTGACCCTCTGAAAGAGCATGACGTGTTTGAGAAAAGCTGATCGACTGCTTAAAGTTGACATTGAGTGTACAAAATAATTATGCAAGGCAAGATGACTAATGCATAATCCAACACTCTCACACTGAAAGTCTTGCATGGTCACAGTGATAATGGAAATCAGGTTTTTGCGCATCAGAAAGTAGTTAACATCCTCTGCTACGTTGTTTGACTGCATCCCTCTGTGCCTAGTAACCCTGGGCCTCTAGCTCACATGCATAGATAGTGTGACAGCATGATTAATTGTGTCACTTTTGGAGGCAAACTAAGCCAGCAGATGGATATGTGAGGAGTCCTCGGCGGTGGAACAGAAGTGGTTGCTTATTTGCTGCGTGAAAGAGAAGAGCAATGCAATGATAAATGAAAGCGCGGAAACATTTTGCTGAGGTTTTAGGAAAATGCTGTCTAAGAATCTCAAAACAATATTTTTTTCAGAAGGATAAATGGGTTCTAATCTTCCATTTTAGGCGCTTTGATGGCCTCTGTAATGGCAGCATAAACTTTCACAGTCATATTCAATTTAAATGACTGGGATGGGATGTCAGCCAACTTTACTGCAAATGCAGAAGGAATAAAGAAGTTTTTGCAAAATTCCAACTATATTTCTCTTACTGTGAACTCAGCCAATGCAGATGCGCCAGCAGAAGTGATGTCCACACGTGGCGTGCAACTCATCAGCCGCATATTGGATTAGACTGTAGATTATCATGTAGGCTGTGAGCAGCGGGCAAGCAGATAACCATGCCTTCAGAAATTATTAATCACAGTAAACCAACACTAAACTGTTTAGCCCCCAGTGAATGCTACAGCAACAGAAATAAAATAACTACTGTTTATGCAAGCTATAATATGCAACTGCAAGCACAGCAATGCTGAGACCGTTGGCTGAATGCAGAAAATGTGCGTGTTCATGAGTCCCTTAGCCACACCGGGCACATTTCAATTATTCGCACTTCAATCTCTTTACTGACAGCTGACAGCTTTTGTGATTATGCTTTGCAATTTTGCGTTCCTCTGCAATTCAGTGGGCAGAACCGCTCAGTAATCACAAACATGACACATGTTTAAGATTTACTGAGAAATGAGCGTGAATGTGACGTTATAATTTTCAAGTTTTTGCTGTAACACACACACACACACACACACACACACACACACACACACCCACACACACACACACACACACACACACACACACACACACACACACACACACACACACACACATCATGATGCGTGATTGAAAGTTGTTCTTTATGACATGGTTGGCAGCGTGAACAGCATGAAAAGTGTAACTGGGTGGTTGCAACATGGAACAACAAATAAAATGTGAAGCACCTCAGAGGATGGGGGGGGGCTCCTTCACTTCACATAAATATTGTGGCAGCTGCAGATAAACACAAACTCTGTTGTGTGTGAGAAATCTGTAATGTGAATTTAATTATGTATGTCAGACAAAGATTTTGTGTTTTGATTTTGCCTTAGGAAGATCAAAGAAAAATTGTTGGGACACATTACTTCTTCAGACTATATCAGCCTAATTATTCTGCATAAATAAATGGATCTAGCAGCCCGTTAAGCAGCCACTGCGAGCTGAATGCAGCTATTCTGTGTCTCAGCTGAAATAAATCAGGTGTGTTTTGCACACACTGTAGACAATCATAAATAACCCAGCAAGTAAAAATAATAAATAATAATGCAATTTTTGAATACATGAATAAAAATGGATTTACAAATAATGCATATATAGACAATTCGAACCTTGTTTCATCCGGGGAAGGCTCTGCTGAGCAAGCCTCAGCAGCAGCCTCCTGACGAGCACAATAAAGACGAATTTGTTCAATATTTTATGCTGCTACCTAATGTTTTGCTTTTCCCTGACACCCTCATCCACAAATAATACACATGCTTATTCAACAAGCCCATGGTGTGTTATTATCAAGCCCTTTAAAGCTACCACCTCTCAGAGAAGCACCGCTGTGCAGCAACACATTTGGAATTTGATTAACCAAAGCACATCTTGACCTTTGATATTGTGACACAACAAGAAGGTAGTCATTATGTGTTGCACAGCGTGCTCGGGAACATTATGCAGCCGCAGCATTATTTTTGAACACGTGCAACTTCATTATTCTGCCTTCATCAGCAACTCCCTTCGTGTAATTTTTGATTATTTATTTTAGTCTCACTGCGTTATTTCATTTCCCTTCTCTCAAGCCACCCGTCTGCATCTATTGATCAAACTTCTGCATCAGGGGTCGTTCGCTTTCTGTCTCCAGGGAGATGTATTGACATTTAAAGCGGCACGCTGTCATATCAATGATTTACACAATAATGCTGCCGTGGCCTTCGATATGCAACGGAGCACCACAACAAAAAGAAAATGTCAATAAAACATCAGTGTTTTAGGTGTAAGTGCCATAAATTCAATTAACAGCTGCACCACAAGAAGGTTTAATAAACTGAACGCTTTCCTGCTTTTAACAGAAAGACAGAAAATGAAATTTAGCTGATTTGCTCGCTGATTGATGTGTGATGAATTCTGCCTTTTAAACATTTGCAGATGGCAAAATCCACCTTTGATTTTCTTTGCTAATGCAGGAATTCATGAATGACTTCAAATGTATTCAAAGAAAGAAAGAAAGCACATTTCTGCACTGGCTATGAAGCACATCAGACTGTGTAGTTGGTGTAGATATTGAATACAATCGCACAGAAAAAGTAGTGCTGGAGCAAATATTTGGCTTTAGAGTACATAACCAAACTACTCCCACAATGGCTATAAAGTATGTGCAAGTGACTTCAAGTCAAATGTCAAACTTTAAACCGGTCTGATGTGCACAGGATGTAGTACAATAAGCCCCTTAAATGTGTTATTTCACAAAAGTAGCGTTTGTTTAAAGCTCGATCAGGAACACTCACAGTGAGAAAGAGATTTTTTTCCTTGGAGCAACTGGTGAACAGATTTAAGAGCAGCTTTATCAAGAAAACCTGTAAAATGTCTCCATCTAGTGAGTGAGCCGGTGTTAACATTCATTTTGTCTTCCTAAGGAGTCTTTTGGTTACCTCACAGGAGATCATGTTCAAGTTTTCCAATGACACAGCGGGCTGGTTTTTAATACTTGAATACAGAAAGAGCAGAAATGGGGAAATTAGCAGCTGTTTTTAAAAGATAGAAAGAAAGAAAGACTCTCAGTCTTCTTTATTAAAAAAGTCTTAAGTATACAAAGTTTTCAAATATCACACAAAATAACAAATCAAACTGGTCTGCCCACACCAGCACACACACACCAATAGAAAAAACTGAAAACACATTTTGAGTGGGTCCACCTAAACCCCATTCATTCTGAAAGGCCTCCACATTATTCCTAAACTCATGATGTGCATAATCCACCTTCAAACGAGCATATCCCATCCCTTTAAACATGGAAATGACATTTACTAGAGCACCACCCTTCAGTTTGTTCCTCCAGGTTAGCCAAATGGCCAACTTAGTTAGCCTCAACAAAAAGAAAATTAACTAAAACTCTAAGTGTCTTTCTTCGTGCTGTAAACACTGGCCCCAGGATAAAGGTGTCAACAGATAAACCGACCACAAACAAACCCAATAAGTTCTATAAAACTGTTCAGTCTGGAACATTGCAGGAAAACACACACAGAGTCCCACTGCACTGTGCTCCAAACAACTAAAGGAAAAAATGAATCACTTGTTGGCAAATGTACCAAAGCATTTAAAAGCTAATGAGCCAGATATTCCCCCAGAAGACAAAAGAATTAAGCTAAGGAGGGTACATTTTGTTGCATTTAAGTGAGTTTAAGAGTTGCTGATTAAGTGGATTGTTTTTTAACCTCTGGACAGAACCAAGCTAGCTATTTCCCTCCATTTCTGACATTTCCAAAAATGTCAGACTCCTCCTTGAAAACTGTGCCTGAGAAGTATGTACTGGGGCCAAAATCTTACATTATTCACTTGTTCCCTGTGAGGACGATAAGCAAGTGTGACAGTCAAATTTTAATTACCAAATCTGAGTCGAGTGGTGTAAAATGTCAGTATAATTATTAGAAGACTGTCTGTAAACTGTAATTTGGCAGGATTTGTGTAATGTCACCCCTATGGAAGACGTCTGTCAGCAGTTCCCCCATCGACACTGCCCGAGGGACACAGCGAGGCCAGAGGAAGTTCAGCAGTGGGTCTCTCCTAATTGCACTGCAAAGGGTCATTTCACTCTTTGTTTTAGATTCCAGGCCATCATCTCTTTCTCTGCTCCCCGCGATCCCCCTCTGAGCAGCAAACCACAAAGATAGATAAATGTACCTGTGTCCTCCATGGACTGAATTTGAAGCAGCTTATTGCATTAAACATTGTGAAAGCCTTGGTAGATTTTCCCTGTGAGGGTTCCGCTAGTTGAAATTGGTGCAAAGTGACTTAGAGGACCCGATGAATTTATTATTTCATACATGAATTGGATAAATTTAAAGAGGCCAATTTTGTGTCCGTTTTCCTTGACAGTTTTATCTGGTTGGGCTGAGGCAGAAACACGGCAGATTGACTAAAGCGTTAAAAAAAAAAAAAAAAACATGAATATGAATCATTTGTATTTACAGAAAACTGCTTACTGTTGCACATTATAAGTATTTATTTGCACAATACTCCCATGGGCAAACATTTGTTTTCCAAGTGGAGGCAGTGGGAGATGGAAAATGTTGATGATGCCTGGTTTTGGTTTTAATTACAAGATGAAGGCGAATTTCTCCAGGGCATGATGGAGGACTGGAGGGATTTCATAATTTCAAGCTTACAGTTTGAAAAATGAGCCCTTGAAACAACACCATTTGCAAACACAGCATTATTCCAAAGATTATGGAAGTTGTATTTAAAGTTGAAAGTACAGCAACTAAATAATCCCCCATACTGTTTTGTTTGAAGAGTGAAGACAACATAAAGTAACCAGTTTAGATAACTAGAGAATTAAGAACCAGCAGCAATAAGTGAGTTTAACCTTAATAATCTTTATTTGCATGCACTTCTTTATGTCTGATGACCGATTTGATGCTTCTAGGCGCCCGTGATAATCTTGTTTTGGATTTAAATCTGTGGACTTGGTTAACTAGATCATATATTCCACTTTTATCTTCTTTAAAGTCTCTTGTGCCGTTGCAGGCATTTACTTATAGTGTCCATGTATGTGGGTTACCCAGGGCTATCTCTCCTCACCAGCTCCTTATAATCACTCACATTCTTCCACTCACCTTATTAGCTTTTTAGTATATATTCCAGTGGTCCACACTCTTTGCTAGTTGAGTTGCATCTTTAGTTTGTTTCTGTTTTATAGACCTTTTGTTTGCCTGGGATGCCCTTTATGCTCATTTAATACCATATACATATGTCATCTCTTTTACACCTTTCACACTCTCCCATCATCATCTCAAGTTGCAGCCAATGTGGTGGTTCCCAGCAGGTCCACATCAAACACCCTGAACCCCAGCTTTCATTTCATTTTTCCTTTTTCTGTTATGTTCAAGGTTTGTGTTTGGAGTTTTCGGCTGTTTTGTGAACAGTGGGTTTTCTGTCATTTGATGCTCACTTCATGTAATGTCTTTCTTACTGTCAAAGCTGTCACTGAAACACTTGTTTGTACAGATAATCCACGTGTCAAGTCAGAAGTACTAAACTCTTTAAGCCCTGGGCTTTTTTTTTTTTTTTTTTTTTTTTTTTGTATTTCCACTTGAAAAAGCATCCTCAAATTCAGGCAGTAACAGCTCCGCAAATGTAAGACTAACATCAGGCCAAACTGAAAAACTTTACAGTTTTGATAAGGTGCAAATAAAACCGTTAACAGGAGAAATTAAGCAAAATTTTGGAGAGTTGCATTTTTATATCATTATTTTTCATTCCAAAACAGCAGACATGGAAATAGACACCGGGGAGGAGCAAAACAAATATAATACATACAAAACAGGACAACCAGCACCCAAAATTTGCACAGTGTCTGACCAGGGCGTACATCACTCCTGTTACTGTTAGCATCCTTACCATTGCGTCCGCTCTCCTCTGTTACTGCCCAAAACAAAACCATGAAAGAGAGCACTCTGGACTTGCATGCACTGATTGCATTGTCATTATGGATAATATATAGTCCAACCCTATACAACTCTTCTTCTCTCTCCCATCTATATTAAGTATCTGAATTGGTTTCATTTCTGTTTTCTAACAATGTAGAACCACAGTGGCATGGCCTGCTTTAGAAAACAGTCAATCATTAACAACTAATAAGGATCTGAGATGAACTCCAAGACCCCAGAAAACTAGCTAATCATGTTTGTAAATCATACTGTGTGTGTTGTGAATCTTTTATTTATTCAGATTTAGTGATGTAAGTAGTAAGTAATGTCTATTAGTTAAGAATTCGTATAATATACAAATTTCAGTAAAACAACAAACATTATTCTTGCTATTTTATAAATAACATAATTCAGTATTATTATTAGTAGTAGTAGTATTATAGATGCTGATTTAATCGAAGATTTGCGTTTGAAGCTGGTTTTTACGACAGCACTTGAAGGCAGCAGTTATTACAGCACAGGCTGTCATGGCGCAGAGGAGGCCAGACAGGTCCGCGGCGTCAAACTTTCATTTCGGCTCGATTTCTGAGATGTTCACGCGTTACGAGCTGTAAAATTGACCCGCGCTCACTGAAGACACATATCGGTAAGTTGTCAAAAACTGAGTCCGTCTGCTTTTAACGGCAGTTATTTGTTCCGAGCGGAGGACAGCCAGACATTAGCTTTAACGTTACGTACGACTGGAAAAATAACATTCGTATAAATGTGACTTTACTTTGACGATCGCAGGCGGTGTTGACTGTGTAAAATGGGAGCTTTCTCTTCCAAAGTGTTCTGTATGTAGCCTGCATTTTGTTTTAAACACCGTGGGCTAATGAAAATGCTTTTAAAGCCCAGAAACAGTCATTACATTAAAGTAATTGGCTGCACAGAAGTTGCTAACAGTTTCCCCCAGTGTATTTTACCATTGTGTTAATAGGTTTGCTTTAGCAGTTATTGACACTGCATCTCTGCGTGTGCAGCTTTGGACCTGTTAGTGTATCTGAACTGTGGCTGAACATTATCTAGACCATTTGAATGTTATCGCAGTCCAAACATGGCTTATGAGAGAGAAGAGGGACCTTTTTTTTTTTTTCTTCTTCTTCTTCTTCCCCTAAGCATTTCAGGACTTCAGCCTCGCTGCGCTCGCTAATGTGGACATGTATGGCAGCACGATCTGAGTGATGCAAATGTTTATATTAACTTTTTACTGCAACTCGTGTTGCAGGAGCGTGAATTAGAGGAATGCAGGGCGCAGATGAAGGAACATTACTTGGTGTTTTGAAGTCATTCCTGCCAGTAAAGGCTGAGTCATAATGCAGAACCAAATGTTCTGCATGGCACTTAAACTCATTCTGCTCACTCTTGACTACATCAGTTAATGAGCGATGCTTTGATTAACTGTTTGGCAATAGATGGACTCTTTTACTTCACTGGAAGTGCCATTTGCCGGGTGCAGTAGTGGGAAAAATAGAGAAGTAACTGAATTGGTAAAACAGTAACGTTGGTCATTTTGAGCTTTAAAAAATGCGTCATGTATTTTATAAGATGATAAGTTTTGCATGCACAGTAATAATCTGGAACATACGTAATAAAATGGAAATAATGGTAATAAAATGTGTTAATGATAAACACAGTCAACAGCCACAACAAGCATCAGTGTTTATAACTTGTAAATCAAACGTACTCTGCAAGAGTATCGACTGATATAACATCAGTATAATGAAATCCATCAGTCCATTTTCTTATCTGGGTCCGGGTTGTAAGAGCAGCGGTCTAAGCAGAGATGCCCAGCCCTCCTCCTCCCCAGCCACCTCCTGCAGCTCTTCCATGGGGACACTTAAACATTACCAACCCAGCTGAAAGATCTAATCTGTCCAGCGTGTCCTGGGTCTGCCCTGGAGCTACCTCCCAGTAGGACATGCTCACAACACCTCAACAACGAGGCTCCCAGGTGGTGCTTAGTCTGTCTGAACCAGCTGAACTGGCTCCTTTCAGTGTGGAGGAGTAGTGGCTCTACTGAGTCCCTCTTAAATGGCCGGGTTCCCCACCCTATCTCTAAAGGGAGAACCCAGACACTTTAGGGAGGAAACTAATTTCTGCCACTTGTATATTCTTTCAGTCACTACCCACAGCTCGTGGGAAGGCGGTGCAGTGTTTAACACTGTCACCTAACAGCCAGGCATTTCTGGGTTTTGAAACTTGTTGCTGGTCAGCTTGGGGCTTTCTGTGTGAGTTCTCTGTCCTGCAGTCCAAAGACATGCATGTTTAATTTGGTGATGTATAAATTGGCTGTAGGTATGGATGTGAGTAGGAATGAGTTTTCCATCTGGGGGAAAACCAAAAAAAAACCAATCAGTTTGGTTTTGGCACATTTAATGATCACTGTCATTGAGAAGCAATGGTCATTAGATGCTTTCTGTTTGTTAAAACGTGTCTTGTGATTATATAATTTCAACAATTTGAAACCCATCAGTTTAGATGCTGCTGCAGCCTGGGTCTGAGTGCTGTTCATTCTGGTAGCCTCATGCTGGCCCTCCTCAGTAGGGTAGTAGTGGTGTTGCCTTTTTATGGCCTGGACAGCCTCAGCTGCAGACAACCCAAGACTTTCATGTCACTTCACTCTGATGTTTGCCTCAACAGCCTGGAGCGACAGCAGAGAGAGAGAGAAGCTGTCTTTTCTTTGTGTGATTGTTATCCTGCCAGGTGTATGAACCTGACAATTGTTATGCTGCAGTGTGGGTTATTGTGTTGATGGTCAGATGTCCTTTTTTTGGCAAAAAAAAAAAAATCATCTGTTCCCTCCTTTTCATATATAATTTATATTTTTTTATCTTTATAGCAAAACTGTATAAAATATTAATAGTATCAGGGGTTTGGTCAGGGTGGACTGTTTGAGGTTTTGTTGTTGTTTGGCTTTTGCCCCGTTGGAGCTCTGTGGCCTGTACTATGATGCTAGATTTTGGTTTAGCCAGAAAGCTTTGGGGTTAATCCTGTGTTTTCTGTACTATACAGGGGGGTAATTTTATTGTTCTGTAAGCATTAGCCTAATATGATTCTAAAACACTGTACTTGCTGACCTCATATCAAATTTGTACTTGTTTTTTATATTTAATCTTTATTTTCAAACCCTTAAACACCACCAAGGTGGCAGCCGAGAGAATAAAGACTAAAACAGGAGCAGGTTGTGTTCCAAGTTTTGCAACAATTTCACTGCATTATACTTCTAGGCAAAGACACACCTTAATAAAAACCACTGAATGAAGCACATCTCCTCCAAGACAAGCTGTCCCAGATGAACATGCCAGATCCCATCTGCAGGTGGATCATTGACTTCCTGATGAACAGGAAGCAGCACGTGAGGCTGGGGAAGAATGTCTCGGACTCCCGGACCATCAGCACTGGCACTCCTCAGGGCTGTGTCCTCTCTCCTCTGCTCTTCTCCCTGTATACCAACTGCTGCACCTCTGACCACCAGTCTGTCAAGCTTATTAAGTTTGCAGACGACATGACTCTCATCGGACTCATCTCAGACGGGGACGAGTCGGCCTACAGGATGGAGGTCAAACGTCTGGTGTCCTGGTGCAGCCATAATAACCTGGTACTGAACGCCCAGAAGACAGTGGAGATTATAGTGGACTTTAGGAAGCACACAGCCCCTCTACCCTCCATCATCCTGACTGACACCCCCATCACCACAGTGGACTCTTTTCGCTTCCTGGGAACTACCATCACCCAGGACCTCAAGTGGGAGCCCACCATCACCTCTGTCGTCAAAAAGGCCCAGCAGAGGATGTACTTCCTGCGGCAGTTGAAGAAATTCAACTTGCCAGCAAGGACCATGGTGCAGTTCTATACTGCCATCATTGAGTCCATCCTCACCTCCTCCATCACTGTGTGGTACGCTGGAGCCACCACTAGGGACAAACAGAGACTACAGCGCGTTGTGCACTCTGCTGAGAAGGTGATTGGCTGTAACCTCCCATCTCTCCAGGACCTGTACACCTCCAGGACACTGGGGCGTGCAGGTCGGATCACAGCCGACCACTCTCACCCTGGGCACAGACTTTTTGACCCTCTCCCCTCAGGCAGGAGGCTACGGTCCATACGGACCAGAACCTCCCGCCATAAGAACAGTTTCTTCCCCTCTGCTGTTGGACTCATGAACAATTACCCTAAGACTGTTACCACCACCCTCCACAAACGCTGATGACCCTATGTCTATGCACCTGTCTGATTGCACTGATGTACATATTAGTGGAATATAGTCTACATTCTTTTATCTTTTAATTAGTCTCTGCACTGTATATTTTGTAATTTTGTAATATTGTGCTATAGTTATAGCTCTAATATCTCTGTATATTTGCAATTGTATACTTGTATATTGTCTTATAGTTTTTATACTTATTTGTTTTTTTCTGTAAGCACGAAGTACCGCAGCAATTTCCTAATGCTGTGAACCTGTTCACCCATATGGCAATAAAAACCTTCTGATTCTGATTCTGATTCTGACAAACTGTGTGTCCCATTTGGTAATTTAGAAAATGGGGTTATACTTGATTCTAATCTGCTGCTAAGCCTCTTTTACAATGCTGGAACTGCAGCTGCTAGAACACAAAATGTACACCAAGAATACCTGCTCAATCAATCATCAATCACATTAATTTCCCTTTGATCTGTGACAAACTGAAGAGATTACCACATCTCGTTTTAGATTGGTCAGATGCTGCCAACACCACCCATTTCATGTGAACGTGCAGGAGAAACCCTGCATTAACTTAACGTGTTGATAACCAGCTTTGTGTGACCACTTATCCCGATTGCCAGTGTTTAAGTAAGTGAATCCATATAATGGAAAGATACCCTGAGTATGCTGAACTCATTTTGCAGTACATGGCCCAGAGGGTGATCAGGATATTTTGAGTTGTTTGCATGCAATCTAATGGTGTTCCTCAAAGCTCCATCTTTGACCCCTTGTTGTTCTATGTTTACATGTTAGCCAAACATTATAATTTTTATGCAATAATAACAAGATCTGTATGCAATTTAAAAAAAGGTTGAAAACCTGAAAGGCTATAGTATTATGTAAGTATAGCAGTTTTTTTGTATTCAAATCAAGTGCTGAAAAACTAATAATTTTCATACTAATTTTAGGAGAATATTAATGTTGACTTGGTAAACCTTGCAAAGTTTCAATAGTGTGATTCTATATACAGAAGCTTTTCTACTGTTGATACTGAATGACAGAAATGCAAAACAGAGCAGAAGCCTGTGTGTGAATTTTCTTTGGTGGTCATTGCAAGTTTGCACCAGCAAGGGGCAACACTGGCACTGAAACCAAGAGACAGAACACACTGTTCCTGCACCTCCATGTAAACCAAGTCTGTCTTTGATTTACTCTGTTCACATCAACACAGCAGCTTCCATATAAACATCTCTTCTGTGGCGATACTGGAAGACACACAGTTTTGTGAAGCTGTGGCACAAAGTCACATTTCCATCGAGTAAATCAGCATTTTTTTTTTTTTTTTTTTTTTTTGGCATGTTTAAATGTTGCGAGGTGGCTTTTTCAAGATGATGTTTTCATTTTTGGGTTCTTTTTGTTTTTATTTCTCCTGAGTGGTATGCATTTTGACCTTTTGCTTTTTCGGTGAATGGCAATTCTGCAGTCGCCTCACCACTTTACTTCAGACTCAAATGTCACAGCAACTGTTCACAATTCCCTGGCTTTTATTCTTTAATCACTGCAAAGTTTGCTTTTTAAAAAAATATTCAGCTTAGTAACTGTGGTGTAAGACAGTAGTTGACTAAAAAAAAAAATTGACTGAAATTAAAGTTTTTTTTTTAAACCAATTTATTGGTTGCATTATTGGATTATATATATTGAAATATGCCTATTCTACTGTGGCCCACATTGCAACCAGCAAATAGAAAAACTCTGCAAAACCACCCAAAACACAACGGAAGTCAAAAGAAAAAATAATAGAAAAAATGCTTTGTTGGCCTGCACTGCTATCTGGTCTACAACTCTGGCCCCTCCCGCAGATGGCTGACTCATGTGACTTGTTGGGCCTTACCCTATCCAAAGCCTGGGTCCAGGGTAGGACCCCAGTGTCCATGATCTGCTGAGTTCCTTTTTTCTTCTTCTTCTTCACAGAGGTCTTTTTTTTTTTTTTTTTTTTTAGAGCCTGACTGATATACTGGCAGGAATGGTATACTGGCTGATATTGGTATCAACATTTATAATGTAATTTATAATGATAAGTGAAAATTTAAAAATTAAATAAGAGATGGGAGAAACACCCTTCACCCTTCACCATAGTTGATGTGGCAGTTAGTTCACTCCTTGTTGGCACAGCAGAGTCGGCCACAGTGTAAACGGACTGGGCATCTCTGCTTAGACTGCCGTCCCTGCGACTGAGATCCAGATAAAAAAAATCAGAGGGAGAATCGACAGATGATGCCACATTGGTGGTGAGGATATGTAAAGTATTGCAAGTTTTATACTTATCCTTTACACTACATAGACATCTTTTTTGACACTTCAGAAGACTCTAAGTAAGTATTCTCTAGAGGAAACGTTACACCTAGCTGACTGTTAGGTCCAAAGATGGAAAAACGGGCCTTTTTTCACAGGTAGTCTGTTCCTCCAGCTGCCAAAATTAATGAATCCATCCAGAATGACTATTGATGCAGAACAAATGGGGCAAATGTTCAATGAGAGTTTTGTCTCAGGAGACCAAGTTGAAATTGACCACCAATTTGAGTGAAATGTCTCTATCTATTGGGTAGATTGCCAAGAACTTGTCTTAGTCTCTGTTCTGGCCTTAGCAAGCCTTCCCTGTTTTTTCCTGTGTGAGTTTGTCTTGCTCTGTTTTTGCCCTCCATGCAGCACATTCCCATCGGCAATTAGAGTTGGAGTACTTGAGGCCAGTCAGAGGAGAGCTCTGGTGCCGGGGTGCTATTCTCTCGACAGTATTTGAGCTGTGTGTTTGTGGCTTTCTATTCCTTGTGGACAGAAATGTGTTTGAGGTTAACGTTGTGACTTTCTCTTATCTTGACCAGCCTCTGGGTTTGCCGTGGTTCTGTTTTTTGATGGCGATAGTGGCTTGTCTGGCTCTTACTTTAATTATTAATTAAAATCTTTGTTTTATTGCCAGTGTTGCCTCTCTGTCTCATTTTCCAACCAGGATGCTTTTATTGTTGCTTCCCCACATCCTCTTGACTTTGTAGGACTGTTTGTACTAATCTTGTTGCACCATTATTAAGCCAAAAGGTTTTCTTCACTGTTTTGATTTATGATCAGGGAAAGTATCTGGAAAAACTAATGCAATTCATCTCATTCCAAGACGTGCTTTGTGTTTGATGTTCATTTGCAAACAAATGATGGTGTGGCAGGTATAAACCTTATACCTGCCACACAAGCTGATATGATTTGGCTCAAAGTAGACCTGTGCAGTCCAGCCTCACAGAGCTGCTGTTCTGGTTGTGGTTTCTGTGCCTCATTACAGGATGTTTGAACTCTGATTCAGGATAGTAGGTTCATTCAGATGTCAAAGGAACCTCAGGGTTTCTATTTAAAGTAGTTGTTTGTCTACAGATGGCTCCTAAATACAAAAATAGACCATCTCATCAACCATTTGAAAGAGCAGAGAATAAAATACACCAGCCAACCTGTAATTTTATCTTAGCCATATGTCTAATAGCATTGTACTTCCTTGAGTGTTTTAACTTCAGACCATAAGTTTAGTTTTGTGATCATACTGTAATGTTTTGTTAAGAAAGGGGGGCATTGGACTGGGGTCGCTGTCACATACTGACTGGTCTTTCTCATAGCATTGAGATTGTTTCCACACCTCTACTGTTTCCCTCATCCTTCTTTTGGGAGTCTACATTTCTGTCAGCTATTCTTGGGGCTGGTTGGTCAACACACTGAGTGTAAGTTGCTCAAGACTCAACATACTACATTTAGTAAGACTTTTTCTTGTGCCTTATTTAATTTCATTTTGAGCTGTTTTACTTACCGGCTCCATACGTAAAACAAAGTACTATACAATATATTTACTTTGTTTTACCCCAGTTTTACTGTAATTTATTTAGATTTTGACTTTTTGACTTCTTTATTGTATTATAGTTAGCATTTTTTATATATATATATATATATATATATATATATATATATATATATATATATATATATTAGGGGTGGGACTTTAACGCGTTAATTTCGATTAATTAATTATGGGGAAATTAACGCGTTAACAATTTTAACGCATTTTAATCGCACTTTGCACTGTGGAACGTTTCTCAGTGCGCGAGTTCCCGGCATACAGATTATATCGACGCACAATGTCCAAATTAGGGGCCGCATCCTGCGAAGGACCCGGCCCACGTCTTTCGGAGACCACGAACACCACAAAGGCCGGAAGTGAGCGGCTAGCCTTCATATCAGCTGCCGTCACCTCTGTGTAGCTTATGTCGCCTAGCAACCGTGAGTGCGAAGCACAGCTGTGTAAAAACAGCTGGTTAAACGGAGAACGAACTTTTTCTCCTTTTTGTGGTTTAATTTTAAGTCTTTAATTCAAAATAAGCTGTTAAAACAAGCATAACACATTTCAACATCAAGGAATACAGCTGAGAGAATGATTAATTTCCAACTATAACAAGTGAAACATTAATGTTGAATAAAACTATCCAGTTATGATGCTTAACTTTAATTTCAGGAGTTTGCTTATCACAGGAGCACTTCCACCCTTCGTTGGTCTGTGTAGTAGACTGGTGGGAAAATGAACAAAATTTTGAAGTTTAAGCTTATGTATATTGATTTATTCATCAACTAAACTTAAATTAATATTTCTCATGTCAAATATTGAAATGCGATTAAAATGCGATTAATTTCGATTAATTAATTACAAAGCTTGTAATTAATTCGATTAATTTTTTTAATCAAGTCCCACCCCTAATATATAAATATATATATATATATATATATATATATATATATATATATATATATATATATATATATATATATATATATATATATATATATATATAAAATTTTTTTTTTTTATTTTGGGGGGTATTAGAGGTTATATTTAATATTTTGGCTGCTGTAACACAAAAATTCTCCCAACTTTTGGTCTAAATAATAATCATCTCCCAAAGAGCTAAGCAACCCTTCAGGTTTTTCTGTTGTGATAATGCACACTGATTGGCAATGAGAAGACAAAGCTCAAACTTAAGGCAAAAACTTATGCTGTGCAGAAGTCTTGAGCCACACCTCATTTCTTTATATTTTGCGTTCAAGGAGCCAAAATGAGATGAGGGGTGGCTCGAGACTTTTGCACAGTACTGTATGAATCTGTTTGCAACTACTTTTGTTTGGTAAGGTAAATTTATGTCAGGTAAAGGAGGGTGTACAGGAATGTATTTTATATTATATTGCACTTAAAAAACCTGATTTTGCTTGTATATCCTGTCAGTTATAGTTCTTAGAAAATTGAATTTGGCCAAGGAAATTGGAATTGGTGCCTCTAACATAAACACGTGGCATCGCGATGTCATTAAATATTTCATATAATTAAAAAAAAGTTTAATCTACTTTATTTAGTTTGTATATTTTTACTTACAATGCATAAAAGCATAATGGTTAAAACAGATAAAACATTCAAATAAAGATAAGATGTAAAATGCTTTCAGCCCCTGTTGTAGAGCACAGTGGGAGAACTACAGTAAATTGTTTCATGGCTGAGTGAAAGGCAAGCCCATCAGTTCGGTGTTAGAAAATGCCATCGTCTCATCAAACATAATGAAAATCACTTACACAGAAGTCAGCGACATGTGTTTTCTCAATGCAGGCTGGGTTGTGAGGCTCTGTCTGCCCTTCAGGAGAGCAGTTTGATCCCTCGCAGAGCTATTTGGACCTCTGCATTGTTGAACCCTGGTGTGGAATTTGAGCTAAATCCTTTGGCCAGAGGACCAGGGGCTTTATAGCAACCTTTAAACAAATCGCTGTAAGGAGATACCTGTATATTTAGAAAAGGACAGATTATCTCCAAATACTGACAAGAATTTTAGAAAAGATTTAATGCAGGTTTCTATTAATCACTCTACCGTCTGTTCTTGCTGTCCTGGTGATTTAACAGGAGTGTATATCTGAAATGTAATGCCGGTACAGGTTAAACTGTACTTCTCAGGAAGCGGCCACAGAGGAGGTGCAGGGATGTGTTACCATCTGTTTATTTCAGAACTGAATGTGTTTAATCTGTTTTTCCAGTCAGAATTTGATGGATGGACTATCTTGTGTTTTACTGAACAGTCTAAAAAAAATAAATAATAAATCCATTCTTTTATCTGTGGCCAAGACTGTTACTAAATATTATTTTCATTTTTGAGTTACACTCAGATGATTTACTCTGTTGGTTCTTTGCTCTGTAAAACATAATCAATAGGCTAAGATGATGCCTTTAAATTGTGTTTTGTCTGATAAATAGTCTAAATGACAAATACGTTATTTTAATGTTGCTTTTTTCATTTATACAGCCTTATTTTCCTCAGTTAATCAATTAATTGTTTAGCGTATAAAATGCAAAAAGTAAGAAATGAAACTTTGCAATAGTCTGTAATAATATCTTGAAATATTGTTACACATCAAAAAATTTAATAAGAAGAAAAGCAGAGCAGATGGTATCTGAGAGCGGCTGTTTTTCCTAAAATATTAACCCTAACCCGGTTCCTCAGTCTGTCAGACCCACCTTTCACTCGTGCCATGTAAGCTGAGATGGCGACTGGTAAAACGCTCAGCTTGAGGCTTCAAAAACAGGAATTCGCAACACAGTGGGCGACGTCACAGTGACTACGTCAAGTAAAAAAATTATTACAACCATTACAAAGAAAACTGCTGGCATTGCAGGTGTGAAATATTCCTAGACTGCTGACCTTTTGCGCTACCTTTCTCCATGCTATGTTAGCTTTGGTGCTAGAAACTGCAATTCTTCCCGCACGTGACATAATAAACAGAGCAACATGGAGTTTAACTGATTGAATTGGTAACGGATCAGTTCACGATATCTGCATAAGCTTTTTGATTCAGGATCAGAACCCTGTCCAGTCCAAGTGGGTGCATCTCTGACAGCCAAAATATTGATATTTTTGAACCATGGCTAAAATTTGGAGCTTTGCATTGTGGAGAAGTGGTGTTCATGCAGTTTCTTTTTTGTTTTTGTTTTTTTAGTCCAGAGTGAAATTTTTGAGGGTACACTGTGAATACATTTACACACCAAATCCAGACACAGCTTCAAAGACTCTACAGCCAAGTTGGCAGCCCTTACACACTGCTTTAAGTGTAATGCTGAAGCAGCATGATATCACAAATCTAGTAATTTCTACATGTAAATTCTGTGTCATGAAATAAGTCCAAGAGTAGTTGGGGTGTTTCAGTCTTTACAAACACTGCCATCCTTTAATAAAAGTTTTTTTTTCTGTTGTTTTTTGTCATATTAGGAGTATGTTTCTGATACTGGAGTAGGTCTTGTAAGTGTCCTGTGATCAGAGCAGGTCTGTGCTTCTGTGCTGTTTTGTTAAGCAAATTTCTGGATATCAGGACAGGAAGGTGTGTTTTGGTCTGCTGCTGCGCTGCAGGTTTGGAGGAGGCCCAGGCTCAGCTGGCTCTTCCCTCAAAGACTGACTGACCACAGAGACATACCAGTAGGCGGGGGTTTATGCTCTCCCCACGGCGTCAGCCCACTGCATGTTAGGTGTCCCCCCCCCCACTCTTGTCTGGAAATGGACACTGCTGGTGTATTTATAGCCCCCGAGCTCAACCAGGCTCTCTTTCTTAAACACAGTTAAGGAGTTGTTCATATTCAGAGTCGTGCTGAGCTCTGCCGTCGTGCTCTCTAAACAATATACTCTGTCGCTTTGCTTGTGAAACGTTGCCCGGACGCTCATCAGGTAGGTGAAGAATGTATTTGATTTAAAAATCTTCCATTTATTATTATAATTGGTGTGATCATACACTGATACACTGAACTATTAGTGAGATTTGTTTCTCTTGTCATCTGGCTCTTAGATTGTAGAAAATGTAAACTTGTAGCTTGTTTTTGAACTTTGACAAAACCTGTTGTCTTCAACAGTAAATGTTTAACATCATAGCCATTACTAAATTTATCATTATAGACAGGTATGTGTTTTCTATGCTTGACAGTGGTTAGTCAAATGACTGGAAATGAATAAGCCACTATTTTGCTAATCACATTCATCATGCAAACATGTCAAAATCCTTTTTCAGCTTCTCAGTCACAGGGCTTAAAGTTGAGGGGAATTTCATCCCTCAAATGCTTCCCATAAGGGGGATTAATACAAGGGGAATATTACATGTGAGATTCACTACAGGTCTTACATCATCCAGTTCTTACCTCAGATTGTGTTTTGTCATCCTTCAACAGCTCCGACATCTCATATGTCTGTGTTAGCAGCTCAGGACCATATATTTCACACATGGCACAGTTCATTCCGGTTTTGTGAGTTGGAACCACAGTTAGCCTGACAGTTGTCTTTGGGCTGTCGCTTCATTTTCAGTAGTGTTAGGATTACCTGTTTGAGCGAGCTAAAGATTTAAATTGTGTATATTTGTGCTGTTCCTTTGACACCTGGTCTGTGTGTGTGTGTGCGCTTGTGTGCATGTGTTTGTATTTATTTATTCATTTTTTTGAGTGGGTTCCTTCCTCATCCATTGACATAGACATCCATTTTTACCATGTCGTCCATCTAGTTCACATCTTTGAATCCTGTCTCATCAGGGAGAAGTGTGATGGTATAACTTCCTGAAACAGCAGAGGAAGCCCGTAGTCTTGCAAACAAATGAAAAGAAAGTTGAGCTAAACATTATTGTGTATAATTGTGTGTGAGAATTTTCTGCACTATAAGTTCTAAATTTGTAGAAACTGATTAATTTATACCTGCAATCCCCAAAATGTGTTTCTCATTATCAAATGTGACTTAAAACTAAATATCCTCAAGCTTCTTTTTAACTAACAAACACTCTAAAAGCCTAAAGGGGGTGTCCACACAGGAAGCAACTAGCAGTGACATAGCAACCAGTGACCATCGAAAGTTGATGACAATCAGCAACTTCAAATGGCGATGGGCAAAATGACAGCTAGCAGCATGAAATGGGTCCCAAAATTAATTTTTCTCAACTTTGAGATTAAAGTGATGACCAATGAGATCACAGGACACCGTTAACATATGAGGCGCATAAATACATTAGAGGGTTTCCTAGACAACCAGAGCCTGAACCGTCCATTAGCAACCAACTGTCACTGTGACAAAGTGATGTGCTGCGTGCTCCATGTGTGAATGCCCCTCCAAGGCTTTCGATTTGTTAGTAAAACTGAGCTTGAAGAAAACTGTATTGGTTATTATTTTAACATTTTCTTGACCGAAAAATTGTTTTGATCAAGAAAATAATCAATGGATTGACAGCTCTCTGTAGCCCCGTGTGGTGTGTTGGGTTTAAAATTGATTTACATTTCTGATGTTTATCTGTTTCAGATGAAAACACAATTCTGAGAACGACAACTGGAAACAGAGAGACCTAAAAAGAGGAGAGATGGAAAAACCAGTGCTACAGACACAACCATCCACCTTGCCTTTTTTTGACACGGCCCACGCTTTCAACCTTTTGCGGGGAATTCACGAACTACGTGCTGAGCGAAAGTTTTTCGATGTGACATTATGCGCCGAGGGCCGCGAGTTCCACTGTCACCGCACAGTGTTGGCCGCTGCCAGCACCTACTTCCGAGCTATGTTTGCAGGGACGCTGAGGGAGAGTGTTATGGACCGGGTCGTTCTACACGAGGTGTCGGGTGAGCTTTTAGGTCTGCTGGTGGACTTCTGTTACACTGGTCGGGTCACCGTCACTCAGGATAACGTTGACCTGCTGCTGAAGACAGCTGATCTGTTTCAGTTCCCCTCAGTCAAAGAGGCCTGCTGTGCTTTTCTGGAGCAGCGGTTGGATGTTTCCAACTGCTTAGAGATCCAGGACTTTGCAGAGGCCTACGCATGCAGAGAGCTGGCAGTCAGTGCACGGCGCTTTGTCCTCAAAAATATAATGGAGCTAGCTAAAGGGACGGACTTTGAACGCTTGCCGTGGAAGCGCCTTCTTGAGTTTGTGTCAGACGATGAGCTTTGTGTGGACAAGGAGGAGACAGTTTATCAAATTGCAGTGCGCTGGGTGAAGGCTGATCTCCAGCGACGACTGCACTACTGGCCCGAGCTCCTCCAGCAGGTCAGACTCCCCTTTGTCAGAAGGTTCTTCCTGTTGGCCCATGTGGAGAGCGACCCGCTTGTCTACCTTTCTCCAACCTGTCTCCGTATGGTGAATGAAGCCCGCAGCTTCCAGTCCTGTGAGTATGACCGTCACGACAGGCCGTGCCACCGCATGCGACCTCGGCCGTCCACGGGATTGGCAGAAATCCTGGTGGTAGTAGGAGGCTGCGACCAAGACTGCGATGAGCTGGTTACAGTGGACTGTTACAACCCTCATACTGGACAGTGGCGCTACCTGGCTGAATTCCCTGACCACCTTGGGGGAGGCTACAGCATAGCAGCACTCGGAAATGATATGTATGTCACAGGTAAGCCATGTGAAGACATTAAAACTAAGGCTGTGATTGCCGATCCAGACCAATCCAGTTTTATTTCTAGATCACTTTTTAAAACAGCATAGTTTAACAAAGTGCAGTACAAAACACTTAAAACACTACATAGCAAAACAATAAAATGATAAAAACAATAAATACAGAGTAAGAACACAGTACTCTGATTCTGAGTTAAAAGTCTTGGAGTAAAAATTTGTTTTAAGACATATTTTAAAAACTGGCAACGAGCGGGCCATCCTAACATGGGCAGGGAAATTAATCAAAGTTTGGGGCTATAGCTGAAAAAAGCTCGATCACCCCTGGTTTTCAGCAGTTTTTGGGACTTCCAGGAGCAGCTGGTCCACTGACCTCAGTGACCTTGAGGGGACGAATGGAGCCAGCAGCTTAGATGTGCAAGTTGGTGCTGAGCCATTAAAAGTTTTAAAAACAAGCAACAAAATCTTAAAATGGATCCTAAAAAACAGGAAGCCAGTGGAAGGAGGCCAGGATGAGGGGAAGCTGCTTAGATTTGCAAGCACCTTTTAAAAGATGAGTAACAGCATTCTGAACTACCTGCAGGCCAGTGAATCATTTTTAAGGCCAATGTTGCCTCTGACAGTGGACTCATCTCTGTGCTTGTCCTGCTAGACCTCAGTGCAGCTTTCAATACTGTTGACCATAACATTATGTCACAGAGATTAGAGCATACTATAGGTATTAAAGGTACTGCGCTACAGTGGTTTGAATCATATTTATCTAATAGACTCCAATTTGTTCATGTAAATGGGGAGTCTTCTTCACGCACAAAGGTTAATTATGGAGTTCCACAGGGTTCTGTGCTAGGACCTATTTTATTTACACTATACATGCTTCAATCAGGCAGTATTATTAGACAGCATTGCATACATTTTCATTGTGGTGATACCCAGCTTTATCGATCCATGAAGCCAGATGACACACATCAATTAGTTAAATGTTGATAAAAGCATGAATGAGATGTTTATTTTTAAGATGAAGCTGATTTTTCCTTGGATAAAAGCCTCAAATGGTTAAAAACTAGCTTTAAAAACAGAATTTAGCTGTTTATCTAGTTTAAAATCAGTCTAATTTGACACCAAAGTTGTTAACTATGTTTTACAAATGAGTCATCCTAATGTATACAGTAACATATTTGTCATAATCGAGTCATCCTAATTCTAAACATAGTTAAATATTGTCACTCACAACATTTATTTGTCCGTAGACAGTATATAATAAATTATTACAACCACCGTAACACCTCTTGTTGATTTGTGACATTTGTATTTAGAAGCCTCAGCTCGAGCTTTGCGGCCATTGTTGACTTCATTTTGCTGTTCCTGCTCTGCTCTGAAAAGGACACCATCTATTGCTTATTAATAAACTGCAGTCTTTTTGGCTACTGACTGTGTGTGAACAAGTAGATGTGAGGCAGGACACAGTGTGCTGCCAGAACAGCAGTGGTGTCATCTTCATCACCACCATCATTACCAGTAGACTGGCCGTGTCCGAACAGTATTTCTCTTGAGAAATCATCATAGACCTTCACTTAAAGCTTGTGACTCCTACAAGACTGATGGTGGGCTATAAAGTTAGTAGTGTTACCTTATGCCTCACTGACAGAAATAACAGCAGCCTGTGATTGCATAATGTTGTCAGGCAGATTTGCTTTTCCTAACATTTGATACACTATCTTTGAATAAACAAAGTAAATTGTTGTAATCTCCACAGTCTGGTGACACCAGATGGTGACTTTTAAACGGGGCTTTCCAGACATTGAATGTTAAGCAAAGCTGCATTACAAAACAAGAGCACTTTGAAACTGTCCTCCAAGATAGATACTTTTTTGACACCATCAAGATGATGTCTCCCCAATTTATGATATGTTATGAACCGTTTATTTGACCCTATCTTGCAATGGTGAAGAATCCTTCCAAAAATTCCTTGATCCAAAGCCAGGTCTGAGTCAGCTCCAAAGGTTCACCTATAGATTGGGCCAAGTCCTACCTTTGGTTAATTTAAAAAAAAAAAAAACAGAAGAAAAAATGTCATTCAAATCCGGCCATAATGTTCTAAGTAATCCTGCTAACAACCAGACAAACCAGCTCAATTACATAACCTCCTTGGTTGGAGGTAAAAGCATTACAAAGGACTCAGTGAGGTGATGCTTAAGGATGATGAGACTTTACAGCAAACGCAATGAACCTATTACTTCATTTGGCAAATGTATGAATTTTCCTGATATTTCTAGATATATCTGTGTCCTTTAGGTGGCTCTGATGGCTCCCGTCTCTATGACGGTGTGTGGCGATACAAGTCCAGTGTGAATGAGTGGACAGAGGTGTCACCCATGCTGAAGGCTCGTGAATACCACAGCTCCTGTGTGCTGAAAGGCCAGCTCTATGTGGTGGCTTCAGATAGCACCGAGCGCTATGATCAGGCTCTAGACTGCTGGGAGGCCTTGCCAGCCATGCTGCATCCAATGGACAACTGCTCCACCACCGCATGCAGCGGACGCCTGTATGCCATCGGCTCTCTGACCGGTGAGGACACCATGGCCATCCAGAGCTACGATGTAGACACCAACCGCTGGACCATGGTCAACTGTGGACAGCTGCCTCCGTGGTCCTTCACACCAAAAACTGTGACCCTCAATGGCCTCATCTATTTTGTCAGGTGAGAAGAATCTTTTCCTGTTGTTTCTTACATTTAATTGGCTTTTTTTTTATTATAGTCTAAATATAAATGGTAAACACCAGTGGTAGAAAGTACATTTACTTCAGTAATTTGCTTCAGAAGAGATTAGATCTTATTTCTTTCTTATAATTTACTTTTTATTCCCACATAAATTTGCTGCACTGAATGTTGATAGAGTTTTCTGCATCTCATGTAGAATCACAGGGTTGTTAGATTTGAAGCTGTGATTGTTTTGGCATCTATTTGAATTGAGTATCTTTCTATTTGCAGGGATGACTCAGCGGAGGTCGACGTTTATAATCCTCAAAAAAACAAGTGGGACAAAATTAGTCCGATGACCCAGGTTAGTATTTCACACCAGGTGCTCATGTGCTCCAATAGTCATCATTGGTGATCTGTAATAGTCCTTATGCAGCACAAACAACACAATTGTCACCCAAACACGTTACAAAATGATGATAAATGCATGAATAAAAATAAAACTGCTGTTTTCAATGCCGCAACTTATCACACATTGATTTTGTCTTTGGTTGGGTGTTCTGAAATTCTGAAATGCTGTTATGTTGGCATGTAACAACAGTAATTTGGTTCTTAATTGATTCTTGATTCTAAATTTATGTACAGCACTTTAGTCAACTGTTGTTGTGTTAAATGCGCTATATAAATAAACTTGACTTGACTTGATTTTATTTCAGTGAACACAAAGTACAAAAAAAGCTATATTTATTTATTTATGTATTTATTTTAAATCAGGTCCACGTTGGAGGCAGTGTGGCAGCCCTGGGGGGCAAACTGTTCGTGTCTGGTGGTTATGACAATACATTTGAGCTGTCTGATGTAGTAGAAGCCTACGACCCAGCCACCCGCACCTGGACACTTGCTGGACGGTTACCTCAGCCGACCTTCTGGCACGGCAGCGTCAGCATTTTCCGCCAGTTTATGCCCCTGGTGTCGAGCGCATTCGAACCCGCTGACCTACCCGGGTCGAACGCCATTCAACTGCACCGGCATCACCGACACCACGCGCTCCACAATCTCAACAACCTCAACCAGAACCAGAACCAGGATGTGAACGCGGCACACTGATCTCAAAACCCATGTTCTCCCTCATCGTGCCACCAGTGTACCGTGAATTTACCTCATCGCTTTGCTAAAGCCGTCAAAGTCAGAAGGGAAGACTGAGCATTTAGTCTGTTGACTGGACAGAAAGGCCTGGAGCCAGACGGATAGACACACCCAAGACATTTTATTTATCCCACAGGGGGAAAATTCTAAGTTACAGCAGCAGCATTTAGAAAAACATCCATAAACCTCTATAGATTAGACTGAAGCAGTGTTTATGCACAAAGCTAGAAGTATGCATACCTGTTATTTTCATCATATTTCTGAAGTCGTATGTTGTGCACATCTAATTGTTTTGTGCATAAGCCTCATTTCCAAGTCCACACAACACATTTGTACATGGTTTGCATATTAATACTGGCGTTAACCCACTTACCCACTGTGACGATGTCCTCCAACACACCAAACAGATGTCTTTATCAACAAACACTACACACAGCTGTGAGTTTATAGCACAGTAATTAATCTATCTGTAAACCGTCATTGCAGCGTTGGCCAGATTTAATCTCCTCATTGTTTCTGAAGTATGCATAAGCGCTACATTCATCTTTGACATATACCAGTTTATGTGTGAGAAATGGTCTATGCATGATTTTTGTGCATCTGTATTGTTTAAATATTTGGTCCCTTGTATCCTCAGTGGACTACACTGCATGCATGGCACTCCCGGGATGTTCTGTGCAAAAGGTCTAAGAAGCTGCTGGTTTTGTGGCTAAATAACCAGACATGCAGGTTATTTTGGTTTTACACAAGAAACCACTTTGTGTTGGGGCTGAAATAAGGAATTTATCATATAGTTGATCGATGGAGCTATTTTTATAGTTGGTTAAATGTTACTGGTTTCAGCTTCAGTTGTGCTTTTTTGTATTTATATATTTATACATGTTGAAAACATTGAGTTTTAGACTGTTCGTTGGGTAAAATAAAATATTTAAAGTTGTTCTCATGCTGGTGTGCCAGATTGTGATGGGTCATTACTGCCCCTTACAGC
Organism: Archocentrus centrarchus; assembly: GCF_007364275.1. NCBI lineage: Eukaryota > Metazoa > Chordata > Actinopteri > Cichliformes > Cichlidae > Archocentrus > Archocentrus centrarchus. The sequence continues at coordinate 7,626,813 of NC_044352.1, read as the reverse complement.
TGGAGAGGGGTAAACTCCCACTGGATGGTTGGTGAGAACTGGATTATGGTTCCATTAATGTTCCTGCTGGTCATTCGTTGCTTGGATTCACTCCTGGACTATAAATTTGAGATTATGACAGGTTTAGAATAAAACTCAAATTTGATTAAAACCTGGAAATTTTTGCAGTTTGGAGGTGACCAACTGCAAAGGTTTCCCAGGCATCTTTTCCTCGTAGTGGTCTTGTGGGAATTTGTGGAAGTTTTAGCTGTGCCAGAAAGTCAGATTTTGTTGAAGTCTATAAGAAAATGATTCAAATTATTCTGGGCTGATTTATTACATCTGTAAACACTTTACTGATGAGTTAATTGTTTCAATTCTTTGTTTTCAAGCTCATTTTGTAAAATCTGGTCCTATTGTAGTAAATTAGATGGTGCTTTAATTTACAAAGGTACGAGTGTGCAGAGTGTGCTCGGGTTCTCAGTGATATCCACTCCTCACTAAACTAAAGGTTTCAGTATGGTAGTATGTAAACCAATGGGTGAGGTGATGCTGGCTGTGTTTATACGCAGCCTGTTGTGTTGGCACTGTATCCAGCATCCACGTGTGAACTGCAGTTATTTGAAGTTAAATGAAGTTATTCTATTGCACTTATGCAGTTAGACATTATTTCTTCAGTGGCCAAAAACACACTAATAAAATTAAAACGAGTTCTCAGACGAGTCCAAACGGTGTGCACGAAGCTGAGATTTTCTGTGGGAACCATCTGATGATATCACCTACACAGTGGATGAGAGTATCTCCTACAGGGTGAGGTGTGTCTGTGTTCGACTGTGTGTGTGACTTTTGTGGGGGGGGGTCCTCTCTTTTATAAACACGGTGAATTGAAAGTTAAATGCTTCAAGGTGAACTCCACCAGATTAAAGTCAGATTGCAAAATGTGAATTACATTTTTGAAGGAGCTGCGAGAAACACGATTAAATGGCAGCAACAGTTAAACACGAAGACATGAAGTTTTAAAATGTAACAGATCTAGGGTTACAAGGACGTGAGCTTACTAGACCTCTGGGGTCTAGTAGGCTCTGCTTGAGGCCTGCAGCTCGAGGCTGCATTAGCTGCTATTGGCAGAGAATCTGCATTGTGCGTGATGGAGGCTCGTGTAGGGAGAGAAGAATTTGTGGAATAAAAAGACCATATCTCTGGTTTTGCTGCAGCAGTTTGACTCTGAGTGGACTTTAAATTGTTTGTTTCTTTAACGAGATCCAAATACTTTAACAGAAACCACAATAATCTGTTTACATTCCAAAAATAAAACCTGATATCTGGCACTAAACAGACATACACCTGCATGGTTAAAAGGCTAATTCTTACCAGTGTGCTGAGAAATCATCATAGTAGAATTTCAAGTTGGCTGCATGTGATGTGAACTTGCACTGAGTTGATTCTGTTTTTAGTGATTCTTGGGCTGCACAGCATCCCCTCATTGCACTCTTGACTCTTAAACAGAGCTATATCAGCCTCTATAACCGTGCATGAATTTGTTTAATACATTTTTTTTTTATGGTGTTTCTTAATGTTTTACTGTTATACTATTTTCTTATTTATGGATACATTTGTGCTGTGATTGCTTCTGAAGTTCCTGCCTATCAGCTGCAAAAGATCAGTGGCTCTTTGTAAACACTAGTAATGAGTTGTCAGTCACAACTGGAAGTGCAGAAAAAAATCTCAGCTTGTTGTCATGTACGATATATTTTTGCTTCAGTGGAAGTACTATTTTTGTGTGTTTCTACGCTATTGTCAACATACCATTGTTTTTGTCTTTTGTTTGTTTTTAAGTGTTCAGCTTGTTGAAGGGTTTTGTAAATACAGTATATTCTTAACTTTATGTGCTCTGTTTGTACAATGTTTCCAGTGTGGCCACCACGAATTAAACTGCAGGCAGGTCTGAGAGTTTATTCTGCTGAGTCACAATGATTTGCTGTTTGCAAGGTTGCAACAAAAATTTCAGTTAAACAGTTGATGGTAGTTGCAGAAGACTGTGAAATAACAGCGAGTTCACTTATACATAAAAGCTGTACTTCTCAAATAAACAAATTTAAAAAAATAAATAAATAAATCATTAACCTACGTGGCATTTTAATTTCAAACAATGTGCATTTGGTCAGTAAACATCAAAAAGGTGCCCTGGAAGTTTTTCACCAAAATATATCCTTAAACCTAGCAAATGTTTTGGAAGTATTTCCCGTAGGTGCAATTTCAATGTGGCATTTTCTTAATACATTTGGCAACGTTGGCTGTATGTGAGCATTCTGACTTTGCAGCCTCCAATTTCAGATTTGGGGAAAATATAAAGTCACTTGAAAATATCCATTTGACCTGTTGAGGTTCCTTTTGCTTATTGTGTAGAGCACAAACTAAACAATTTTGATCAAACAAGTAAGAAATTAGAGATGCCTTAATATTATTGGTTTAATATTGTTTTTCAAAAACAAAAGTAACTAAACTTTTCCACAGAATGTAAAGAAACAGCAGCTTTGATGATGTGCTTAAGATGTGTACATTGTATACATAGAGATCAACTGAACTTGAAATATGGGTGGGTTCTTAATACCACTCTGAACCACAGTCACGATGCAGTGAATCAGTCTAGTGTCCAATCCTACATTGAGCACAATTTTCAATCTAGTGTTAGTTCAGCATGCACTTTTTTTTAGAACATAGAAACATTAAATTAGTACAAAATAATCCTAAAAGTAAGTAGAACAACCACACTGAACCTCTGGTAAAATACTTCCACCTTGTGGTTAAAGTTTTCATTATTTTTAGAGGGTATTTCATTTCAAAAGGCACATTGTAACGACCCAGAATTTCACAGTCGGTGCATCTCTGCAATCCGTGCTTTTCACACTTATTGTGATCAATGCACATGAAAGGCTAAGTCAAAACTGCATAATACAATGTGTATAACAACATTTCAAAATCCCGTGGCACAATATTTGGGAACTACTGTCTACATTGTTTTGAGCAAATTGCCGTTTTCTGCTACAGCGGAGGTGGAACCTGCAAACTTAGCATGACCCATGAAGCCGGATTAATGTAAAATACAACAGGTTAAAATAAACCCATTAAAGCTGGTAGAAAATATTTTACATTCATTGTTTATATTCATAACTAGCTGCTAGCGCTTGTGGCCCTTGTAACTACCTTTACAATATTATATACTTGTGTCCATTTCAAAGAATATTAGAAACTCCTTTAAACATAATGCAGTCCTGTACAAAACCACCACCTGGTGTGACCCTAATAAAACCTTAGACCTGCCATCTGTACCAAACCAAAAGTAAGCAAATGTTTTGCTGACTGTACAGAGTTTTCCTTTAATCCTCTCAGCAATATGAGGTGACACTGAGCTCCAGCTGCTGTAGACAAACTGACAAAATTTGACTTAAATAAACTGGCCAAAAAATCTTTTACATTCAAGCAGCCTTTAAAAACATGCAGTTTACTTACTCCGTGTAAACTACAGAATGCATGAAAATGATCTGCTTTTCTTGCATGTGCAGAAACTCAGCAGCAGGCGACTTCATGGAGGGAAAGAAGCAGTATTTGCACACAGCCCTCAGGTTTTGCTCTCTGACAAATTCTCAACAATTCCCTCCATGTCCATCGTGGACTCATAGGGCTCGGTAACCAGCTGTGTTTCCTGCAAAACTTTTGGCACAGGGAAAGTCTGCGGGGCATTGACCTCTCCCAAGTTCTGGTTGGACACGACCTCCTCCATCACGGTGTCGCTCGACTCGATCACCACCCTCACGATGCAGCCAGAGGCGAGACCTGCTGAGGAGACAGCCTCTTGGTTTGTGGACTGCTGAGCAGCGTGTGACCCGTCAGAGAACAGTGAGGACCCTTCACTGGGAGCGTCGTTCTCCACATCCTGCACAATCACGTTCCTCAGCTTCCTCTGACGTGGGTTATAGTTCTCAGTGCGCTTGTGAATTTGACTGTGTCGTCGCAGATGTGCCTGGAAGAGGAAATGTAAAGAAGTGAGAGCTGGGTAATGAGTTAACAGGATGAAAACACATTTAATATTCATGTAGACAAGCGACTGGATGCTTCAAAAAGAACATAAACATTGTAGATACGTGGTTACAGTGGTGGATTTTCATATCAAACATGGCCAAAAGTTTAAATATAATCTACAGTCATTTTATGCAAATGTCAAAGAGGAGGGATATTCTTAATATGGTCATCTCAGGCACACAGCTCTGGCTGTGACCACAGCACACCCACCCACCTGGTGGCAGGGTCAGACATTCAGTAGAAAGTTGGCTTAAAGCAGTGGTTCTCAAATCCAGGCCTCGTGGCCCAGTGTCCTGCAGGTTTTAGATGTGTCTCTGCTTCAACACACCTCAGTCAAATATAGAAGTCATTAGCAGGACTCTGGAGAACTTGACTGCATACTGAGGAGGTAATTCAGCCATTTGATTCAGGTGTGTTGCATCAGGGACACATCTAAAACCTGCGGGACACCGGGCCACGAGGCCTGGATTTGAGAATCATGGGTTTAAAGGGATGGGGAGGGTCTCAAAATGGCTTGTTTCAAACAGTTGTAGCATTTATAGACTAATACGGCACACAGTAGGACTGCGTTCTGTTCATTCACTCCCTACAGGCAGCAGCCCCAGAGGGGTAATGGATAAGGCACTGGCCTCCTAAGCCAGGGATTGTGGGTTTGAGTCCTGTCTGGGGTGGGCCCATAACCCAGAGGTCAATGGATCGACATCATCCTCTGCTACATCAGCTTTTCTTACAAAGGAAAGCAAGGCTGCATATGTTTGGGCTTTTAATGTTTGATCAGAAGAAATAAGCTTCTGGAAACCTAATGTAGTAGACATCCTACACTACTACTATCACTGTTATTCTACGTCTTCCCATTGTGCTTTTAGTTTTGATTCAGTCACATTTTCTGAAGTTGTACTCGGATTAAAATAAAATAGGATTATAATAAATTCTGTTGTGGGTCAGATTCAGTGTCCATCTTCTGCAAAACGAGCCCTTTGAAGATGTCACACTGCTTCAGAAACTGTGTTTGAACCAACCTGTCGAGTGAACTTATAGCCGCAGTCCACACATTCAAACTTCCTCATGCCTTTATGGCGACGCAGGTGGACGCGCAGATGCCCCCTCACTGGTGGAGAAAATAACGACAAACAAACAAAAAAAAAAAAATCACGTCAGCGGTGAGTCTTTTATTCTTTCTTTGGCAACATTTCATGTTTACTGTAGAATCAGCATCTGACCTTTGAAGGTTTTGCCGCAGATGTGACAGCAGCAGATGGGTCGGCCGTCTTCGTGTTTGCTGGCCTTGTGGCGGAGGAGGGCGCCTTTCTCTGTGAAGCGCTGCTCACAGACGTCGCAGCCAAAGGGACGCTCGCCAGTGTGAGTCCGGTGGTGTTTATCCAGACTGGCTGGCAGTGAAATGCAGAGATTAACACAAATCACAATATCTGCAGTTAAACTGAAAGTTTGCCAAGACAGAAAAATGGCTAAGTGATTGCCCTCAGAAGCACAAAAACATAGCCAGCCTTATCTATAATGACGCAGGGACTTTTGGGTGGCATGACGGTTAACGGTGTTGCCTCACAGCCAGAAGGGTTTTAGTTTAAGATGGCTGAGATCTTTCTGTTTCTTCTTTTAGGTAAATTGCTGATTCTAAATTTGCCACAGGTGTGCATGGAAGGTGGATACAGGAGAATATGGCCGATACCTTGTGTCCTAAAGGTTTTCCCACAGAGGTGACACTGGTATGGCCTCTCACCACTGTGTATTCGCATATGCATCTTGAGGTTGTTCTTCTGGGAGAAGGCGTGGCCACATGTGTTACACACAAAAGGGCGCTCATTTCTGTGGGGAAGAACAAAAAAGTGAGTGTGCGTCAAAGATATCACAGCTTTTAGTAAAATGTATTCAAGGAAGCAACTTTTCCTCTGTTTTTAGGTCCCTCTAGTCTGATTAAAGAACTACTGCACACGTTCTCCAACCTGTGGATGGCTTTGATATGCATCTGCAGGCCATTTCGACTAGATGCGCGATGGCCACACTCCTCGCACACATATGGCTTTTCTCCTCGATGTTTGGCTGCTTCGTGCACACGCAGCTCCGCCCGAGTTAAGAAGGTTTTGGGACACTGGGAACACTAGAAACAGAACAACACAATCGCAACAACAATCCCAGACATTTGGGTTCGAAAAGGGACTTTGAAATTACTGAAAGCGCTGCTGACTGTAGGTACTTACTGCATGTGGTTTGGGGTAACCGTGTGCCTTCATCATGTGAATTGTCAAGTTCTTCTTGTACATAAACTGTTCAGGACATGTTGAACACTGTAAAATATTCAAGAAGATATTTTTCATACTCCCTTCAGATTTGTGATGTAATTTACTCAGTTATCCACATTTTTTTAGGTGTACCTTGTGGGGCATTTCTCCTGTGTGGGTGACATTATGCAATCGTAGCTCTTCTTTCCCATTAAATGTAGCGGAACAAGTCAAGCAGGTGAACTTCTGGAATTATAACGGTTATAAACAATGAAGATTATTGATACTGAGGACTGGAGAAAGCTGTTTCCTTTTTCCTCACTCACCAACACGGTAGTACAGTCTCTCATCTCGTGCATTAAAAGGTTCTCCTTCCTGAAGTACCTCTTTCCACATTTAAGGCAACCAAAGGGTCTCTCCCCTGTATGTCGCCTGTGGAGATGACACATTAGTACGTATTCTTTTAACAGCATTTGGAAAGAAAAAAAGGTGACATCCCGTACCTGTTGTGAACCTTGAGGTAGTATTTGCTCTTGAAGCTTTTGAGGCAGACAGGACACTGCACAAAGTCCTTCTTGGAGTCTTCTTCCAGCGCCTGACTGTTCTTGTTTTTGCTTGTTTCACTCTGGGCCTTGCACGTCTGTCCTTTCGATGTGGACGAGGATGAGGCTGAGGAAGCGGGCTTAGCAGTGGGCACGTACTCCTCATCTGTGTCTTCAGGGATCTCGTCCAGAACACCCACATCACCATTATCTTCTTCTGCTTCCACTTCCCCAGTAACCTGGCTGGTAACATTGTCGTCAATCTGCAGCTCTTTTACCTGCAAACAACGCCAGACAGGTGTAATACTAACACCCACTTTACTATCTGCATACATGCCTTGTTATTGAAATACTTTTTCAAGCTTATCTTAATGTATTCTACCTCAGTTTCACCAGCTGGTTGATCTCGGTTTTGGTTTTCCACAGCGACTGTATCACCAACTTCTTTCTCCACAGGAAGAGGCGAGGCCCACTTGTTGTCAGTTGTGGGGCTCTCATCAATAGTCACCAGTCGCTTGGGACCCTTTACTACTCGACCAGAGCGTGTGGTGGTTGTGGTAGTAGTGACAGCAGTATCAGTGCTGGGCTCATCTTTTGTGACTGTAATGAAGTTCTCCTCTTTGACCGAGTTGATATCTGAGGCAGACTTTCTAGGTCTACCTCTTTTACGCTTGACAGGCACAGGCTCCACAGAGGTCTCCTTGAACCGCTGACAGAGCGTGAGTGCCTCCGGTACACACAGGCTGGCTGCTGCCTGCTGGACTCTGTCCAGGTTGTGAGAATCCAACTTCAGCTCTCCGGTGTAGACAAAGTTCAAGAGCAGCTCCAGGCCATCACTGGGGCACCCCTGAAGACAGAACTCTGCTGCAACAGGCACATTTGACTGCTGAAAGAGTTCACTGAAACAGGCGAGGATGTTGCGATGGGCAAGGTACGCCACCCCGTCTCCCACATTCAACGTAGCATCACAAAACCTGCCCAGTGCCCTCTGCTGGTTCAGGGCAGACAGGACATGCTGAGCGTGGCTGCTCCCTGCTTCAGACATCCCTCTGGCTTCACTGTAGACTGCTACTACATGAGACACATAAACATCTGACAGTTACTATTGTGGTTACTGGTTAAATGGCCAGTTCTGCTTGACACGGACATACAGTACTGTCCACAAGTCTTCGGTTACTCATTTCTTTATCTTTTGCTTCCAAGAAGCCAGACTGTGTTGTAATTTAAAAGCAGTCTTGTGCAATAGCTCTCCAGTCTTTCTCAAGGCCTTTCTGAAGTTTTTCTTTGGTCACTGGCAGCTTTTTCACTCATTTTTCATCCAGTCCTTGTACCTGACCTTTTTCAGAGGGATGTTTTTTTGTTTGTTGAGCCATTTAACACTGACCCAAGAATCATACAAGGATATAAAATTCAACTAACTCAAGGAGTGAACCAGTGTTGTGTTTACACGTAGCAGAAAACTTAGCAGCCTGTCACAAAAACATATTTGTTCCCATTTAATTAGTTAGATCTATCAAAAATGCCAACAATAACAGTTTGACAGACATAAAATAGTAGTTTTGCACCAACAAGGTGATTCCCAAAGAGCTGTTATCCAAAAACTTGATATATTTCATCATTATGTACAGTGTCCTTATAACCTTAGAGTGTCGGGCCTAAAAACTATCTAGAGCAGATGAGCAGTATCTGAAAATCATGTCCTTGAGACAGGGGGAAAAAATCCAGCAAAAACCTGACACAGGATATGAGAGATGCATTTCTTCAGTTGATCCATAATTGAAGCCTCATCAGAAATGGTCTCAGTGAAAGGGTGGCTGTCAAGAAGCCATTCTTAAGGAAGGGAAACATGCAGAAAAGTCTGAGGCATGCCAAACTGGATTAATTAAAAATCAATGGTAAAAGGACTTATAGAGTGATGTATCCATATTTGTTCTATACAATAACAACAACAGGATATTTTCAGTTTTTTAAATCAGTTCAGTTTCAAATGTTCAAATCCCAAAGATGCTGAGAATACAAACATATATGTCAAAGAGAAGCGACAAATACTTTGATTTAATAAGCGTAATTTTAAATCTGTAGTATTTTGTGATGGAAAAATGACAGAAATCATTAATCATAATTTATAGAAATATTAATTTTCTGTATAATTCTTTAAGCCCTAACACAAAGGCTCTATGTTAATATTATTAGTAACATTATTATATATTATTATTTAATGCAAATATTTTTTAAATATGTCTACAAGATACATCTCCTGCATGCACTGGGGTGCATCATCAGTGGTGTTTCAGGTCTTTCAACATCAGACACACTCACCCAGGCGACCCAGCTAGGGTTGATTAGACCCCAGCAGCAAGTGCCCACAGACCAGCCATCTTTATCCATGGCCACCTTGTGGCTTTCTCTGCAGCTTCACTCATGGATTTAATGGCCTTCTTCTTAGCCATTCCTGTTACACCCAGTCACTTAAGGACTTTGCAGAGTGAGTCTGCTGCAAAGCCTCTACAGCCCACCTCTACTGGCTCATAGTGAGTTTTCCAGGCTCGCTGTCAGCACTTCTCAACTAGTTCCTGGTACTTTGCGTCCTTTCTCTCATTGGCCTCTCCCATTCGCTCTTCCCAGAGCACCGCGAGTTACAGCATGATCAGTTATTTTGTACCCTCTGCGGTGATGATCATGTCTGGTCGAAGTGACGTATTGACAGTGTTCTGAGGAAACCTCAGCTGCTTCCCCAGATCTACCTGAAGCTGCCAGTCAGAGGCTGTGTGGAGGTGACCTGATCTTTTCCTCTGGTGTTGGCAGGGTTCCTCTCCAGCTTTGACAAAAACAGTTTCCCTCTTCAGGGCAAGATGGTACCTGCTAAAGCTGATGGCGCTGGCTATGCTTTCTGCAACCGCCTTGAGCACTTGGTCGATAGCGACTTTCCACAAGGGCCTTAGGGCAGCTACTCAACAGGTGTTCTAAGGATCCTTTTCCAGGGCAGGGATTTCCCTCTTGCCCTACAAAGGAGGTTGGATAGGCTTGGTAGGACATCATAGACAGCCTGGACACAGAAGCAGACGTGGTGGAAGTCTGCCTGCATGATGTCCTGTCTAAGTCCTACTACCCTGCACACTCGCTCTTCTTCTAGGCCTGCTTGGACTTCTTCCTGGATCAGATGGTGTCTCTCCTTCCCCCGGGCTTTGCTTCCATGGGTCTTCAGGAAGTATCCCAAGTTTGCTCTCCCAGTCACCACAGTGCCCACCAGCTCCTTCTGCCTCAGGTGTGACTTGAATCTAACAGGTAAACAGGACTTGGAGACCTCAGTGAGCCAGCCTTGCAATATCCACCTCCCCCTGTTGTGACAGTAAGGTCATCTATGAATGCTCTTATCGGGGTTGCCGCATGCCAGATTTGGAAAGCAGGCCTGTACATTCCACCTCAGCTGACTTGGTCACAATGTTCATTGTAAGGGCAAAAAGGATTGTTACTGCTTGATTATAGAAAAAAAATCACGATCACGATTATTTTGGTCAATACTGAAATCACGATTATTTAACACGATTACTCATTGACTTTGTAAACACAGTATTTATTGCAGTTAGACAGCATGGAATACTTTGAAATCTAGTACATTTCTACAATCTCTTGAAAATAAATACTAAATTTAAAATAAAATACAGAACATATAAATCAAATATAAAAATAAATACAATATATTTATAGTATTTCCGGGGGGCGTGGTAATCGGTGGGCGGGGGAATCGGGGGTCCAGTGTGGTGCTAATTACACCAACAGAGTGAATATTGGTAGGGACATCTCCCTGCTGTCCCTTGCTAATCATGCTTCGTGATTGGTAGGGACATAACGGACGTTATTTGATATTTCTCAGGAGATGCAGGTCACTTTACAGCATAAAGTTCCCGCTCGAAAATTAACTTGTAATTAACACATAATGCAGCTGCACAAGCTTTAGTGCCAGGAACATCGCTGACCACTTATGTTGTAGCGCCCGCAAAGACAGCGCTGCAGAGTAAATCAAGGAGTATACGGAGTGTGATGTGACAAAATAATTTTAACAATAATTGTTTTTTTGTTGATTACACTGTTTTTGTGATTGTTTAGAGCTAAACTCAAAATGGAAATCAAATTTCGATTAATTACACAGCCCTTTCTGTTACTATTCCTTTTTCCAGCCGATGCCAATCAGATGTTATTGACCCAGAAGTGAACATTAGTCTGAAATTGGTATAATAGTCCAGGATCAGGTCCTGGATCTTACTGGGAATAAGGTGACAGTGTAATGCAAGCTCAACCAGTTTGTGTGGTATGGACCCATAGATGTTGTTCTCATGGGCTTCTCTGATGAGCAGTTGTAACTACATTGCTGTGCTCCAAGCGACCAGAAATTCGAGGGACTCCACCCTTCTGCACTGAAGGATCAATGTAATCGTTCTTGAGGAGAAAGTCTGTGAGTCTTTGAGAGATGATGCTAAAGTAACTGGACTTGATGTGCCCTTTTTCAGTCCCACCAAATCTCTCAGCAGCATAGCTACAAATGATGGTGGTCATTGCATGGAGTCAGCTGTCTGCATCTCCTTTAGTTGCAGCTTGAAATGATCTTCGTCACATCCACATCAAACTGCAACTATACACTCTGCTAGCTGACTGGGGGCCACTTAATCCGCTGATGATGAACTACTCTGCAGGGAATGGGGAACTGAGGTCCATGGAGAGACTGGGCTCTGTGGTTTCACTCCTGGTCCGGCTCTTCCTGCATCTCACTGGGCTCGAGGCCTGTGCGCTGCACCTTCGTCTCCTTCACCAAGCATTTCATTCTGGCCTGATGGATTTTAAGGCCCTGTTGGTTCTTGCATATCTTTCTCCAGATGCATCTCAATCGTATTGTTAGCTTGGGTCAGTACCAATTGGTCCGTCCTAATGGAGATCTCTTCCTCCCCCTTCTCGGGATCTCTTGGGGTTATCTTATTGAAGGCTTTTCCATAGCTTGGTCGGGTTTTTCTCTCATGAGAGACACAGGCTGGGGTGCTAACCCGTCCTGTCCCTGGTGCCATCTTTCTCTGCTGTCAACTGTCTCTCCAACTGTCACCAACCTGTTCTTGGTTGCCATCTAGTCTGTTCCTAGGTGTCACCAGCTGAGCCAGACTTCAGTGTACAGGGTATATCTCCTTGATGCACTGTGGTGCATCATCATCATCATTGTTTAGGTTTTCTTGCAAAAATGACAAAATGTATATATTGGTTTCAAATTTTTATACGTGTGGATTTTTACAGCTTTTATTTGTCTTATGTGACAAGAGAAGAACCATATTTTGGTTTTGGACATATGGTGAGATGAAAATAAGTAACATGTTTGATTTAAGGAATTTAGGGTGAACACATTTCATCTTTTTCTTCCCTTTTAAGAGAAAAAAATAATCATTACTTAGAGTCATGGATCCTCTGGTACATTTGTATGGGAGCAAATACTGGGCTAGTGGCATAATTTTCCAAGGTATTAAAATTGATGTATACAATTTTTACCACTTTACAATATTATTTATTTATTTATTGCATTCCTTAATTATTGTTTTAGTTTAAACTGAACTAATTATGCAGTGTATGTGAGCTAAAGCATCATGTCAGCTTTATCAGCTGTCAGGAACCCCCTCCCCCCCTCCCCCATTTAAAAGAAAATAAATAAATAAATCACACAATCTTATGGTTGCAGCTACTCAAATGTGAGGATTTTCTGGGAGTCCCTTTCCAAATTAGAAAACATTTTTCATTAGTTTGAGATTAGACTTTTAGACTGTACAGAACATGCAGACTGAAAATATAGGTTCTGATTGGGAATTTTCACATTTTCATTTAAGTGATAAATAATAAAATAAAATACAAAATGAACATTTGTTGTTCTGTTGAGGAAAAATAATCAAAGATGTAAATAAAAATGTAATGTGCATGAGTAATAATAATATAGCTGACTGAAGTGGGTATTTGTGTGCATTACTTTTATCTTTAATACTCTAAATTTTCTGATTATACTCATTATACTGATTTTACTTGTTGAATTTGTATTTTTGCTTAACTATCTAAATATTTTTTTGAAAATGCTCCCACCCTGCTGATCATTTCACAGTATGAAAGAGCGAAGACTCATGGGACTGCTCGTGTTGGTGTTTATGTGTTTAGTTACAGTGTTATCAGTTATTCCAGTTGTGTTGTGTCGGTAATCCTCATATAAATTTATGTCATTATAATAACAACATTAATTGAGCTGCCTTTAAAATAAAGTCTAAACACGCCCTAGTGCATCATTAGTGGTCATATTAGAGACAGCATTCGTAAAATAATTACAAACTCTCACCCACCTCCGCACCTCCACGTTTACTTCCTAGCACGTCTCTTTAAAGACGCTCCCTTAGCGCATTGTGCAGCCGACAACTGCAGCTCGCATTTCAACCATCGATCAAAACCGAGTAAACACGCCTGGTCCCACTATAACCTTCACACGATCTGAGCGTAATACGCGCAGGTTGATAAAACAGAAATGCCTAGCTGCATGCACCTCGTTTTCGTTTCTTGTAGGCCCCTAAAAAGTGCGAAGCGAACAGGATGTGACGCTGTTTATGCGACCGGACTCCGGGAAAGTTTGTGACGTCCAATATTAAATTCTAACAATCACATGGCTCAAAATCTGTGACTAAACCATATTCTCACTGATTTGGGACATTATCGATCTATATATTTTTTAAAGTCTAAAAAAAAACAAAAAAAAAACATATTTTGTTAAGCGCTTCTTTTAGCGGATAATGACACTCCGGGTAAAATCATAGTTGACCATCCGGATTCAGCGTCTGTTTGCGACTCACACATGTAAGTATTACCCTGTTAGCATTTCTGCAACAACAGCTGCTCAGCTCCTTTTTTTGCTAACTGAAGTTTTCCTTCAGTTAGTTATAAACATTGTCTATGTATGCTTACAGTAAAGGCACAGCGGTGATAACTACACCCTCGTACCACCTTTTATAAAGCGGTGTTTTCTCTGTCGAGAAGCAACAACGTCAGCTAGCAGCTAATGCTAGTTGTACAGGCGGTGGTAGGTGACGTTAGCTGTGGTAACTTCACGCCAAGTTTCAAATTGAGGTTGTATTGTTGTCAGGCTTCGTGAGGGTGATTTTATTCATTGTCCTGTTCACATTTTGAAAAACTAAATTGTGGAATAACGGCGTAATTGGCTTTAGTTTTTAATGTGCTGTTGATCTGTGGTTGCAAAGGGAAGCTAGCTCTGGCTAACGAATATTTACAAAAAAAACCAAGATGGATTATTTAATCTGAGAGACGTTAAACTTCTAAAGTGTATTTATCCAAAAATTTGATGAATTCCTGCGTTACAGCAGCCAAAGCAGTAAACACAACCTTTAAGAGATTACCAAAAACAAAGTAGAATAATTTAAAGTGGTGTCATTGTGTTTACGGTGTGTGCAGTTGTGTTCATGCGCATTTGTGCCTGCATGTGAAAGTGGCCTTTAATGTTTGTTTAATGTGTTTATGTCTTTGCTTTATCATTTTTCTCAGTGCATAAATTATTTTTCTTCTTCTTCTTCTTTTTTTTTTTTTTATTAACTGGTTAGAAATACTATGAACCTGCCAGGAACGTGTATGGCTTAATCTGGCACATTTACATGGAGCTGAGTGCTCATGTTAATTCATATTCCTTGTCCCTTTTAAACATAATAAATATCAGTAAACCAGTAAATTTGTTTTCTTCACATGCAGGCTATGATCAGCTGACCTGTGTCACTGAATTCAACACAATAGCAAGACAGGTCAGCTTAAATGTCACCTAAGACTATTCTGAGTTTCTAATATTAAAATAGGGCCTGCCCTATTCTGTACAGGTTATGTTCTTGATTATGGTGGTGAATTACGTGCATACCTGTTTTTCTAAACATTGTTGACTAGTCTCTGTGTGCCACAGTTTTCAGATTCCCTGTCTGGTACACATCACTGTGTACTTTATAATCTGGTTTCTTGGCTTTTTTAAGCCTGAGGACACTAGAACCTTGGTGTATTTTTATTTACACAACCATACTGGGTAAACTCCTGTCTTCTCCACATAGCGCTTAGAAGCAGCAGTTATCATAGTTGCTCCTCTTTACCCAGGGTTTGTTTAGAACGTGGTAAACAGCATTCAGTTATTTTGCACAAAAATCATTGGGAGTTTTTCTCTTCCTGCAAGAGTTTAAATCTCTTTTCTGTAACTGAAGAGTGCAATTGCTATTCCTAAGCTGCACTTTTTATTATGTCAGTTCTCTGATTTGCTTTATATTTGTCCCATGTCTGGTCACGTTATATTTGATTTTATAATTTTTTTGTAACCCTACAATGATATGCTTTCCTGGCCTTGAACAGAGGTTTACGGGACTTTCCCGTTAAGTAAAGGTTAAACAATAAGGAGCTGTATGTACAAGCTAACTGCCATAAAATAAAGTTCCTCTAAGTAAAATAGATCAACAAATCCCACAAAACAAGATAAAATAGACTAATAATGGAGTGTAAATGATTTGTTTCCATTCTTTATTTAGGCTAATGAAATGTGTCCTTTTCTTTGCAGGCTCCCCTTTTTGTTTTTCTTGTATATTTGAATGTCTGCTGATGACACAATCATGAAGGTGAACAAACACATACAGGTAAAGGGTAAATCTCACAAGTGGAAGGATGCGAGGGGTAAACGGTGCAGGCGTCCTGTCGGCTCCTCTGATCTTAACTCTAGTCCAGTTGTGGCCAGCATGGTAAAGGAGCACCAGGAGTCTGTGAGGAAAAAACCCTCCGTCAAGAGGCTGAAAAATAAGACAAAGTCTGTCTCTGACCACAAGAATGTCTCTTCTGAGTCTGGATTTAAAAAGTCACACACTCAAGCTAATGGAAGCTCAGTGTATACCTTAGACAATGACTCAGATAACTCGCAGGACTGGAAGGAGTACTCCCAGTCAGTTCATGGCAATGGTGTGGCGAGCTCGGTTGACACTGAGGACGTCAGAACGGGTAGACTGGAGGGAGAGGCTCTCCATCACTGCGCGCTGAGAGACGTTCGGCAAAACCGCGCAGTACTTGTCATGCAGAAGGATCAGGTATGTGTCAGTTGGCTTTTATTTTCTTTTGGACATGAAGATGTTCAATCTGATTTAAATTAATTTCTACAATTAATCATGTCTTTTCTGCAGACGCTGTGTTTCCGTGGAAAGTGCCTTCTGACCTGTCTGTACGGTCGTGTAGAAGTGATGGGATTCACGATCGAAGAGGGTCAGCAGTCGTATTCACTTTTCTCCCCAGCATCACATTGTCCAATTAGTATTAGAGGATTAGAAAGCGTCAGAGCGTTGGAAAACAGAAACGAGGCATCGCAAATCCTCCAAAAGTATCTCACACAAGGTGAGCAGCTCACTACTTCCTTTTTTTTTTTTTTTTTTTAAATTTTTGAAGCTACAGGTTTATATTGGTCTGCCAGCTAAAATATTGGTCTAGGCAGTCTGGTTGTAGAGTTTTTTTCAACATATACATGCATATTCCACATACAAGGCATGTAGTTTGTCCTGCTGTAAGTTTAAAGGAGGGCTTCCTTTTGTTGCATTTATAAAATGATCTGTTGCACTAAGAGCACACTGTAAATAAAAGAATTAGTAACAAATGTGGCATGTACATAGGATTTTAAACCAAAACTTTGCATGTAACCTGCTGTGAACCAGTTTATGTGTTCAGCATAAGTTCTGGTGGTTATCTAAACAGGTAAAAGCAGAGCCACCTTTGTGACACTGAAAACTCTGAGTTTAAGCTCAACATACCTCATTAAACCATTAGTCTTGCTTCGTAGTACGTCCCTCTACTTTGCTGGACAAGCTGAGATGACACAATATATGATTTACTCCAAGCATTGTTTTCCTTCATTTTTTTTTATTTTTATTTAAATAAAGTTTTTAATAAAGGCATACATATCACACAACATAGACACTAATACAGATATATCAGTACTATTATAAATATGGCACTAGGACATATTTTTCTGACTTTAAATCTCTTTGAATATGTTTTTTTGCAGCATCACGGAAGAAGTTGTTAAAAAGCATAATGACAAACTCGTCCATCATCCTGCTGGAACCCATCGAGACGCCTATGACGCGGTTTCTTTCCAGCTTTCCAGATCTCAGCGAATTGTTCAACCTCCCGGTGGTAAGCTGGCTGATGTGTTCACACGTCACCAAAACAGAAGTTTAAGGTCATTTACTTACAGGTTAATGTTAAAGATTCAAAGCAAAGCACACGATAAATCAAAAACATTCAATCTTAGGATGCGCAGTATTAGGACAACCAGAAGAAGTTTTTCTGTTTCCATATGTGGTGTAAAATTGTGGAACAGTTTATGTTATTTAAAAAAAAAATACAAAGAATATTTTCACAAGGTACAGGGATTTAGAGGGGTCTTAATAAAACAGTGTCTAGATCGATGTAAAAAGTGTAGTTTGTTGTCTTGGTTGGCGAAGTATATATATCTTGCTTTATGTATATATATATATATATTGTGTGTGCAGACTTGTATATGCTTCATTTATATTGATTCTAACATTCATTTTGTAAATTATGAAATGGCTTTAAGTGGGATTGGATTAAATAAGTGTAAACTTCATCTTGCTTCTTCCTGAGCATGTAAATTATGTGGTATATAGTGTAGCAACTTGATTTTTTTTTTTTTTTACTTATTTCCTATTTACAGTTTATTTTGGTATTACTTTATTATTTATATTTACAAATAAAACATTTAATCAATCAAAGATGACTTGAAAAGCTTCCCCTGTCTGCCTGTTTGCAGAGTGAACTCATGTCAGCTATTCTTGACACTCCGCTCAACGGTTTGGGTATGATTCCTCTGGCCAGCTCCTCCGAAGGCCTGAAAATGTCACAGAGCTACAGAGCTGCTCTGAACACAGTGGTCAGTGCGTGCAAAGGTAAGCCCCGCCCCTTCTAGATGTGCCAAATTTTACGTGTCGGCATATCTGGGTGACTTTTATCCAACAAGACTAAATTTAATAGTCTTGTTGGATAAAAGTAACATTTTGTTACTTTTGTAACATTTACACACGCACAGAGAATAATACTGAATAAAGTTCATGAAAAGCTGCAGCAGCAGATGGTTTCATATGTCAGTGCGTTCCTCATAAAATTGGTTTAAAGTATATTTAATGTCCAGTGAGTGATCCACTGAGTTAACATAGCACTCAGTTAACTAGGCAAAGATGGCACAGCAGAGCTGAGCAGGTTCAGCTGCTGCTGCTGCTGTTAAGAGCAGGAGACACAGGGAATTTTATTTTCCAGTGGGAGAGCACCAAATTATCCAATATAATGTTTGGCTTTTTATTATTTTTTTATCTCTGTATTTGTGATTTTTGCTTGTTTGTTTATTCAATATGTTAGTGACTACTTTCATTGTTCCTTCCTGCATTTTCCCATTTAATATTGGGCTATACAAATAAATTGAAAAAAATATTCACAGAACAAGGGAGTATAAGGGGCAGTAATAGTAATAAAAATATGTTTTCCAAAGGTAAAGGGTATAAAGTCCTTTTTACAGACACAAAAAGCAAGTGGAAAAAAAGACAGATTATAGCTGAGGGGATATCATCAAAAATTGCATCACTATTTAAGATTCTTCTGGTTTAGAATATATAAAAGCATTTTAATGTCATAAAACAAAAGTAAATCAAATAAAACCTCAGAATTAAGAAAAATACATACTCAATATTTAGCACAGGTTTAGAGACTCATTTGGTCCTGAACTGCTTCCTGTTAGACGACCATGTCAGCTCTTTTAAAGAGTGTTAACTCTGGTTTAATAACGGTTCTGTCATATTTAGAACCAAGAGTAAGAAACGTGTTTAGTTATCAGGGTTCCCTTCAAAGTACACTCTTCAGCGTTCAGTGCTTTGCAGCTGTGCACCAGTTTAAGTTTATGTTTATGAAGGACCTTAAAAGATGCCAAATTTACTGACTTCAGTAGAAAGCATGTTACACTCTGAAGCTTTAATAGCAAAAAGAGTCAATCACCACGGGTACAGCCCAGCTGCTGATCTATGGGGACATCCAGACACAGTCAGCACATCTAACCCAGCTAGACCGGTCACAATCAGTATTGGTTTAATAGTGATCAGCATAAAAACAGAACGTAATAGACGTATAACTTTAGCTCTTAACTCTTAATTGGAGTGCTGCAGCATTGCTCTATAAATGAATCGAATCGTAGACGTTGACAAGAATAAGCGCACCAACACAAAATGCTCACATTCTCTGCTTACCCGGAAACCTTTCATTCATAGGCAACATGGACGGTTCTGCTGTTATCCTGGTGTGCGGCATCAAGAATGTGGGCAAGTCAACATTTATCCGCGTCCTCATTAACACCTTACTGAATTAGTAAGTTCTCACAAGCTACAATTTTCCTAATTTCCTGTTCACTAGATCGTTGGTTACGCTCTGTTCTTCTGTGTATCTGACTTGTTGTTCTTCTTTATAATTTGCTGTAACTGAACTTTACATAGAAGTCTTTGCGTTTCACCTGAAGACATCTCAGTGGTATGTCTGTTTTCCTGTAGCACCGCTAGTGTCGACTATTTGGAAGGTGACCTTGGTCAAACAGAGTTCACCCCTGCTGGTTGCCTGTCCTTAATGACTGTCAGAGAACCACTTTTGGGTATGTTTTTAATCTTTTTTATATTTTCAAAAATTATTGTTTAAAGTGCTGTATTAAACACAGAAAGTTCACACCATCCTTACAGTTGGGGCTAAATCATTAATATTAACGCATGTGGTGATGTGGTGAGAGAGCCACTGCTTGGGTACCTTAGATTAAAGATTGGAAACTGCTCTGTCCAGCAACAGTAAAGTTTAAAGCTTTCTAAGTAACATCCAGCGTCTTGTTCTTATACAGACATTGTAAAAACCAAGTATGGAATTTTAAAAACATTTTATTTTATCGTGGGTTATGCATAGTTATGTGTCAATGTTTTCTTCATGTGCGACTTTTGCTTGATTAGTACGAGCGGATTAATAGACTTATATTGAACTGTTTTGCAGGCCCTCCTTTCACACATCAGCACACTCCAGATCACATGATCTACTACGGTCAGTCATCATGCGAGTCAGACTTAGACCGGTACCTGGAATCTCTGAAGTCCTTATGGTGTAGACGCTCCCAGAGCAGAGAGGCCCCTGTTATTATCAACACTATGGGCTGGGTCAAAGGTCAGTGAAGGCTACCTTCTGTGACACCAGTGAAACAATTTGGGTGATTTTAAATGCACTAATAAAAAAAAAAATAAAAAAAACATTGTCTGAACATGTGTCTGTTCACAGGATTCGGATTCCAGCTGCTGGTTGACATGATCCGCTTCTTCCCAGTCTCGCATGTTGTCCAGCTCAGTCACAGCGGTACGATCCAGTGCCCCGCCCTCACTTCAGAGTTTCTGAAGACAGCAGACGGCTGTCAGACACACCCGCCCACCCAGACCGCACTGGACGAGTTTACAGAAAGCTACAGTCCTGCCAAAATCTACACTCACCTTAATGTACAAGCGGAGTTTCAAGGAGTTGGGCGTCAAGGAACAGCGTAAGGAAACCACCACACCGCCAGTATTAAAATATAAAAACGGTCATTATTCCAAACCCCTAGCTTTACCTCATATTGCTGTATTTGACAGGAAACACCAGCGCAGTAATGAGCAGAGAGATCTATCTCTGCTAGCCTATCTGAGTCAGCTGCAGTCCCCTGACCCTGGACCAGTCAGACCTCTGCACAGCCTCGTACCATACCAGGTACAAAAAAATCACATGACTCTGGTTTCATTCTTGATCAGGGGTTTTTTGTTTGTTTTTTTGTTTTACAATAGTATAAGAAAATAGGTATGTTATTTTTTAATTATGTTTGTGTATTTATTAAATGACCACCTAAAGATTCTCCTGCTGAATCCACAGGTGCCGCACACAGTGGTGGCTTTAGGTGTGACGCACTGCGATGTGGCGCCCACGCACATGTTCTATGCTGCCAATGGGAGTCTGGTTGGACTCTGCTGCCTGGCAGAGAAAGTAGCAAGCAAGGGAGGTCCAGTTTTTCTCTCCCAGGCACCCATCTGTCCGTGTGTGGGTTTAGGTAGGTGCCCTTTCTGAGTTATTTTGTTGACTGGGTCCATCTAAAATAGAGGTGTCGCAATATACCGAGATCGGAGATAACTGACTGATTTTAAAAATGAAAAATTTCTATCAGGTTAAAAACACATATTGCAGATATCTTAAAAAAAAAAAACAGTGACAGTTTTTGTTTCTCTTTCTTTTCAATAACTGCACTGCTCAAATTAAAGGAACATTCGATCATAACAGTGTAACACAAAGTCAGTAAAACTTCAGTGATATCAGTCTGTGCAGGTAGGAAGCAGAAAACATTGTGAATCCATTTCACCGGCTTTGGCGCAAATGAAAGGCAACAACAAGACAACCCCCATAAAGGAAATGGTTTTTTTTAGGTGGTGGCTACTGACCATTGCGCTCTCCTTATCCTTCCTAACTGATTTTTTTCTAACATTTTTGTCACCACTGGTAGCATTTCCTCCAGGATGACAAATCCATACATTTTGTTGCAAGAAGGTTTGCCAATCTCTCTGCACTGGCATATCCACAGATCTTAGCGTGCTAGCTAACTGTACCCTGACTGCTGTTAGGTAGGTTATGAAATCTTCAGAGCGTTTGGTCAGAGATATGCACACAGGTAGCCTGCTGGAGATCCACAAACGAGAAACTGGTCCTGCTGCTGGATTGATGCCCTTCTATGGCTCAGTCCAGCTCTCCTTGTGTAATGGCTCATCTCTCCCACACTCCTGAGATTGTGCTGGGAAACACCATCCTTCTTGCAGCAGCACATATAGCTGTGCCACCCTAAAGGAGCTGAACTACCTGTGTAACCTGAATGGGCTGCAGGTACCATCTCATGCTACCAGCAGTGACAAGGACTCTAGCAAAAAAGCAAAACTCTGTGGCCACCATCTGCAAAGCCATTCCCTTCTGGGGGGTTGTCTTGTTGTTGCCTCTCCGGTGCACCTGTTCTCACCTTGATTTGCACCAAAGCAGGAGAAATGGATCCACAATCGTGTGAGCAGTGTACTATACGGTAGCTCCAGCTTGTCAACATACCTTACGGCTGACTAAAATAAGGAGACTTCACCTAACAGAATCTCAGACTGTGAAAACTCACTTCCCACAACAAACTTGCCATGTGAAGTACTGGAGACAGGGGACTTAACAGTTGCTGTAATTATTTATTAGCTTTGTGCTGTTACTGCTGCTCCTCTGTGCTTACATCTGGCAGTTGTAAGCAGGGAATATCTTTTTGAAGAATGATATTCCATCTCTCCATTATGGATTTATGGCGTAATTTACAAAGCAATTTGAAGGTGGCACATGTTGACCCAACACAAATAAGATCCTACTTTACCTGATACTGTCTTCCAGGTGTGCTCCGAGGTATTGACATGGCACGAGGTCTCTACTTCCTGCTGACACCCGTAGAGCCCTCCGTCCTTCGTAAGGTCAACTGCCTCCTCTTGGGAGGAATTTCATTGCCTTCGTGCATCCTCACAGCACAGGTCAGATCCCAGTGTCCAAACCCAATTCTGAAAAAGTTGGCACGCTGTGTAAACTGTAAATAAGAATAGAATGCAGTGATTTGCAGATCTCATAAATCTGTATTTTAGTCAAAGTAGAACATAGAAGACATATCAAATGTTTAAACCGAAACAATGTATCATTCTATGATTAAAAAATAAGATCACTTTGAATTTGATGGCAGCAACATGTCTTTAAAAAATTGGGATGACTTCTTTTAACTACAGTCTGTAAATGTCTGAGAAATAAGGAGTCCAGCTTCTGGACCTTTGGGAGAGGAATGTTATAGAGGATTCTAGCTGTTCGGTAGTCCTGGGTCGTCTTTATAGTATTTTTAATTTTATGATGTGCCAAATGTTTTCATGTGGTGAAAGGTCTGGACTGCAGACAGATCAGTTCAGCACCCATGCTGCTGTGATAGCTGCAGTATGTGGTTTAGAATACAATAGAATGCCTTTATTTGTCATTATACAGACAAAGGCATTGTCTTGCTGAAATATGCAAGGCCTTCCCTGAAAAAGATGTCATCTGGAAGGAGCACACACTGCTGATGCTTTTTGCAGATGTGAAGGATTCTCATTCCATAGGCATTAATGCACCCCCATACCATCAGAGATGCAGGCTTTTTAAGTGAGAGCTGATAACAAGCTGGATGGTCCCTCTTTAGTCCAGAGGATGCAGACTCCATGTTTTTCTAAAAGAAATTGAAACTTCAATTTGTCTGACCACTGAAAAGTTTTCCACTTTGCCTCGGCCTATTTTAAATGAGCTTGAGCCAGCGAAGATGGCAGCATGTGGCTTCTCTTTTGCAAGCTTTTACCAGTATTCGTGGATGGCACGGTGAGCTGTGTTCACCTACCGTATTTTCTGGAAGTGTTCCTGGGGCCATGCAGTGATTTCCATGACAGAGTCATGCCTGTTTTCATTGCAGTGGCATCTGAGGGCCTGAAGATCACAGGCAGCCAATACTGATTTTCAGCCTTGTCTCTTGCACACACAGATTTCTTTTGATGATATGTACTGTAGATGATGAGCTATCAAAGTCTTCATAATTTTATATTGAGGAATGTGATTCTGAAACTGTGCCAAAATTTTTAGATGCAGTTTTTTTGTTTGTTTTGTTTTTTTGGCAGATTAGTGAATGGATTATATTAGCCCGTGTTTATTTCTGAGAAATTGCCTCTCTAAGATGCTCTTTCTATACCAATCATGTTACTGACCTGTTGCCAATTTTAGCCTAATTAATTGCAAAATGTTCTTCCAGCTGTTTTTAGCTCCACTTACTTGTCCAGACTTTTGTTCCTCCATTTCAACTTTTTTGAGATGTGCTGCTACCATTAAATTAAAAAATATATATTTTTCATCAAATCTAAAAATGTCTGTTTAAGCATTTGATGTGCTTTCTGTGTTCTGTTGTGCATACAATGAGTTTGAGATTTGCAAATCACTTCACTCTGTTAGTTACATTCTACACAGTATCCCAACTTTTTCACAACTGGAGTTGTATATCCCTCTACAAATGACATTACAGCTCATAACGTGGTGCATCAATTTATTGTAACCTGCAGCATCTTTGTCTCTGTTTCAGCCGGACTTTGAGGGCGGGGTGCCCTACCTCACTACAGACTACAGTTTTGATCTCACTGGAGCGGGAAAGCTGCGAGTCTTCAAGGGACTGATGAGGCCCAGTCAAATGGGAACCCAGTGACATTTCTGCATTGTTTTATTGCCCTTTACATTTCCACACAGGTCAGCGCTGGCCTTTGAATGTACAGAACTGAGGTCGAGTTGGGACTTTTTTTTTTTTTTCCTCTCTCCTAATTTTAGGATTCATACTCTGATCTTGCTGGACTTCATTTATAAGAACCCTCATCAGTTGTTTGATGGTGCTGTGAAGGTGTTTGGTGTTTCCTCTCACGCAAACAGTAAAATAATGACACATTGTAGTTAAAAGCTTTTGTTTGGTGTCTCTCTTTTGTAGGTGACATTCCAAAACTTAAATACCTGCCAGATATTAAATGAGAAACCGCTGTTTTTTTTTTTCAGACTTTGTGGTTTTTACCTTCAACAGCTTTTTAGTTCGTCACTGGTGTTGTTACAGCTGATATCTAAATCTCATAATCCTATATCCATGTAAAGTTCAGCCAATTTAATAGCCATTTATCACTGTATTCAGTATTTTCCCTGATCCAGACAAGAAATGTCATTGTTGACAGCTGTTTTGTTATAAAGTATCCAATAAAGATACAACAAAAGAAGAAGGTTACAGGATGCAGTTGCAAAGATGTCTTTCAGTTGAGCTCAGCTGGATTAACAAAGAAAACCCAACAACAGTTTGGCCTGCATTGTTTGTATGCCAGTCAAAGCTTTTCCTGAAATGTCTCCATTTTTATTGCTGTCTTTTACATTTGTTACTGCACTTAAGGCCATTCAAGAGGTTTTGTTTACGATTCCTTATATTGACTTATGTGGGATGAAAATAAAGAGCTTGTTTCTAGTTTTTTGGCTTTTTCCCCCCTCAAGAGGGCAGCAGACAGTTGTGGCTTTACTTTGAACAGCAGCAGAACTCAAAGCCTGTAATAAGCCTGTAATTCTGTTAAACGATAAGGTTTCATAATGGATTTATGATGCAAATTAAGATTGAGGAATAACATCGCTGGAATGAGTTGCATGAAGACTGACCTTTACCTTATCTCAGTGGAATGACTGTAAGGACTCGGCCGTAAACAACCGCTCATGCAGTGGAGAATTGCTAATTTGTTAAGTGGGCTGTTTTAACATCCCCTCTCTGTCCCCTCGCTTGTCTTTGTTCGCTGTTCCCCGCCTCTTTATTTGAGGGTGGGAGCGCACAAACTCAGCACAGCTACATTTTGGCAGAGTCATTGTTTTGGCTTTGACATGTCAGATGTTTTCCCCTACACCTCATGCAAAGCCAATCCCACTGTAGAGGTGCCACTAGGCAGGCTACACGAAACTGATGGGTAGGAATAACAAGTATGTGGAATGTGTTTTAATTCAGAGTACATTTAGATACATGAAATATCTTAGCAGCAGTGCACATGCTACTAAAAAAACAGGAATAAACCAGAAATGAAGATCTGATTTTAAGACAATTATATATATAATCCCCCTCTTTCAATTCTGTTTTACATATCAGGACATAATAAAAGTCACCCGGTCTTATCCAGGTTCTAAAGTGGTTACTAACTGTTATCATTTAGTTAACAAAACTGAGTCAAAATGCAGATGCAGTGTGTGTAAAAAGTAAGTGCACCTGATGATTCAGTAGCCACTCTTTACAACGTTGCCTCAGTTCATTGAGGTTTGTGGGTATTTGTTTATGCACAGCTCTCTGGACCATTGCAACACCTTGATTCTTTTCTTTTTCAGCCATTATGTTGAACATTTGCTGCTGTGCTTGGGATCATTGTCCTGTTTTATGACCCAGTTTGGGCCAAGATGGCTAAAACAGGTGGCCTCACATTTGACTTTAGAATACTTTGGTACACAGAAGTTTATAGTCCTTGACTGCAGGTACTGTGGCTGCAAAACAAACTCAACTCATCAGCCCTCCACCACTCTGCTGACAGTTGGTAGGAGGCGTTTGTGCCGGTATGCTGTGTTTGGTTGGTGCTGTGCGTCATGTCCAAACATCTCCACTTCAGCCTCATCTGTCCGAAGGACATTGTTCCAGAGGTCTTTTGGTTTGCTCAGAGGCAACTTTGCAAACCTAGCACGACTTAGAAAGTAGAGGCTTTCTCTTGGCAACACTTCCAAAGAAGCCATAACTCTTCAGTCTTCTAATTGTACAGTCATGAACTTTAACCTTTAACATGCTAACTGAGGCCTGTAGAGTCTGAGATGCAGTACTTCGGCTTTTTTGCAGTTTCTCTGACCACAGTCTGACCTTGCTGGGACGTCCTCTCCTGGGAAGATTGTCAGCTGTCTTGAATGTTTTCCACTTGTGAATAATCTTTCTCACTGCAGAACGAAGGACTTTAAATTGTTCTGAAAATTTTTATAACCCTTCCCAGACTGAAGGGCAGCAACAGCTGCTTTTCTAAGATCTTTGCTGATGTCTTTCCTCCCTGGCATTGTGTTAACACACACCCAGATGCTACAGACTAGCAAAAACTTGTGCTTTTATAGAGGTGCTCACACTTGATGATGATTAATGGAAGCAATATGCGGTGTACTTAGTTTTTCCACACACTGCATCTGCATTTTGGCTTAGCTTTTGTTAAACAATGACACAGTGTGATATGTCATGTGTGGGAGCTCATCTGAGGATGTATTCACATAATTTTAAGACCTGGATGATCTTTCATTACATCCTGATATGTAAAACCTTAGAATTGAAAGAAGGTGCATTTTAATATTAGCATGACTGCACTTTATTTATACCCAAACATTTTGAAATTATCGAGTTGCAGCAGCCAAACCCTGAAAAACAACTTAGCCCAATAATACATAAAACATCACAAAATATGTCAGAAAAGTAAAAATTTCTCAAAAGAATTAGCACAATTAAAAAGAAAAAAGGAAAAAAATCAAGGCACTTAATAAATTTGAATTTAAACATAACAGAGTAAGACACTTAAGTAAAATCTAACATAAATATGAGCCCTGTGGCAGTGCAGTTAAAATAGATTTTAGGGAAAGTGCTCCATGATTAAACCTTTTTTTAAATATCAGCTGTTCATCATTTTGTAGCTTCTCTGTTTGGGCAGACTTTCATTTTCCTCTGTGAACATAAACTGATAATATGGGGGTTGGGGTGCTTGCTTTAATAAAACAGGCAGCTTATTACATCAGTTTGACCCTCAGGTAATTAAATCTGCCATTTCCCCCCTGTGTTTTCTACATTTTAAATAGCATGTCATTACTTTTAAAGTCAAAATATTTGGCAGTCTAGTTAAGTATGAAAATAATCCTTAGTTTCAATGTTAATAGGATACATGAGCTTTTTTTTTTTTTTTTGCTCTTGTGTTGGGTTTGGCAGAGTTGGTGAGGTTCTTGATCTGGTTAAAACTTGGAACATCAACCAGAAAAGTACTGAGGACACCTGCCAAAAGGCAAAGCCAGGCAGAAATCTTGGTTTTGTTGCTGTATTTTTCCTCACGCAGCAATCTGTGCCTCACTTATTATGTGATATCTGTTCATCTTCTGCCTGCAGAAACAACAATGCAGAGACAGTGTGTGAACGTCCATGTTTAGTGCAAAAATAGAATAGAATAGAATAGAATGCCTTTATTGTCATTATACAGGATGTACAATGAGATTGGAAATGCATGCAAGCAGGGACGTTTTAGACTGATTTAGGCCCCCTTGACACGACACCGGTTCAAAATGAAAACTGCACATGCGCACTATGGTTGCGGCTCCTATATCCACACCGCCAGCTGGTGGCCTGTCAATAGGAACTGCAGCGTTTTAAGCGTTTTTGCGTTTCCGGAGATCGTTTCTGGAACGTCTCCCTGTAAACGCCTCACTTTTGTAAACGGGCTGTCTACAACTCAGAAGGTTGGTGGTTCGATCCCTGGTTGCACCAGTCTGAATGCCAAAGTATCCTCGGGCCAGAACCCCAGGTTGCTCTTGGTGCGTTCAGTGGAGTGTGAATTTTAGATAGAAAGCACTTAGATGAAGGAAAAAAGTGCCTGCGTGAATGGGTGAATGAAGATGTGTTGAATAAAGCACTTTGAGTGCTCAAGTAGAAGGTGCTGTATAAGAACCAGTCCATTTACTATTTAATCATATTAGCAAAATGTTATCACGGTCAGATTAACATACAAGCCTGAATGCTTGATGTATACTTAGTTTTGATACAGAAGAACCCGTTTAATGGCCCTTATGTCATCTGATGTCTGTATTGATATTAATAGCAAATATTCACAGCTGTTTAAAATCGTCGGGGCAGCAGTCAGCAAACCTTTTAAAACGTTTTCTATCAGATTTGAATGGTGACTCTATAGAAGCAGTTTTCATGTCCTGGTGACCACTGAAATGAAAGATTACTTAGATAATTTACTTAAATTGCCACCTTGAATGAAAATAAACTGTGGCTACTTATTATTTTGCAGATTATAAATTTAAATCTACTAATATATGATGCTGTCTTATTATAAATGAAGCTAAATTGTAGTATACAAGTAATTAAATTAATCTCCAACATTAATGCGATATACACATTAATAAATCAATATTTATGATCCGATGATATAAAGTACATGTGCTGCATAACTGCAACTTTTACTTTAGTTTCGTTAAGTATATTTTGATGCTAAAACTTGTTTCACCACTTTGCAGAACAGCGTTCAACCCAAAAAGTTGTTTAAGCTCTTGTGCATCACCATTTTTATATAATGGCATTCGTTTAAAGGCACAAGCCTGTACACGAGTCAGAAAACCCTGCCCAGTGTTATCTACGCTGGATTTATTTCCAATCAAATATTCTGGTTTCCTGTGACCCCCCCGCCTTGTTTCTGGCACACCCTGCGCCACCCCGCTGGAAAAAAAAATCCTGGAAACGCTCCTGACAAAAACAGAAAGTTTGACAGGCATAACATTAACTAGAGGGGCCCCTGGAGGCCTGACTGGGGGTCTAGAAAGTTGTATCCTATGTTGGGTTGTGATTTCTATTTTCCTTTCTGGTCTCCTGTCTTTTTTTTTTTTTTTTAAGGCGGAGCAACACCTGGTGGTGTTTTGCGTTCACACTGTTTACATGTGACAAATTTAGTGAAAACTTGAATGAATCTGTGTGTGTGTGTGTGCGTGTGTGTGTGTTGTATCTCTGGCGCCTCCAGCAGCAGTGGCTTTGCGCCGCTTGCGAGAGAAACTGCACTGAGGCTTTGTGGATCCAGGTTGTCTGAATGAATGGACCTGAGCCGGTGTCTGATCGCAGAAGGCGGCGAGAGGAGACGGCGGACAGTCCAACTTCATCCGCGCGTTTTGTAAAGTTTTATTAAGAAGGAAATACATCCACCGAGCTGCAGCTTTAAAGGCCAGGGGAAGATTTTTCCTCGTAATCCCACTCCTGCTGCACAGAGCGAGCTTCACCGACAGACGTTGCTCGGTGGACGTCGAGGAGATTTCTTTCTTTTCTTTTTTTTTTCTTTTTTTTCCACGCGTGCAGGCAGCAACAGGTCATTTAGAGCACAGTCCAACCTGCAGCTGTGCCTCACTAGTCATTAGACCAGTGTTAACTTTTGTTTGTGCGCACCGAGGGATGCTTTTTTGGCCACTCTTTTCCGCGCGTTCGCCGTGATATGAGCTGCAGCATTGTGCTCGCCGCCGAGCAGATCCTCCAGTAGTGTGAGCGCACTGCGTTTTAGAGGAGGTCGACCGTGGGAATGAGAGGAAAATGAAAATGTGCTAATCAAACATTTCTGGCTGATCAGCGCTGAGCCTGCCACACCGACAGACAGACGGGCAGACCTGTGAGGAGCTGGTGTTGGTGCAGGAGAGGATTTCACGAAGGATTGCAAGTTTAGATGGTGCCAAACAAGTGGACCATGAATTCAGTTCTGCACAAATCGCCACCAAGGAGCTGGCTTGGTCTCAGATTACGGCTGAGTAAGTTAAAAATTCATGAAGTCAGCTACTGACTGATCACCATCTTAATATTCAAGCAGCTGCTTAGTAATGTTGGATAAGTCGTCTTCTCAGGCTGATCTGCATGCTTATTCTTTGTGTAATGCACTGTGAGTTTGTCTTTAAGAACTCACAAAGGAAGGGGAACAGAGGAGCTCTCATTGGCTTTGATCCTCAGGCAGCAGTTCTTTGTGTCATGCTTTCCTCCAGCCATCAAAGTTAATGGCTGGATTTGGCAAGTGACCTGAGCAATTAACCCAGCTGGAGGCAGGGATATTTTAGTCAGGCAGGACAGTACACTCTGATCTGAAGTTATGCATTGATAAAGGGGCAACTCAGTGTATACTCAGATGATGGATATTACCTCTTGTAAATCTCCAGACAGCACAATTTACTGCAGTTTTTTTTTTCACTCTTTCCTGCTCATAATTTAGATGTGCAAAGACTTTTCTTTTCAGTTATGAAAACCTAATAAAATGACTACTTGACTCTACTTCTGGCTTAAAAAAAAAGACCTAAATCAGTTAAAAAAAAAAAAAAATCATGAAGAGTAATCAGACTGATGTCCTCGGTGTTTAGCTCTCTCTCAGTCTCCTTCATAGACTTTTGACTGTTGGCAGTTCATAGGTTCATGCAGTAAGTGAAGTATGCACGGAGCTGAAGTTTAGCAGCCTTAATTGGTTGAGTCTGGAACCCTTCAGTGTTCCAGGCCACCAGAGTCTTAAGTCTGTCTTAAACACACTGGTCTAATCTGGGGCCAGATGTCTAGTCTGGTCTCTGTACACTGAAAAACAAAAACATGAAATCTCACTGCTGTGGTCACTTATTCACTGCTGGGATGTCAAAATCTGGACCAAAAGATGGCAGGAATTACATATTAGTCCAATGCTTTGTAATATTACAGCTATCAGGTACTGTTTATATAAAAACGTGACTGCAAATCCACTGTTATATTAGCTATAGAAACATGGTCTTTACATCTAACCAGGTGAGCAACTCGTGATTTATTTTGAGTTGATTGAGCTGCACTTCGTTTTCTTCATTAATTAGAGATGCACCTGCATATCAAGTGAATATTGGTATCAGCTGATATCGGTGCTGTTGACTGATATCAGCAAGTATGATGGCGTTTACTGTTGTCAGAGGCTGCTGTTTAAGACCTGTGACCACACTAAGCGCTTTTTATTGTCGAGCTTTGTGCTGTTATTTACAGTGTTGGTGCCCCTTCTTGATTTTGATTGGTCAGTGAGAGAGCAGTGACATTTATAAGAGCCAGTATAGGGTGCCTGGCCTTGATTAACATGTAAGAATAAAATAAATACCGGCACTCACCGATAAGTTTGCATTCAAGCTAATAGCTGTCAGTCAGTGCAATTGGAGAAAACATCAGTCAGCAACAAGGAGTTTAATTGTCATGAAATATATCTGCAAGTGAACGTCTCCTAAAGGTGGTAGATGAGGAAAAACTAAAAAAATTTATTGTATTTTAAACTTTATATCGATTCAGAATTTCAGTCACTTCAGCCATACTATTAAAATATCGACACAATATTTCTTATCACTTGCTCTTGTATTACAAACATGGATACACTGGTAGAAAATATAAATATTAACATTGAAACAAAAATGAAAATCTCACTGTTTTGACTTGCAAACTGCTCAACATCATGACTTCTAATTCTGGAGCTTATTAAAGCAAACTAAGTTAACTAACTTACGATGAAGAAGATTAAACTTGCAGGGCCAAAATGCCAAAACAGCAGGGGTAAAAGAATCGGGGAGATAATTTTGCCACTTAGCTGCTTTTTCCACTTAGTGCCTTCAGCAAATTTACTGACTTCTCATCCATGTTGGCTTTCGAGCTGAGCTTCACCGGTTATTGTTGAGCTGTAGCTGGTAAAAGTCTGTTTAGTTGCTGCATTTGATCATATCTCATGATCAATTAGAAATTACAGATGATCAAATTATCTTCTCTTGAGCCCTTGGCAGCCATGTGGCCTGCAAACATGAGGTTCATTATTTTCCGGCCGTTGACAGAACAGTAGGCACTTTGGGCCTTTTTATCACGTCACATGATCTTCATCTGCTGATGGAGTTTGCACTAAATTGTATTTTCCATTTTGCAGTAAACCCTCAAGAAGCTGCTGCCCATGCGAGCTTATGGGAGGATGTTCAGTCTCTTTCTTTACCTTTAAAACAGCAGGAAAATATGTCTTGCCGTGAGCCTCCTTTAGCAGCTGCGATGACGCTTTCGATCATATCAAATGAGCTTCACTGCCAGATGAAGTTTGCCCAGGAAGTGCCCAGAAATGAATCTAAATCAGAACAACTTTATCATCATAAATGGATCCAGAACAGCAACTAAATGTGCCTTATGCTGAGCTGGAGAGCTCTGAGGGAACATCTGGAGCCTGACCAGACCTTTTGAAAGTTGCGTGCATATGCCACGGTGTGTGTTAGTGTGCGTGAGTGCATGTTAGTGTTTGTCTGGCTCGTGGCTTGTTAGAGTTTAAACTTCCTTCTTTAAACTGTCTTTCTATTGTTCCACTGTGATTTCCTTTCTCTTTTTCCCCTCTTTGCATTTCTGTCTTTTCCTGATGCCACTGCAGGTCAGCATTTACTCTGCTTATTTAATTTCCTTTCTCCAACTGTAAGAGAATAATTATTCCAGTTTCTTGTGTGTTGCTTGAACTCATCCTAGTATTTATTTTTTCTTGCATGAAAATGTTTTTTTTCCAAAATACTTTGGGCTCAATTCAAATAACTTTTTTATGCATGTTTGTTTTGTGGGTTTTTTTTTTCTTTTTTCTGAGACTGCCAGTTGACCTTGTTAGGTACTACAATAAATGTAATATAGCTTTTGTCTTCAGACTGTACTGGAAAACAACAGCTCACTGATGCAATCATTCCCTTCCTTGTGTCTGACAGAAAATGTATTTCCTTCCTTGCATCTAATTATTTCTGCACTCCACTTCTTGCTTGTTGATTTATCCACAGCAGGGGAGCTCATGAAGGTCCCATCACCAAAAACTTTCCTCATTTCATGTACAGCCATCAAATTTTCCACATATTTGATTGTTACAGTTTTCGTGCCCCATTTCTTTTGCAGGGGGATTTCCCTTTGAAAACTTTGCTCTCGTTCTTCCTCCTCTTAATAGACAGTATGTCATTTCCACATTATCTTCTCCACTAGCTTTTAGTCCTCAGTGCATTTATTATTTTTTTTTGTGTTTGATTCATTGCTACTTCTGAAAACTTAGGAAATGTAACAGTGTCCGTATGGAATATCTTGTACTACTTTTAACAAAAGTAAAGCAGTTATTCTGTCACCTTCATGGAACCAGAATTTTTCTTGAACACTTAATATTTCTAATTCTTGTCATAGGTCCCAGTCGTACATAGACTGGTTGGCAACCTTCAGTCACTAGTGAAAAATGTATTACATTTTGTTTGGTGAGTGGTTGCTGGAGGCTGCTGGCTGTCAGTGAAAGAAATCATAAAGTGGTTGCTGCAGTGAAAACCTCCTTGCACTTGCCTGGCTCACTAGCAGAGTGCTGTGGTTGCCTGTAGTTTGCATGGAAGATGCAGACTTGTCTGCAAACACTTGCTAATCACTCACTGAGCTTTAATGAAAATGTGAAAAGTGCGACAAAAACAGGAAACAGAATGTTCACCTTCAAAGTAAAAGCTGTTCATCAATACCGCTGCAAACAACAAAAAAGATAATCCTCCTTTCTGATACTTAAATGACCAAAATTTACAACGTAAAGTTTTACTCAGTATGATCTGAAATAAATGACTGACCCCATAAACTCATAAGGAAAGTGTTGAGAGGTCAGGGCTGAGGGCTGTTTTCAGAACGGAAACATTTGCAATCATAGGCATTGCACCCTGGTGGCCAGTAAAAGAATGCAGGGGTTTTTTAATTAATTTATTTTTTTTGGCTTTTCAGCCTGTATTTGATAGGACAGTGCAGAATCGACAAAAAAGTGGGGAGACAAAGGGAAAGCAATGGAAGACGTGCAGCAAAGGGCCTCAGGTCAGAGTCAGAGCCGAGGCTTTGCGGCATATGGTCACCCTGTGAGCTACACCAGCACCCTAATAATGTAGGTTTAAGGTACTTTTCAGATCCAGAAGCCAGATTGTCTTTTATATCTGCGGTTTAATACAAGCATCCACCATCTTAAGTGTAACTCTGGCAGCAATATAGGGCACGAAACAGTGCTCTTTTTATAGCTTTGGCCAAAAATGACATTGTGAGAAAAAATTAAACTAAATAAGTCATGTGATCTATTGTTTAATATAAAACTATTGATTTCAGGTGCTTCAACAGACATAAATGAAACTTACAGTACACAGACTGAGCAGATGTTGTGGCCTTGCATGCTTTACTGCAGTGTCAGTGTTGTTGTTTATAGCCACAGATGAAGTCATTGTCATAAACCTGCTGTAAGCTAGGGGCTTATTTTTCCCCACTGGAACCCTTTTAAATGACCAGTAATGAACAGAAGCTGATACTGTTCTCTTCTTACCCTCAGTGAAAGCATTTTGTGTAGTTCATCTCATTTCATGGCACACTGCTTTACAGGAGAAGCAGGTTTGTTAGGCTCACATTTCCGTTGGTGCGCTTATTGTTGCCCTCAAGGGTAGTCTGTCTGATCGTGCAATTTTTGCATCATCATGCAGAGCACAAGCTGTTGGCCTCTGCTTTGCATTTTCATTCAGTTTGCGTATGAAATCTGCTCATTGGTCAGTATTGGATTGAGGCCTCGCTTGCTTCATGCTCCACATCGCTTAGCTAACTTCAAACAAATAAAGGCAGCTAATATGATCAAAAGCCCTTCCACGCTGTCAGGGCCGCCTCATGTTGTAAATAGACCAACAGTGAACTCCCTCCCTTCATACTGTGCAGTAGATAATTAGAGGGCCTATGTTAAGGTCTCTCTCTCACACGTGCACACACACACACATACACACACACACCGTCTTTAACCAGAAACATAACTGCAAATGTTTATCTCTCTAAATGTGTCCTTCCACACATATAACCTCCACCCTGCTTAAATGACTGTTTATGAGCATTGCAGCCTTCCCCATGACAATAACTGTACTTTTAGAGAATAAGTGTTTTTGATTCCCGTTGACTCTGTTATTGGCTTCTCAATGGTAGCCCCCCTCTGCAATTTCAACCAGATTGTTTCAATTATGGGATTATTCATATCAACAAGCTGAAGAGTGGTTGTTTGTCCCTCTGAGCTGCTGGTTTAAGGATGGACTGTTAAATTACATGATGTCTCATCATGACTCACTCACTGGGGATGGCCCCATTGACTAAGCTTCTGAGGGTTTATATCAGCGCTTCTGATATCTTCAGCAGACAATGTGGTAAAATTTCGAATTCAGGCACCCATTCACTTCTCTGATTCAGCTGGAGGAAGTCTTGGTAGTTCTAGCCCTTAAATGAGGCCAAAATTATTTTAGAGGTGTGTTTCATCTTGACATGCCTCTGGGTGCTTATTTGGACAGTTATTTTTAAGCCTTACTTTGATTTGTGACAGAAGGATAGCAGCAGGAGTGAAAGGGAAGGTTTACAGGTTGGTAGAGAGACTTGCTATGATGTTTGGTTTGGAGGCAGTGACACTAACAAAAAGACAGGAGGCTGAGCCGGAGGTTTGTTAAGATGTTTGTTAAGATGATTTTCTTTGGAGAGACCAGGATGGACAGGAGTAGAAGCTGCACAGGTCGTGTGGTTTGGAGACAAAGTTAGAAAGGCAAGGCTGAGATGGTTCAACAGAAGAGGATGCTGGGGATGGGGGGGGGAGATGGAGGCGGGTGATCTATTGTGCTGACAGCTAAAGGGATTTTAAAGTTTTCCTTAAATTAATTTGAATTTAATTGGTCACTGCTACATAATCCAATCAGATAAAAGCCCCAAGTTAGGATTTTACCATCTTTCAGTTCAGTGTTCTTTCAGTGGCTCTCTTATAAGGTCTCTGGTGTCGCTCTGGTGATCTTGGAGCCTCACGCACTGTAGTCCTCGATACGCTAGACTGAAATACTTTATGAACTATTTGATGATTGTTGTAAAATTTTGACATTTTTATAGTTTCTAGAGGAAGAATCCTAATGACTTTGCAAGGTTGGGCTCAGCCAGTGAATACAGTGTCAATAAATTTTGCCCACACATTAATGTTCCCCTTCAAGGTGAACTGTAATAACTTCACCTTTTATCTAGCACTTCTGTGAGTCAGCACTTTTTGTCCATTACTTTTTTATCAAGTAATAATAATGATACCATCCCGTCTGTTTTGGTATTGATATGATTTTACTGGTGCCATTTCCCTATTCTGTTCAAATGGCCAACTTGTTTTTCATTCCTTATCAGTTTTCAGTGTAAAGGGTGCACTTAGACAGGTCTGCATCTGAGTCAAAGTGTTAGAAATGCTGGAAAAAAAACAAA
Source organism: Archocentrus centrarchus (assembly GCF_007364275.1). Lineage (NCBI taxonomy): Eukaryota > Metazoa > Chordata > Actinopteri > Cichliformes > Cichlidae > Archocentrus > Archocentrus centrarchus. The sequence continues at coordinate 7,590,238 of NC_044352.1, read as the reverse complement.
CAAAACATGCATGTATCTCAGGTCTGCCACCAGTTTGACATCTTTGCTTTGCAATGCATGGCTGCCCAAAAACCAGGCCAAAAATACATGCTGGATGAAAAGAACTGATTAGGCACACGACTCTGACAGACTGGACAATTTGATGCCCAGTGTTTCTGTTCCTGTCAATTTTAATTGGCACAAAATTAGCTAATAATTCAGTTAACTTTTTGATATAAAATCATATCCTGTTCCCAACAGTTTCCTGAAGTGCAATGTGATCTCTTCACATATATTGTTTTGTTAAACAAATAAAATGGTATAAAACACACAAGAGAATAAAACTCACGGCTTTAAGCAATAATCACAACAGTTGCAGACTAAGTTACAGTCAGCTGATGAATCCGTTTATTGTTTCTGATTATACTCATAAACACGTTGGTGTTGTTGTCGGGAGCGTGTTAGCGCACTGGCATGTGCATTTAGCTCATAGCAGCACCGTCTCACAGAGCCACAGCATTCAGCGTCCTCAGTCAGCTGTCGTTCAGCAGCGACTGGAGAGCTGAAAGCAGAGTAGCCAGACAAACTGTGTCCAACTGGCTGGCTGACAGCGGTAATAATGGATAAAGGAAGTTCATTTCTATTTATTTACTAGAAGTCAAAAGGAAGTGAAACAAGAAAACTCACAGTGGATTTTGGCCATCTTCTCCATTGTCCAATCATCCTGTTATCTCCCTGTGAGACTGTGAATAACCAGTACCATTGCTTCCATGGCAGGGGGTTCACATATACTTTTTTAAGTTGGCAATATCCATTCTACATGATGTATGCCGATACACACTCACTCAGACACAAACACACAAAAACACAGCAGTGCTGCTGCTAGTGAGAGACACACCGGGGAGTTTATTTCCCTCTTCCAGCATGAAGAGAGAGAACACAGTCTACACCAGCAGCTGCTATCTTCTTTTTTTTTTTCCCAGCTTTTACTTATTTTTTCGGCCTGTGCATCTGCTTACGTGTTTAACCTGCACATATGTGTAAAATGGCTCATCTGTCTCTCTTCCACCCTTCGCCCTGCGTTCAGCTAAGTCTTTCCCAGACAAAACCCACAAGGTGAAATTAAAAAGTTGAGAAGAGTAGCGTGTGTGCGCAGAGGCGCAGTCGGCCCTAATTTATAGTCAAAACAACAGTCAGAAACACCCTTTTGCTTTTCTCTCATTTTAAGATGATGATGATGACGATGGACACCGATTTAACCTCTGTGTGCGTGGCTATTTGTGTTGCAGAGCCGTCACGATGTTATAGAAAGGCAGATTTAATGTTACTTTAAATGGATTAACCCTAGGTGTACCCCACCTTTCTCCCTGTGAGTGCTGGGATAGGCTCCAGTCCAGCCATGACCCTGAACTGGATAAGCAGAAGAAAATAGATTTTAAATCTCTGAGATTGTCTGTCGGCACACGTCTTGCTCACAGTGAAACCTTTAAAAACAAACAAACTTCAAATCAAATAGCTACTTTTGTCTGTGGAGATTTAATAAGCACACAGAAAGTAATAAAATAAAAAAAATAGAGATGTGCATCTTGCATGTGTGTCTCAAGCTCATTGTGGTAATATACTGGATACAATGGAAATGTGCCTGCTCCAACAAACAGTCCTGAAACACATCTTGGATAGGCAGCCTTTTGGCAGGTTTGATATGCGCATTAATAAGTTATTGGGCAAAAACTGCACATATTACTGTGTTTGTTTTTTTTGTGTTTTTTTTTAAGTGACTCTTTGGTGAAGCAGAATCGAAATCCTTTTCATTTTCTTCTTTTTCATGCATTCACACAGAGAAGTCTCTTAGTTTGCTGGTGAAGGGTTAACCTCGGCCTGTTTGATGAGACACCTTGCTAAATATAACCCCCAACCTTCTCCACATGGGCACACACAAGCCTTCGACTGCACTCCCTCTGTCAACACTCGGACTCTCACTTTTTCCCCTCCACGGCTCACAGTCAGAAAGTCTCATTTACAGTCTTGTCGTTCTGCAGCCACTCGCTCACTCATTCCTCAACACACCATTTTAATGCTTTAGTGAGTGTGATCCTATTGAGCAGCCAGTTCATTCAGGCTTGGCACACTAGGAGGTTTTGCCTTCTATTTTTACGCTTACACTACTAAAATCAATTGGAGGTAGCTGAGTTAATGTTAATAGTCGTTGTAATATCAGTTATGAGTGTGTTAATGCTTTAAAAAAAAAGTAGAATACACTATATTGCCAAAAGTATTTGATCGTCTGCCTTCACATGCATATGAAATTGAGTGTCACCCCATTCTTAATCTATAGGGTTTAATATGATCTTGGCCCACCCTTTGCAGCTATAACAGTTTCAACTCTTTGGGGAAGGCTTTCCGCAACGTTTAGCAGTGTGTTTATGGGAATTTTTGACCATTCTTCCAGAAGCGCATTTTTTGAGGTCAGACACAGATGTTGGATGAGGAGACCAGTCTCACATTTTCGTCTGATTAACCCCAAAGGTGTTCTATCGGGTGGAGGTCAGGACTCTGTGCAGGCCAGTCAAGTTCTTCCACACCAAACTCGCTCATCCATGTCTCTTTTTGGACCTGCTTTGTGCACTGGTGGGCAGTCATGGTGGAACAGGAAGCCGCCATCCCCAAATACAGTCAGATTGCTAGATGGAGAAGCGAGATTCGTCACTCCAGTGAACACGTCTCCACTGCTCTAGAATTCAGTGGCGGCGTGCTTTACACCACTGCATCCAACGCTTTGTATTGCGCTTGGTGATGTAAGGCTTGGATGCGGCTGCTCAACCATGGAAACCCATTCCATGAAGCTCTTTGCACGCTGTTTTTGAGCTCATCTGAAGACCACGTGAAATTTGAAGGTCTGTAGTGATTGACTGCTGAAAGTTGGTGACCTCTGCGCACTCTGCACCTCAGCATCTGCTGACTCCACTCTGTCAATTTACGTGGTCTACCACTTTGGGGCTGAGTTGCTGTCATTCCCAATCACTTCCACTTTGTTATAATACCACTAACAGTTGACTGTGGAATGTTTAGTAGCAACAAAATTTCCCATTGGACTTGCTGCACAGGCGGCACCCTACTGTACCACACTGGAATTCATTGAGCTCCTGAGAGCGACCCATTCTTTCACAAATGTTTGGAGAAGCGGTCTGCATGCCTGGGTGTTTGGTTTTATACACCTGTGGTCCCGGAAGTGATTGGAACACCTGAATTCAATGATTTGGATGGGTGAGTGAATACTTTTGGCAATATGTTACTAGCAGTGCTATGCTATATTAAAGGATTATTGGGACATTTAGAAAGTATTCTTATAGCTGAGAGCGTTCTGTGTGGTGTATATGAAGCAAGTGCACTCACTGGACATTGCTGTCACCAACTTGGACCACCTTTTGCATTAAGAACTGCCTTAATTCCTCATGGCACAGATTTAACAAGGTGGTGGAAACATCCTCAGAGATTTTGATCCATATTGACATGATTGCATCACACAGTTGCTGCAGATTTGTCAGCTGCACATCCATCACGCAAATCACGGATTCTACCACATCCCAAAAGTGCACTATTGGATTGAGATCTGGTGACTGTGGAGGCCATTTGAGTGCGGTGAACTCATTCTCATGTTCAAGAAACCATTTTGAGATTGTCTGAAGTTTGTGTAAGGGTGCCTATATCCTGATCCTGCTGGAAGAAGCCATCAGAAGATGGGTACACTATGGTCATAAAGGGATGGACATGGTGAGCAACAGTATTCAGGCAGACTGCAGTGATTAAATGTTGGTGCTAAAGGGCCCGAAGAGTCCCAGGAAAATACCCCCACACCATTACACAACCAGCAGCCTGAACTTTTATTAAAAGGCAGGATGGATCCATGCTTTCATGGTGTTTACACCAAATTCTGCAGCAGATACTGATACTCCTCAGATCAGGCAATGTTTTTCCAATCTTCTATTGTCCAATTTTTGATGAACATGTGTGAATTATAGCCTCAATTTTGTGTCCTTAACTGATATGAGTGGCAGCAGGTGTGGTCTTCTGCTGCTGTAGCTCATCTGCTTCAAGGCTGGATGTGTTTTGTACATTCAGAGAGGCTCTTCTGCATACTTTGGTTGTAATGAGTGGCTATTTGAGTTACTGTTGCCTTCCTATCAGCTTAAAGCAGTCTGCCATTCTCTTCTGGCATCAACAAGGCATATTTACGGAGTGAAGTGCATCTCACTGGACATTTTCTCTTTTTTGGCTCATTCTCTGTAAACCCTAGAGATGGTTGTTTGGGAAAATCTCAGTAGATGAGCACTTTCTAAAATACTCAGACCAACCATGCCACATTCAAAGTCACGTAAATCACCCTTCTTCCTCGTTCTGATGTTCACTGTGAACTTCAGCAGGTCATCTTGAGCAACTCATTGCCTAAACGCACTGAGTTGCTGCCATGTGATATGCTGATCGCATATTTCTGTTACTGTGCTGTTTAACAGGTCTACCTAACAAAGCAGTCAGCAATAGTAGAAGCCAAGAGTCAGTAAGCGTAGCTTTGCATAAAGATTGTAAACAGGAAGAAATGGTTAACCTCGTTACTGCCATATTTTTGTAGAAATCCAATTTCTTTTTCTACTTAAGTTTGAAAATATGCGTACTTTTGTCACCACAGTAGTGTAAAAATGTTTTATCGTCCTGGTACTGGATTTTACAGTACTATTGTTTCCTGGCAACTGCATATTATTTTCATGTTACAATAACATTGTTTTATAAAAATGTACACTATGTATTTCTGCTTGTTTCTTACTTTTAACTGATTTCTTTGCAATGCACTCTCTTCCTTGCTGTATGTGTGTATTATTTATTTTTATTTTTTTTGAGGAATTTTATTGTGAAGGGCAGGAACAGGAAGAAGCAGAGATTGGGTTTCCAGTAAAGCTCAGTGACCAACTTAACTCTGCTGTTTTGTTTTTTTTCCCCTTTCCTTTTGGACATGAGCAGACTTTTTTTTTCTTCCCTGCTATGCTGACCATCTCCTGGCTGTAGCTACTTATCAGGCAGATATGAAGCAAACCTCTCATCAAACTCTGAGCATAACAAGTGTTAGTCACGGTCAAACTGTTCCTGTCAGGTTCCTGGATGATAAGATCAAAATATTTCTTTGCAATAATAAAACTGTCAACATGCTGAGCTGCTCCTGCAGTTATCTTTTCATAACCAGAAGACTCCATTATTGGCTGACGGTTGCCATTCATGAATGCGTTGTTGAGAGATGCACACTTTGAATCAATTTTTTTGCCCTAAAAAAGCTTGAATTTATCAGATCCAGTGATTAATACCCAGATCAGCTGTGTATAATTCTTCATTTTCTGTCATGTTTTATATACTGTTTATTTTTAGATGGATGAGAGTGACTCAAGCAGATGGGAATGCAGATTTGTAAGACCTAGTCCACCGATCTTATACATGAAGTCCTGTTTTAAAAGGCAGGAGGAGAGCTGCTGAGCTTATAAAAACAGTTGCATAATGTGTTCTGTGTTTCTTGAGAAGCTTTTTTAATTCTGAAGAAATAACCCTGATTATTTTATAGCGATTACATCAGGGATATTTTAGCTTGAACTTTTTTTTTTTTTTTTTTTTTAGGGTAGGGGTGTGTGGATTAAAAAAAAAGTGTTTAAGAGGCAGGGAGCTTTAAGATTTAGTTGCATTGTGGGCATATTAGTTGTTGGGAGCTTGATTCCTATGTTTTATTTTTGAAGTAGTCTTGAAAAAGTAATGCAAAGCTGCAGGAATACACATTTGTGAAGGGAAACTGTTACAACTTTACAACCTTTCAGAGATTTAGACATAAAATTGGCTGTGATCTTGGTAGAAAAAGTAGATTCTCTTGTATTTTGGTCATTATTTGACTTTGACCAACCTGAGAGCCCATTGGCTAGTGTCCTGTCCTCTGAAGGCAACTGCCAGTTTTCCAGGGCAGGATATCTGGATAGTGGATAACGGATAACCGGTTGAAGACCGGTTCCTGTTTCCTCTGCGGCAGTCATTGTTTATGAGTGAAGCTAAATTAAAACAGGCTAATAAAAACAGTTGTCAGATGATAGCCTGTGGTTCCAAGATTGCATTTCAGCAAATGCAGTCCTCCTTTTGCCTGCCGCACAAAGTGTTTACCTGCGTGCAACCGAAGACTGCTCAAACATGATTGGTCAGTACTACTCAGAAAGTTTCCTGTACCAAAGATCTATTCATATGCAGATATATTTTCATATTGATTAGACTTTGTGTATGTTCAGGTCCAGTCAGTCTGTTGGCACACACCTTCCCAAGCCTCTCACTGTGGAAAGATGTTTTCACTGTACAGAATCAAATTCTACATGAAGTCAATAAAACATTTTTTTTTTTTTTTTTTCCCAGCATCCAAATATTCTGTGTATGAGATCAGACCAAAAAGCATTTTAATGTCAGTACTGGTGCCATACTGGTGCAGGTATTTTCTGTTGTTAATAGCGCTTAAGAAGTGTCTTTTTATTAAAAGCTGAGCTGATGGATGATGATGATGAAAGCGAGGCTGATACCTCATCTGCTTCCCGCTTTGTTTCTGTAGTAGGTGGAAATTGGCCCTTGTATTTGCTTCCCAGTTCTCATGCCGCATGACGGCTCTCTTCATTAGAAGGGAAGCTGCGTGCTCAAAGCTGCTTCAGATTATTACCATATGTCTGCAAAGCCTAGCACTGAGCAGAAAACCAGCTTCCATCCTACCCTCTAATTTCTTATCCCAAAATTGGACATGTGGGTCACTATGTGTGACAACGTCCCTCCCTTCCCCCGGCCGGCGCAGCACGTTCTCACAGTATTTCTTCTCCCATTTTAGATGCATAATAGCAGTGCATCAACCTTTAAGCAACCCTGGAAAATATTATGACTTGATTTGATATCTAACTGCATGTTGTTTTAACCCTTCAGCTGTTTTTCGAAGATATTAGAGGACTGGAGCGCGTTGTCTCACTTGAGCATTTTGTAACCCGACTCCTTTTTGCTCATTTCCGAGAGGCCAATGTGTGCATTGTACCTCCTCAGAAATAACTGAGCTCGTGCTTCACAGAGCTGGTGCATTCATAAAAACGAATAAATCTTTCAGGAGACATAAAGGGTGTGGGCACTAATCGATGCAGAAAAATGTCAGCCTTTTACAGTTTGAGCAAAACATAAAGAAAGTCCACTCTGGGTGTAGGAGGAGGCCTAAAAGAGATCTTTGTGTCACCCAGTCGAAAAGCCATTGGCCCAGATTGCCCATCCCAGCATGCAACTCACCTCTGCATGAATACAACACTTGTCTGATGGAGTGGGCAGAAAGCCCCCCTATCTCCAGGAGATCCTACATAGAGGTTTAACATGAGCAGCTTGCCTCACACACCAACTTGGTACAGTTTGAGAAACTCTGCCATGGATAAAGTCAAAGCTCAGGGAAGGCAGCGGCAAAGGAAATGTTACTTGCTCCTGGAGATAAGATCACAACACCTTTTTTGGCTCTCTGTAATTTAGTCGGGAATATCTTGGATAAATGGATTAGAAGAGGACAGCATTTGGTGCTTGACAGCTCCCGGTGGGCGGCTTTAAGTGGGTGATTAGCAGAGAACCTAAAAACCTACAGGAACAACAAGAAGATGCCCTGAACAGAAGATTCAGAGACATTTATTGGTCTTTGCTTTGTGGAAAGAAGAGTGATCGGTTGCAGTATTAATTGTTGCTTAAGATTTGAGAGACTAAAAGTTTTTTTTTTTTTTTTTTTTTTCCCCCCCACTTACACAATCAGTACTACTGTCCCCTGGAGATATAATAAATAGTACTTGTAGGAAGTGTGTTGGCTCACTTGGACTCTCTGTGAAGTAGGATCAGACTTAGACAGGAGGTTCAAAGCAAGTTTTAGCGAGTGCAAGCTGGATGAGGTAACTGTGCAGGTGGAGATTACAGATGAACATATTGGCAGTTGGCAACGTTGAAAGCAGAGTTGGCTGGCAGGTCTTCAAAGATGGCCGAAGAGAGTACTGTCTGCAGAATTTCAGACAGTTGTGATGGTTATTCTATATGGGGAGGGGGGCGTCAGGGGCTGGTCAGGCTTCTCAATTCCACAAGCAAAACTATGGGCAAATAGCCAAGTCATCTTCATTACTGTAAAGTATTTGCTCGTTGAAGAATTCACAATGTTCCTGTACTGGAAGAAGCGTGGTGCATACGAGCTGGAGGCTTTGCCGTCTTCTTTCAGCGAAGGGTTAATGGAGCGCTACTCATGGTCTTCATCCCTGGACGTCATCCACGATCTATGCGGTAAGCTGGGGAATGAGGTCACCTGACTTAACTTTTGGATTAGTGTTTGTGTGTCTGGCTTCCCGCACAACAACACAACACAAGGCTGAGCATCAGACTGGTTTATATTTGTCTGTTTCAGATTATTTTAAATAAGGCAGATACCATGGTAAAGAACAAAAGTTACAGGCAAAGTGTTAAATCTGTAAGTAAATAAGAATCAATTTTAAAATAATTTAATTAGTCCTTTTTCTTGTACACCTTAAAGACTTTTACCAGAATCAGGAAACTTTGCTGATCACCACAGGGGAAGTAGCGTTGTAGAGCCTAAAATGTAGTAATATTAAAAACAAGCAAAAATCTACATGTACACAAGTGCAAAAAAGGAAGTGTTCAAAATATAAAATAAATATAAACTGAAATAAATTAAGCAAATTAACAGTAGAATACTGAAAGAAAAGTAAATATGATTGGCCACAGACGTCAGAGTGATCAAAATGTTCAGTGACTGCAGCAATAAAAGGAACAAAAATATGCCTGATTTTAAATTTGGCCACAGTTCCCCTCAAAGCGGTCTCCTCCTGCAGTGATGCGCCCGTTTGAGCACTTCTGTCACCTCCCTGTAAGCGGTCAGAACAAGACTTCCTGAGAATTTGGTGTCAAACAAACAAAGTCTCGGTGCACAGCCCCTCGAATGTTTAAAAAAAAAAAACAATAAAAATGCTCTTGGTGATGCTCTTGATGTGATGTGTGGAACCTAAAACTGAAAGCCACTTTTTGGTGATGGTCTTCCTGGTAATGGTGTTGAACACTGGGTCAGTTTGATATATAAAAGATGATATGTTTGCTGTGTGCACGTCTCAGAGCCAAGTGCAGAATTCTGTACAGGAAGTGAATCAAGTTTATGAATCTGAATTTGTCCAGTACCCAATAAACTGACTTTCCTCAAGTACACTTTGTCTTTCATGTTAATTGGCAAAAAAAAGAAAAAAATCTGAATACCGTAAATTTCTTTGCTTATATGAAGTTGCTTATTATTCATCCATCCATTTTCTTCTGCTTATCCAGTATGATGGTCCTTTAACAGTCAGGAATGACTCAGCATTGTTTTGTGTAACTTTTCAGTCAGAAAGGGATCCCTTTCATTTTAAGCAAAGGATTTTAGCTGCATAGCAGAGAGGCTTTTTCCCATTCCTCTGTTCTTCCGTGGAAAGCACTCAGTGACCTGGCATGGAGACAGACTCAAATGAGGTAGATGAGAGGATGAGACCTGCTTCACAGATGAAATATTTACCACAGAAGCAGTGCATAGCAGCACTGAAATCCTTCCCCGTCTCCTCTCAGTGCTTTTTTTTTTTTTTTTTTTTAAAGTGGCACAGGGGCACTTGCTTTCCTCTGTGCCCCCCCGCCCCCTCTCGATTTATGCCATTAGTGAAAGGGAAGTGATAACGCACAGCTGTGGAGGAATGTTCTTCATCCTGTCCTCTTTGTCAGCCTTTTGGAAATCACACTGCTTTTTCAGTCAGCCTGCCTGCTGAGGCAGACCTGTTTGGCAGACACTGAAAAGAGGAGCCAAGGAGGGCCTGTGATCCTTACATTTTTATTTTTGTATCCATTTCTGTAATTAAGTCCTGAGCTTCTACAGGGAAAAAATGCCAACTCTGTTTTAGCCCTCAGCTTTAGGATATTGTTACCAAAATGGAACAAACCCCAAATCTGAATCCAGTATTTAATTTAATCTCCCATCTAGCTGGATCTGGTTTTTGACATATTTTCAATGGTTAAAATATGACCGAGAATCTAATTGTGTTGGCGAACCTATAAAAGCTGTACCACAACACAGTGGTGCTTGACTTTTCTGCTGCCACCGTGCTAAGATGTTCTCGGTCACATTCTGATGTTTAGCATGCTAACAAAACTATAAAGTTGAATTATTTGTGCCTGCATAGGCACTCCATATGATGCAAGTTGTTGCAATCTGCCTGTTCTTTGGTCTGTCAAAAGGGCCTAAATTCAAAAACTTAATTACCCTCTTTTTCCTCCCAGATATCTTCATGAATGGATAATTGTACTTAAGTTTAGCTTCGATGCTGCCAAATTTTATTTTGGGCAAAGTCACAAAACCTTTTAAACATCTTTTAATCAGATTTGATTTTGTAATTTTTTTTTTCTTCTTCTTTTTTTTTTTTTTAAATAAAATGTTCTATTATGGCTCCCTTACCTATTCACTTGGATATGAGCTTCAAAATAACTGCTCAGAGTCCTTACCAAGATGGCTGCTGACTGGCTATCTTGCTTCTAGAGTGACTTGACGTTGCCAAGGAGGAGTCTGCAGCCAGTCATGAACCCAGTTACACAACCTCAGTATATAATATGCAACGTATCTGATCATGTAGTGATTTAGTGGCTACAATCGGGGGGGGGGGGGGGGGTTGGATAATGAAAGCTATTTTGACTTTTTTTTTTTTTTTTTATGTAAGCAGTCTTATGAACAAATTAGGAATAGCTTTCTTTTCTTTTTGACTGAACAAAAATGATTTTTTTTTTCACTTAAAGTCATAATTGAGGTTTCTCAAGTCATTGGTTTATCCCAACCCTGCGTGCCTCCTATACGCTGCGCTAAGCACACACTTGCATTCCTCAGGTCATACTCAGACACGGGTTCTAGCAACAGCTGAACATGCCTCTGTTTTACTGAAAGTTAAGCACCAATAAAGTCCATCAAAAGAAAAGCCTGACACAGAAAGGTCACAATAATTATATCTTGTACTTGGAACAATTACTGTACTTTTGGACATGAATGCCACCAAAAATTCAAGCTATGCAGTAATCCCCCCTCATGATGCCTCTTAAAAGTTGTGACAGGGTCGTAAGTTTTCTGCCTTTAATGTAAGAGTCACCAAGACCCTTAGATATGCATGGAGAGGCTGGAGAATTATTATTATTTTGTTTCCATTGCCGTTAAACCAAGAATGTCAAATGACTCAGCAGAATTAATCAGATATTTGGGGTTTTTTTTTTCTACATCTTGTAAATTGAAAACTGTTGATTGCTTCATCCACCCCTCTTTGGAACAGTTTACACTTGTTGTCCTGCGGTTTTCAGTTTTATACACGGCACCCTCGGGTTTGCTCAGATGTGGTGGAGGACGGAGAAAGACGGAGGGAAGTGGGGGGGAGAATGTGCAGCGCACATGTGTGGGTTTTTACCACCACGGGGGTAAAACAACACTAAGAAGAAGGGCTGTGTTCTGCCCCTGGTGCCACTGAAGCCTCAGCATTAGAAACAGCTGCGACCCACTCATGATTTAAAGGATGCTCAAACCCGATCCACCTGTAGAGGAATACAGTTAGGTTTTAGTAGTAAAGGTTATTTATGGACCACAACCCTCAGAGAGTATCAGTGTTTGAAACAAAAGGTTGTGTGGACTTTAAGTAACTGTTTCTAAGAATGAATACTTGTAGTCTTTTTTTTTTTTTTTTTTTTTAATAAAAAGCAATTTCCTGTCTGATTGCCTTTTAAAAATAGCTTAATAACTTTGTCTGGGAGTTGAATGAGAAGATTGGCCTAATCCCAATCTCCATACTTACAGACTCACAGACATTGAGGTGTGTTTCTGCTAAGTGCGTCATCACTCAGGTGTTCCCTACTGACAAACTGACAAGTACCTTAGCACTCTGATGCAGACTTTTAGGAAGCCATTATGCATCCTTTCTGTGAGTCTGTATATCTGCAGACTTCCCCGACTTGCCCATAGTTCATAATGAAGTTGGCTATGCTCTATTACGTTTGAGTGACAGCATTTAGTTACTTTTCCACTGATCTGCCTTTTGTAGAGTTTTTATTTAAATAGGATTTACCAATCTGTCGAAATACTGATGCCGCCAGACGGTGCTGGTGTCACACTGATGCTCACTAGGTGTCCTTTGGCATCGGTGGCTTGAAGCACCCAACCTTCAGGAATTACTGGATGCTGAGAGCCAATGGTCGAGACTTCAAGAACTTCTAAAGTCGTCTCAAAGCTTTCATTATGCTTTCCACATCTGCTAGTCCACTAGGGTTCTGGCTTGGGTACGAGTGACAAAATTTCATCATCAAATGGTGACGGTGAGAGTCTGTGCCGATGTCCACGTGCCTGCCAATTATTTTTGTGACTGCGAGGACCTGTCCACTAAGAATTTACATTTCAGTGCACCAACAATGCATGTGCCCCAGGTGATGGACTTCAAATAAGTATGAGAAGTATAATAGGAATGACTCCTCAGCCGTGGAGTCTCCAGCTGTCTGTACCCATGTGTGCAACAGAGTATAATCGAGGCTTCAGGAGGCAGAGTGTTGGCACTGGACACAACCAGACTGTCGATCGGAAGTTTGTGGTTCATGATGTGTTTGGGAGCTTTGTGTTTTCTCGCTGTTTACTTTCACTTTTACTTGCTGTTAGGTTTAGGAAAGAAATTGTGAATTGGGTTTACTAATGTCCCTTCACAACATTAATCCTGTTGCATTGAGAAATGATGTACTTGGTGCTGAGGAGTCCTGAGCAAACAACTGTTTCACTGTTGTGTTGACTGGTGTGTCACAATACCAAGGACAAAAGAAATCTTGTAAGCATCTCTGAGATGCTGGTGGTGATGACAAAACAGCAGTACTTGACGTCCTCAGATGAGAAATGTTAATTTACATGTATTAATGTTAATCATTAGGAGCATCTGAGACGACTGCAGTAGTTCTAAAAAGGCAACTGTTAAATACTGTACGTACTGAAGGTGGCTTTTTTTTTTTTAATGGCGATTTGCTGTTCACAGTCGGTGTGTGTTGCATGATTGTGTGTCCCATTTGGAGCCCTCATTAATTCACACATTCAAGCACTACAGCTGTGACTTCCATTAAGTCTGTGAGGGTTTGGTGATTAGGATGTTTCTATTTTGCTTTGTTTTATCCCCACCCCCCCCAAAAAAAAAAAACTGACAAGTTGAACTTGTTGCTGCTCCTAACTGAGAAATAGTCCAGTACATAACCGCCACCCCACCCCACCCGCCATAAAACTTCTGTTTGTTGTTTTATTCCCTTTTTAGGACTGCAGGGAGATTTTGCTTCACTTGGACAGAGCCAGACTAGCTGGCCCCCTGATTCCAGACTTTATGATAATGAAAGCTAACTGCCTACTGGTTCCAGCTCCATAAGCTTTATTTGAGCATACAGATGAGAATAACATTACTCTTATCAGTTAGCTCCTCATCACTATTAGTGGAAACTACGTGGTCAAGCAATGATTTTTAGTTAAAAAAAAAAAATAATAGTGCAGTTTAGCAATAATAAAGCAGCACTGACAGTAAACCCTTTTCTTATTTTACTTCATATCTATATTTAATTTGGGAAAGAAGTTAATGCTAATAGGCATTGTTTACTACTCATCTCACATTAATCATTAACTTTTTTTTTCTGCTGTGTTGCGTGTGCTGATATTGCTGTCTCTATTCCAGCTTTCCCTGCCCCATATGCCATCCACCTGCCTGCCATCTGTGTTTGTCTCCTGGGAGTGCTTTCATAGCTATCTTCTGGCAGGGAGGTGTATGTTGCATTATACCTTGGGGTGTGGGAGTAGGGGAGGGCGTTACAGTCTCTCAAAAACAATATGTGAAGATGAAGAGCAGAGCCAAAGCATAAGCAAGCACAAGCTCACCCTTTCTCCATGTACCACAACGAGACCGCACCAAACAAAAGGCAGAGTGAAGCATTCTTGAGATTCCTCGTGAAATCACGTCGAAGGCTTAAACATGTGCTCGGCTCAGCCTCTCTCTAACTTATGGCGAGGAAGAGACTAGTGAACAGAGTAAGGCATGATGGAGTGGTGGCTGAGGTGCACAGGTGACCATTTGGTAAACCCCTCCCCCTGAGGAGCCTTTGTCCAGTCAAAGCTTAGTAACGATAAGTAGGGACAGCAGCCTGTCAAGCTTTGGTGTTCTCAGTTTACTCTAGAGGTGTACACTGGACTCTTCAGTCATACCCTCTATTCTAAGAGTTTGGAGGTTGATGTGCATTTTTATCTGAACGTAAAAGACAAAACACAAATGCCAAAGCCATGAATGGTGTGCTTGTAATCTGCTAATATTAGCAAACTGCCTAAGTAGCTTACGATCTGTAGTAGTAACTGAGTTTACTTTAAAGCCAAAGAGTGCATGACGAAATTACTGTAATGTCTTATTTTATTTCATTACGTCCACCAAGGAGGTTATGTTTTTGTCTGTGTGTGTGTGTGTGTGTGTGTGTGTGTGTGTGTGTGTGTGTGATCACTCTGCCTGTACACGACAGAACATGATAGCTCAAAGTTTTGAATGAATTCTGATGAGACTTTGTAGGGATGTAGAGTGCGGCGATGTTAACACTCCATTAAAATCTGGCTTAAATCCACCAAGATCTTCAAGGTCAACTTCATGATTTATTGGTCAAAAATGGACAAAAAGCCTCATAACTTAGAAACTTTAATTCTTATAAGTGTGCTCAACATATAGAAAGTACTATATAAAATAACATGTCATGTCACATTTGTCCTCTGACCTCTCCTTCAAGGTCAATATATTAATCTGAAGGTCAGAGACAATAATGCAATAAATAGCTATTTATTTAAATTGTGTTTCTTACTGACAACATATAGGCATACTGGGAATGATATATGGGGATTAAAAAATATTATCTAACTTTGAAGAAATGGTCAGAGGTCAAATAAGGTCAAACTTTCAAAAAAATGTAAAATGTAACTACTTTTTGTTTGTACTGGCAACATTTAGGAAATTATACTGGCCTATGTGGATTCTAAATATCATCTTATAGTTTGCATCCAAGTATCACATTTGAACTCTGACCTCACTTTTAAATTTCACATCTGCCTTTCATTCAAATTGACCTAAAATTCATTATCTTTTAGAGAAAATGTCGAGAAAATGAGCTGCCTAGTTAGTTTGAAATCTACTGTAGTATAATGTTATATAATAAGCTCAAGTTATTCCTGTCCAGCTATTTACAGATCAATACCTATTGACCATCACCTACTCCTACATAATGTTTGTGTAATCAAAGTAAATGTCTGCCATGGTACCTTTATCTGATTTTTATTGCACTAAAAACTTATTAAAGTACGTTTTAAAAAGAACAAAGAAAACAAAATTAATATATACAAAATACAATACTATTACCCTAAAGTAAATACTGCCCAGGGAGTGAGCTGCCTTGGTGGAGGTTTGTGCTCTGAGTGCTTCTTGTTGATGTATATTATTTGTTTTGATTCATTGCATTTTACTTTGTCTTATTCAATTCAATTCAATTCAATTCAATTTTATTTATATAGCGCCAAATCACAACAAACTGTCGCCTCAAGGCACTTTGTATTGTGGGTAAAGACCCTACAATAATACAGAGAAAACCCAACAGTCAAAACGACCCCCTATGAGCAGCACTTGGCGACAGTGGAAAGGAAAAACTCCCTTTTAACAGGAAGAAACCTCCAGCAGAACCAGGCTCAGGGAGGGGCAGTCATCTGCCGCGACCGGTTGGGCTGAGGGGAGAGAAAGACATGCTGTAGAAGAGAGCCAGAGATTAATATCAATTAATGATTAAATGCAGAGTGGAGTATAAACAAAGTAAATAAGGTGAATGAGAAGAAACAGTGCATTATGGGAACCCCCCCAGCAGACTAGGCCTATAGCAGCATAACTAAGGGATGGTTCAGGGTCACCTGATCCAGCCCTAACTATAAGCTTTATCATAAAGGAAAGTTTTAAGCCTAATCTTAAAAATAGAGAGGGTGTCTGTCTCCCGAATCCAAGCTGGAAGCTGGTTCCACAGAAGAGGGGCCTGAAAGCTGAAGGCTCTGCCTCCCATTCTACTCTTAAGTATCCTAGGAACCACAAGTAAGCCAGCAGTCTGAGAGCGAAGTGCTCTGTTGGGGTGATATGGTACTATGAGGTCTTTGAGATAAGCAGAGGTGGCAAAAGTACTGACATTCTGTACTTAAGTAGAAGTACAAGTACTTGTGTTAAAAAATACTTTGGTAAAAGTCGAAGTACTGGTTCAACTTCTTTACTTAAGTAAAAGTAAAAAAGTACAGGCTCTGAAATTTACTCAAAGTAAGAAAGTAAAAGTAGCTCTTTGGAGGACGTTTCTACCTGCTATTTTTGTGTAAAACAAACTGAACCTTATTATATATTATTGTAATAATATAAAATAATACATGAGAACACAAACGTTATTCCAATCTAAATTTTAATCCTAATGAGTGCACTCAGCTTGAATCTGTTCTGTAGGACACAAACTCATCTCTGCTGCACTGATGTAACCTGTAACTCTGACCATGAACACAAAGTGCACCAACACAGAGCGTTACTGTAAATACAGTACAACAAGATAACCTGTTTATTACGTACTAAACTGCAGTATTTTCATACAATCTTTGAATTACACAAAGTCAGCATACTTCAGTTTATTTTCCGGTCCTTACCTTTAATTCTAGCCTCTCTTCTTCCTCTCCTGTCCTCTTTCTCCATCTCTGAGTGAACTTCTCTCTCTTTGCTCTCCCTGAAATGCAGCAGCTCTTCTTTTAGCTCGCAGACACACTGTGTGACAAACTGCACACACTTTGTGTGTTTGCTGATATTTGTTGAGCATTTAAAAACGTTGCATTTACCTGCCACACGTTACTCCCTTCATGCTCGCTCCTCTTCAGTAGCGCTAGCTAAGCTGTTTATGTGCCGCGAGCATAACTTACGGATTCGGTCCGGCCCGCTGTGACCCCTGATTATAGCGCTATAAATGAGACATTAATTATATGGGTTTGTGTATTTAATCCCTTTGTACCCGATAAGCCGGTGATGGAGGATACGCCAGTACGATTGTCTCTTATATGTTATTATTCCTCTGTTTAGACTCAGATCGCTTGATGACTGACGGCGCACTGACCGGAAACGCAAACTTCTCCCTGACGTGTTAAAAAGTAACGAGTCTGTTTTGAAAATGTAAGAAGTAGAAAGTACCGATACTTGTGTAAAAATGTAGGGAGTAAAAGTAAAAAGTACTCAGAAAAATAAATACTCAAGTAAAGTACAGATACCTGAAAAATCTACTTAAGTTCAGTAACGAAGTATTTGTACTTCGTTACTTCCCACCTCTGGAGATAAGATGGTGCCTGATTATTCAAGACCTTGTATGTGAGGAGAAGAATTTTAAATTCTATTCTAGATTTAACAGGGAGCCAATGAAGAGAAGCCAATATGGGAGAAATCTGCTCTCTCTTTCTAGTCCCTGTCAGGACTCTAGCTGCAGCATTTTGGATCAGCTGAAGGCTTTTCAGGGAGCTTTTAGGACAGCCTGATAATAATGAATTACAATAGTCCACCCTAGAAGTAATAAATGCATGAATTAGCTTTTCAGCATCACTCTGAGAAAGGATGTTTCTAATTATCAGGTGTGAAGCATTTTTGAACTGCACTAACCTGCATTAAAGATGCAATATAATTAAAAAAAAACTGTAACAGATGGAACAGCTAAATCTATAATAAATATAATCACTGTTTTCAACTGGCAGGTATGCTGATGGTATCTCCCTGTTGTGTGTTAGCCAGTTCTCCAGTGATCTGTGCTGTTCTTTAATGGAATTGGAAAAAATGTATATAATAGCTTTATTTTTTAAAATTCATCGCTCGATTCTCATTATAACAGTGCAGTGTAGGGGGGAAAGTATCAAGAAGGTAAGCTAAGCAGCCAAACAGGGTTAAGTTAGAATGATCTTATACATTTCCAGCCATACTTGCATCACTGGGGGCTAATGAGCTCTGCAGTGCAAAACAAGAACAGCACTGCTCTGAGATCAGTTTCTGTGTGTGAGTCAGTGGTGTACCAGATGGCAGAGTGACAGCCTGTGGCAGTGCAGCTGTGTAGGCTCTCATTGTGCTAATGGTAATATGGTTTAATGTGTTTTGTGAAAAATAAATAAATAGTAGCTGATATACTTGGCCAGCCTGACTGTTCATATACAGTAAATGTCTAATGTGCTCTTCTTTATCCCTAAACAAAAAGCCAGTCAAAACTTCAGGTCTGCAACCATTGATTATTCTTATCAGTTTATATCTTCTCCAAATGATTCATAATTTATTTTATAAATAAAGTAAACTTGTGAAACCTGGCGAACCTGGCGACAGACTACAAGAAACGTCTTACTGCTGTGTGTGCCAACAAGGGTTTCTCCACCAAGTACTAAGTTATGTTTTGCTTCGGAATCAAATACTTATTTCCCCCACTGTAAAGCCTTGTTCATAGATGCATCATGCTTACAGAATGAGGAAAGGCAGATTAGCTTGCATGATTTAATCTGGCCTTGGCTGTTTTTGGCTTGTTTATGGTGCTAGTTTGGGTGCCTAATGTGTCTTTGCCTTGGGCACTGTCTCTGTTGCGAGCAGGCTGGCTGGGAGCTGCGTGGATGGGATGCACTCCTGTCTCTTTAGTGTGCAAGCTCATTGTCTGCTGTCACGTGTGTTCGTGTATGGTGTGTGTGCTTGTGTTTGCTTTTGGCTTAATCAGCAGTGCTGAGTTCAGAAATTCCAGTTCATCAGAGAGAGAAAGAGGGAGAGTCAGCAAGATATGAGCAAGTAGGAGAGAAGATGGAGGTTTAGCACATAATGGTGTGATTGTACAATAAAAGAAATGATAGTCAATTCATAAGGAAGTAGGCTGAGCTTAGCAGTAAAATTAATTTGATGTTATGGGTCAAAATGAATGCAAGACAACACAATCAATGAAGCCACATTCATCAGTGGTGCTTCTGTTGTGATAATGTTATAAGAAAGATTAGTTGTATAAATTCAAGAAACTTGCCTTTCGTCACAGCTTTGCCAACATTTCTGCAAGCATTATTACTCTAAAATACAGTAATTCAATGACTTTTTTTTCATAAGCCTTTTGCACTGCAGTATAAGACCTGCCACTGGTTTTTTTTTTTTTTTTTTGTTCTCCACTTGTCTCAAACTTTTTAAGGCCACGCTTACACCTGCACGTTTCATGCTGCACACCATGCCAAGATGTGCTAAGTTTTCAGCTAATAGCTCTTTGAGAATTACCTTGTTGGTGCAAAAATACAAATTTTATAGTAGTAACAAACAGTAACAAAGTAACAACTAGTAACAAAGTGCCTAAAGACACAATTTAAAATTGGTTCTTTGCTAAGTTTTGTTATGTGTCAACACAACACTGCTTCATTCTTTGAGTTAGGTGCCTTTTTTAAATTCTTGAATGATTCGTAGGTCAGTGACCACTTTAAAAATATATAATAAGGTCTGGCTTCTTGGAAGCAAAATATAAAGAAACGAGGGATGGCTCAATAGTTTTGCAAAGTACTGTAATTTATCTCTACATGTAAACCAGGTTAAATATAATTTGGTGTGCTACCACTGGTGTATATACTTTAAACAGGGAATTTCTCTTCATGCTGGAAAGGGGGAAATAAACTTCACTGTCTGTCTGTCTCCTCTCCCTCTCTTGTGTGCAGAGGTGCACGTATGCAACAACACTGCACAATTAACAGTTAGCATTATAGCAAGTGGATAGTGCAACATTCGTTATCTGCAGCATAAATTTTAATTTTTTCCCCCTTTACCGCACAACTTTCTGTCACATCCACTGGGTCTAAAAACCCTGAGTGAAACCCTACATATGCATTGCAGCCCAGACTTTCCCACACATTTCCCAGTTGATTTGCATGTTTAAACTTAGTCTCTAACCTGGCAGGACCTGTGCACAAAGTCAGTGTTATGTTCTTTGCACCCATGGTGGAGTAGCCCAGGTTTTTGTCATGATGCCTGCTGAGCAAGTTGGCATCATGTGTCCTTTGCGTAAACCAAATATGTATGTTTGTTTTCCGCTACACGTGTTGAGAGATAATTTTGGACAGCGTTCCCACCTGATTTTCCTGACATTGTCTGGAGTTCGTGTGTGTGAAAATGGCTTCAGTATGCTGGTTGGTGCTGAGCAGATAAAATACAGTGGACTTTTGTTTTTTGGACCTTTTTCACTGGTGGAGCTGGAAGCTGTGGCCAAAAGATGACTTTTGAAGCTGGCACAGTTAAACCAAGAAGAATACATTCACAGGCTGTGAAATGATGTTAAGACATTAAACCCCATGTAGAGGAACTGCAGTCAGGGTGAAAGCTGGGTTTTTCACTAGGAACAGCTTCTTTGACTTAAAATTATGTAATTCAAAACAGGTATAAATACTTTCCCTTAAGTTGGGCTTGGACAACAGGAGGTTGATGTCTCCAAATGTTTAGATCGACTCTGGATTTTGCGTGTTTACCCTTCCACCTCCCTGTGATGACGCCTGAGATCACACTGATGAGGCCAAGTAACATTTGTTTTGTGGAAAACTGAAGTCTCGCTGTGGTAAAGATGGTTCTACCTCTTTGGGGAAACTCTCCATAAAAGCTGGAGGCTCCCTCTGCAGCCTGCTGCTTGTAAACCCTGAGGGAACCATTAGCCTGAGGCCCGCTGGCAGAGGCCACTGTCGGAGCTGAGAGCGCGTCTCGGCCTGCTCCCAGCACTGCAGACACACAGGAGAAGCCTTTTTTTCCCTCATTTTTTTCTTTTCCCGGAAGATGGTGGAAGCTTGACAAAACAGACTCTGCCTGAGCTGTATCACTTAAATGGCTTCAAGGATAGCGATGGTGTTCGGCTTACTCATTCAACATCAAAATTATTGATGAGTATTTTTTCAGCTATTAAGGTGAATTGGCATCATCAGGACTGCATTATAATGTATCCTTGTTAGCTTTATCTTTTAAGGAATATAGTACATAAAACTACAGCAGTCACCATTTAATTTCAGGTAGGGGGCCCTTTGTTGCACATCTCTTTTCTTATTAAGTCTTTGCACGCTAACATGCTAAGAAGTTGACTGACACATGACACACAGACATGAGCATTTTGCCCTAAGCACTGCTTTGTCTCAGGAACATCTCACCAAATCGCTAACATGGCTGTAAACTCCGAGTCCACTATTGAGCAAATTGACTGCAGACAGGTTGACCCTTCACTTCTCAGCGGGGAAACCTTGGGCTCGGTGGTATGCACCAATTACAATGTTGTTCCCTCTTCCCCACCAGAACTCTTGACCTGTCTGTGTAGCTGTAGCCAAGTGGATGACTCAAGGTGACTTGATTCCATCTGCAAGCTCTGAGCATGACCTCTTTTCTGTGGTGATAAATTGTTTTTAATTTGGCCTTAAAGTTCAGCCACTGAGCGACTTCATTTTCTAGCAGCAATCCTCCTCTATTTAACGATGATATTTTATTGGTGTGACTATAGTGAACGGGTTATTAGTGAAAGGTTTTACTACAAAGTCCTGTCATGCGTGGAAATTGGAGACCTTTTGCAGCGAGGCTCCTCCTGCTTCCCCTCCTGGCTTTTACTTTCTCCTCTTCTGTTTTTCTCATTAAATGGTCAGATAAATATTGGTGTGCTCAGGGCTTCTGTTATGATATCTTTATCATGTGTGTACATGTCGGAGATGTGGATGTAAACACTGTAAACCCCCCCCCCCCCCCCCCCCCCCCCCCCCAGTGTAGCGATAGCCAGCTAGTAAGTCGATTTTAGGAGTTTATTTGACAACAGTGATTTGTTATTGTGCAGCAGAGTGCAGAGAGCGTGATGAGTGCACTTTTGTACAAAACCCAGACTGGGGCTTCCTCTCATTTGCTCCATTTTCTTCCTGTCTGTTCCTGTCATTTCTCTCTGATCTCCTCCTGAAAACACACCCCACCCGCTTCCCTCTGTTTACCTTTCCTTCATGAAATGTCTGCAGCCAAAATTCTCTCCTTTTTTTTTCCTTTTCTTTTCTGTGTGAGAGTGTTTCTTGTGCTCATAGTCACTTCGTCCTTATGTAAGCACAGGCAGTGACTTTTAGTCTTGCTGTCTTCAGTAAGGTTTTACAGCTTTACCAAGAAAGGTGTGTTAATGGACATGCTGCTGGCTGGGTGCCTGGTTTGGTGCTTTAGTGATACAGAGAGAAGTCAAATTGACCTGTGTGTTCTGTTTCAGATGAGAAACCTGTCCAGGAGGAGGATGGAGTGGTGTGCCAGCATCCTGAGTGTCCTGAGCGGCGGAGGGCTTCTAAGGTAAGATCCTCAAGACTTGAAAGTCTGTGCATGGACAGATTTCACTGACAAGAGTGGGGGTCAAATGTCATGGAGTGGTTATTAGTGTAAATCCAAAAACTAACTGGGGGAGCTCCAAGTCTGTGAGGACAGGGTGCAGGGAATGCTGTTTTCATACTCCAAACTGTAGATTTTTTAGACATTACCAGGAGGAGCTGTGTGTGAGAATGCAAAGAACCATAGTATTTGTTCCTTACATTAAATGGACTTCACCATTGCCAGCTACCAAACACACGATCCATGTACATTTTTACATATGAACCTGAGAACCCTAATTTCCAGATATGACGATATGGCAAAACATGGGGCAGTAGTAGAGTTTATGATAATGTAGTTCATTAAAATAATGCAGTTCAGATGTAAAAATCTATCCCCTGATGAACTTGGACCTGGTGTCGTAGGAGCAATGATTCATGCTAGTGCTAACCCCTCTGACTGCCACACTTTAATCAGGGTCATGAAGATAATGGTGGGAAATGTCCACAAACACAAGTGAATACATGAGGAGTCATGATAATTTGTCAACTTGCCATGAGACTGTATTGAGCTGCATTGATTTAGCTAACAATAGCTATCATGATTTATTTGGAACATTAGGTGTTTACACTTTTTTTCCATGGAGTCCAACTGCCTTCCCTATTTGGTACCTTCAGGGGTGTCCATCTAGGTCATCTTTTTCACCCCTGATGATTTTGCACCCCTGCACCTTGACTAGATTTAAAGTCTCACTTTAAGGAACAGTTTATAGTTAATATGCTTATTTTTGGGGGGTAGGAGTTTGAGACAAAAATATGACTAAAAAGATGCCAAGAAGCCAGTGCAGAAGTGCCTTTAACCTGCATTATTTTGATATCAAGCAGAGCTGATTCCTCTGGTTCCCCAAAAAATCAAAACTATGTGAATCTGTGGGAGATTAGTTGTCGTCTCCCTAACTTTATAACTTCAGTAAACATTTTATTAATGAGGTGATGTACTTACTTGCTAGTTTCATGTCCTACTGAATGCAACATGATGTTCATTTTGTAATTTATGGTGGTCTTAGAGTAAAAAAGGACCATAAAACAGGATACCTGACATAGTCAGTCAAAAGGCTACCCTGTGAATGTGCAGAAAGATGGCAACAAGGAAAACACTCAGCGGGATGCTTCTCAACAGAATTTCCCTAACCAATAAGTAACATCACAGTGGCTATGACTATCAGTCTATGGTCTGTCAAGACCAAAAACACTCAGGCACTATAGCCTCTAAAACAAATGTTTATACTCATTATTTATTGTATTGATTGTGCATCAAATGGTTAATTAATACTGGTCAACAACGATTTTGCTACCTGGAGAAAAATACCTGATAAAAGGCTTTTCAAGTATGCTGATTCCAAATCTATAATCAGAATTTCTCTAGCACGTCAGGTTCTTGAGTTATGCACATGTCAGTATTTAGCTAATGTATTGCTGTACTGGCGCTCCTCACGCAAATGTAGAGCGTGCTAAGATTTTCTAATTTTGAATTTGAACAGAATTTAGCAATAATTTAGGTGATTTGGGGGTGCTGAATCCAAATATGGTCATTAAAATTCAGTCAACTAAAATTTAACTGCCAATATTGAGGATCAATAATGCCAGAAATTTGCAATTTCTTATAGTGACTGCTTTGATCTGTCAGTAGAAGTTTTAGTGCTACATCAAGTGATGGAATAGTGTTTCTGGGGCAAGTACAAAGTGATGCCAAGCTTAAAGCTGGGATCTTTGATGGACCCCAAGTCTGTGAACTTATTAGAGACAAAGACTTTCAGTCTAAGCTCAAACCCCTTGAACTAAGAGCATAGGAATCATTTGTTCAGGTGTTACAGAATTTCGTGGGCAACCACAAAGCCACATTTAAATGCTCGGGTTGCAGAATGTCACTTAAGATTCACTTCTTTCACTCTCATCTTGACTTCTTTCCACCCAGTTTGGGTGATGTGAGCGATGAGCATGGTGAAAGGTTCCATCAAGATATCTCTGAAATGGAGACCAGGTACCAGGGGCACTATAACACAAACATGATGGGTGACTACTGCTGGTTTCTACAGCGTGAAAGTTCTGTGAAGCGCAAGAGCAGGTGTTTTGTCACACTTTTGAACTGTTTAGGCAGTATTAGTTAGACTGTATGTGTCTTTTTTTTCACCAGTTGTATGTTCATGGTGTACTTTTTCTAATAAAATCATTGATGTCGAGTTTGGCGATTGGCATTTATTAGTTATGTAACTCATGATCTTGACGTGCTAGAGAAATTCTGTTTGCATATTTGGAATCAGCATACTCAAATTAGTAAAAATCAGTTGTTTTTCCTCAGGTAGCAGACAAAAAGGTTTTTGGGTTTTTTTTGTTGACCAGTGTAATGAGCCGGACAGGTGCATTCTTGTTTCCTTTGGACGGAGCAAAGTTGGCGTCGAGTTTTTCTGTCATGCTCATGCTGTAGATGTAGCCATACACCGGTAATAGAGAAATGGACAGGAGTGGTCTCATTGTTAGTGATGAAGTCTTGACTAGCAAGTGAATGAGTGTATTACTGAAGAAGTTATTGTGGTCATAGGAATTATGAGTCTGATCCATTGATACCAAAACAAAAATTAGTTCCATGTTACACCCCCGCAGAAAAGGAATTTCTTGGGGTGGAGGGATGGATCATCACCATGTGTTAGTCTGACCGCTGTTTGCATTCCACTTCCTTCTGACAGTCAGATTGGTTTCTCTAAACCATAACGATAATGGTTGTTTTTTTTCTAACCTTCACCAAGAGGCTCTTATTTTAACCATGATGACGAAGGTCCTCTAACATTAACAAACCGGTAATTTTAACCGCCACACATTTCCCCATCTTTAACAAGTACTTATTTTAACTCAGACCATGAACATTCCTCAACCTGAACCAAGTATATATTTTTTGTGCCTAAACGTAACCATAGTTAACCTGGAATGATTTTATTTTTTGCCACAGTAAGTCTTACTGGGTTTTGGAAGGAACCCTGGCGTACTAATAGAGACGTCAAATAAGTAAAAGCTTTTGTGTGGCATTATGAGTGAAGCTAAAAAAAAAACGATGTAGTAATTTGCAAGATATGTCCAGTGTCTTAAACTTGGGCTTGAGCAGAAACTAGAAATGAAACCGTTTTATAATGAAAAGGCACACATCCTGACGAACTCCTGTTGGTCCCCCTGAGCGTTTCAGCCTCGTCAGATTCAGCCTGACAAAATTTTGTGTCTCTTGTGTTGTATTACAGCACTGTGAAAGGTGAAGCAGAGTGGCAAAGCTGCTTTTCTTCTTTTAGGTGTTAAAAGTGGCGTGAGTCTTGGGGCTCTGTGTCTGGCCACCAGACTGTGAAATGAATTATTCCTTTGAAGCTGCTGGTTTCTGAAAATGGGAGTCTGGCCAGAAGACCAAGGGAAACCGCCATAGTGTCTGGCCGGTTGGTCGGTCGCTCTGGGTTGTTTTGGTTTGTCTGCTCTGCCCTGACGTCTCCCTCCTACCACTAGAGCTGGGCATTAGACAGATTTCCCATTGAATTGAGATGTTGTCTCCTGCTGTCCTCTCTGTGGAAACAATGGAAAAGGAAGATGACAGAGAGAAAAGATTTTGAATTCAGGCAGCCCTCTAGAGAGACGGGGGGGGAAGAGAGACGAGTTATATATAGTTTTTCTCCATGGCAACTGAGAATAATGAAGTGGGGGAAAGAAAAGAGAAGCAAAGTGCTTAACCTGAGCCATCCTCACTGTCTTTCCCTTCTCCCCACACTAGTTTTCCACTTTTCCTTAAAGACAAAATCACTTTAGACTGTCTGGCCTCTCTTGCGCGACACATTCTGTCCTGTTTTTAGGATTTGTGTGCAGTTGTAAATGAGGCAGAAGGCTTTCTCCTTGGTCAGGGTCAGGCTTGACGTTATTATGTAAGGAGATTAAGGAAGGACTTGTGTCCCAGTGTGGACTGGGACAGACGGGAGGAAGGGAGCAGGCTGAGAGCAGATACAGGGTGTACAATCTTTTTACCTTGTTTTAGGTAACAATATATACAGTGACTCTTATTTGCGTTCTGTCTCAATTATCACCTTCTTCTGACAGCTCAGCTTGATTAAATGTGACTTTAGATGTTATTAAAAGTCTTTATATAAACATAATTGGATTAATTAATTAGTTAATTAACACACTTGTGCTAACACCACAACCCTCCAATGGCTAGCTCCAAACCAGATCAAACCTGTAGACTCCCATGTTCATGTTGACTTTAGAGCAGAGATTATCTTTACAGCCTGGGATATAATTTTTTTTTAAGCTAATTAGCAGCTAATTTCATCCTTCAAAACTACTTTACATGTGTTTTGAAAATAACTCCACCAGCTCTCTGCTTTTTGTCACTTGAGGCTAACTTCGATTCACTGGACGTGGTGACTAACAGGATGCTTGGTTTAAAGCTTCAGATCATAGTCCGCACGCCTATGAAACACATTAATGGAAGAGATTGTATTTTTAGGTGAGCCACTTGTGTAATTTTTGTTGCTTAACACTTGCACTTCATTCTTTGATCCTACACTGGCCATTTCTATTCTAGTGAGGAGGGTATAACCCAAGATGTCACAATTTCTAACATTTCTGGTAACTGTATACTTTAATTTTTAAGAGTGAGTCATTTGAGTCATGAAATTTTATTTTGTGTGTGTACTGGAAGACCTCGTGCTCATGGCTGTTGCTCAATAGTTGAACTTGTGTTGTCTGTGACAAGCTTTAAACAGCAGGGGGCATGTCGTGGCCGCCCTGACCCTCCGGGCCTGCTGCTGCTTATTCTCTTCCAAAGCTCACTCAGTCTGACTAGTGAGAAGCATATTTCTCAGAGGAATTTGAACATAAATATATCCCTCGACTTTTACCAACTCCACCCACAAAACCGATTTTAGACACATCAAAGAAAGCAGTTTTTACTAAAAAAAAAAAAAAACATTAAACTTTTATATTTCACTTTAAGAGTTTTTTGAAATGACTCCCAATCATCTCTTTGATATGTCAGCGGCTTGGCAAGAGGATACACTGCAGACACAAACGCACAGAGAGAGCGAGAGAGAGTCTTAGGCTGGTAATGCTCTTTTTTTTTTTTTGAACAGCTTTATTCCCAGGCAGGCCTGCCTTTAGTCTCCTCCTGCTATATATCAGCTCCCTGGCGAGGCTGTGTCGCTTCTAGTCGCAGCGTGACTGGCTGGGACCTGAATGAGTCCACCTGGGCTATAATTTACTAAAATCTCACCAGGTGTCACACTGTACTTGCGCTGCTATAGCTCAGCGCCGTCACCACATTGAAAAACAGAGCTTTTAAAGGTTTCTGAAAGGATTTTTAGATGGCCCAACACATGTTTCCACAGGGTTTTGCTGGCGTGTTTGGATATTTTTGGTTTCCTTAAATCAGAGGGATTTGAAATCAGTCTGCAGGTGTCTGGCTGAAAGATAACATTACAGAGTTAGTTCTTGGCTGAGGTGGTGGGATCCATTTCAGTGTATGCTGGTTAGCACTCACTGCTAGTCTGAGCTTGCTCCCAGGATTGAGGTACCACTGAAGTGGAGCTTATTACCCCCCCTCCTGCTGCACTTCTATCCCACCGGTCTCCTTCATGTCCCTCCCTCGCTCCTTCCCTCAGCGCTGACAGGACCAGACAAGATGACTCGTAAGGTGTGGGTTGCCTTGCCAACGGGCCCCTCCCAGTCCAAACAGCTGGAGGCACAGGGATAATGTGTAGAAAGTGGAATTTGACAGAAACACAAAGGATGAGCAAATGTTTCAGTCAGCTGGATCCCCCTCAATCTCTGTACGTGCATCGTTTCACTTACGGCTTACCTCTGTACGCTTGTGCCTCTCATCGAGTGGTTTCCAGCTACTCCCCCTTCAAATAGTTACTTAAGGTTTTGACAGGTCTGGAGAAATGCCATCGTTTTACTAAGCACTGAGGACATGGATTAATTTAAAGGAAGATCGAAACTAAAGCGTGCTTTTATTTATTATTGAGTAATTGAATAAAAGATCCAGTAAGACTGCGGTTAAGGAGGCGTGTGGTTGGGGGGGTTTTCTTTCTCTTTGCTATTTTTTGATATGAGATTTTGATCTCAGTGGGACTTCTAAGTTAAGACAAATATTAATAAAAGTGATAATAGATTTGTTGATTACATCTTGACCTGAAAAAAGATGTATGAATCACTTAAAATCCACTGGAAGGATTATCTCTGTACTCACTCATCAGGTGATGGGAACCTCTCTCAAATGATGACATTAAACTAACATAAGTGCCATATTTTCATCTTGTCTTTCACCATTTTAGTTTTTAAAGATTGGAACCTCTCATAGTCACATTAATTTATTGCACCTTCCTCTTCTCAAGCATGTGATGGAGAATTAGCACCACCAGCTCTCGTCTTCTATTTATATCGCATATCTGCACACATTGAATGTCAATTTAACATGCATTTTCTGTTTTTTTTAATGTGTGCTCAGTTAAATTTGCTCTACATTAGAATGGAAATATGACGTACATCTCATTTAATCACTGGTGTTTCTGCCTGCCTTCTGTTTTTTTTTTTTTCCCCTTTGTCCCCACTCTTTTATGTTTTATGAGCAATCCTTTGCTTATGCTTCATGGTAATTAATTTTTATTAGTCACAGTCTTATGTGATATAATTAGACAGAATCACCCCATTACTAGCAGCTGACTCATTCAGTCTATTGTTTCTTTTAGTAGCTATCAGTATATTCTGTCATGAATGTTTCTTCTTTTCTAAACACAGACACAGTGGATCTACAGATTTGACCTTTCTGTTCCACTGATCCGTTTGGTTGAAAAGTCACACCTAACTGACACTGACAGGGACCTGCCGGGGCTGCTAAGTAAACACGCTCATTTGGCTGAATGCCTGCTTTTTGTATCGGTGATGGAAGGCCGGAGGCTGCAGGGAATGAGGTGCTATTTCCTGGTAAAAATGGATTAGGTTTTAGGTGTCATAAGCCCCTTTCAGACATGGACTCCTTTCATTAATCTGATGGCATTTGAATGCGTCAGCTTTAAGTATGAATGAGCTGTCTGGTTCTTGTTGGAAAAGTCACAACTGGAGTCTTACTGTGAGGCGTAGTAACATATTGCGTTCAGGAAAGGACAGGTCTGAATCTGAACTTCATATAGCAGTCTTCAGGAAAAAAGCAAGCACAGCAAACACATTGCTCCATGTTGCATTTTTGTTATTTCTAATCCAGAAAATGCACTCACCAGACACTTCGTTAGGCACACCTATTCAACTGCTTGTTAATGCAACAGTAACTCAAATAACCATTCATTACAACCGAGGTATGCATTAAAGTATCTGTGAATGGACATGTTGAACCTTGAAGCAGATGGGCTACAGCAGCAAGAGATCACATTGGGTACCACTCCAGTCGGCTAAGAACAGGAAACTGGGACAATAGAAGACTGGAAAAATGTTGCCTGATTTGATGAGTCTCGATTTCTACTGTGACATTCAGATGGTGGGGTCAGAATTTGGCATAAAAAAAACATGAAAACATGGATACATCCTGCCTTGTATCAATAGTTCAGGCTGTTGCTGGTAGTGTGGTGGTGTGGGGATATTTTCTTGGCACACTGTGGGCCCCCTAGCATCAGCTGAACATCCTTCAAACACCACAGCCTTCCTGAGTATTGTTGCTGACCATGTCCATCCCTTTACAACCACATTATACCCATCTTCTAATGGCTGCTTCCAGCAGGATGCCTCTCAAACTGGCTAAAGAGCTAAGCTTTAAAAGTGTGGTTACGTTTAAATAAAGATGATACTGACAATAACTGTGGCCACAAGTGCAATAACTCTTCTGAATGACGGGACACCATCATGAGATTGGTGAAGCCAGCAGTGTTGCATACCCAGCGTCTGAACAGGGCTGTACATTTTCTCTAACAAATCACCACTTGCCTAATTGTTGTTGATTGTTCAGCCTGCAGGGGATACAGTTCTTTTTCTGAAAAGTCATTCAGCACATATGAACTCCACATCCTTACTATCCACCTCGTCTGCTCATTCTTCTTGTTTCATTGGGTCTTTGAGGAATTTCCCATTAATGTTTGGAAAACATCCTGGTGGGTAAATTTTTTTCCCCCCTCTTTACCTTTTTTCACTTCATGCAGTTCTTCCAGTATCTTCAAAAGCATGCTGTTGAAGGTGATTTATTTCTCAACAAGAACACTCATTCTGTTCATCAGTATTCCTCACAGCTTGCATTGTACTTTAGACATTAGCATCTTGAATTAGTTTTCTGGGAAAATATGTCAAAGAATGTGACCTCAGCTATATAAACTTTAAGTTCTTGGAAAGTTTACTTTATGAAGTAATGAGAGCCCACTGATGGAAACGGTGGTCTCATGCTTTGGTGACTCCAGAGTGAATTGAACATTAAAAGAGCTGAGGAAAAGTTGCCTAATTGCATTTCAACATGAAACTTGCTGCTGGAAAACGATGGTAGTAATTAGTTTATTAAAGGAAGGATGAGTGTGCCAGTCATATTCCAGCATTTTATTCCATGCTTTACATTCAGAGACGAATACACCGACACTGCTAAAAGTTTGGATTCAGTATCGGTCTACTTGAAAACTACCGAAGCAATTTTCATGTATTAAAGACTTTTATTGCCAATATTTGAAAAGCTTGTGATACAATATGAAAAATGAGACCTTTCTTTCTTTCTTGGTTGCCTACATTACTTGATTTTTCTGCGTGGTGAAGGACTCGGAACTGATGTGTGCACGCTCGACTATAACTAGGTTCAACATTGGAGAGCTTGATTCATGCATCAACCTTCTCGTGGTTTTTGGGGATCATAGCAGACATAGGAAAATGCTAACCTAGTAAAATATGCTCTTTAGTGGATAAAGCTAGCTTCATCCAGACTTCTGGGGATGTTCTGGCTGAATTAGCTTGCATTTCTCTAGATTACCTTATATTATCAGCAGATAACAAACTCCCCAGATTTATGCAGATTAGCTTAGATACAGCTAGCTAACATTATCTAGCGCTCTAACATTATTGGTAGAAAAATAATTAGCGGTAATTGGCTAGTTCGGCTAGCATGGCCCATTATAATAACTTGCATGTTATCTCAAACAGTGTTGAATTTAAGCAAACAGTAAATTATGCTGTGGTACAATGTAGAGATGCGCCGATCCGATATTCAGTATTGGTATCGGTCCGATACTGGCCTAAATTACTGGATCGGATATCTGAAAGAAATAAAAAACATTTAATCCGATACATTAAATAACGTTTCGCTCACATTAGCTGCATTAGGGGCTCGACACATGGGGAGCGACGTCGCTCGCTCTCCATTCATTTCCTATGGAGCTTGTGCGATGAGGCGACAATCGCTTGCCCTCCTCCAGCTAAGCGACCGGCGACATTCGTGCATGTGAAATTTCGAGCTCGTACACGTAGACGTGCACACGCGACCAGGCGACGCGACACAACAAAGTTGGAAAATGTTCTACTTTTGTCGCTGTCGCGTGGCACTAAACCAATCAGCAAGAGTTTCATTGACTGACCAATGAGTGAAGAGTATGCTACACACTGCAGTCTGCAACCACTTTCAGCAGGAAGGAAAGCATCGTTTTAGCTGTGTTTGACTTTCCTATATTATATGACACTTCACGCAGTGATTATCGAGTTAAACATAAAAGGCAGCCATATGAGAACGTGTTGGTGCAAGACTAACGTTAAACAGACGGATAGAGAGGACTATTGTGCTAATATAGGATGAACGCGAGGTTGTCTTTTTCTTTTGTAGAGGAGACTTAACAGCAAGATTTCTGTCAGTTCAAATAAAATCTTCAGACTCATCTTTATTGCCGTGTCTGACACGGACTGCTTTTAAAATGTCTAAATCCCTCCAGTTTCATAACCAATCACATTTCTTGGAGACGAGTGACGTAAGAGCGCGATTCGCAAAGCTGCCGTCGCTATCGCGTCCCGTATGTTCGGTTTCACCCCAGTGGCGATGCGACCCATTCGTCGCTGTCGTTTGTCGCTCCCCGTGTGTCGAGCCCATTACAGGGCTCAGTCGTCTTCTTCTTCTTGTGGGTTTGCGGTTGACCAAACCAGCTTAGAGCTGCATTACCGCCACTTACTGGAATGGAGTGGGGGATCAGGAGTTAGAAAACAACCCCCTCAGATCCTCCGTCGCTGCGACGGATTCCCTTTGACACTGAGCGATCATTGCTGACATGTTTTTCCGCCTCCACCGCTCTCTGCCTCGTTTGTGTGTTGTGCTCGCTGTGCTAAGAATCAGCTGTTATTTTTTTCTCTACTTCAGCTCCCGGACATACTGCTAGCGAGCGCAGCTATTAGCACTGGTGACCGTCCGGTACTGGAAGAACCCCTTCCCCGACAAAATATTTTTGATACTTTAATCCGTGATTTGTGACTAAATATAGACCTGCAGTAGAAACGTATTTAGGAGAATGCTTGTAAATATAAAGCATTACAAGATTGCGCTCACGCAGCCCCTAGTTTTTCACGTGAACACTGATGATGCAACAGCAGCAGTCAGCTGATTTACATGCAGTCTGTCTGCACAAGCGGAAAGAGGCGGAGCCGGTGAGCTCAGATGGAGCAGAAGGAAATGTTTTTCTAGTGTCCAAAAGAAGCCTTTTCGTCCCTGTAACCTCCATTAAACCTTTACTGGGAAACAGCTGGAGGTCCTTCATCAACCACCTGATCAGTAAGTGAAGAAAAGAGAACTTTGTAGCTGCTCCATCCACCCTGTTTGTTTCACACAGGGAAAAACTGCAGTACAGAAGTTAAAATATGCAGATGAACTGTTAATATGAAAAAAAGTATCTCTTATCCAGTTACTTGGGTAATCAATGTAAATAGAATACACAATTGCTAAAATAATCGATAGTTGCAGCCCTAATGAAATTTGCAACATGCCATAAGCATCACCTTCTCACACAGAAGCAACAGGATTCAGGTGATAGTTATTGTTGTAAGTAAGTAAAGTTTATTTATATAGCGTTTTTCACAGGCAGAAAAGCGCTGTACAATAATTAAAACACAATATCACCCCCCCCCACCCCCAGAAAACACTATGTTAAAAACATAATAACATTACCATATTAAAAGAAAAAGAATTAAAAATAAAGTCAGAAACCAGAAAGCCTGGTTAAACAGAAAAGTTTTCAACTATTTTTTAAATGACACCACAGAGTCAGCTAAATGGAGCTGGAGTGGTGAACAGTTCCAGAGCTTTGGTGCCACTGCCTAAAAAGCTCCGCCCACCCTGGTCCTTAGTCTTGTATGTGGGACAACTAAAAGACTTTGATTTTGTTGTGTGAGAGACTGTTGACTTTTTTTTTTTTTTCCTTTTTTTTTTTTAATGTTTTTAAATGCCTGGATCAATTTTAAATATCGGATTTATATCTGTATCGGACGATATCCAAATGTAAAATATCAGTATCGGACATAAAAAAGTGGTATCGTGCCATCCCTAGTACAATGCATAGGTGTGTAAGTTGTTTTCTGAAATACTAGCCAAGGCTTGGCCACACAGCAAGTAGCTAGTGTTGACTGCTTACATCATTCATGAGTCTGTCTCTTGCATTAAGTTTTGATTCACTCTCTTCTCTTCATTCTCATCTCTTTGTTAGGATCCTGTTTGTTTTTAGGATTTGACCCATTTGCTTAAACTGAGTGAAACCAACACAACAAGGAAAAAGTGGAAAACTACACATTTTTTTGACGTCGCAATTAACTGTGTGAACAGTATGAGTTTAAGTAGGCTGACTTGTCGTCACCTGTTAATAAGGAATCTTGTAAATGATTTTACTACCTTGGGAAAGATTGGATATCATCATCGGTGTTGTTTCAGAGTAATCATTTGTGTTACGTTGCACACCGTGCTTATCCTGTTAAAGCAAGAATATCTTCTGTGTTTTGGGTTATTACTCAAAAGTGATATTCCCATGATTATGTGGACATTTCTCTCCAATGGCGTAAGACTGTTGCGTGGATCCCTGCCACGCTGCAAGCTACAACAGCTCCTTCCTCTCCAGAGTGACACGCAGGCTTCATCTACAGACCAATCAGTAGGTCTTTTGCCTGTCTCTACTTTTCCAGCCCTATGAGAGGTTTTGATCTAGAAAAACACACTTAAGACTCTGATGCTGTGACTCACGTTATGTGAGAACCTTGTCACCTATCATTATTGAAGATGGTCAGTGATAGATCCTGTATGAATATGCCCAATTCCAGAGAAAGGGAAAAGCAGAGCCAAATCTATTGCTTAGTGTTGTTAACTTGGAAATTGGAAAGCAGATTTTTTTTTCCCCACATTTAGCTGAATCATTTTGACAAGACGTGATGATACTCCTGTCACACACACAACATAGCAAAGTGAAAGATGGGAGTAAAAGCAGTGGGCTGTCCTTTTACACACCTCCTGTTTTTTTGGCTCTTCTGACCATGACAGCTGGCGTCATTTGCATCGCTGTTTGCCAGAAAGCAGCACTACAAACAATCTGGCCTTTATACCACATTCTTGATGGCGTGTTTCTAATAAATGGCAAATTATGTTGGTTGGTGTCAATTTACTGGTCAATCTAGCCGGAGCCGCTTCTCCTCCACATTGAAAGGAGCCATTTGAGATGGTTCGGTCATCTGACTATGATGTCTCCTTGAGCGACTACTGGGGTAAGGTGTTTCATGTATGTGCTACAGGATAGGAGTCCCAGGACACATTGGAGAGATTGTATCTCTCAGCTTGCTTGGAAACACCCCAGTGCTTCCCAGGAAGAGGTGGCTGGGGAGAGGGAGGTCTGGGTTTCTCTGATTAGACTGCTGCCCCCATGACCTGGACCTGGATAAGCTGCAGAAATTAGATGTATAGATGGATGGTTTTGTTTGGCAAAGACACACATTTGGTGATCCAAACCACTTTATGAACAGCTGCATGCTGAGGCTAAGAACAGGGTTAATAAGAGTAGTGTGAGTGGTTCCCTATAACGCTGTGTATTCTTAACCAAAAAGATTAGCTGAAAAATGCTATATAGAATAGCAGTTATCTGTGGGTTTATCACTAAGTGATTCTTCTCAGTCATTTAATATAAAAACATTTCATAGAGAAGCTTTAAGATCTTTGGTAATGAGGTTTTAATGCTTCAAACTGCAAAATATGGTCACAGTAGCCCCTGCTTAGCACCCAACCACCTCAGAATCAGCTGATTAACATCATTAACGAAGGTATGGGAATTTTTACCCTCATGCTACGAATATTTTTAGTTACAGCCCACTGTCACAATGAATATTTTTAGTACATAGCAGTAGGTTGGAAGTTTCTGACTTCTTTTTAAAATTCATTTTATTAATTTTTTTCTCTATTTTTGAGCCCTCGTTGCTTCATAAGTTCAGGAGATATTCACAGAAAGTTCAGGGCAGAAAAACGTGTTTAAGCTCTGTTTAAAAACTGCAACCAAATACCTTTTACACCCACTCTATGTGTCATAGTTAAAGCCAGAATCCCGCCTTTCTAGCACAAATGTTTCCGTATCCAAATTTGAGCAGCAGTATCATAGTAATATCACAGTAATTATCATCTTGGATATCTGATCTGTTTTCTGGTAATTCAGTGGAGAAAACTTCAAAGTACATTTTGGGTAAATCACCTTGTGGCGGATCAAACAAGTTATGGCATATGAAAGGTCTCATTTTTTCCCCCACATTTTGATACCAGACTCATCTTCTAGCTTTGATTCTTACTTTATAATAGTTACAAAATGTATCGCTGAAACCTGGAAAAGTAACTTTGATTAATGTGACCTGTCTACACGTGTTAGCACCAAACAACTTTAGGTCCCAGAGCTCCACTTACATTGAGCAAAAAGTAGTTGGATTATAAAGAATGCCCTTTTTTTTTTATCATTTATGTATAAAAAAAGTACATCTGTTGCAGTTTGCTGTGAGATGTACCACTGAGTTTCACACTCAAGCACAGACCCAAAGTATTGATATAATGACAGTGAAATGTGGAAAAAGCAAAAGCTTGTCCACACAGCTCAGTGGAAAGAAAATCAGTGTGACGAGCCTTCAGCACAGACAAACAAGATGGACAATGACTTCTGTCTCCATCCATATATTGTCTCTTCAGGAAGTGCAAACACTAGTGTTTTTGTTTTTTAAATTTGAGCGGAACCAGTGACAGCAGTTCACCGCCCCTGCTAGACCCGTTTTGCTTGGCAAATCCACATCTTTTAAAAGCCACACTTCCAGGTCGAATGGCTAATTTTCGTAATCTGTTAATCCACAGATTCCATCCATCCATTTTCTTAGCTGCTTGTCCAGTTCAGGGTCGTGGAGGGGCTGGAATCTATCCAAGCTGTTCTAGTGTGAGATCGTCAGTCTGTCACAGGGCTAACGTGGAGAGAACTGCAATCATTCACGCTGACATGCACACCGACGGCCAGTTTACAATCACCAATTAACCAAAACTCCTCGACATTCATGTCTTTGGACTGCTCTGTGCCGTTCTAAACACTGCATCACTATGCCACCCACTAATCTGCGAATTATCTTAATTAATTAATAAGTTAAAGAGTGGCTTCATAGTCTAGTGGTCTACACATTTGCTTAACAAGCGAAAGGTCCCTAGTTCGGTTACAAGTACGGACACAAATCCCTTTGGGTTTGTATCAGGAAGGGCATCTGGTGTAAAAATGTGACAAGGGAGCAGCCGGAAGTAGCTAATTAATCGGTTAAATTTCTTTATCCAACCATAATTCGTACTGTCATGTGAGATAAAAACAATTATACTACTCAAAAAAAACAAACAAAAAAAATTAAAGGAACACTTTTCAGTCAGAGTATAGCATTAAGTCAGTTAAACTTCTGGGATATTGATCTGGTAAATAGCAGAGGGGGTTGTTAATCAGTTTAAGCTGCTTTTGTTGTTCATGAAATTAACAACAGGTTTGAGGGGCAACAATAAGACAATCCCTAAACAGGAATGGTTTTACAGGTGGCGGCTACTGACATTTTTCCCTCCTCATCTTTTCGATGATGATTTTCATTTCCATCCAATGACGTGCCAGCCTTTCCATTCATATATATATTTTTGTGAGCAGAACATTTAGCATTTTTTTTCTTGGGAAAAGACAGACATGCTTAACCGACAAGCCACTCGGTAATCAGCTGATGCATCTCTAAATGTTGACTTTCTGTTTGAAATGTGTCTTCGAGCTTGAGTTGAGATAACTCTGCTGACATCACTGTGACATCATCCAGGTTGTTTATTTATTTATTTTCACACAGATGGTTTTCAGAAGTAACAGGATACCCTGTACAAGTGGTTTACCAGGCTGCATAATCCTCAGAGGAACCATCTGGTGATTTTATGTCTATAAACATGGTGGATTGTCCCTTTTTTAAAAAACAAACAAAAAAAAAAAACCTACTAAAATTCTTAAAAGATGACAAACAGAGCTGGTAATTTTCTCCAGAACATCTTTTTCATGATTTCCCGTTTAACATCCTTTTCCATTATCTGTTTGTTTTCCCTGTAAAACTGATCCAGACTGAACAAAAAAGGTACCATCAATATAGATTTAAAAGTCCGTTGATGGCAATGTTGACAGATTTATTTCCTTTTCCTCCCCTTGGTCAGCACTTTGGAAAGAAACCAAACTCAACTCCCTCATTTGACCTCGTGCCCCTGTGGGGGTCAAAGTTCAAACAAAGTTCTAAATCAAGCTAGGGAGTTGAGCTCAGGCACGAAGAAGCAGCTATTCTAAAATTTGCCGGCTGAATTCGATGGCAGACCCGCAGCTTGTCACATGGAAAATCAATCCACGTTTCAGAAGAAAGAGACCAGGTTCAGTGTGAGTTTTCATGAGTCAGCCTGGATATGTGTGTGAGCTTGTTTGGTAAGAGTGAGTAGAGAGGGGTGGGGTTGATTATTACTGCTTGTGTCTGCTGTAGTAAATAGAGCGAGCCTCTCAGCTCTGTCGCATTCTGTTGATTCCACCATGTGTCACATTGACTACGTCACCCTGAAGCTCTGGATTATTGTAGGAACCTTAAAAACACAGAAAGTACAGAGCAAAATCTAGAGATTCAGTTTGGAACTAAAACTTTCACCACCTGCTTCTTATCGGACCTTGGAGATCTCAATCTGTTACCTTTGCTGAAGAGTGGAGTTTTTCCATGGCAAGTAAAGATCACGTAGATTGTTTTTCCTGATTCTACAGTTATGGTACTTTGAATGTTTACTTTTTTGTTAAGATATGTGAGATAAAGTCATCCTGGTACAGCTGGGAGAAATGCCTTGCTTTAGCAGCTTTTTAATTCATGCTAAAGTTCAGCAAAACTAGGATTAAATCTTTATACTATCGCTTTCACTAGCTGATTAATTAGTGGCTCATTCTGTCTAGTCCAAAATCTAAATATGTTGAATGCTTTATATGGGAATAAGTCAAGTTCTCTCATTTGAGAAGCTGTCAGATTTTGGGGGCTGCTTTTCTTGACAGATGTCTGATATGACAGATTTATTGCTTCAGAGTAAACGGGTCTGCAGTTACAGTTTTGGTTTTTTTGGGTAGTACTTGTCTTTCTGCGTTTTGTGAGACCCTGTAGGTGTCGTCTACATCTGTGCAGACCAGCACTTTAAGTCTGTATTTCCTCGTATGTCTGCATATTTCACATCTGCTTCTTATATCAACAGACCAGTGTACACCATGGCACCCACCGCTGTTCTCTCCTTTCCATATTCTTTATACCAAACTGGAAGTGGTTTCCAAATAATCAATTTCCAAGTCGTATTCGGAACATCTTTCATCCAAATCAGCATTCATTGAAAGTTCTCATTTCTCTTGGAATAGCCAGTTCTCTTTTTTTTTTTTTCCCCTCTCACTTCCTCCTTTTTTGGTCTTGCTCACCGCCCTCCTGTCTATCTCTCCCTCTTCTCCTACCCTGAAGCTATGGATCGGAAGGCGGTTGCGTCACAGTCCAGCCAGCATTGACTGATACAGCAGTCAGTACACTTGACTTTGTTGAAGCAGAGAGAGAGCAGCTGCTGGGTGAGTGGTGTTTCCTTCATGGAGTTGCATTGATTGTCTTTAATGGTGAATGGAGTCGTTTAGTTCTTCAGTTAGGCAGTTTTTCTCCCTGAGAGGCACGCTGAGTGTGTTTTTATTTATTTTTCCTCCGTGACAGCACAGTGACAGTAGCGTGTGTCATCTGGGTGTCCTGTAAATATTGGACTGAGTAGCAGAAGCTGGGGGTCAGCTGTGTTTCCGCTGAAGTCAGTCTGAACTTTATTTACATTTCAGTCTGTTTAGCTCACTTTAATAATCTTCTAAACTCTTGCTATCTATAAGGAAGATGAGAATGGAGGATTTTTTTTGAAGGGTGCTGGCATTAATTTGAAGAGTGGGGGGGGGGGGGGGGGGGGGGGGGGGGCTGTAGTAAAATGAGCTGTGAAAAAAATGAAGAGGTAATATTTTTCTTGGGTAAACTTCACTGCATGTTGAAACATAACTTTGAATGGAATGCGTAGTCTACTTTTCCCCCCAAAAAAGAGTAGCAGTATTTCCTGTGAGCATGTTTGTTCCTGAGTCCATTACTTTCTGTGGCAAAGTCAGAGAGCTGTGTGCTGGCAGATGGACCTTTGGGAAGCATCTCATTTCGCCTTTAGATTGTTTGTCTAGTGCTCTGCTGCATTTGACTGTTTGTTTGTTTGTTTGTTTGTTTGTTTGTTTTGGGGGGGGGGGTGCGTCCATGGCACACTCATTCACAGTAAAGTTAATGAGTAGATGGAGAAAACACCCCACATAATTTGTGTGCAGTATATATCACCAGAAGAGGAAGTAGATTTTATTTTAAATGTCTTTTGTCATTGCAGTATTAACATACATATTCATGTATATTAATACTGCAACACTGCAACAGTATTTATATGATGGTAATACAGAGTAGGTAGTACAGCGTGTAATCTGGGAAAACCCAGTCCTTGTTCATCATGTGTCACTTTGCAGAGGAGGATGACATTAAGAAATACTGTATACGGTTACTGTTATCTGCAGTGACACAAACTCTAAATGAGCCTGATATGTCTCCTGTTGGGGTAATTCATCTCTGTTTAGACCGTATTAATCAGTTTAACTGGCAGTCTGA
This sequence comes from Archocentrus centrarchus, assembly GCF_007364275.1. Taxonomy (NCBI): domain Eukaryota; kingdom Metazoa; phylum Chordata; class Actinopteri; order Cichliformes; family Cichlidae; genus Archocentrus; species Archocentrus centrarchus. Next base: position 7,549,542 of record NC_044352.1, on the reverse strand, counting down.
TACAGGAGCACTGACACTGCAAGAAACACATGAGCCAGATGATCACACGAGCTTATTTTGAAGTGAAAACACGTTAAAGTGATTACCCAAACTCTCTGATGTAAACATCCACCACAGTTGACAGACTGACTTCCTGCTTCAACTGAGATCTGCTGTACTTACCGTAGCTGTGCAAACATTTCATATTCCTGTGGCCGATTTGTTTCGCCTGTCCTCTGAGTTTTATCTCAAACTAAAGATAAACTAACTAAACTGTTTTACTTTATTGTTAATGGAGCTCTTAGAAGAACATTGTTCAATATCACAAGGTGCACCATTTGGATTAAATGTGGACTTTGCATATTCTCCCGGGGGCTTGCCTGGGTTCTCTCCGGGTACTCCTCCCACAGTCCAAAGACATGCATGTTAAATGTAATTGACTTTAGTTGTGGTTGTGTGTCTGTGTGTTGCCCCTGCAATAGACTGTCCTCATGTCCAGGGTGTACCTGGACATGAGGACAGTCAACCCCTTATAAAAGTAAATCTTTTATAAGTGTCTGTATGTGACAAGTTAGGCGTGAGGCCCATCCCACTATTGCTACAAACCCTCAATGCACAGATGCTAGCATGACTTTGACACAACGGCAGCATTTGATGCCCTGGGAATGAGAACAGGGACCATCCTACAAGGACCATCGGCTGGTGAGGACTTTTACTTGCTTCCCAGAAATATACAGCTTTAGACTTTGCCATTTATAGTATTTTTATAATGGCATTTAAAAAAGAAAAAGCTGTTATTCCAGCACCACTTTCAAAATCACATAGCCATTCATAAAATTAGGATAAATCAGGGACCTTTCTGAACATCATGGAAGAATTCATCTAAAAGTTCATCTGACCTTCAACTGATTTGCTATGAACGAAAACCTTTGGTAGGGGTCTTATTTTGAAAGGTTACCATAAATGTTGGCATTAATAAGCTACATCTGATAACAACAAAACGGAGTTAACTCAATTAAAATGATTCACCTGACTTGCTGGCAATTTTCTTTTTTTTAAAGTAGTAAATCTAGTCCTGCAAACATAGTAAAAGCTGGAGATCTAAGGAGGATATAAATTATCACTTATACGTGTCCACTGTTCAAGTGGGCAGCATGCCATTAGGTTGTATATCCTTGCGCTGTGTTTTATTTCCACTTGCCTTTGAATGACATCATCCCTTGTTAACTGCCCCTCCTGCTTGCAGTTGATCTCTGATGTTTATTGAATGGGTACTAGCACCAGAATTTACCACTGTCGGGCTTTTTATGAGTATACTCAAGTCTCACACTCTCACACACACAGACACACTCACACAGACACACATATATACATATTTGGCTCTCTTTTGGAAGGATGAAACACAACAAGTGCCTCTGTTTGAGTAAATCCATGTGTGTGCGAGGCATCAGGCCTGTACTGTACCACGGTGAGGGAGAGTCAGTTAATGAGGAACAGGCAGACAGACAGTTGTGTTGCATAAGGGCCGCAGTAAAAAAAAAAAAACTGGGCCCTGGCTGTCGTCCTCCGCCCCCTCACTCAGCCAGAGGACAGATGGCAGCAGAAGAAAGCGAGTGAGCAGCAGCGGCGCTCTCCAATGGCACTTCTCAACAGATGCATTGTTTATTTATTGAAAAATAAATCAGACGTGGGCCTGGCCTGCCCAGGCTCCCTCTTTGATCTCCTGCTGCCTTACTCTGCGCTGTTTTCAATCCCACCTACTGGGCCACAGCTAATGGCAACTCTGTGTAATGTTTAGGAAAGTAGGCCCGCTCCAGCATACACAGGGAGGACCTATGGGGCTGTGTGCTTTGCTCCCAAGAGGACAATGAAAAAAGGGGCGCTTAAGAAAAAAGTAGTTGAAAAAGAAACACGGCTTGAGGAAAAGCACACTCATTCTACAGGCATCTGAACCTTTTCACAGATAATCCCTCATGCTTAATGTAGTAGCTGATATCGTATTTTTTTAGTTGTGTGCAGGACGATGAGAAGGAGGAGAGAGAGCACCTGGCATAGTCGGATTGTTTTTTTGTTTTTCTAAAATCTGCTCAAAGGCGCGGGGTTGAAATCGGAGACTGAATATAAAAGAGTAAGAGTCTAGATCTAAACAGTGAGGCCAGTTTATCGGTGCCTTAAATCTGCATTATTTCTAATCGCCAGCAGGGGGCGACTGCTCTGGTTTCTTAAATGGTATTGAAGGCTATAGGAAAACAACACTGGCTCAGCATCAGTGTTGCCAACTTAGCGACTTTGTCGCTAGATTTAGCGGCTTTTCAGGCCCCCCAGCAAGTTTTTTTTCCAAAAAGTGACTAGTGACAAATTTAGTGAGTTTTCCCAGTGATGTCGGCGACTTTTGGAGTTTTTTGTTAACCTTAAATCCTCCAATATCGCCGTGCTTTGTGTGCACACAGCCCAAGAGTACCTGGCTGTTATGCACCGTAAGTCACGTGACCTTAATAACGGAAGTGGGTCTGTTTGTGTCCTCGTGATGCAGCCGGTGGATATGATGCCACATTGAGTGGGTGGGCCCGTTGCTGTGATACGTCAGCGTATGTGTTTATGGATTTACTGAGCTGGCTGAAATCCTGCTGACTGAAGGATGGAAGTTTGTTCATTCAGTCTGTTTACATGTTTGTTATCTTACACAGGAGGAAGCACTTTGGTGAAGTCCACTTCACTACAGACTGGCTTTTTAAAGAATGAGTCAACCTTTTGCTATTTTTGTTCTGTATCTTTTCTGTTTACATTTTAATAGCACGGCTGTGGGTCTTTTGTTATGGAGGAAAAAAGCATTAATTTATTTGAGGAGCATTTTTATTTAAATATGCCAGTGGTTTATTTATGAGCAATTTCTCATGTACATCTACAGCTGAATGTTAATAAAAGTGTCTGTGTGACATCTGGGACATGTAGGTTTGACTCAAGATATAGTTCGTAAATTGCCATTTGGGTAAAAAATATCCCTATAAAAAATAGCCCTAGTAGTTCTAAACATATTTAGTGTTTTTTCTTCACTTTTTGTCTCTACAAAAATGTTATTCCTCTCTCCTACAGCACTGATTGCAACTACATGCAAATAACCAATTATGCAATTAGGTGATGATGTCATACAGCAACTTCTAGTGACTTTTAGGACAGCCAATAGCTACTTTCCTTACTGAGGAGTTGGCAACAGTGCTCAGCATGTCCAGTTTTAAAAGACCATCACAGCGAAATCCTCAGGTTGAGTCTTTAATGTGGGGCTTAACAAACCAATTGGCGACATCTTGCAGGTGTTTATAAAGGGTGAAAAGCACTTCAGTTCACCTACAGAGGGTCTTAAACTCTACTGGAGGGATGGGGCACTATATTTCCTCATTTGGTGTTTTAATAATAGTCGTGGACAGCAGTCTCCAACCCCAGTGGTCCCAAATCTCCCGTAGGTGTTCGGTGGACTTGAGATTTGATGGCTTGTTCACATTATCTTGCTCTGTAGATGGGAGCAGGAAAGAGATAATCAGTCAGAAAAGCTTCTCATTGATTTTCAGTGACCCTTCCCACCAAGGGGACAAATCAGTTATCTTTTAATTAGTCAGTGGATCCCCTCAGAGTAGCTGGCAGTGATTCAGGTTATATAATATCTGTTTGAACTACAGTGTCTTAGTGCATTTAGCTTTATTTCCCAGAGAAGGCAGGGTACCCTTGTGTTTGTGTAGTGTCTGGTATTTATGCAGGCAGGTCAAACGTTCGTACATTAGTGTATTTGACTGAAAAAATCAGACAGTGTTTATCTGCCTTTAAGTCTTAGACTATGAACCACTGGTGATGTGTACTTATGTCTGAGTTATCTTTAATTATTTTTGATGTTCTAGACTGTGTGAGTTCATCTGGCCAAAGTCTGTCTGGGTGTTTAACTGACTTCACTGCAGTCATTCTATTTGAACAAGACTGTGCATGACTGTTGCTGGTCTAGTGCTAAGCAATCATTTGTGTGCGTGGGTGTTTATTGGGATGCACTTGAGCATTTTTCTTTCCGTGTGTGTGTGTGTGTGTGTGTGTGTAAGGGGGAGGGGGGGGGGGGGTGACAAGCCTTAGGAGTGGTGGTGGTGGTTGACGGCTGGAAGAAGGTGAGAGGTTGACTTGTAGCAGGCTTGTCCAGCCCCCCTCATAACTGATGAGCAGCGGTGTTGATGCTAACATAACTGACTGCTGAGGAGAATCTCTACCAGTTGCCAAATCAGTCAATGCTTGCATGTTAGGACAGGATCTTAATGCAGCCTCTTCTTTGGGAGTGGAGCGATGGCAAGCATCAAAGTTGGCCTGTTTAATTAAACACACTGTACCTGGATGTCACCTGCAGTCTCAACAAAGACCGGAGTGCAGTAAGCTCTTTCAGCAGCTGACAGAAGGTCGACCCAAACAATATATTTTAACTTAAACAAACAAATTGTTCATTATCCTCAGTATGAAGCATGTTTTGTGTTGATTCAGGATACCTTTGATTTCATGTTCTCTATAGTGTGTGTGTGTGTGTGTGTGTGTGTGTGTGTGTGTGTGTGTGTGTGGTGTGGTGGTGTGGTGGACGGGGTAGGGTGGGGTGGGAGATGGTTGATGACAGCCACTTTGAACAATGATAGGGAGCTGAGTTTGTTCTATGGGTGTGGGCACCACTATGACAAACAGCTGTGTGTGTGTGTGTGTGTGTGTATGTTCCAGTAGAAGAGTTTTGTATAGGAACTTTTTAACAATAACGCAATGAAAAAATATTGTTTTAATTCCTTTTGAGGTATTTGTTTCTCTCTCAGCTGCAGAAGGTTTACATCTATTACATATTAATCTTACCCCTCTGCATACTCACACTTCCACCCTGGTAAATAAATACACTCTAAAAGTAAAAACTTATCAAAGAGGACTTATTATGCTCATTTCATTTCAGATGCCAGAAAAAGCGCTGCTTTAAAGCAACTTTATTTTGATTAGCCGCCCCTCATGAGCAGAAGGCTTGAATAGCAGGTGGGTCGGGATTTTGTGCTCATAGCCAGAGCTGTGTGTCTCAGATAAGCATGTTAGCGACGTCCCCTCTGTTTGATATCATTCAGAGCCAAGAGTAGGAAAAAAAACCTGTGTGAAAACTAATGTTTATAGCTGTGGCCATTTTTAATATAAGCATCCACCAAAAAAAAAAAAAAAACCCTTAATTTCTTCTTCTGGGAAGTTAATTCTGACTCACATTGCCACATCTCATTGTCTTCTTCAAGCTGTTAGCCCTCCTCCCTGTTTCTAATTGAAAAACACAGCTTATTATTCACCAGCTGTTTGTTTCATGTGTTTCATGTGTAAACCTTTGTCTGCACTGAGCCTAGCCCTGTTTGGGACCGCCTCATCGACTGCATGAAGACGGCCAATTAGTCAAAAAAGGATTCACTTGTAAGAATAAAACGCATAGTTTAAGAACACTTCTGGCTAAGCATAAACCTCAACTTGCTGGCTCAACTCTTTTGAAGTGTGGTGTCAACTTTGCCGAGCGACAGTAAGGGTGGGATTAACTGTTATCAGCGATTTCAAACAGTACTTTTGGTTTTACGAGCAATGGTACACCGCGGATGAGGATAAACTGACAGGACATTCGGTTACAGCAGCGTACATGTTTTCCCGGAGCTTTTCAATGCAAACCATCCGGGGCTGTCTACTGTGCAGTGGATGAGACATTCCTGAACAGGGTTATACTGGGCCAGAGTCTGTGAGTAAAAACAAAAATCACTCTGCAGCACCGTTGATGATGACAGATAAGTGTTTTTTTTTTTTTTGTAGTTGAATAAGGCAGAATGGTGTGTCTTTACAGAAAATAAATTAATTTGCATCAAGTTTTAAGCTTATCAACTGAGAGGAATCCATATCCTGTGGCTCACGTACCCTCTCTTCTACTCCACCTTTAACATGATGCAAACGTTAACAGTGATGTGTCCTATTACATAAGCGCTAGGTGTTCTCTGGCAGGACAAGCTGTTCCGGAGGAAGGCTGAGTCAGGTTTGAGGGGGGAACTGAAGTCAGGCTGCAGACAGGCAGGAGTGTAGCTTTGGCTTTTGCATTACTGAGCAGGTTCTCTTCAAAGCAGCCCTGTGATGGATGAGCTTTGTATCGCACTCACTCAGCTCTGTAATCTGGGTTTGAATTTATCTGTGGCTTTTCCCTCAGTCTATCATATAATTCCACACACAAAGACTTATTAGCTGCCTGTGAGGATGTGGCAAGCTGTCTGCTCTTATTTAAAACTGTACTTAGGATACCAAAATTGTGATGGTGGTGCTCCAAACCCACAAATTCTATCTTTAATTAGAAATCATGTTTAAGAAATTTGAATCTAAACTCAAGATAACCGTCCTCCGCTGTGATGTCTAGGGTCAGCTGTGTGACGTAGCCTAGTATTCTGTAAAACAATTCATCTTCACTAAAATAAGCTTCAGTTGGAGTGTATGCGTGTGGATACAGACCGAGTTTGTGCTCCTGTATGGAGGATTGTGTCAAGGTAAATCTGATTCATCTCAGGAGACTCCAGTCATCTTCTTTTAAACAAAAACAGCTTTATTACAGCTGAGCAACTGCTGTGCTGCTCATCGATGACACAACTTTTGAACAGGCGTGCCCATATTTGTGAGTTCATTTGTGTATCTGGGAAGAATTGGCAAGCTGCAGGATGTGTGAAAACAGGGATACATAAGCATGTGCCACGTGGCATCGGATGTGCTAAGCCAAGATGAGGGGCCGCCGTTGGAGCCTGTGTGTGTGTGTGTGTGTGTGTGTGTGTGTGTGTGTGTGTGTGTGTATTCTCAGCTGTTGGGGAGTGGATGAAGGTGGGGCTGTGTGTGTGTTTTATCTACAGTCATGCCGCCCCAAACTACCCCCTCTAATCCCGGCAGATCTGAGAGCAGGCATGCAGGGGACTCACGCGACACTCACTCACATGACATATGTTGTCTCGCACGTATTCATACACTCACTGTCCGAAGCACGCGCGGCTTTCTGTCAGCTGTCTCGCACTGCCACCTCCGGCTTCATTTACACCCTCCCTCTCCACCTCAGCCCCTTTTTTTTTTTTTGTGTGTGTTTTGATCCAGACCCAGCAAAGGTTAATAAAAGTCAGGCTGCACCTGAATATCTCTCTCTGATAGGAGTGTTCAGCATTGCAGAAATCCCAGCTGTACATATCCTGAACTGCTACATAGCTCTGACAGGTACATCCCTCTAATGCTGGCTGTGAGATTACAGGCTTGTCTAGGTTTGCTTCACTTTTTTCCCATTTGGTGATTTTTTTTTTTTTGGTTCACCAGGAGATGCATTAGTCAGTATGACTATGATATTTTCATTTATCTTGGCTAAAACATCAGATTTTTTTTCAGCTGCTTTAGTTCCAGCAGGAATGTGAACGCCCTGACTTGATAGCGAGGGAGGCTTGCCTATCCTATTGTCTAAATATGGCGTCCTTTTTGCTCATACTTCTCTGGCCCGGCTATCTTTCTGTCTCCACACCTCATAGAGAACTTAGCATCCCTGTGTGATGAGACATTTGACGCTGCTGTTTGAAAATGCGTGCGCATGTGCTGACGTTGACTTCAGAGGAGTATAAAGCAGGTGATGTTATAACGGCTTGCTGTCACTTATCTGTGGCTGTTGAGTGGTGAGTTGAGGTGAATGAGTCATTCAGATGCGAGACACTGTAGTTATTTGTGCCTGCAAGTTACAGAACGTCATCGACTGGAGAAATGTCCTAACCCAGATATTCTCACTGTTCCTTTAATCCTCCTTTACCGCAGTCACCACAAAGTGAGCAATGCTTGCAGATACAGCTAATTGTTTTGACAGCTATTTGCTAAGTAGCTATGCCCATTTACAGTGTTTTTCACTGAAAAGTGGTCACGTGATTGCTATTGACTTAGAAACACAAATTTCAGTACCTAGGTCTACTTTATTACAGCTGAAATCTTTTTTTTTTTCATGGCCATTATTCCTGTTTGTAATATTACCAACAAACTGGCTTAACTACCTGCTGATCGACATGACAGCCCAAATGATAAAAATCAAGTTGTAATAAACTGGAATCACCCTTTAACCACATGTCTGTTCAGCACAGTGCACAAGGCCATTCTCTCATTAACTTCACAGCTCTTTCTTTCACTGTCGTCTCTCAGTCTCTATTTAAAACCTCTCTGGTTGAGGCTCTGTCTGGGTACAGTGACCCTGGGTGCATGAGAGGAAGGGAGGAGTCTGTGCTGGTGGTGGCAGAGGACAGAGAAGAGAGGAAAACGAGGAGAAGACCCTGGCTCGTGGAGTTCCGAGCGGGGCTGTTTAATCTCTGCAGGACTGTCAGATGGCTGTGACAGAGCACAGGCATCAATTAGGCTGCAAAATTAGGGGCTTTGTACTTCTGAAAAGCTTCTGGATGGACCTTTTTATTTTTCCTTCCTGCCTTGCCTTTATAGCTTCACTAGGACTGCTCACCCTTCCTTAACCTAACCGCTCACTCCCTTCCTCCCCCTTTTCTGTCGTCCTGCAGCTCTGCGATCTGCTCCTTTTTAAAATCTGCGATTATATCTGGCTAGACGTTGAGAGGAGGGGATTAATAAGGCAGCTTGTCAGTGTGGGTTGACAGGGCTGCATTGTACTGTGAATTAGCAGGACAAAAAGATGGCAAGTTAGATGTTTATTGGGGTCCTGGGGTCATGGATATTGAGCCAACTTGCAAAGAGTCCCATCTGCACAATGTGACTTTAGAGTGCCAACCCAGAGGACATTGGATTGTTCTTAAATCTTTTGTACCCACCTAAACTCCTTTTGTATATTGATATAGTGTCTTTGTGTATATTAGTGTGTCTTATTGCCTAAAATAGGCTTATGTAATGTGTATGGTGTCTATCTATAGTTGTTAACATGAAAGCTAGACTGGCTAGCTTGTGCTCAAATCACTGCTGTGCACCTACACGCACATTTACACACACTTGCACAGAGACACTGCTCCTCCTGAGCACATGGAAACAATGACAGGAAGTACATTAGCGGGACTTCCATTGTATCTCCCCATACATTCACGCTTCCTGAGCCGGGTGTGGGTGATGGTGAGGGAGACACAGGGTGGAGTGAGGAGGTGTACACAGAGAGCTCCCCTGGTGCTTCGCAATCCGTTGTTGATGTGGGGTGGGTGTATATGTCTGGGCCGGGAGATCCTTTAATCCTGCAGCCTTCTGCTGCATGTTGCGTCAGCTATGGGGCTTCTTGAGCTCTCTGGCCTGGAAGCGTTGCAGTTGCTGACCTGTGGTCAGTTTCATTGCTTCACCTCTGGGGATGCCATTAAGGATTAGGTGAGGGTAAGCTGGTCCTATGTCAGTGCATGAGCTGTAAAACTGAGTTTAAGTCAATTAGTTGTCATTCCACGGAGGGGGACGGATGGTGGGAAGGTGGGAGTCACCAAACCGCAGGAATGCCCACAGCAGCTTCTGTGGTCGTTTTAATTGTGGCCGAAACAATAGTCAGGCAGGGAGCTGTTTATTCTAAATGTGTGTGACTGTTTTGCCCTTTTCACTTTGGCCCAGTCATTTAAATTGTTTTTGTCTTTTAATGCAGAGACTTGATGTCCTTGGCAGTTATGTTGTTCTGACTTTCTCTTTTTCCCCTCTCTGTTGGTTTCTGTCTTTAGGTTTGCCACCACCCAGACTGTCAAGACTTGAATAGCAAAAGCCCCCTCCACCTGTGTGAGTCATGTGACTCGCGCTGTCATTCAGAGAACTCGGACAACATGCACTTTGACCGGCACCCCCGATTTGACTTGCAACCTCAAGGTAGACTCGCATGATTTCTTTATTTGGTATTCCCTCCCTGACAGGGATGACGTTGTAGGCCTTCACTGCGTGAATGTCAAGGACTCTCGGTTGTTGTTATCGTCTAAATAAGGCAGATCATGTAAATCACTTTCCTGTTGCACAGCTTAACAGTTTCCTTCCATGTGTTTGTTGTGAAATTCTTTATTTCAGCATTTTGGGATTTATCCCCATCGGTCGCCGCATGCACAATTGTGTACGTCACTTTCTATGGTTATATATCGTATATTCATTTTTCTGACATCCTAAAAATATTATGTAAACAGAAGATCTTTTCTTTTTCTCACAGTGAATGCCATTCTTCAGCCTAAAAAATAAAATAGAAAAATTTGTTAATTTTTACACATTGGGCAACAATACTACAAAGGAAGCACAACAAAGCCTGGCTTTCTTTGCCTCAGCTGGCTTAACAAAACCTAACATCATAGTTGGAGATGTCAGGTATCACAACGGCATTTATCAACTTTCTCTGTTTAAACTGGGCTTTCCGCTTCGGGCTCTGCGTGGGCACGCATAAAAAAGGTGTTTCACACGTCATATGAAACAAATGTCTGCACAAAATGATCACTATGAGTGGTGCCTTACTCCAATCAGAGACGTTATCAGATGGTGATGATAAAATGGCAACGGAAATGTATAAAGAACACAAAAAAACCTGTAAAATACAAAACTGTTGCAAATTAAACAAGATTAATGTTGCAGAAAATGGTTAATCTTGGGATCTCGTACACAGAGTGGTTAAAATAAACATTTTAATCAAGTTAATTATTTTATAGCACTCCTGCTGTTTGTTTCAAAGGCGACAGCGGCTGAAACTTTAACCTCCGTGCATTTAAACATTAGGTTAGGGAGCAGTAAGCTTTAATAAGAGTCATGGAAGTCACTTTAGTTTGTGAGCATCTCAAAGTGAAATTAATTTCATTTATTGATAAGTATTCTTGGTGCGTGTTCTGTGTTCTAGCAGCTGCAATTCCAGCAGTGTAACAGACTGAGCATCAGATTAGAATCAGCTATAAAAACTTTGATGTAAATCACAGTTTGTGCTTCATTCAGTGGTTTTAGTGAGGTACAGCATAACAACTTGAACACAGAAGAGACCATCTGTATTGTTCTCAACACGTGCTGTAAATAGAAGAATCAGTGAAGATGTGGCGCTTCAAGCTGATTTTAAACCAAAACTCTGAACATAACCTGCTCCTGACCATGGTTACCATGGTGATGTAATTATTGTAGGGTCTTTACCTTACAGTTTAAAGCGCCTTGAGGTGACTGTTTGTTGTGATTTGGTGCTATATAAATAAAACTGAATTGAATTGATTCGTGACTCAGAAAACTCTGACTTTAAGCTCAACTTAGCTTGCTAACCCATTAATCTTGAATTGTAGTACACCCCTCTGGAGCGTCTACAATCTAACCTAAAATCATACGTGGGATGAACTGATGGTTTAGTTTTGTTTTTATATTTTTGCAAAATGGAACAGTAGTAGCAGTGGAAATGCAGGAAGTGCAGGTAACTGTCACTGGACTTGTTTGATAGTAAAGAAAACGCATTTCTGTGCTTTTGTATTATCTACCTGCACTTCCTTGTTGTGTTTAAGATGCTGTATTTTTGTTCTGTGTCTCTTTCTCATGTGCCTGATTTTATAACTTTCATAATCATGTGTACTTTTTTTTTCTCACTTGAAAAATTTAATCTCAGTGGAGTTCATGGTTAAATAAAGTTTAAATAAATTCATATATAAAAATCTGTGACTTAGCTGTATTGAAACGTGTTTGAATTAAAGCTAAATTATCTATATACTTAGATGCTGGGTGAACTAACACTTTGAAGCTGAATGTTAAAGGAGGTGACACTAAATAATTACTGCTGTTAATTAATTGTAAATTAATAATATGATGGAACCTTTTTTTTCCCCTTTGTGTTTTTTCCTGAGTCCTTATACCAAGAAGGCAGAGAAAATATAGTCTTGATTTGGTGACCAGGACAATATTTGTAACTTTAATTACATATTAGTCTGAAAATATCTATATAAATTATTTTATGTATAAAACATGGTGGTATACATGTATGGTATAGGCACAGGACATCATATAAACAAGGTTTACTTTACCCCAGAAACACACAGTAGCAGAAGCATCTCAGAAGTGACTCTCTGCTCCACAATGCTGAAAATGGCTTTTACACAAGTTGCATCAAACCGCACGGAGCATGTAACGAGGACATAATGTCACACACAGGAATGGTTTACGGGAATCAAATTTCAATATAACAGACCCATGCAGTCTAAAATGTGCGGCTTCCAAAGAGCTCCCAGTGTGATTTTTTTTTTTTTTTTTTCCCAGTCGTGCAAACTGCATTTGAGATTCAGCGACACAGACACACACCTGAGGTTAGGATCCCTCCTGTGACGCAGTGAAGCCGGGCTCATTATAGTACATATTTTACCCCAAACCACTTTATTAAACATAGCTGAGAACTTTCGGCGTCTAAACTTTAAATGAAACTGAAGTAAATGGTGTGAATAAAACAGGACACACGTATCATAAACATCAGCTTCATCTTCATAGCGATCCAATTATCTTCATCGATGCTCTGCATGGTATTTATTAACCATCTACACAGACTGAGAACACCAGCTGTAATTTTACAATAATCATCCAGACAGTGTTATTTTTGCAGTAAATAACTATTAAGAAAAGTTTAATGAACTATCACGTTCCCATTTATTAACGGTGGTAATTACAGAGTGTTACCTTAAAAGGTTAATTTAGTTGTGCTACAACGCAGAAAGTGACTGCTGTGATTTATTAACCTTTAGCCTCCATCCTGGCTCGGAACGTATCCACACGCTCCTGTCCCCCACGCACCAGCCCCCCCTCGGATCTGGAGGAAGAGGATGAAGGGAGCAGTGACCGTGGGTCAGTAACCCTCTGTTATGTCATGCAAGTGTTGCAACTTTCTCACATGTTGAGCTCTTTCGCTACATGTTAGAGGCGCTGATGTGTGTAACTGTTTTGCAGGGAGCGTAGAACAGTGGGGATTAAACTGGTGAAAAAGAAGCCACGGAGACGACACACTGATGTAAGATATCACCCCCCCCCCCTAAAAAAAGCCCCTTTTACCCACCCTCTTGTATTTGTTCCTGGAAGAACTCCAAGAATGTACGATGCAGACAGAGTTGGGGGAAATATTGCAGCCACCATTTTTCTCTGAACCAAGATATAGCGTGATAGCACCTTCTAGGCTATTCTTTGTCTGAGCCGGGCAGTGTGGAATGAAGGAGCCCCCCTGTGGATCTGCTGAGAGTCTGCACACAGCCGGACAGACAGCCCCACCTGTGTAAACTTACAGTGCCTCTGTTCTTCCTGCAGGACCCCAGTAAGGAGTGCTTCAGCCTGAAGTTTGATCTCAACGTGGACATAAACACAGAAATTGTACCTGCTATGAAAAAGAAAACGCTGAGGTGAACAGAGAGGAAGAATGAAAACCAGAATTAACAGCTCTGTTTTTTATGATATCCACATTATATTTTATGTCTTACCAGAGAGGTTTTAGGTCCTGTGTTTGAGAGGAACGGCATTGAGTTGTCCCGGGTGGACTTGTTCCTGGATCAGTCTAATACGCCGCTGTCTCTCAACTTCGAGGCCTACCGTTTTGGAGGACACTACCTCAAAGTTAAAGGTAAAAACTAAAAACTGTTAACGGACGTCAAACTGTGACTGAAGATGTATACAAATGGCTGTTGCGGCCGATTTATCGCTTCTGACTATTGCAGGAGATGAAACAACTTTTCAGCAATGAAATATCTGAGATGTGCAAGATTAAAATTTATGGCAGTGTTTTATCACAAAGAGGAACTGGCCTGATCCAAACACAGTTTCAGGCATGAGGAACAGCAGTGAAGAATATTGTATCAAATTAAAAACATTGAAGATCCTCTACAAAAACCCTCCATTCAGCAGCACAGAATGAATCAAAAGAGCAATAAATTTGACTTATTGTTTTTCTTCCACATCGTCACATTTGGGTTACACACTGTGGCCTCCTGCAATAATCCTGAATGTACTTTTCCAGAAAACACTTTTTTACATCTCTCTGTTATCAGGTCTTATTAAGTGATGCCTCTTGCAAACCAGGTGAGCGGTCCTTCACCTTTAAATGACCTGTTGAGTTTTGTTTCACCCCCACAAGTAACACAGAGAGATCAGGTTCACAGATTGGTCAGTGTAAAGCGTAATATGCTAGCTAGCTTCTTTTGTACTTTTTTGCATTTTTTTTTTTTTTTTGGTCAGTTATTTAGTTTCTGAACACAAAAAAAAAAAAACCCACACACATACACACTATAAACCTCCTTTAAATACATTTCAATAGCACAATGAAATCACCCACAGGAAAAGTCGAGCTTTTGTTGTTTTTCCTAGAAACGGAGCAGTCTCGTCCTCAGCAGCAGTATTTTAGACCTTGCACTGTTCTTACCTCTGTGCCTTTTTAACAATGGTTAATCAAGACGCGTGAAATTGGCCAGCTTCCTCTCACACCCGCGTTTCTGACGAGGAGGAAAAGGGAGCGGACTGTGTCTTTGTGATATTCTAGTGATTAAAGCTTCACGTGAAAAAATGTGTCAGTGATCTGTCCAGTCTTGTTCCAGAGGTGTCATGAAAATTCTCACAAACGTTACTGACAAAACAGTTACAGCACGGCGATGTGACTCTGTAGCCTTTCCCTAGTTTTTTTCTTTCCTGGGGGTGAACTAGTGAAATGGCCCTTTATCGGCCGTTTCACTTTTGGATGAAAGTCCCATTAGTCATAATGAGATCCAGTACCATGAGTAATTGCTCTTCTTTTGAAACCCACCACCACCACCACCACCACCTCCTATTCTTTCACCTCTTAACCACAGACTGGAGTTACATACAGTCTCAAAAATATACAGAGGTCAGGAGTAAATGGTCCACAGCTGTTTGGTCACGCGGAGTCTGAGAATCTATGTTGTTCTGTTCTAGTTTGTTCTGCACTGTAAACACTTCACACTAGCATGAATTAAGCTAGAATCAGTATTTTTAATAACAGTAGCAGGCTCTAAGAGGCTGTTAAATTGGGTGCTGATCCGAGTAAAAAAAAAAAAAAAAAAAGAGATTCTCCAAACTCAGAATTAAAGTCAACTTGAAAATAAGGCTTTTAGGCATTTTTTTTTTTTCTACTCTGAAAATAATGACTCAAGAACTGTAAGTTTGCAGTCTTTCAGTGTTTCTTCCAAACAGCTCAACGTTTTTTGGGCTTGTTTTGCTTTTGTAGCTCGGCCAGGTGATGAGCTGAAGGTGGAGCAGGGTGTGAAGGACTTGCGGTCTCTCAGTTTGCCCAACATGAAGCCCTCTGGAGTGCAGAGCCCCTACATCCTCACGCCGGGCAGTGAGAAGGTGGAGCATGGATCTCTGGGACGGCGTGAAAGCATAGATCTGTTGGTGAGTTACATGTGGGACAAACGGGTTAACTGATTACATATTATGCTGCAGCTTATAATACATGAAACACCTCTATAGATGACACTACACATAGACACACTCTAATGCTTTGCCACTTTCCATGTCACCTGCTTCTGTTGTCCTGTAATGCCTTGGGCTTGTTTAGTATCTCATCATGATGTCATTGTAACCACATTGTCTTCCTTAGTGTTATCAGTACTGCAGAATCTTGGGAGTGTATTTATGCATTTGGCTTTCGTCTTCTGCCAGCTCTTCGTGCGTCTGTCGGGGCACACTCATGTATGTGCATGCTTCTCGACGCTGCCGACTGAACCTTTGAATCTCGTATGATGATGAGTCACTCAGGAAATCTCTCTGCTACTTTGGTGCTTCCTGCCAGTCCAGGAAGTGCCTGTTTTGTTACTGATGAGTGATGCTAAAAGGCTGATGGAGGCCTGCAGGGTCCTGATCCAAACATGCAGCTTAGAAATAGTGCAGACGGTCATTGGGTTCAAGTTGTGGCAAATAATGAGTCTGAGGCTCTGGAGGCAGAGTTGTAGCTCTTGAACCCGTTTTCATCATGCAAGCTTTGAATTTTTTTTTTTTTTTTTAGCACTAACAGACATTAGTCAAGCTAACGAATCATCAGTTAATCTGTGGAATGTTTCTGATTATTGTTTGAATCATTGTTTAGTCTATTATAAAATGCCAAAAAATCGTGAAAAATCTTTCTAACAGCTTCCCAGAACCTAATATGATGTAATCAGATAGCTACACTGTTCACTAAACATCCACCCGTGCAATGTTGTGACATGTCTCAAGCTTTCTATGTACTTCACAATTACAGTAGCAGATTTATTTTTCCCTTGAACCTTTTGGAAATTTTGAAACAATGGGCTTTTCTTTTCAGGCCATTATTTCTCATTGACAACCATAGATTTTTGCCAGGTGAAACAACAGCTGTGTCTTGCAAAATAGCTAGCTCCGTGTCTCGGTTGGAAAGGCTGTTTTGTACTGAATTTAAAGCTGACTGATCTCCAATTGAGGATCCTGTTTTTAAAACATGACGCTGACAAGTAGCAACACTTTCTGCCTGGAGCTTCTGCAGGGAAGAGTAAACGTCCCCAAATCCCATAAAGAGCAGGGGAAAACTGCTTGTTTTAAACTGTGATAGCATGCAGGACCAGCTTATAAAAAATGTCATGAATGGACCTTTAAAAAAGACTTGGGTATTATGCTTACGATGCTTTTCACAGGTCAGTTGCCTATTTTGTCTGAAAAACCATAAAAGTACAGAGACACATTCACTGGCTACTTTATTAGGTATTCCTAGTAACGAGATAGATTCCCCTTTTCACATCCCAAAGGCGCTGGATTACAATTTATTAACTACGGAGGCCATTTGAGTACAATTAACTCATTGTCATGTTCAAGAAACCATTTTTGAGATAATTTAATTTTGTAGCATTGTACATTATCCTGCTGGAAGCATCCATCAGAAAATATATACACTGTAGTCATAAAGGGATGGACATGGGCAGCAATAATAACCAGGGAGGCAGTAACATTTGGAATCTGTTTAGCTGCTACCGAGGGGCCCAAAGTGTGCCGGTTTGGTGAGCCTGTGTGAACTGTATCTTCAGTTTCCTGTTTTTAGCTCATAGTTATGACACCCAGCTGTAGCCCATCTGATTCAAGGTTTGACATGTTGTGGATTCAGAGTTGTTCTTCTGCATACCTTGGTTGTAACGAGTCGTTATTTGAGATACTGTTGCTTTAGATCAGCTCAAAGCAGTCTGGCCATTCTCCTCTGACCTCTAGCATCGACGAGGCTTACTGGCTACTTTTTTGGACCGTTCTCTGTGAACCGTAGAGATGGTTGTGTGGGGAAAATCCTAGTAAATCAGCTGTTTTTGAATTACTCAGACCAGCCTGTGTGGCACCAACAAACATGACACATTCAAAGATCACCTTTTTCTTCTCCATTCTGATGCTCGCTTTGAACTTCAGCAGGTCATCATGATTGGCTGTTTAGATATTTGCATTAGCAAGCAGATGAAGAGCTGTACCTAACAAAGTGCATACGACAGAGAAAAGCAAATTCTCACATTTCTGATGCTGTAATCAGCATCATCTGCCTTGATTTGGGCTTGAAAAGTGAAGATAATACGATTCAAAAGTTGCAGATTTTATAAATAATGTTATTAAAAAATTACAATTAAATTAGCTGTCTCTCCATAACATTACTGTGACCGATGCTCTCAACAACATAGTATGAGTAGTAGCAGATAGTTGCATTGCCATCTGTGTGCATTATAAGGAGATATTTAATAGTTTCCCCATAATGTGGCCATAAGTTTGTAATTTAGCGGCATGTGTTTGTGTGCTGTTTGAGAGCACACAGGAGGACTCAGAAGCCTTTATCCTAAAGCATTATAGCAAATTCTGAGACCTGCTGCACATACTGTAGTTTACATTTGCTCTTTGCTCATGTTTAGTCAGTGTCAGTTTGTCAGATGTCCTCTAAGTTGCTTCAAACAAGTAACTGGTTGCTAATCGTCCTTGAGGCAAGACGACACGCACCTACAGGTGAGTTTGATTGTGTATATTCGTGTACACACTGTGAGCAGATGTCAGCGTTGCTTTGGGCAGGGGAACGGGTAGAGGCTTGGTTAAAGCATTTTATGGCCCATCTGTGGAGGTAAGTTACTAAGATTAGTCATCAAGCTTTGAAATAAACACTGGAGGTTGCTCAGGAAAGCGGTTTTAGTCATACAATATCTGACCTCTTGCAGAGTGGAATTTTTTATGTTTCAGTCTAAATGGTGGCCTTTAAAGGAAGTTTACCTCTGATTTTCAGTACCCACAGTGCTGGCCCATAATTGTCAGCTTTACTGACACTGAATTTGGAAGAGTAAGGAGAGCGACAACCCCAGTGGCAAAACCAGAGCAGTCCTCAGGGTGGCAGTAAAGTGCTGCTCTCATGAAAGGGGAGATCTAGCAGCAGACACAGTGGTTTGTCTCAGTGTTAAGACACTTCCCTTGAGTAGTGGAATAAGTGCTTAGATCACATTTGCTCAAGCAAATATTTACCTAAATAAAAGTCCCACATTTAAAATGGAGAAAAAGTCAGTGAATATTCTTAGCAAAATTGTGCCTTGATTAGCATCACAGGATACTTTCACATTTAGACCCAAATGAAAGTATCCTTCAGTAAAGTATATATATGCCAACATGTCTGAATGGAGTTGGAGCAGAGAAAATAAGACTGGAAAAGTGTAAAAAAGAGCATGTCAGTATTTCAAAAGTAAACATGGGGAGGGGTTCACTACTCTGAAAGATAAATGCTTTAAGAGTAAAGTTGTTTGGTTCTCTTTTTTTTTTTTCTATTTTATTGGAATTACTATGGGAATTTCTATATTTATATTCTATAATCTGTTTATCCAAAAATAAACCTTTTACCCAAGAGACAAAGCTGAAAACCGACACTGAATGGCCGTGACCTTCAGGCCCTCAGGAAGACCTACATTAAAAACAGACATGATTCTGTAATGGAAATCCCTGCATGGACTAAGAAACACATGTGAAAACCACTGAACACAGTAAACACAGATTGTAGGTGTATCTAGACATACAAGTACAAACAGTCAGAGCTGATTTAAAATGGACTGAGGTCTGACCAGTAAGTTTTAAAATTTCCTTTGTGTCATCCTCTGGGCTGAAGAGGAGAGATGGTGAAGGTGGACGGCCATGGAGCCGCGATGATATGGGGGCTTATTAGTGCACATGGCACGGGTCACTTGCACATGTATGAAGGTAACGTTGATGCTGAACAAAGGCATAGGAATGAGTTTTATATTTATATATATATATATATATATATATATATATATATATATATATATATATATATATATATATATATATATTATAAAATTCAGGAGAATGTATACTACCATTCTCCTGATAAGATACTATTACACATATGTAATATACTGTCATACATGTTGATAAATTATGATGAGGTGTTGCCCTTGTGTTGTGTGACTGTTACTCACACTGATGTTACTATTTAAAAAACAAAGTAAGTCCTGCTGCTGTTTCAGCCTTTTGATTGGTGGTGACATTGTGCTGAAATGAGATTTAAAAAAAAAAAAAAAAAAAAACATACGTTTTGGCTAGTGTAGCTAACTTCTAGACAAAGTTAGCAGTTAAAGATCGGACGAGTGACCATCCCAAGATTAAGATGACTGAAAAAGATTTGGTTTCTATAATATGAAAGTAAACTGACAACAAGACGTTATAAACAAGCCATATTCGTGACAACATTCCCGACAGACCGTTTCATCTCATTCAAAAGAGTTTCTGACTCCTGGCGGTCAGAAGCGCAGTGACATGACGCTATGTTGCGCCTTCAAAATAAAAGTACGCGAGTTAAAGATTTCAAAATCAAGTATTTTTCTCCTCCTTGGGGTAATTTTTGGGTGGGACAAATGTGCCTGTCTCCAGTATTGAAATTTTATATTAAGCAGGAAAGGACAAAAGAAATCAGTTTCAGAATGACATCCACTGGTTTCCTCATTTCCCAAATGTGTACAAAGGGTGACGCAATCGAGTGGTCAACATGAGTGTAGCTGTCTGAACAGTTTTTTTTTTTTTTTTTTTTGGAAACGATAATGATTTACAAGAACTGAAGAAACCCTGCGTTTTGTTTTGATATTGTCCCATTTTTTTTTTTATGAAGGCTTTTCCTTGGAACTTTGCTTGGCCACAGAAAGCGTGGTTCTCGTGTATCTATGGCAGCAGCTTTGGCGCTCAGTGAAATGCATGCGTGCCCGCTTGTGTCAGGCTTCAGAGTAAAGTGGCCAAACCCTGCTCTTCCTCCTCAGAGGTGACCTTTTGTCCGAATTGGGCATTATCACACAGATGCTCCATTTTATAGGTCGCGGCAGTGTTGTGATAGGCTGCGGACAGCATTCGTGATCACGATTGATTACTTTATGACGGTGATTCTCAAAGATGCATTCCAGTCCTGCTGATAGTTCCCATAAAGCACTGCCTCTGCGTTGCACTTAATTGCACCATTTACCAGTTATTCATCCCTTTGTACAACTTGTATCAGATCACTTTTGATTAAATTTGCCCCCTGACCTGCATTTATAACATGCATTCAGCAGTCTGTGAGGTCCAGTTAATTCAGGTGTGTTTGCCTGTAGGGTTATTTTTGACAACCTGCACTCACATAACTTTACTAAATTAAGTCTGTGGAAGCTGAGACCCCTCCTGTCCACTTATTTGGTAGAGTGAACTCACCAATCCCAAGGGTTAGTGCTCAGGACTGTGATATCAGTATTGAGCAAAAGAAAACTCTGTCTATATATATATATATACATATAGGAAGAAAAAGTGAGCAATCATTCCTGTTATTGTTAAATAGAAGTGTCTAGACGCGAGGTTGGAGTCACACACATTCTTGTCTTCCCTTTTCCCGACAACAGAAACCGAGACCTTTCACTTTTACAGCTCTCATAAAGATAACGCAGCCTCTCGGGACCTTGTGATTGTCAGAGAAGCATGATTGATGGCGATAACGCTGATCAGTGCTTTGTCATATAACATCCATTTGTTGCCACAGAACAGTAAATACAACACTGAAGCGGCTGGCCTCTGTGGCAGTTCGTCCTGCTCCTCTTGAGTGTGATTCAAGCTTTCAACTTTAAACACTAACATTTTTATCAAGTGATTGCAAATCTACTGGGGTGGCTGTGGCTCAGGAGGTAGAGCAGGTCACCTGCTAATCGGAAGGTTGGCGGTTCGATTAATGGCTGCTCTGGGCTGCATGCCAAAGTATCCTTGGGAAAGATACTGAACCCCAAGTTGCTCTCTGACGCAAGCGTTGGAGTATGAATGGGTGTGAATGTTAGAAAGCACTTAGCTTAGATACAGATACAAGTGCTTGTATGAATGGGTGTGAATGGGTGAATGCAAACGTGTTGTAGAAGTGCTTTGAGTGCTCAATTATAGTAGGAAAGCGCTATATAAGAATAGTAATTTTACTGTCAGGGCTCAGTTTACATTTTGCAGTTGGATTGTGTTCGCGTTCAGAGGGAGTTGTGTCAGGTAATGGATCCTCCATATGTGTGCGGGTCAGGGCTCTGACCTCCCATAATGCCCTCTCCCCTCACATTAGGGAAAACATTTGGTAATCTTTTTGTGAAAACTTCTACCAAAAGCTGGCGCTGAACGTCTGATCAGACTGGTTGTCTGCTTTGCATATTCACTCATTAGACAGTTCATATAGACCCAGGTTTAATTCACATTTGGTCTCAGCAAAAATAGTGGGCCACTTTTCATTTAAGATTTGACACGATTGGCTTCTCTTTGTAAACCAGTACAGCTCTTTAAATGTGATCTGAAACTAATTTCCAGCTCTATATTTTTTATTACCAGACTCTGCTAGAGTAGCTTTACATGATTCACAGTTCAAAAATAATCCTGATTTATTGTGTAGTGGGCTTTGGCACGGCACAGTTTATTCAGTCTTAAGTCGATTTATCTCCTCTCCCTTTAAGGTCATGCCTCCTTTAACTCTCTTCTGAGTGGCTGCTCCTCATAAACACAGTATTTGAACAGCAGATGGGTCGGGCTTCGGTGCTCGCAGCCACAGCGGAGATGAACATGTTAAGGATATAACCTTTCTTAGACTTAAAAGCTAAGAGTAAAAACCATGTGAAACAAAATGATTAGAGCTTTTCATTCACAGGGTGCACATTGCACTGGCCTCATTATTTGAAACTGTGGCCAGGTTTAATATAGGAACAGCGTATATGTGGCAGAAAAAAGGGAAAAGCATAGTGGGTCACATTAGAGCTGAAATGATGACCCTGGAAACGACCCCGGAAAGGACAACTGCAAAACGACACCATTTCCACTGGAAACAGTGTCGTGTAAATGGGGCCTTAGACAGCATTAGGACCTCAGGAGTAAGGATTTGCTGTGTTATCTGATGGGGCAAAAAAAAAGCCTGGTATGTGACAGCAGCAGTATATAATGTTGTTCCTTAACAGACAAGTTGCTGGAGAATTACTGCAACTGACAAAAAGCCTTCAGGCCTTAAGAGACTCGATGACGTACAGAGACTAATTATCAGCTGGTGACACAGATTTGGGAGTAATGTCTTGTCGTCATTTATTTTTACACATTTTACTCACCAGCGATTGGGTTTTAATTATACTGTATTCATGCAGCAGGGTTGAGCTCATACAGTGCCCCTCAGTGTGCTTTTGTTGGGTTTGAAAGGAAACAGATGCAAATGTCTTTATTTCTATTTCAATTAGGTTCTGCACTATGTTTCAGTCCCTGTGTTACACAACTGCAGATAGTAATGTAGGGAATTCTCAGCCAGACTATCACATCATGGAGTCTTCTCTCACTGTCTGACCCCTCTGACAAACAGGACAGCTTTGCTGTAACAGAATCAGTGTGAATGACAATGCTTCAATCAGCAGCGGTCACACAGGGGCATTATTGCTGGATTGATCTCAAGAGCTGAACTAATACATGAGGGCTTTGTTACAAAATAGAGTGAGAAGTGTCTCTGATTGGCCTGATAAGCACGCATGTTAGACTTTGGTCACTTGTGTGCAAATGGTGGATCATTCCTGACATCAGCTCTAGATGATAGATGTTAGATTTACTGTGAAGCTACTATATATGTTTATGTCCGCTTCAAAAAAAAGAGTAGATTTGAGCTACAATTGTTGGTTGGATAATGAATGAAATGATTGGTTCTAATTTAGTTCTTATTCAAGCCAAAACAGTGAAATGTTTTATCATTTAAGTGCCTTTAGTCTGTGGATTTTTTTTTTTTTTTTTAAGTTTTAGATATATTTAGATTGAATATCCCAAAAATCCCAGTACAAGTCTATTTATTATTATTTATTACTGTCACCAACCACTGTCCTCTCCGCGCATATCACCATCCTTTGTACAGTGCCCCGTAATTTATAATTTATAATATATACTTCTATACTTTCTACCTCCTAATGTTGTATATAGTTTCAACAGTTGATTTGATCTGTTATTGATATTTTTAATTTCTACATTGTTTTATACTTACTGCTCTATTTTTTATACTTGGTTGACTACGAGAGAGCCCTGCGCAAAAAATTACAATGTGTGTAGACCTTGGTTCATGCACAAATGGCAAATAAAAACCTTGAATCCTTGAAAATATCCTCAGGTTTTGACCTGTTATGGATGAAAAATTAATAATTTGAGGATGTTTTCTGATTTTAAGCAATTAATCTAAAAAGATTGATAATAAAAATAATCTTTAGTTTTTGTGCAGTGGTAAATTATAATTCTGTGTTGGTTTATTTATCAGTAAATTTGGAGCAAGTTGTTATTTGTGGTATAACATTGTGATTATTTGCAAAAAGTCACAATAGCCTATGGTGAAAGTTTATTAGCAGTTTATTTTCTCAGTGAAACTAGCCCATCTGATCTTTGTATGTGAAGAACTGAAATTATTCTCATCTTTGGTAGAATTACAGTATACAGAGTCTATTATGAATTCCCCATATGGGAGGAGCCAAAAGCTGAGCAGGATGAGGAGGTGTGTTTGTGTGCTGAAAAGACAAAGAACTTCCCCTAATGCCTGAAGGTGGAGATTACTGCAGGGCGAACACACACCTTTATGACTGTCATTATGTGACCTTTGGTCTGCAGTGCACAGTATCTGCAGGCTTGGGCAGGCAGTCGGCTATACAAGGAGAGAGTGTGATGCTTCACTCTGCTCTGCACTTTAGTCTGGAGTGTGAGTTCCTGGAAATGAAGTCCTGACAACTAGAAGCGCCTCTGCTTTTTTGATTACTCAGAACCTTTTTTAAAAATCTGAGGTTTTATTTTTGTTTTTCCTGTGGATAATGGTCCGTTTTGTCCGGCTTACATCCTGGCGCAGCTGGGACCTGCTGAACGTGGACACGGAGATTCCTGAACCGCAAACACTAACATCGACTGACAATCTGGTGAGGGGCCTGTTGGCTGTTCTAAGTGTAGTGGAAGACATGCAATATGGGTATTTTTACTGCTTTTGCTGAACTACCAATTTTTGTTTTGTTTTGACTTAATTTTTTTAATTTACTTTTTAACTACAATAGCAAATATTTGGCATATGCATCATGTGCATCAAGTATGAGGAGTTCATGCTTTTATTTTGTGAATCTTTTTAGCTTTCCTGTTTTAAATTTTCTGAAATTTTAGAGATGATGTAAAATGTTTTTAAAAAATCTATAATGCAAATGATCTCGAGGCGCAGGCCTTATAGGGTTATGGTTGATTTATTTATGTAATGCAGTCATATACAGACGCATTAGATTTTGTTTATTTCTGTTCTCGGCTGGAAACAGCACAGTGAAAATGTTCTTGTGTATTGGTGTGAGGATGGCTGGGATGGGGCTGAAGTAGCAGGAGCAACTGCTGTCTCTCACCTTAGGCCGGAAGCCTCAAAGCTTCTGTTTGTGCTGCTGTTTACGGTCATCATCAGGTGCTGATTACTGCAAATTCAGTGGCTTTGGGTTAATGTGCATTGTGTGTCGACTAACTTGGGGTTTCTCCAAGCTTTTATTTCCTGGTTGAGCACATGTGGTGTGTGTGCGTTTCTGCTTGTGCTGGTGTGTATTCAAGCTTTGAGGAAGGTCAGGGTTGATGTTGTTTTCCCGTCATTAATCAACTTACCTGATCAAGGGGAGTTGTTATCAGTTGCATAAAGGTGGTAGCAGGGGCGCAGTGAGTAATGGGGGGGGAGGGGAGGTTCTGCTTTTCTCTTTACAACCACTTATTTTAAAATAATCCCGTCCCATTTAATGATTTTTCGTTTATGCCAAGGTTGATGCTACACACACACTGATAAGATAAGCCTGTGTGACCAAGCTCAAAGCCTGATACCATTAACTTGACTAACCCCCACTAGACCCAATGCACAAGTCTCAGGTCCCAAAAAGGGTTGCCTGATATTAAAGGCTGCTGTGGACAGGTCCATACAGCAGGACCAAGGTAAAGCTTGTAAACATAATTAGTCAGCCAAATGTTGCCACCACCTGTCTTCATGTGTGTAGGTCCTCCTTATGCCAGCAAAACACAGGATCACTGGAGATACCCTGTGCTGCCTGGCTTCAGGATGGTGGCAGTGGATCCTTTAGGTCCTATTTGTAGCAGATTTGGGCTTCTATTGATTGGACTTGATTAAGTGCATCCCTCAGTGATCAGATTGGGGTCTGGGAAGTTGGTAAACTGAGGCAGTGCCAGTTTTTCCAGTCTGGTGGGATGTGTTGTCCTGCTGGGGGAGGCCACTGCCACTGGGGAGTGCCATTTCAGCATTGTGTGTGTGTGTACTTGGTCCGCAACAATGTTTAGGTGGTAGGTAGGGGTCAAAGAAATTTCCATGTGTATGCCAGGGTTTAAAGTAAACCAGCAAGCCATTGAATGTTAAACATGATAAACTAATTTATGTTTAGTCATTGAAATGGGATTTTCAAAAATGCTAATTACAACATTTGTTTGATCCTTGGCCCAAAACCCAAATATCCTGAGACTGAACAAATCAAACTGCCTAATATAAACTCACACAACCCCAACAATCTCTAGACTGTCACAACACTGAAAGCTCAAGTTTCTGTTGATCTACTAGATGTAGAACGTTTTGAGCCTTTTCTTCCCCTAAAGGACAAGTTGTGTGCCTACTTGTGCTTATCTGCTTGGCATAAGCAGCATTTTGAATGTGCTGAAACAAGCAAGTCAACAAAGGGGATTTCCTGTTTGGTCGTTATTGGGGAATTTTCTTTCCTTGTTTTGGCTCAGTTGCCCGGCATTGTTTAAAGATCTCTAAAGCAAAACAGTGATTGAAGATAAAGAATAATGGCTTTGCTTCCAAATAAAAGTAAAAATCAAGCATCCACACTGTAATTTGCCAGGTTTTATTTAGTAATTAAATGAAAGTAGGGCTTATCTTGAAAAAACTGAAAGTGGGTCTGATTCACAAGCAGCGAGTTGATAGTTTATTTGTACTTCAGAGCAGCCTGTTGACACTAAAGACCATTTGGCATCTCCACAAGCACCAGGATGCATGTTTAACCCAGGGAGCTCCCTGAGAGCCCCCACACTAGCTCCACCTCCTAATATTCAGATCAGACTCCTCTGGTGCCTCCTCTTTCCTGTCCAACACAATGAGGCAGGATCCTCCTGGTTGCTATGACTTCTGGCCAGTGTGCGTATGAAATGCAAGCAGGCTCGGCGCCTCACTGAGTTGGTTTCACCACTGACTGTTTGGACAGCAGGACAGGACACAGATACGTCCTGGCTCAAAGAGAAGCCGCGATCAGACTCTGCAGGACGTGGCGGGTAACCCGGATCCTTTCAGCTGGAATAGGCGTTTCTAAACTGATTGAAGTTCAAGTCCTGATGGTGAAATAACGTGGGAGTGTTACAGCTGTCACTCGACTTCTTTGACTGACTTTGCATCGGACGAAGTGAACGGCGAGGACGGCGTGGATGTGTGTTTCGCAGTGGAAAGAGTGGAGGCGAGAGGTTGACGGAGAGCAGCAGCTGGCTCCAGAATGGGCTGCGATCCATGAATCCAATTGAAGGATTAGGATGGTTTTTGTTACTTTTGACATGCCGCTGGCTTCAATGGTGAGCACTGTTAATATGGTGGGAAACTTCTGATAGCGTTTGTCCCTTGGTGGTTATAATTACAACTTCCTGGCCTAGAGACTTTGAAAAACTGGTTTCTTCTTAAACAGGTTTAAAACTGTTCATGGTGTTCATCTCTAATTATGTCACAGTTTTCACTGTGTGTGTGTGTGTGTGTGTGTGTGTGTGTGTGTGTGTGTGTGTGTGTGTGTGTGCGATCTGATATGTAGAAAAGTTCTAGCTGCTTTTGCTGCCATTCTCACAGCCTGCTTTAAATATATAAAGGCAAAGATCTGCTCTTTGATTGGCTTGCACAGCATAGTCACAAAAAATTAATCAGGTTTCAGTTTGCCCAGTCGTGTGCTCTCGGTAGCACAGGGTTCAGACGTTCCCTGTTTGACCACGGGGACTCGATACTTCCTCACACCTGTGTCCTTGAACAGTCAGACCAACAAAAAGTCCCTAAATGGTTCCAGGCTCGTTTCCCTTTCAACTAAAGCGGCTCCAAATTTGTCCCTTTCCCCTCTTTCACTTTACTTTTTGTTTTAAAGCCAACATGTCAGCCTGCAGTTAGGTCACCGCTCTCTTTGGTAATCACTTCTGAAAGATGAAAGGACTAAAAGCTGCTTGAAAATTTGGAGGACCCCCCACTTAGATTTACTTTCTCATTATGCAACCTTGTATAGGACACTTGTGCGCTTTTACTCTAGTTAAGAGGTCACATTAAAAATGGGAGTCTTTGTAATGCAGAACATTTCCACCAGAGAGCTTCATAATGTTTACATTTCATTATGTAACACACACATGCCAAAAACTGTTTACTATGATAAACACTTATCATTATCTTGAAAATTGTTTACATCTTATAGGTGATCAAAGGCTTTTTATCCAGTCCTCTTGTTCGTGCCGTTTTCCCTAAAGTGGGAGTGAAGTGCACTTTTAAAACTTGGTTTGAGTTAATCCATGGTACCTTTTTATCATTTGAGCGTTTTCTTTGTCATATATAATAATAAACTTTGATGTCTGGCAGAACCTCGAGCTGTGATGAATTACAACTGGCTATTTGCTGTTTGCAAAATTAGGCAAAGGTACCTGCAGGTTAGTTGATAGTGAAAAGTAACCAGCAGCATATGAGAACTATGAGTCTGACAATTCTGCAAGAGTTTGAAGCACAGTAACTTAAACAAAGTTAGAATTAGTTTGAAAAAGCCCTAAATCAGTTTCATACTTTGAAAAATACTCTATACATTTTTGGGGGTGGGTGGGGTTTGGGATCAGAAGGAAAACCCGAGCCGTCCTTACATCTGTGATATCCATCAGCTTAGTGTTTTGATCACATTGTGTTTGTGAAGGCTTGTTTGTGTTTCTGGGGGGGGGGGGTGATGAGTAAAAGAATTTCATTGGAATGGCCGGTCAGCTTCAGAAATGGTGTCAGTGTCCAGGAATGCGAGCCCCTTTTGAAGGGGGGGGGGCCAGTGTCCTGACCAGCAGATTCTTCAGCACTGACACTCTGACGACAAAAACAACTGCTTCCTCAGATACTGAGGTGCCCCCTGTTTATTTGCTTTGCTGCTGCTCGTAAAGTGTACAGAGAGGCTGCAGGAGTGAGGGCGCACGGCAGGGCCTGCTGACAGGGTAACAATGAAGAGGGAACAATGGCCAGACTCGGCCGTCTGTTTCATATGGAACAACCTCCCGTCTGCTCCTTGTGATGCAATGAGCATACACAGTGGGGAAGTGGCAGTCCTTCCCTCTCCTGTTTGTGTCTAAGCATTAGGATAGAGTTAACGGTCCTGTTGATGTCATCCCTGGCCCAGAATTCCCCTCTGCTTTCCTGTTTGTCATGTCATTCCGTCATTGTCCCTTTCAGTACGTCTGACTGGAAACAATTGCATTTCCCTTCATTCCCTCAAGATGATATTTTTTCTTTTTCTTTCATTTTCTGCTTTGTTCCTTTTACCGTCTCTCGTGTAACGGAATTTTTGTCGCTCCTCTCTGTCTCGCAGGGTCAGACACGAAAGAGGAAGAACATAACGGAGTTCCTGGGTGAGACGAATATCCCGACCCCGGATGCTCTGGGACAGATCGGTGGCTCTCTGCCCACTGTAGGGGCCGGGCCCGACAGCTGGAAGAACCGTGCTGCCAGCCGCTTCAGCGGCTTCTTCAGTTCCAATGCTGGAGCAGGGTCCTTTGGCAAGGTAATTTTGACAGCCTCGAGGTAATCATATGAAACAGAAGAGGGTGTGACTGCTGTTTCAAGCAAAGCGGTGCCCTCGCTCTCGACTATAAAGCTGAAGTTGTAGGGCTGCAGGAGGCAGGCTTGTTGCCCAGACGATGTCTGAGATTAAGAAAACATTAAAAAACAAACAGAACAGTAGCGAGCAGCAGTGGGAGGGGGTCAGAAGGCCATATCCCCCTTGAGTCGCGGTGAAGTCATTTCCCTTCAAAGTCCTCCTGATTTGTTGGCTCACATACTTTCCTCCCAGTAGCTCTGGAAATGAGTAGGTGGAGAAAAAGCTTTCTGTTCTCACTCAGCTTTATCCATTGTTATCTCGATTTTAAAAACACAATCTTTTTGGGAAATTTGCTACTTTAACTTTTTATCACGTGCCAGATAACAAAGCTTATCATAAGGATTGAAAAAGGGGTGGACGCTTTTAACCTGGCTTTAAATCTAACGCCTCCCACCTCCCGTTAAAGCTCCCTCGGTTAAAGCAAAGCAACACATCTTTAAATTTCCTGCCTTTTCTTTAAATTCTGAATCAGGTTTTTGAAAATGACAATCAGCTTTGATTCTAATAAAGCACAGGCACGCGCCCACATACACACACACACACACACACACACACACACACGCACGCCTCCCATTGTATCTCACCCCCTGAGGTCACATCCTCAACAGTAGCAGATGTCACACGGAGACGGTTTCTGTCAGTCACCTGTCACTGCTGGGCTCATCCCTCTGCAATTTGTTTGTTCCCCTGAAACCCCCTCAGGGCCAGAGATCCTGCACCTGGGCCTAAACCGCCGGCATCCTCCATATTGTAGGGTTAAACAAAACTGAGCCCCCAAACTTTGGCAAGAAGTCCTGATTGTGGAACAATTTTTCTATAAATATGTTTCACAGTTTGTCACTGTTGGTTAGTGTTGATTAGGGGGTTTTTTTATTTGCTTTTCAAAGGTTTTAAGGACTACAAACCCCTGGTCCATTTCTTTCCTCTGTAGCACCCACCCCCCCACTCCCCAGCCTCTTATTGTTAAAATGGTCCCAATGCACGGAGCTCATTTTCATAACTACGTCAGGCCTGCCAGCTTGAACAAAGACCTGAATAGCGGCCTAGGCGCCAGCAAGGACGGGATTTGTGTATGCTAATAATACACAGACCCCTCTCTACATACAGTTTGAATGTAACAATAAACAGTCACACGAATGGACAGTTCGTTTTGGGTCTCTTCTTGCTTTTGTTCAAAATAATTAGATCTGTTTTTGAAACTGTTCTTATCTGATCACAGGAGGTGGATCGACTGGAGCAGCTCCAGAGCAAACTCCAAACTTACACAGTGTTTGGGTTGCCCAAGGTGCCGCGACAGCTCTCCTTTCACCAGGACTCTTGGGAGGAGGAGGAGGAGACCAACCTATCCCTTGAGGACAGCTGGCAGACGCTACTGGACAACTCAGAGGTGCATATACGCAAATAAGCACATTTTTATTGCTTTATCAGCTTAATTACAGTGAATTTAAAGATTTTAACCTCCATGCCCTCAGGCAGTTCAGCAGTACAGTATTCTCAGTCATGTAAGCTAGTTCCTGGTATGTGCCTGATTCTTTTACTTCCTTATCATTTATCCTTGTTACACGCAACCTGGTGCCTGCTTTCCTGGAATACTGCACTCAGTTGTTAGGTTGCTATGAGGAACTGTGAATTTCTATACCATCATTCCTGTGTTGTCGTCAGCGCGTTGCACACGCTAACGTGTCCGTGATAAATCAGGAGGGTCAGAGGTCACTGCTCTCAGAGGATACGCTCTCTCGCATACTGTAAAGTTACCTCTGATTGTTAGTTACACAAAACACATTACTGGTTTGATTGCTGAAACACAATCCTGTTGGCGATGTGAGCTACTGGGAAAATATCACAACACTGCAAAGAATTAATTTCCTGTTATTAAAGCACAATAATCAACCACAACAACAGACTGACCTAAAACATGTATAAGTATAAAAATAATATGGATACAGTTTATATTATAATAGGAAATCATAAGGAAGTATGCAAAAAAATTAGTTGTATTTGTTGCTGTTTTCCATTTAATCCAGCTCAGTGTCCACATCATCATTTTCCTATGCAGTACCTCTTATTTTATTCTGAACAGTTACTTTATTTGCTTTTAAATGTGCACATTTTATTAAAATATTAAGAGCATAATTGACTGAAAGTTCTTGAAATTGTCTTTATCAGAGATTTCATCTCTTGTTCACTGGGGAAACAACGTAGGGAGGT
This sequence comes from Archocentrus centrarchus, assembly GCF_007364275.1. Lineage (NCBI taxonomy): Eukaryota > Metazoa > Chordata > Actinopteri > Cichliformes > Cichlidae > Archocentrus > Archocentrus centrarchus. The sequence continues at coordinate 7,518,019 of NC_044352.1, read as the reverse complement.
TCAGTGAAACCTCGCTGATGTGCTAATGAGCTGTGATTAAAATGACTAATCTAATAAATGTTTTTAATGCTATTGTAACAGCTGATATGAATGTATGTTTACCAATGAAATCTGTCTGTGTGTCGCAGACACTGACGAGGCGACAGTTCCACCAGCAGGAGGCGATATGGGAGCTGCTGCACACCGAGGCTACCTACATAAAGAAACTCAGTGTCATCACTGATGTAAGCGCAAAGAAGGCTGCTGGTGTCTTTCGACACATATATAAATCATATATTGTTGTGTAAGATGAAGTTGGTTTATGTACTGTGAAAGATAAAACATACAATAAATGAGAAGGTCATTTAAGTCCACTTAGGTGCATGCTGGAAAAAATGACTGATTACCTTTGGCTGTTATAACTTCACATCAGATTAGCATCATATTTTTCTTAGAATCTAATATTCTGAGGCTTTTGTCCTTTTCCAGCTGTTCCTGTGTGGACTGCTGAACCTTCAGGAGAGCGGCCTGCTGACGGAGGTGGAGCCCGCCAAGTTGTTCAGTAATATTCAGGAGATTGCCCGCCTCCACACCGCCCTTTGGACCCAGGTCATGCTGCCTGCCCTGGAGAAGGCTCGGCAGGCCCGGGCTCTGCTCGACCCCACTGACCTTCACCATGGTTTCAGAACGGTTAGTTGCAGACTCCACAGAAACAACAAAAGAGGCTTATCATGAATCCACAACCCTGTATGCACCCACAGACTACCAAAAAAAAAAAAAAGGCGTCTAGTTGATTTAAATCCATCCTGAATTTTGACCAGTTGAATGGGTAAAAAGTTTGACTTGAATGCCATCTCAGGGTTAACAGATACAATGCTCAATAATATGGAGCCTGAAAATATAAAGTGTATTTAACAATCCTAGGGCCCTTATACGGGCCCAAATACATGTGAAAATGAACCCCAGGAATGTTAAGGGTTTAACAAATAATTAAAATGGAGTGTAAAAAGGGACAAAAAAAAAATTGGTTAAAATGCTGAGTTAATTCCTACATGACAGCAAAAGTACCTATTTCTATCTTTTTGTCACGGCACATGTATATTTTGCTCTTTCCATCAAACACATAAAGGTTGGGTCTGATCTTACTGTAGTATAACTGACATTACATATCACTGTGTGCTATGTGGATGATTGTTTATCTGTACTGCAACTAAATGAAAATGTCAGATCATATCAATAAAGTTTTCATCTAAGCTAGCTCGTTATAAATAAGAAGAGAAGATTCTTGAAGACGATGGGGAAACTAAAGCTTTAAAAGTCTGTTTACCTTTTTAGATAATCTGTCTGTACTATCTATTGATGTATTAACCATGACTGATTATATAACTGTAAGTCATAATAAAAGTTTAGGAGTTTTATCAGAACCTGATTACTTGGGTTAAAGGTCAGGTACATTCTATCAGTTAACCAGTAAATATCTAAACTTTGCCGTTACAGTTTATATGCATGAATAACACTGAAGTCCACAGCTTAATATGAGCCAGTATGTGGAATATCGTGTGTATGTTTTTTATTTGCGACAGAAGTAAGTATCATTTTCTCATGCTGATGTAGTAATATCTCTGACGCACGACTTTGTTTATGTGTGCGGTCCAGTTTGGCTCTAGGTTCCAGCCCTACATTCGTTACTGCATGGAGGAGGAGGGCTGCATGGAGTACATGCGCACGCTTCTCAGGGACAATGAGCTCTTCAGGACCTACGTCACGGTAAGTTCTCTCTCATCATAAAGCTAATCCCAGATACCCTCCCTTCTTCTTATTTCTCACGCTTCCTGTTTTGGTCTGACTCAATTCAGTGGGCAGAGACCCATAAGCAGTGCAACCGTCTGAAGCTCGCCGACATGTTGGCAAAGCCCCACCAGAGACTGACCAAATACCCGCTCCTACTGAAGAGTGTTCTCAAGAAGACAGATGAGCCGTCAGCCCGGGACATTGTCAGCAGCATGGTGAGGATGTGGAAAGCATTTAAACATTCTCATTTACACTAAAGTAAATGATTCTTTAGCTACTTCCCACTCTGCCCAAGGTCTGAATGTGAATGTATTTTTGTGCTTTTCCCCTTAAAGGTGACAACTGTAGAGGGTTTCATCAACAGTGTAGACTCCCAGATGCGACAGCGTCAAGAACAGCAGAAGCTGGCCACCATTTCTGCCCGTATAGACTCCTATGAGGCTGTAGAAGGGAGCAGTGAAGAAGTGGAGAAGGTTAGAAATGGCTCACAGTACTCCAGTACCCTAAAATCAGAGTTCATGTCAAACTCAGCTTCATGCATTCACCCCCCCCCCCAACAGATCCTCAAGGAGTACAACCACTTTGACCTCATGGCTCCCATGAGAGGAATTTCTCGGGAAGAGACTCGACAGCTGCATCTTGAGGGTGCGCTGAGGATGAAGGAGGGCAAAGACAGTAGGGTAAGAGTGACTCATGTGACTACTTGGAAACTCATGATGAGCTCTTATCTTTATATTCTGCTTACACCTGGTTTCTAATATTTCCTTTGCAGTTACCTAACATTTCACATAAACTGAGGATCTGTAAAACATTACAAGAGTTAGCATCACATCTGAAATAAGTTTATTTCCCCCGCAGATGGAGGTCTACTGCTTCCTGTTCACCGACCTGCTGCTAATTACTAAGCCAGTGAAAAGAGTGGAGAAAGTCAAAATTATTCGGCAGCCTCTCCTTATTCACAACGTCATCTGCAAGGAGCTCAAAGACCCGGGTGAGTTCTCAAATGCTGTCTTTAATCTTATAATATAATTTTTTTTTTTAATCCTTCTACTTATGACAGTGGAAATCCAGCAATTTCTCACTTTTAAAAAGATGACTTTGTAATAAACATAATACTGACAATTTGCACTTCTTTTGTCTCTACAGGCTCTTTTATCCTCATCTACCTCAATGAATTCAAGAGCGCAGTGGCAGCATACACTTTCCAAGCCAACAGCGCCACCCAGGGGCGAAGCTGGATAGATGCAATCTGCAATGTCCAGGTAGGATAGCAACTTAATATCACGTTAAATTTCTTACAGCATCCAGCTAGGAGATTTTTATCTCTCAGATTTTAGATGCTGTTATTTTTTATACACACACACACACACACATTTAAAGTGGGTGAATTTCCCTTTCACAGAATCAGCTGCAGAGGCTTTGCACTGAGGAAGTCCTCCGCCAGAAGGACAGTCAGAAGAGATGTATAGGGGATGGAGAAGAGGAGGAGGAAGATGAGAGCAGCAATTCCACTACAAGTTCCCCATTGCTGCCACACAAGGAGCAGCAGAGCAACTCAAGGTAATGCAGTGTAAAAATCACCTGTAGTAAATAGGAATAAAATTAGCTCATTTGTTTTATTGCATTTTTTATAACGCGAATCAATCTTTACACTTTTTTTTTTTTTTAAGTCAATCTCCCTTAAAATGATCTATTTGATGTTTTTGTATTTGATATTTTCCTTCCACACTTTTCTGTGAGCTTGATGTTGTTTCATTTTGTTATTGTTGAAGTTTAACCTTAACCAAACTTCTCCTTTCAGTCAATCAGATGGTTCCACTGAGACCCTATCAGTGATGGATATTGATGAGCCAGGTGAGCACCCAGAAACACCTGCCTCCAACATGAACCTCCAGGGAAGCACTAACAAAGACTTGGACTGTGTTGTGGGTCCCCTTTCGGAAAGGCCCACAGTTCAGAAGTCCTCGAGCCCCCTCAGAGTCCACTCCAATATCTACACTGAGCACAATCAGGAGACGGGACAAGACGGTGAAGACCTGGACGCCCAATGTCGCTCTCTCTCCATGGACAGCGCCTACGGTACCCTCTCCCCTGAATCCCTCCTGAGAGAACTGCAGCCACAGCCTGGCCAAAGTGAGGGCGAGGAGACTGAGGAGGAAGAGGGAGACAGGGAGGGTCAGGAGCAAGAAGAGACAGAAATAGAAGAGGTGGAAGAAGAAGAAGAACAGGAGGAAGAGGAAGAAGAGGAGGATGCTTCATTAGGGTCTCAGGTGTCAGTAGTCCAGTCCTCTAAACCTCGCCGGCGGCCTCATGTTCAGCCCCGACTCCACTGCCTCCAGAGGTTTTCCTCTTTGGCTTTATCGCGCTCTGAGGACAATCTCCTACAACGCTTTCATGGTAATCACCCCATCTCCCTCACACACTCACTCAGCTCTGAGACGCAGGACCAATCACAGTGTGGAGACATGGACGCATCATCACTGGCACACAGTAAGAGCATGTCCGAGCTTGACCAGAACTCAACAGAGGAAAACAAGGAGTTATTTTCCACTGACCTCGACCAGTGTGGTGAAGGCTTAAGCATTAGCTTGCCCTCTGACAAACTCAGCGCCACCCTGAGGAAGGCGGAGGCCAGGCATGGCCTGAGGGCGCCTGCCGGACAATGCGAGGATAATGATTCCCAGAGCAACAGCTCAGACGGGGAAATGACTCCTTCTGCTTGCTTAGATAAGAAAACCAAGTCAGTGGCAACGGGTGACTCAGGGGAGACATCGCCCAAAAAGAGAAAATCTCCAGGCCAACACAAGAAGCTGACGCTGGCTCAGCTTTACAGGATACGCACCACTCTCGTCCTCAACTCCACACTGACAGCATCGTAAGTCATTATTTCTATTATAGCAGTCTACGGTATTACAGGAAATGCTTTGATAGTTTGAGAAGAAGCTGGTTAGCTTAGCTAAGCATAAAGATTGGAAACGGGGGGATTGGATAGCCTGACACGAAATTATAATTTTAAGCAACTTAAAGTTACAGCTGTGTTGCAGGTGGATACCGATACTGTTGTGCAGAACCAGGTTACTTATATCCCTCTGTATTCAGTCTTTGTGCATGATTAGGTTAGTTGCATATTTAATGTACACACAGGAGCGATATTGATCTTAAGTAAGTGGAGAAATGGTATTAAAAATTGTTTTAGGTGTTTTTAACTGAAGGAATATGTGTATTAATGTTATATTTTTATTTCCAGGGAGGTATAACAACTCTCCCAGCTGCTCACTGGTGGCATGTGGACATTACAAGGAAGAATCCCTGTTTTGTAAGGACGGACTGAACTTAACACAAATGCACTCGCTCTCTTCCTGCCCTCTCCCTTCCTGTTGCGTTTTGGACAATGACTGTACCTTTTTTTTTTTTTTTAATTGGAACAATAGCAATCTATTTGTGTTTTTTTTTTTTTTTTTATTTTGCTGTTGCATTGGTTTCCAAATTTCTCAAATGGGAGGGAGGGGCAGAGAGATATTAACTGCTTGCACTTTGCAATGGAAGTAGCATTACTGCGGGGCTGGAACCTAAAGGTGGACTTTGGCGAAGTGTTTAAGGAGTCCCTGCAGAGAAGAGGCATCCCGGCGGAGGCCTCGACCTCATCACTGCACTCCACACCGGAGAAAAGGTGGAGCTGAATCCTGCAACTCTTCCCGAGGGGATCAGAGGGGGACACCAAATCTTGAAAATGTTCTCTACACGTGGCTGAACAAGAAAATTGCACCTAAGACAAGCTCCTGATACTTGTACTACTCCTGGTTTGCTTCAGAAAAGTTAAAAAAAAAAAAAAAAAAAAAAAAAAAGTTTAAATTGCACAGTTATATTTGTTAAGTAGAAGAATCACTAAAGAGTGAATTTACATTTACAGTCACAATGAATTTGAATTTGTTTGTGTTTGCTGTAAAGACATCCATGTATGACTGTGAGTGAATGTCTGCATTTGACTTATGAGTCCAGTCCTGACTGAACCAAAACTGCTCCCCCTCTCGTATGGATGCGCTAACACACCGAAATATGGAAGACTTGTGTCGCTGGTAGATTCCCAGCCAAAAAAAAAAAGCGCAAAAAAAGGCGAAGCGGTTCAATGCAGCCAATCGCATATCAGCTCATAAAGACTTGATTCTTCTCTATTTGATTGGTATGTTGAATTGATGAGAAGTAAAGCTGTTTATTTATATATATATATATATATATATATATATATAAAAAATGGCTTGGATGTGGATACAAGCACACAAACGGGGACTGGTTTATAGGACAAACAAAAGGAGTTCGCACTTGATTGTGTTTCTCACTAGTAAGAGGAGGTTGAAGAAAAAGTTTGGGGTGGATCATCTGTAATGAGTGACTCTGCAGAGCTTTAGTTGAACCGTGTTCTCCAGGAGAATTAAGGGGGGGAAAAAAAACGGGAAACTTAACATTCACACTGATGTTCAGCTTTTCAGACCAGTGATCATTAACCTTACTCAAAATGTTGCCCAAACCAAATAAGTTAAGCGTTTAGTTTTTTGTGTTTATGTAATATTTATTATGATTCATTTGTTTTATATATAAGATGTTGTTTATATTGTTTGAGTCAATGTTTTGTGAATCCCTCCCCTTTGGTCAATTTAGTCTTAATTTTTTTTTTTTTTTTCCCTTGCCAGGCATTAATGTGCTATGAACCAAAATCATGTTTCCTTTTTCAGGAATGACTAAAGTGTCTTACAAAATAATAATTAAAAAGAAAGAAGCTAAAATACAGATGCAATCCCTCTTTTTAATGGTTTAATCCAGTGTAATGGGGTGATTTGAGGACAGAGGCTGAATCTGAATGGCATGGCATTAAAACAACATGAACTGGTCATACTGTTCTCGTCTCTTGTTTTTAACTGCACGCAGACAGCAGGTGGCGAAAGAAGGTTTATGGAGGCCAGAGTGAATTACAGCAGAGCCTGATCATGTGTGGCAGTAATTCACAACATCAGCTTATTTTATAGCAGCTGAGCAGTGGGAGAAGATGTATTGAGATCTTTAAATTAAGTAAGCACTATAATATAATGTGCAATAGCGCAATATAAAAATACTGCATTGTAGATAAAGTATTAACTTAATCAGAACAAACTATTAGAAGCAAATTGCACAAATATAAATATGAAAGAGCGAGAGTAGCCTCTGGAAGCTTAATATTGTATTTTTACTGTGTAAGCTGGTCGTGTGTGTAAGTACTTAGATTTCATAAATATATCTATGGCTAAAAGTGTTACTTGACTTGTATTTTTAAATCACTAGAGCCATAATTTTGAATGGCCAAGGAATTAATCACTATTTGATGACAATCATCAGTTGTAGCCATGGATGTATCTAAAGTTGTATATAAGTTTGGACTAATAACTAATAGTAACTTTAAGAAACTACTGCTGTAATATAAGTGTGAAAGTGTGAAATTTGCTTCTGAAACGTTTAGAAATTATAGTAGTTAGAACTGAAGTGCTAAAATTATTTCAATACTTGAGTAAATTACCTCTACAGAAGTTATTTTTAATACACTGTCAAATGTAATCATGCTATTTTATACTTCTACACATTTCAGAAGGGAATAATGTACATTTACTGTGTCTCAGAGCTGTGAATCCAATCAGCTTGTTCAATTCAGGGTCGCCTGGCGCCTATGCCACCTTTCATTGGGCCAGAGCTGAGGTTCACCCAGTTAAAGTCTACAGCCAGTTAACCAACAAGTATGTCAGTGGACTGTGGGAGGAAGCCAGAGAACCCACACAGAAAGCTCCCAGCTGGCCAGCGGAGTTGAACCCAGGACTACCTTCTGTCAGGAGACCGCGCTAACCACTGCACTGTTCTACCAGCCAGCTTAGATATTCATGTTTAGTCTAAATACTTGTCATATTTATATTTTATGTAATGACATATAGTGACTTTATGAAAATATGTCTTTATGACAGTTGTATAACCAAAATCTTTTTTTGTAACTCATATTTATTTATTCTGTAAAATGTAATAACATTTTAGCCTATGACCCTTGGACTAGGCTGAAACATTTGCTCATTTGTTAAATGGGTCAAACTGAGATCTGACAACTTTTTTCTGATATTTGTGTAAGTGCTACCTTTTTTTTTTTTTACCGGTGGGGACCATGAATATAAGAGGAAAGCGCATCCTTTTCAAACACTTAACTAGTCTTGAATGTAAAATATTTAAATTTATTGCAATTATAAGTATCAAAATGTAGTGTTGAAATACTGATGAATAAAGCGTAAAAGGTTAAAAATGTTGAAATGTAAGAACAAGAAATATTCAATCTCTCAGCTGGATAGAGGAGTGGCAACACTACCGGAACAATAGGTCCGGGGTTCAAGTCCCAGCCAGGCTCGCCATGCTATATGGAATATAACTCTCCTTCCTTGCCCCGTAGCCACACAAAATGAGGGAGAAGAATAGGTAACTGCTGGAATGCTGCTCCACATTTAACCCCAGTGAAAGGGGGACCCATGGATTCTCTGACACAAACGAAGTACAACAAGATGTTCTTAGCCTTTGCTAACCGCTCGAAGAGGTTAGAGAGATAGAAGCCAGGAGAATAAACCAGATGTTCTCCACTTGAACCATCCAAGGTGTACCCTGAGTGGCAGGGGAATGATATGAGAACAGCCGGAGACGGAGAAATACTGGAAGGATGCAACACAAGTGGGACAGGATCCAAGAGCAGATCACAGCAGTCTAGATGCTGAAACAGAATCCAGCAACCAAGAAAGGGTCTCTCTAAAATATTAGACAACACCAGGCCCTGACATGAGTCACACCTACTGGCTGAGGAAGCTAACTGCACTCCAGATACACACATCTGTCAATACCATTATTATTATTTTTTATGAACAGCTGAATAGGCTAAGCAGAATTACAGTGCCGTTTCAGAGCACTTATGTTCCTGTTATTTTGGGTTGTATTTATATTTTTCAGTTAAGTTTCTGAGAACTCATTCGGATCACATTTCGAGTACAGCTGTCTGTCTGGGCTGACCGTCTGCTTCGAATTCCCAGAAAGTTCAGACGAGGTGAAATCTGACCTGTCTCAGCAGCAAACTGTGCAACCAACATGTGGAGCATCAGAGCAGAGTCTAATGGCCCAGAGTAACGTCATGGCCAAGGTGTATTTACAGGTGATTATATCAGCTAATCGGTGGATTACAGCATGTTGAATCCACACAAGCCCCTAAGCTGCAGGAAAAAGACAGTGTGGTCCTGTGGGATTTTCTGCTTAATCTGGTCCCAGAATGCAGCGGCCCCTCCCATTCTCACATCTGGCCCATTGGGATTTACCGTTGTAATCCTTGATTTTAAAACAATTTTATGATGCTTTACTGCTGATACGCTGAACTTTAATTATTAAAATGCAGCTTTCTATTTTAGCTATGAAGTAATTACACATCCTTGTTCTATTAGCCTCGGCTAAGTAAGTAATGAGGTTGTGCCATGGTGGCTGCAGGCCGGCTGCGTCCTATGCATTATATGCATGTATATTATGACACACTAAGATGTTAAAAAGGTATAAAGTAAAAAAAAAAGGGGTGCTGCAATGCACCCATATTAGGCCTTTTAACAACCACTGCAAATACAGATACTATAAAGAAACATAAATGTCAGACACACACACACACACACACACACACTAAATGGTCTAACTCTACACATTTCTCCCTTTTTGCTCTTCTCTGCATGAACTCTGGTGGAAATGCGCTGTGTGCAGCTGGGGCAGTGGAGGGTTAACACCACTTGCTGTGGCAGATGTCAAAAACCATGCTGTAAAAAATGTCTGATTAACACAAAGGGGCACTTTGGCAAAGCCTGATTATAGGAGCACTTTCATTTATTAAACTCTGCCAATCCTCTGTACTCTTTCTGAGCGGGGATTAAAACCAGGTAGACACCATTGTCTATCTAAACAATCCCTCTTTAAGCTCTAGCCATTTCCCAGTGCCCTGACCAGGCCTGGCTGGCTGGCTGTTTGCCTGCCTGTAATCTCAATAGGGGCTTATAGGTCACTACTACCACTACACATTCCCATTCATCAACATCATCCCCTCTAAAGGGACTAGGTGATTGGATTTAGGACATGTTTTACAGGGTCAGAAAAAAAGAGAACAGAAAACTGAAGCGTGTTTACAAGCGCTGTGCTGTGAAAAGGCCAGTGGACGAGTGGCAGCCATATGGAATGGATAACCCTGGGAACATCTGCCCTCGATCACAACCATGCAAAGCCACTAGACTGGTGCCTGTGACCTTCAGATGGTGCAAAGGAACATCTGGTCCTTTTCTGCCCTCATGGGCCCCTGGAAACCACATTAAGCAGACAAACAGCTACAAAGACAGCCATATGTGATTTATAAAAATCAGCGTTATAAATGAGCGACAGCACCGGGTCCACTGTGTGGAACAGCGGTCTAGTAAACTCATTTTACAAATTCTTACGATTCACAATTAATTAAATGCAGCACCCTGGAGACTTTATGTTAGAAGGCTGTACCCTTTACTTTACAGTATTTATTTAAGAAGTAGAATTGCTCCACCATAAAATACTTTCCCCAATTATGTTTTTTCTACTTGTGTTATTTAAAGATGCGATCAAAGCACAACAATGAGAGAAATGCAGAGACTAGAGCGATTACCGCAACCTATTAAATATTGCTGCTCCACAAATTGATCAAATGTTTAACATCTTTTAGAATAATACTTATTTGTGGGGGAAAAGAAGAAAATTTTCTTCCCCCCCAAAAAATCAGTTGAATCACTAATTATAATCCATTAATCATTTTTTATTGAGGCATATCCATGGAGGGGGACACAGACCTCTACAGGCTAGGCAACAGCACCCTGACTGCCATTAGGTATCAGGATGAAATCCTTGGCCCCACTGTCAGACCCTACACTGGTGCAGCAGGTCCTGGGTTCCTCCTGGAGCGCGACAGCGCCCGGCCTTCATGCAGTTCATACATTCATACTATTGAGTGAACCCCTTGTCTGATGGCTGATTGTCACAAAGCTCAAATCCTCTCAAACTGGTTTCTTGAACATGGCAATGAGTTCATTGTACTGAGATGGCCTGCACAGACACCAGATCTCAATCCAATATAGCACCTTTTTAGATGTGGTGGAACATAGGATTCACATCATGAATGCGCCGACAAATCTGCAGTATCTGTGTGATGCTATCATGTCGATATGGATCAAAATTCCTGAGGAATGTTTGTTGGATCTGTGCCATGAAGAACTGAGGCAGTTCTGAAGGCAAAAGTGGGTCCAACCTAGCACTAGCAAGGCGTACCTAATAAAATGACCAGTGAGTGTATAGTTCACATAAAACAAGCTCCAAGTTCTTTTAAGGTTTTGATCTAAAATTCAGTTACCAACACAGGCCTTTGGCTTTTTCTTTTTTTTTTTTAAATGAAGTTTGAGGCACCTCAAACTTATATTCAGGTCTACACACCACATTCACCACAGAGGAGCTAAATAAAACCAATCTACTTCTAAAACTAACAGCTGTCATTGCTTAAAGTACCAAATCTGCATGATGGGTTGCATTTGGGTCACAAGTAAACAGTGACTCCCATCCCCCTGTGTGCACCACTGCTAAAGATGGAGAGCCAGTCGGCTCAGGTATTAAACACAGAACACATTGTCAGATTAATTGTGTGATTGTGCTGTAAATATTAAATGTGCCGGACTTACATGTTAATCCCTCTGTCCTCCTCTAGTATTGCTTCGCTTTGAACAGGTTTCCATTTAATTTAGAAATGAGTGATTTGTATTTCGTGTTTTAGGCTGCTGCCTTAAGAAGACAATATTGTAATTACAATAAGCTTCTTATATGCTGATACAATTATTGAGGTGAGGCGTTTATACTGTTGCGTGAAAGTGGGACCTTATGCTCTTTCAATTTAGAAAACAACACAAGTTTCATGAGGATAAAGACATTTGATCCCTAAACATATGCCGCATCTTTGTGGAATTATTTTATGCCACAAGAGAACAGCTGTTGATACATTTGTCACCTTGCTACTGTCTGGGATTGTGTGGTCGACAGACCAGTCACGAAAGAAGTACACAAATCCTGCACACGAGTAAAGTACCAAAAATGCAAAAACACTCTGTTACAAGTAAAAGTCCTGCACTTAAGCTAGTATTAGTATGGCTTCATTTGGCTAAAGTATTCAAAGGAGAAGCATGTCTCCTGCAGAAAAATGACCCTGGGGACTTATAGCATCATTCATTTCATCTTTAAATTGCAAATATGGGTGCATGAGAAGTATTTTACTACCAGTTTTATTGTGAGATCCTGCATGAATGAAGGAAGATAGAAAGAAGGAAGGAAGAAAAAAAAGTTCTGCAGCACAAACCATCTCTTTATAACCTCTCTCTCATCCTAGCCTTCTTGAACATATCAGGGATTTCTACCTTTTTGGACCTCTCACAACTAGTTAAATGAAACCTTCTTGATAAGTTAGACTTGGTGGAAATACTAAAAAGTCACAGATAACTGAAAAGTATTCATGGCCCTGTAATAGGCACAAGCTTTATTGTGAAAGGTCACAAACTAAAACCAATTGGAACCACTGCTACAATCCATTTTAGAGGCTTTAGAAATTTCCAGAGCTGTGCTCCCACTACCAACATGTGCACAGCCCGAGGTCCTCAAGAACAGAAAGCTCCTTTCTATTAGGACATTGCTGGCTGTTCCTGGGTCTGGACTGAAGAAGAGCCTGGCCAGTATACAAGGGTGGGCTGAAAGGTTCATAGGCTGACTATGAAGGAGTTATCATATAGTAATTAAATTTGGCATGCCTTAAATTCAACCTTTACTGATGCCAACTGCATGTTTTTGTTCCAGATAAACCCACATTGGATACAGAATTGAGGACTTGGAAAAGTAGTACTAGACATTTTGTGAAAATGGATCAAATTTGGCACTATGGTGTTATCAAATATCTGCAGAAAAAGGGGTTAGCCCCCAAGGACATTCATGCTCACATGGTTGCTACATTAGGGGATGATGCTCCAGCTTTATCAACTGTGCAAAAATGGGCAGCTGAACTCAAGAGGGATAAGGAGAGCCTTGAAGATGACCCAAGGTCAGGTGTCCTGCCACAGCCACCGCCCAAGAAAATGTTGACGTTTAACTGTTAATCAGATAGCTAATGCTGTAGGCATCTCCCGTGAACGAGCGGAGAACATTCTGCATAACAATCTTAGCATGTCAAAGGTTTCTGCTCGGTGGGTGCCACGACTTTTGGCGCCTGATCAAAAGGGCACCAGGCTGGTCAAGTCTCAGGTGAACTTGGCACTTTTTGAAGCAAATACAGCTGGTTTTCTTGGACGTTTCCTCACCCAAGATGAATGTTGGGTTCACCACTTTGAGACCAAACGGCAGTCCATGCAGTGGAAACACCCATCTTCTCCCCAACCGAAGAAGGCCAAGGTGGTGTCATTGGCGGAGAAGGTGATGGTCTCTGTCTTCTGGGATGCAAAGGGCATCGTGTTCATCGACTACCTTCGAAAAGGCCATACTATCAGTGAATATTCTGCGAACTTGCTGAGGTGGCTGCAAAAGGCAATCAAGTCAAAACGGCCTGGAAAACTGACTAAGGGGGTCCTGTTTCTCCAGGACAATGATCCTGCACACATGTCTGTGGCTGCAATGGCTGCTGTGCACAACCAGCTTTGAGCTGGCACCAGTACTCAGAGTAACTATTTTCGCATTAAACACTTTTAAAACGTGTATCTGCCTGATTGTACCAGCATGCGCTGACGTTTCGGCACAGTAGTTTCACTTATAATGAAGTATGTTGCAGCGCAAGTTTAGTTCTTTTACTCCAACAAAAGGATCTAAATGTTTCCACCACTGGCACAGAAAGCGCGGAGGACGAAAATGAAGGCGTGTGTCTTTAACGGGTTAACTGCGGAGGGGGGGGCGCAGCGGTCAGCACGTCTGGGTGGAGTAAACTTTAGATATGTACTATAACAAATTAGCCAGGAGGAGAGCACTATGGCAGAGTGAAAAAACCCCACAAGAATAGATTACCAGCTTAAGAGAAACCCATCCGGGCCGTTAAGAGACGCTCCAAACGCTGAGCTGAGATGAGTGATGTGAGTGAAGAGTCGCTGCTGGATTATTTCTACTCGGCCGGGGGCGACTCAGGCAGAGTCAAAAATGCAGATATACTGAAGACATTTAAGCCTTTTATTGGGCACAGTGACTCGCAGTTACGTGGTAAGTAACAGAGGTTGCATCGTGGATTTAGCTCAGTGGAAATGTTAGGCGGAAAAAAAAAAAACGGGCAGATGAAATATGTTGAGGTCGTGCCGCATCATTAGTGCGAGATGGCAAAATACACACTGACCTCGTGTTTGCATGACAGTCGTCATAATAAGACTAACGGGGATTTTATTTATTTATTTTAACGCAGCATCCCCTTCGTCTGCTTTAACAAAGGGCTTCGGGGTCGTTTTCATTGTGTTCTGCTGGAAAGGAGACATCTGGTTTACATTAAAAAGCCTCTCCGAAGAGTTTTCAGCAGGAATTGTGTCATTTCCTCCCTCGGGCACGTTTCTAACTCAAACAGAGGACCTGAACCACCACCACCACCACCCCCAAAACATGTCACCATGCAGTGTCACATGAAGGCCCTGTGGCTTCCCAGAAAGAGTCGTGGTCCCTCAGAAATAAAAGACCAGTGGTTATAACTAGTAGTTATAACTCAGCTGTTGTTTGAGCCCAGGATCAGTGTATTTGCTGTTATTCTCCACCCACCTACTCTACAGATGCTTATGCAATCCTGCCCTGAGTCACTGCTGACACCACAATTCTGTTATTTGGTTTCTGCAGAAAAATGTGTTTGGGAGTAAAGTTGTGTAACTATGTACTCATAGGTATGCTTAGCTAAAACAACACTACGAGAAGGAGTCATACTTTAAAGAGAGATTTATAGAACCTAGAGAGAGAAAAAATTATATTTCACTAATAAATGAAAAAGTAGAACCTTTAGGCATTAAAATATACTGTACACTCAGGTCTGTGCAGACAGAAGGTTTGCTTGGTGACAGACTGTATATAAAGATGGACGTAGCCAACATGAAGTCATCCACCGGTGACGCCTCAAATCCTTGATTAGGATTTCTGTGCTGGTAAATCTACTCGGGCCGAGTGACATAAATTTCATCATCAGACTGTGTCCAGCAAACATGGTTGAAACCTCAGCATCATCTCACAGGCCAAAACTGGTCACGGTTTTCCATACAACATGCAACCAGAAGTATCACCTCCTGCTGGCCATTACAAAGAATGCAGGTTTAAGACGCTTCTCTGGTGGCTTCGCTTTGACCCCGTAGCCCAGGGGTGGGCAACTCCAGGCCTCGAGGGCCGGTGCCCTGCATGATTTAGATGTGTTCCTGAGCCAACACACCTGAATCACATATAGAAGTCATTAGCAGGACTCTGGAGAACTTGACTGCATACTGAGGAGGTAATTCAGCCATTTGATTCAGGTATGTTGGATCAGGGACACATCTAAAACCTGCAGGACACCGGCCCTCGAGGCCTGGAGTTGCCCACCCCTGCCGTAGCCCCATTCATCTTTTGTAGTCTGTGGGTGTGACTATAATGCTTCCAAAATTTCACTGGCATTTAGATTTGTTATCTACATGGGTTAACGTCAACCAATGACATCAGCGACCCATAAGACATGAAGAACACAACTCAATCTGAGGAGCTCTGAAAGCGCTGAAAGCAGTCAGTGTAGCTAACTTAGGCCCCGTTTACACGAAGCCATTTTCACTGGAAACGGTGTCGTTTTGATGTGTTTCAGCCTTTCGTTTACACGATAGCGTTTCAGAAACGATCCGTGTTTACACGATGACATGAAACGATGAAAACGATGTAGTTCCCATGCCAGGCCACAAGCTGGCGTTGGTTTTCTCTTTGCAAAGTTTGTTTATGCAAGACGCGCATGCGTGGAGTGACACAGTAGGTAGTGCAGCAAATTGTTCTTTACTTACAAAACGGCCAATGTGAGAGGTTTTGTGTGGACTGACGATGAGGTTGGGTCACTGGTGCACACAACGCTGAATTACAAAACGGTAAAAACACAAGAAAAGCATAAGAAGCACTCGTGAATCCGCGAGTACTGTTTATCAATTTGCGCGTGCGTGACAAACTGTGGCCGTCGCAACCATAGTGCGCATGTGCGAGTCGAGCGTTTTCAAATCACCCCGGTTCCAAGTGTTTACACGAGAACGCAAGCCGGTGTCGTGTAAACGCAAGGCCGAAACACATCAAAACGACGCCGTTTCAAAATGAAAACGGTCTCGTGTAAACGGCACCTTAATTTTTGCCATCTGTGACACAACTTTTGCTCTCCTTGGAGCACGAGTGGTGCCTCCGCCATTTTGGTCGCTACCACGCTTAAGTGTTTTTCTCACGTGCGACACGACTGGCTAGAATCGACCAATCAGAAAATGTGTTTCATCAAATGACTTTTAAATGTGAGATTCTTGAGTGGAACAATGAAAAATATTAGGTTTGCGTACAGGAGGCAAACAACAGTACAGTGAGTCGTGCTTGTGTAAAAAATAAACCACATATTCTGGTGTAGATTAAATAGATGCAGCAGGTTTTGATGCTTACTTTTTTATTTCTTTAAAAAAAACTGAAAGGCCGGGGGGGTTGGGCATGGGTCGGTCGGGTGACCATAACCAAAGGTATTTTGTTGTCTGGCCTAAATATTTGGCAGGTTTTTGGATAAGTCTTGTGTTTATCGACACACCCATAATACCCGTAGCAGTGAATCTATTGGCCAACAGTTCCTCACTGTAGCTTGGTTAACATCCATCCATCCATCCAGTTCAGTTACTCAAATTACCTTAGGTGAACCCTAGCAGAGAGTTACCATCCATAAACACCTGTGTCAGCATCAGCATCCTACAAAACTTAATACAGTTCATGTGGCTAGGTTATATAAGAGTTTACTCCTGGTACAGTGGTCATGAAGGGTAAAATTAGCCATAGACATCAAAACCATTCTTATTCCAGGCTGTAAACATGCTTATTTCAGCTGGATGTTTGGATGTTTTAACAGAGGGCTCTCGCTTTTGGAGCCAGCCTAAAGTGGCCTCTGGAGGAACTTCAGTTTTTGGCAAAAATGCTTGGCTTAGTTTTGTTTTAGACCAGATGCTGTTGCCTGCTCTCAACACACACAAACACACACACACACACACACGACACACTGACATAAGAAACAAAGAAATAGGAACTGAACAGAAATGTGTGCAGGTTTGACTAATTAATTATACAAACAGTAGAAGGAACGTCTCAAACTGTTTGTATATATTGTGCGTACAAATAAAGCAGTTCAGATCTAAATAACAATAATTATTGTAGGGTATAATATAAAGCACCTTGAGGAGACTGTTTGTTGTGATTTGGCCCTATATAAATAAAATTGAATTGAATTAATAAAAGGGTAACGAAATGAGCTGAAATGTTTCTGTCTCAGAGTGGCAGCAGCAGGAGCAGACAAGCACATCAAACCACATGAAGCTGCAGCACAGAGTATCAGGTTAATAGCACATTTATGATTTATAAATTTTTTGCTTATCTCTAACATGAGGCTTGCATCATTGTTATTTGTCTCTGTATATTATTATTTTAAAAGATATTTACACATTTCTTTTAGGAAGGTGTGTGTCATAAACTGACAGCTGAGAGTCAAAGTATGTCTCACCAAGACAAATAATGACCCTGTAACGATGTACTTACTCTATTCTGCAGTGACTTTACCTTTGCCACAGCCTGGGAACACAAACATATTTTAACCTTCTCAAAAGATTATCCAAAGTGACCTTGTATCACAGTTGCCAGCATGTACTGTCCAGATGCTGTATCAGCACTGCAGTTGCTGACAGAGGTTTAGCGACCCGCTTTGATGCTCTGCCATCTGACATGGCCGTCCAATTAGAAAAGTGCTTCCCACACGTATAAAGTCTGTCATGGCATGTGGTTGCGGCTTTCACTGTTGTAATTGTGGTGATAGTGTTTTAATCATAATCACGTCCACACGCATGGGTGGATGTAGACCTGTAACGGGGGCGCCTTTTTTTTTTTTTTATTATTAGAGACCAAAACTGGGGCAGCTGGAAGGAGTGCAGCGGTGTTTGAGGGGCAGGAGGTACACGAGTGTGTGTTTGTATGTGAGATGCTTGTTTGTGCAGCCCTCTGGCTAATAAGTAACTAGGACATCTATGATACTACTCACTGTGCCATGTAAGGAATTCTTTTGTTTAGGCAGATCTAAGTGGCCTCTTCCCTTGGATTTTCCTGTTGTTGTCACTGCGAGCTTTGCAACTGTCTCTCTACAAATGTTCTTTCCATCCACACGAGGAAAAGGAAACGTTCCAATTGTCCCGAGCTGCATACTCATATAAACACCTCGGCATGAATTGAATTCCTGCGTCTAGAAAGGTTTATGTTTGCAAAGCCGTCCTGGCTGATTGATAGCCAGAGTTAGCTTTTAATCACACTTTCTGCACAAGCCTGAATATCTGCTCACTGGTGTAAACAAAGGGCAGGAAGCTTTATCTGACGAGTCCTGTCAGCCTGTCGGTTTATTTGGCTCCCACAGGAAAGATTCACAGTAGATTTTGAAGTGACTCAGGCATGTGGCCCAGTAGATACATTAGATTCTGTTTAGATATTTGGCCCCCAAGCTGTGCCCTCATCTGGACTTCCTTCCTCTTACTTCAGAAACTAACAGGTTTTTTTTTTTTTAACAGACTGCAGTTCACAAACAGCACATCTAGTGTAAACACTACAAATATATTCAGCTGTCACTGTGGTTTTTAATATTTATCATCTATTGTGCAAAGCGTGTTCGAGCACTTTAAAGGTTTTATACACAAAACACATTATTCTTCTTCCTTTCTGCCATCCACACACAACACTGATTTGTATCCCTTTCTTCCATCCTTATTTGACCTTCCCAGTACTGGAAACACTCATATATCACTAAACGTTAGAAAATTAGAAGCTATATTTAGTTTCCTGTTTTCCAACTCAAATATCTTTTCCTCTGCAGCCAAATACCGAGAGGAATTCAAGCTCATCATTGACCGAATCGCTGTGGTGAAGTCAGAGAATGTAAGTAAACTATTCAAATATTTTTACCTTTTCTGGGAAAAGTTATGCTCTCATCGATTTTCCAGTCATACGTCTACACAGAGGCCTCGCTGTGAAAGGCTCAGGCAGACTGTTGTGACTAAACAAGGGGTTATCCAATCTGTCCAATCTCTGGTTTTTACAGAACTGTTTGTACCCACTGGTTTCCCCCAAGGGACCGCAGCTGCAGTTTCAGTGTTTCAAGAAACTATTTTCGTGTTTTCACATATGGACTAAATATTCCTGATCAAAGATTAAACAGACTCAACTCGGCTGAGTTATGGATTTGATGTTTTTTTTTTTTTTTTAAAGGAACAGCTGAAAATGAATAGCACTCTTATCTGATAAATGTGAAGATACAGAGGGAGGTCTGGAGACTGTTATCACAGCTGGCTGATCACACTTTAAAAAGAAACGCCTACTATCAGCTTTAAAGCTCAGTACAGTTCAGCTGTCATGCATAAATGTGCAAATACAGAAATTTTAAAAACATAGTTATGACTGGAGTTTTGGTGCTTTAACAGTTTATTTTGGCAGGTGCAGTTACAAAACTAATGTGTCATTTTTACATTTCTGTTCATGTACATTTAAACAACCTGCATATAAAAGATTTATTAATGATGTACAGTCGAGTTTTATGCCTCTGGGTGGAGCTGGTTGTAGTTTTTCTGTAAAGAAACAAATGTCGGTCTTGGCTTTAGCTTCATATTGAAAAATCAAGTAGATCTAATAGACAAAAATCTTGAAGAGGTTAAAAAAACAAAACAGTCGTCCTCCTGCACCTTTCCCCTCTGTTCTGAACTACATGGATGTTTATATGTTTTTCTGCTTTACAGTTCTGACCTGATCTGTTCTGAAAAGACTTGTTTGACTCAAGAGTTAAACAAGAGTTACACTTTATAACTCCTGAAAACAGAGTCCATATAAAAGTGCTGCAGCTTAGCATCCTTCCAGACCACTTGAATGACTGTATGCTCTCTTGGGCACCCTTCATTTTTTTTTTTTTTTATTAATAACTCTCACACATCTTTTGATTTTTTTTAAACAAAGAATTGAGCTGACATCTGTGCACAATAATGAAATGTTCATATATTAAATTTAATAAAAATAAGTGGTACATCCATAAGTCTGCAGCTATTAATTTTCTTGATTGGTTAAATGAGTTTTGCTTTCAGGGCTCAAAAGAGATCATCAAGGCACACCATAGTCGTAAATCATAACTATTGTGATAATAATTTTAAAATTGAAAAGAAGTGCCCAAACCTATTTGTATTTATGAAACTGTAAAACTAAAATGACAGTAGCTTGGGTTGAGTAGGCCTAACAGCAGTATGTTGAAATAAATTACACTGAATCAGGTTCATGATCTGTGCAATGATGTGACATAACATAACCTGGGACAATACCTGGGTCTCTCCACCATTTGGTTGAGAACTGAAGAAGCCTTTCGGATGAGAGGTGAAACGTCTTCAAGAAACAAAAAGAAGTCCAGTCGCCTTTTTTCAAGCTCCAGAGACTACTATGACCTGGATAACTGAGAATCTACACAGACACGATGTGACATAACAGCCATCATCTGCTTCTGTTCCTCTGATGTCATAAGTTACTACCTACAGACATCTTTTTTTTTTTTTTTATAATAGAGAAGCAGTGTCATTGTGGTATTTTAAAATCCCACTTCATCAGTGTGAAACACACCAGCTTCCTCAGACTGCCTTCCTTACCTCACGGCACAGCGGTTAAAAACCACTGGTTCACACACAGTGAAGCTCAGTGCTGTTTGATGTTAGCACTGCTAAGCTTTCAGGTTAAACAGCTGGCAATGAGACTGACTGTTTGGAATAATGTTTCGTTGGCACTGTTTGAGCTCACCTTGGGTCACATCATTTGTAGATGGAGCTGCAGCTCTCTCTCTGGCTGTTTCTGACATTAAGGGCCATGCATTTCATGATGGTAATTTTCAATATGTAATGATAGATACAGCGTCACATCTGATATCGGCTCACTATCTCTAACAGTCGCTGGTGGCTAAAGCATTCTTAACCTGTTAGCTGTGCTCTGCTCACCTTTATTTTGAAAGAATTTTGGTAACAGCTGACTTCCCTTTTTATGTTTTTTTTTTTAATGATGCCTATTCCATCTTTTGCTGACAAATATTAGAGTAGTATTGACTTTTTCATCTAAATCTTGGCATCATACACTTTACCGAGTTACATAATATATGCAAAAATCTACACATTTTATATCACCTACATTCATGTAACCTGGAGAAAGTTTGTTCAGTTCATGCCAGAAACCAGTCCTTTAATATTCCAAGAGGATTTAATTAAAAAGTAGAGCTGTAGCTAAGGATAGCTATAAATTAATCTTCTTTAGCAGTAAACAGAGCCTGGGAGTAGTATCTTTAAGTATCTTGAAATGTTTTTTTCTATCTGACCAGCAGTCCAAAATCCGAAGATATTCAATAAACCAGAGAAAGCAGCAAATCCTCACACTGAAGAGGTAGATTAGATCAATTAATCAAGTAGTTGAACGATCATCTCAGCTCCAGTTCAAAGAAAGCAGTTCAGCCATTGATGTTTAATAATTGGGTTCAAGGGGCATCAGAGATGTGAGGTGAAGCAAAATGATTAAAGACTGACTGATGAGTATGATTAAATTTGGGAACCTACAGCATTAAATTTGGGAACCTACAGCAAGTACCCCCCCCAAATTTAGACCTGAATGTGGGTAATACTGCAGATTATTTTTCTTGCTTTATTTAAAATGGATGTTTTACAGTTTTAATGTCTTTTACAGGGGGAGAAGTATCTTGTCCTCAAGAAGAAGTACAAGCACATGCTGCAAGAGCGAGACACCAAGCATCTCAGGCAAGACAGAGACCCACAGAGACATCCAAGCCCGGCCAGAGCGACAGCCACGGTGCAGTGGGAGGTGACGAGCACCCCGACGTCGTCTCCTCATGAGAAGGAAGAACAGGATGAGCCGATGTCGTGTGGAGAGGCTGATGGTGCAGCAGAGGTGAATTTGAAATCTGCTCATCATTCTTCACTAACTGTAAAAGCCAGAAAAACTGTGCGACCGACAGGGATGATTCAGCGGCAACGCTGGGCGCTAATATGTAAATCGCTGAAGTTGCTCTCGCCTCAGTACTCTGTGGTTACTCTTTATGTGAGTGACACACTTATTTCTAAACAAGGGCCTTGCTGTTGGTGTGCACTGGCTTTTTTTTTTCTCTGATCTTAGTATTTAATGACAGAGAGACACTGTGTAAGAGAAGAGAAAGCTATTTTGTTGGCAAATCTTTGCATAAAGGGCATAGTTGTTCAATGCATATAAGCAACTGTCAGTTATGGCAATAAACAGTGTGCTCCATAAATTCATAGTCATCATCCAAATCATATTATTCATACACGAAACTTGAGATTTAATGTATGCCATGGTGCTTTTAGTGTTTTCATACATAATTTGTTCAGGCGGGCACTAAGCAAACGTTATCTGCTCACACCAGATGGTGAAGGACACTAAAAAGCCAGCGAAGTGCTAATGCTGGCTGTTAACTCACACTTGACACAGCTGAATGTTTGGCCTGCAAACACTCAGTTCACACATTGGGATCACACAAACTTCTGCGTTTATTGCACACTGTGTCTGTGCTCTTGTAGGACCAGCAAACAGGAACGGCCCCCGTGCAGGGCCCTCCACGGGCACCTCCTGCCATCCAGATCCAGGAAGCACCGGTGGACAGCAACGCAGAAGATGAGCTGGACAGAGATTCTGGGTCAAAGGTGACAATTTGTTTGCCTGAGAGGGAGCGTCTGCTGGTACTTGCTGACACAGAAAAGCACTATTGCTGCCTTTTGCTGATCTGCACAAAATACCACCACCTGGACAGTCACGCTTCCAGAAAAGTTAAGATGTTGTGTAAAATGTAGGTAAAAATAAATGTAAATTTCATGCCAGCAACACATTTAAGCGAGCAAGGCATGTTTGTAGCTTTGCACTTCTTTAAAGCAACATACTGCTTTAGTTCTGAAATCAGAGTGTTGGCAACTTTTGCTCGATATTGAACCTGCGCCATGTAAACAACACATGCTGCAAAAATCCAGGCTGTAAAAATCTAGTTGGCAGCGGACAATTCAAAATAAGAAAGCAGATTTCGGTCGTTTATTTTATCAAAATAAATATAGCACACCTTTTTTCATAAAAGCTGAAGATTAGAAGGTGTTTCAGAAGGGCATACACAGCAGGTTCATTTTCAACATTTATGTTGATTTCACTGCACTTTGTCAGAGGAAGGATAAGACTTGCAGGAGAAAGGGGGAGCACTGACTCCTTTTACCCACCAGGTGGTGCTAAGCAAATTAACCGGATTTGTAACCTGCAGTATGTCGAATGTGAGAGGGAGGAGAACCAGTCAGGGGGAGAACCTGCATTTAAACTAAGCTCTTTGTTATCATGTTAAGCAGCAACATGTTGAACCTCATTAGAAAGATAATAATCATTTGTGCCCATTAAAGAAATGGGGATTAATCTCAGGCTCTCCTTGATGGGCTGCACAATGTATAGATGAAATATACTGATGTGTGAGTGCGATAATGTAGCACAGCAAGCAGATTAGGTGTGTTTATTTAAGTTGTTAGCTGCTACATTGAACTTTGATGCAAGGACACCCATCATAGCATTCACAGTTGTTTCATATTACAGACCATCTCACTTATCACAACAGTACAATACGCAGTTTTTAATCAGAACACCTGAGTCTGTCTCAGGCAGAAAAATTATATTTATACTATCAACCCACCCAGATGCACAACTACTGTGTGGCAAAGATGATCGCTTTTTGTTGCCTTACACCCCCTTTATCCACCAACACTGTGGTGGTGCTCAATCTAGAACCAGCTCAGTGCATTTCCACCAAAAAAACAAAAAAAATGGTGCTGCACCACAAAACTGCTGGGCCCAAAGTTGAAGTCACTGGTGTCCAATGTGATTTTCTTCCTACAGATATTACCCCAACTTCTGCTAGTAATCCTACCCAATAATCTGTTCTCAGACCTGTCAAAATGTGGGCTGCTTCTCAAAAAAGCATTAAGGCAGAAGTGGCTCCACATCAAGAGGTTTTAGTGTGTCATGCGGTCCTCTGTAGGGCAGGTTTGCTTAACATAAACTCATGTTGGTTACAATGGATTACAATTAGAGCTCAACTGAAAGAGCTGATTTATCAGTGTTGGCATGTGGTGTTAGTAGATAAGTAAAAATAAAATGAATAATAAAAATGTATTTGGGAGGAAATTTAGAAATGGTGGTCTCCATTAGTTTGTCCTCTAGAGAGCGCTGAAAAGGTTATTTTGGGCTGAAAACTTTGGCACTGAACTCATCACATGTGGGTCCATATAAAAAAAATGTTTCTCTATTATCGTCCTTATAAAAGAGAAAAAGAAAGTTGATCACACTGCAGGTGAGATCTGCGATGTTTCATGGCTGATGTGCATTTTAAACTGCAGCTACAGCTCAAATGAAGACTTCATTTTGACTCTTGTTGTAATCGCGTCAAGAATTTAAAGGGTAAATGACATTTTTGTTAGTCACACTAGGGTTTTGTTTCTATTAATGACAAAACCCACTGCACAGTATTACAATGTCAGTGTCCCATTCCGATCCAGACTCATATACAGTATCACAAGAGTGAGTACACCCCTCACATGTCTGCAGATATTTAAGTATATCTTTTCATGGGACAACACTGACAAAATGACACTTTGACACAATGAAAAGTATTCTGTGTGCAGCTTATATAACAGTCTTCATGTAGATCCCTTCATGTAGGATCCTCAGAGAGTTCTTTGCCATGAGGCGCCATGTTGGAACTTTCAGTGACCAGTATGAGAGAGTGTGAGAGCTGTACTACAAAACTGAACACACCTCCTCCCTATGCACACCTGAGACCTAGTAACACTAACGAGTCACATGACATTTTGGAGGGGAAATGACAAGCAGTGCTCAATTTGGACATTTACGGGTGTAGTCTCTTAGGGGTGTACTCACTTTTGTTGCCGCTGGTTTAGACATTAATGGCTGCATATTGAGTTATTTTGAGGGAAGAATAAATTTACACTGTTATATAAGCTGCATACAGAATACATTTCATTGTGTCAACGTGTCATTTTGTCAGTGTTGTCCCATGAAAAGATATACTTAAATATCTGCAGAAATGTGAGGGGTGTACTCACTTTTGTGATACACTGTATCTATATACCCATTTTCATGCATGCACTGCAGCCCTGAACTTTTCCAGATATCACCCGACTGAGGTATATGTGGGAATGCAAATGTCGAGGCAGTCAGATTTGACAGTAGCCAGTCTTTAACCCACCAGCTCCTTGGTGCAAAGTCTGTGCGATATCACACTGCACCAGTGTGTGAATACTGCAGGTAATAATGTGTCATGGCATCTCTCTCTCTCTCTTTATATATATATTTTTTTTACCTTTAATTCTGTTTATTCTCTTTGTATATAGTCTTGACAGTCTTTTTTATATTTATTTATTTAAGTGTTACTTTAGGTGAAATGAATAAAATAATGAAACTTTATCAGTTGATCAGTAACAGTGAAAATAATCATCATGAGCCTTTTAACAACAAAAATAGTCCTAAAAAGGGTCTTTGCTGAAATTTTTTTCCCCCCTCTTCTATCTCTCCCTTCATGCCCACTGATGGCATTTTGTTTTCCCAGTTTGTTATTACTGGTCTCCACTGAAAGTGCTAAAAATGGATGCGTGCCAGAGTGGAATAGGTTGGATAAATATCATCTCTCCACTTTTCATGTTCGGCTCACTGACGTGTGCGTTTTGTGCAGGAGATATGAAAGTGTTTCAACATGATGTCTCTGTGTGATCTGAGAACAATTTGCAGTCAAGTCCAAGGAAGGGAAAAAAAAGTCTTCTCTAACACATAAATCAGCCACAATGACACTTTTATACACTGCCTTCATTATTTAAGGAGTTCTCCTCTTGACCTCTTTACACTAAAATGGGGACATATGGCCTGACCACAGGCCTGTTGTTTTTTGGTTAATTGTTAATTGGATTGTTATTCATTACCCCTCATGTGTGAAAGCGTCACCTCTGTCTCGCTGTCTCATTACCTCTCTATCTGTCTCACACCCTTTTGGTCACGTCTCGTCAGCTGGAAAACATCACAGCAGTGTGACCAAGTGTGTGAAAAAAATGCGCGCCCTGTGATCTTAAATCATGCTGTGGGAGCATTATGACCGAAACAGTAGTTCACTTTTATCAGAGGTCAGCTTTTTGTCATCTCTGACTAATTCTCCTCTGACTTTGTGTTTCAGTCTGAGTCGGAGCAAGACGAGGAGGGTACGGGCAGCATGGGCTCTGCTTCTGTCGCTGTAAGTCCTTCTCAGCTCTTTTTTTTTCCTATTTCTTTATTATTACTAAAAAGATACAAGTTAAACATTTCTGGAGCCAAGCCCCTGATGTTTCTTTTTTTTTTCTTTTTTTGTCTCATTAACATGTGATGATCATGGATTTGGTCTTGCAAATACACATCCATTCTTCCTGTGGTTTCACTAAACAAACAACAGACGTAAAAGTCTAAACTGTTGAAACCAGCGTCATCATGGGTGTCTCCCACAATGTGTCAGTTGGCTGTGACTCTGTAGCATGTAGGAAATGGATTAGAGGTTTGTGGCCTCAGCACTATCAAAAGAGGTCTGCAACAGGATGTGTGTGTATGTGTGTGTCCTAGTTGGATCCTTTAGAGAAAGAGTGGATCTATTCTGCTGCCGCCGCTCGAGTCCCTGACCTCTCTCAGCTGCTCAGCCAGGACCGCTCGCTGGCAAACAAGAAGGTAGCGCTGCCCTCTGCTTCAATGCTTAAAGGACAAGTCCAGTTTAGTACAAATGGGATATTTTCTTTAATATCACTAAGTTTGATGGGGGGGGGAAGAAACACAAGCAGCCAAACGATCAGAAAAGTTTTACTTTAACAGGCACATTTTTGAGACCTATTTAGAATTTAAAAGTGTTGTAAACGGGTGATGGTCTGAGCCGCCAGATCACGTAAGACACAACGTGGACATGCGGCTAATTCTAATGAGGCATCACTAGAATGTCAACTTGTATTGTTAGGAAGGTAATCCACGAAGAAACCTGCGACAAAAAAAACCCTGCCCAGATGGGCATGTTAATAAACTGGCTACATTTATTCAGTCTTTCTTCTTTATGAATGAATGAGACACTATTAAAACCACAGACAGGTGATGTAATAAAACTGATCTTGTTACAATGCAGTGTTTTGCTTGGAAACCTTGGAAATATGGTGGTACTCATTGTTGCAAACCAAACGCACCCCCGATTTAACCGTTGACAGCTGCCTCAAAGAGCATCCTGCTACACCCTAAAACAAAAATTTAAAATAACTGAGTTATGTAAAGATGTTTGCCTTAATGTACTGTTTTAGTCACAGTATATTTAGTTTTGACATTTGTCATAAAGCTCTGACTTGATCAGATGAGGTACAACTGATACAACAAACTTTATGCTAATTTATGCTTACTGAAGTGTATAACAATTATAAATTATTTAAATAAAACTTAAAAAAAACCCAGCTGATACCCACAGACATTCTGTTTTTGGGCCTGAATCACAAGGACTTAGAAACCAGTCAACGACCCCCCAAAATGTGTATTCCCTGATTGGTTGCTGAGTGACTGGAGGTTGCTGGCTGTCGCCAGATAAAACTGATTGCAAAGAGGTACTGATTGCTGCAAAAGCTGTACCCTTTGAAATGTATTGGTTGCAGTGATGAGGCACAACTTTGTCTCTGAAGGTGAACGTTTTCTGTTTCTTGTCACACTTTTTTCACTGCCGCTCAGCTGGTAGATGGCGAGTGTTTCCAGAGAAGCAATCACAGTTCCCTCTTTGTTACTGATTTCAACTGGCAACAACCAGCAACCACTCGCCAACTAGTCCGGGAATGCACATTTTTCCCCATCGACCAGACTGCCAGCTGGTCTGGCCTGTGTGACTGAAGTCTTATATAACATTGCAGCAGCAGCTTTAACTGCAGGTGTTACTTTATAGCAGCATAACCCTGCAGGTTTTTCTGGTACTTAAAGAGTCTCCTGACATAGCTACCCATCACAGTCCATGCAGTGACCTCCTGATTCATGTTTTGCCTCATCATCATAATGGAAGAGCTTAGTTTTCCACTGCAGGACCAAAGGACCAGGAACTTACAAAGCAACTCGGGAACTTTGCGTGGCAATGTAGAACTACTATGGATTCAAACGCTGAAAAATTACTCCCAGTAGCCAAAGCCTCAGTCATTATTACATTATAGTTTGGTGTTCTTGCATTTCAAAGCCACGTTGTGCCTGTGATGATGCAGATGAGCTAAGAGCAGGAAAGTATGGGAGGGAGAGGGAGAGAGACACTGACATGATCCAAAAAAAAAAAAAAAAAAAAAATGAAAGAATAAGAAACTTACAGAAATGTGTCTTACTGTGGGTACTTGGAGAATAAATAAATACCCCCTACAGTCATTTTTAAAAATGTATTTATGTTCATGGAAACAATCAATCAGTCACACGGCATCAATACAGAGAACTACATCTATTCTTGGTCTTATCTTTTTAATCTTCACAGAAGGTACAGCAGTGAGCTAAAGGGGCTTTAGAGCTCTGCTGGTTCTGGAGTTCCAGGAAGTACTTGATCATGGATAAAATGCTTGCTTGTGTTTCTGTCCCTGCCAGCATTGTTCTAGTACTTTAAAAAAAAAAAAAATGAAATAAAGACCAGAACTAAAAAATATGAGCCAACTGAAATCGTATTTATAATGCCAAGTAAACAGAAAAGAATCAAACTGTTTCAAATAGCTGGAATCATAATTCATGTCTGATTTCACTAATAATTGCTTGTGTTTTTTTTTTGTTTTTTTTATTTGTGGTCATACCAGGACTTCACCTCAGTGAGTATTTGATATGCAGCATGTTGCAGTATTACATCAACTTTGTGTTAGTTGTTATCGTTTTATGATTATTTGTGACCTGAAGCTTTTAACGTTCTCGTTTTGACACGGCGACCGCTGACTGTGACCGTTCCCACCTTTTCCAGGGGGTGAGTTTCGTGCATCATACTTGTGTCTGTACGCACATCCAGCCTG
The DNA here is from genome assembly GCF_007364275.1 of Archocentrus centrarchus. NCBI lineage: Eukaryota > Metazoa > Chordata > Actinopteri > Cichliformes > Cichlidae > Archocentrus > Archocentrus centrarchus. Next base: position 7,488,827 of record NC_044352.1, on the reverse strand, counting down.
TTGAAACTTCTAATGTCTTTTGGGAAAATTCTCAATGCATTTGCAGTGACTTGTACTCAGATCCGTGTTTTGCTTGTGTAACATTCACAAGCTCATCCCACCACAATTTTTTTTCCCCCCTTAATAGTGTTCTGAGAACCCTGTGTTAAAACATCCAGATCACGCATTTCAAAGGTCCACTATCAAAAGGATTATGAAAGATAGCTTTTTAGCTCCTGCGCCCCCCTGACAACCCAAATCCTTTTATTTGTCTCCCTGTGCGCTTAAGAGATTTGAGCTCCTGTTTGTTGTCCCTCCCCTGTGTCACAGTTCTCACACCATCCTGTGGCCATGGCAGACCACCTTCTAAGAGTAGCCTTAAGCCTCTGCCATCTCCACCCGGACAAGATAGCACGGCCGCCATTGAAGTGCAGGGAGATGGGGAGGGAGGGGGGATTAAGGAGAGTCTTAATGCCCCACAAAGACTTCACCCACTTAAAGATAATCTGAAAGTAATAGAGGAGGCTGGGATTAATTGTAGAACAATGCTGGTTGTGTCCCTGGGAAGGTGCTAATTCCCCCTCAGGCCTCTTTGATGTTCCTCTTTAGCCTTCAGCCTTTCCATGTTCTGCAGTGGTAGATGCATTTCCAGAGATAACGCACAGAGATACCGACAATCAAAAAGTCACACGATTGCTGGTGTCTTTAACACTGCGAGTGATTACATTTGATCTTTCCTTGATTTGATTTTACTTAACAGAAGTTTAGCCAAGTGCACCACATAGCAAGCTGTAAGTCACACGTTTGACCAGCACTGAAGGGATTACCCTTCATCCTGGGAAGACTTAAGTGTTTCCTGTTCTGACCAAATGTTTGTGAGGATAAAATGGATTTATAGATATGCTCTACAAACAGTGGCTTGAAGGTAGACTGACCTAAAAGTGAATGCATAACACAGGTCAGCTCACCTAAATGCGGCATTTCTCGCTCCAGAGTCTAACGGCCTTTTTCTCTTCCTGTTCTCCTCGCTACGTGGGCCTCCGTTCCTGCCGTGACGGACTTCCTCTTCCACGCAGTTTGTAAGTACATCATTAGCCCATCACTCCTCTCTGTCTTCCTCCATATTCAGGGAAGTGTCAGGCACACAAGGCCTTTGTGTCCCCTGTCGATGTCCTCTTTAGCCGTCACTTCCCTCACTGGAAAGCACGTGGCGGGGACAGACCCTTCTCCGAGTGATCGGACAGGTGGGGGGGCCACCTCAGTGGGCAGGAACAGAAACGAGAGGTGCAGGAGGGGAAGACGCAGCATCCTGTTCTGCCTCGTCCATCACTGCTGCCCACTGAGAAACCCGCTGGGCCGCCTGTCAAACAACCCCTTGGCCAATCTGTCTTAAGATGTGACAGGGGACAGACAAAAGAGCTGGAGATACTCTAGCCAGACAGCATCTATCACAGTCTGCCTCCCAGATGAGCGACACAGAGAGATGTAGCTACGTATCGCTTCCTCTTAGCCTCCATTGGATAAGACAGATGGTTTTATTTTTTAGAACTTCTAAAGAAAATTTCAAGCAGGAAGGTAGTGTCAGTTTCTCTCTGCATTTAAGTCACAAGGTTGAGGATCCAGACCTCTCAGAAACTAGACCTGCTCCCAGTGCTCAAAACTATTAACGCAGCAATAAGAAAGATTTTTAACTAGTTTCATGGGTACAAGTGTTTCCCATACAGGATGGTGGAAATTGCACAAGTTGTTGCTCGTTATTTAACTCAATAGATGCAAACTCATATTTTTAAAAGACTGTGCCTGAAAATATAATACACAATTATATTATTGATGATAAATATGACTGATAGTAATTTTTCTAATATTTGGAGTAGAAACTAACACAATATTTTTGTGTAGATTAAGAAATACTGTCATCTCGCAGGTTTAAAAAAATCACCTTAAAGGCAGGCTGTTATGCTCACTTTAAACTCCATGTTTTTATTTTTGGATTCTAATAAAGTAACTTTGCATAAATCACAGCACAAAAACAATATCTCAGATTTGGCCTTGTTGTAGTTCCCCCAAATCATCTCCTGACTTTGTGCAGCCACATGGCTTTATCAAATAATGTCAGCATTTCTCATGCTCTAGCAGTGAGATCATCTGACCAGTTAAATTCCAATAAAACCATTATGATAAAAGCAGTTTTCATTTCATTTGATCTGCTGGGAAACTGTTTTCTGAGGCGGCCTGTGCTCAGTTAACCGAAGTAAAGAGGTTACGGGGTTTTCATCTGTCTACAGTTAATATGTAATTCTGAAATGGTTACTGTTTGATTTGCTGTGTTAAGGGTCAGAATGCAGAAGGGATGGATGTGGTTACTTAGCTGACATCTGCAACTACACTGCTTTCACCTGTTGATAGCCCATAATTATGGAGCTTAAAGCATAGGAAAAACAGAGGAGATCACAGTGCCAGTCAGACAGGTGGATATGGTTTGCGTGTGCTGGGTGTGTACATGTGTGTATTATTTTCACACCTATGAATATATTTTTACATGAGGACCCGTGTGTGTATCTCTAAGACTTGTATCGTGGGGACTCCTGTTTCTCTCCTTGACATGTGCTGACAGTAGTGCGGTGATGTCTGGGTGGGTCTCCCCTCTGCGGGTCACACTAACATCATCAATCTTCCCCCGGTGACAGGCGGCTGGGCCCCCCAACTGTGGGCACAGGGCTGTGTTGTTTTGTAATTAGGCTTCGTTAGATGGCAGGAAACCATCTCTCCATCCCTCCTTCTTACCATCCCTTCATATCCCCCCCCCCCCATGCACAGCTGGCCCTCTGCACTCACACAGCCAATAAGAAGCCCAGTTCAGTGTGGACTATTTGTAATAATGCAGAATATTAACTGATCATCATATTTTCGGGACTAACAAATCTTTCCCTATCCCAAACAGACAGCTCTGCATTGGGCTGCCAAACATGGCAATGAGGAAATGGCCATTCTGGTGGTTAATGCTGGTGCTGATGTCAACATTAAATCAGTGAGTGCATTTTTATTTCTACATTTTGAGACAAAGACTTTAAAGGGGCACTCTTAACATGCTTCACTTTAATATATTGGGTAATTTGTAAGAAATGTATCTAAACAAAAAGGAATTTCTAGATATTATGACATTCAGTTCCCAATATGTATAGCTTTATGTGAGTCAGAGTTTGTTTTTTAATTTGTGTTTCTAGAGATTACAGTTCATTTTCTAAGATTGGCTTCCCCTGCGGGACATGAAGAGTTAAAACAAAAGGGAAAAAGCTATAGTTAAGTCATTGAATTTGGTTTCATTCATATCCTTGACAGACTCTTCTAAAGTCTGTCAAGGATATTTGATGTCTCAAACTCAGCATGTGGTGACATCTGCAGAGGCCTGCCCTAGGAAGCAGAATTTGGAGCTTAGCGAGGTTGCTTTAGGTTTAACCCTGAGCTTTTCAGGCTCACAGACATGCTTTACTATTTATTGGAGTAAATCTGTTTGCTTGCTTTTTAGTGTTGCATAAAATCTATGGTGTAGGCCGCGGCATAGCTCTCTGACCTATGCCATAGATTATGCATCCTTCCCAAAATCTAACTAAAATTCAACAGACCTCAATAATCTTTGGTGGCACCATGATTTCTAAGCACGGTGTACTGATCAACACAAGGCTAGTACATTCTTGAAACAAATGTAATAGCCTGTAATTGTGTCTAGTTTGCTGATTATGATAAGGTAGCCATCATTTTGTGTGAAATCTATGGGGCAGGTTAAGGAATAGTTCAATAATCTTTGTTATAGCTTGATGGGCACCTTTCCAGAAATGCAACTATGTCTCAACAGAACAACTATAATAGGCTAGTTTGGCAGTAATATGCTTTTTAAACACAGTACACTGATTAGCACAAGGCTAATACCACAGTGAAAAAAAAAATGCAAATCTAGCATTCCTGCATTTCCAGGAACAGAAACAGTGGTCCTACATGAACACCTCACTTTCACTTATCTTGGTCGGGCAATGCAGATACACCACCAAACAAGTGGTCTAAACGCAACCAACACAACCGCCCACAGAGCTATAAATTATGCTTTAATCAAGACTATTCTGGGCAGGTTTGTAGTGCAGCTCTAGGTTTCCCACCAGAGAATAAATTAATAAAGAATAAATTACAGCTACAGTTTCTATAAACAGTGTCTCCAATATGGGCAAACTGAACTTCATTTATAAAATCAGTGGAGTAACCTGTAAAGTTTCTTTCAGTTTAGCTTTAGTGTGACATGCACAGTCATTTTTTTTCTTCTTTTCTTGCAGCACGTGAGTAACCGAGCTGTTATCAGCCACTGATGGGTAATGTACAGTAAATTATTTGTTTTGAAAGGCTAACCATCTGGCTGCTGGCCTCTTCTGCTGCGCCCCTCAGTGATGTAATGCTCCTAAAAGATCTCTGTGAAGATCCAGCTGTACAAATGTATTACAGAAGCACGTGCTGTGGGGCCACTCTGCTAATAAATCATGTCATGTCATGTTAATTGTTTCCCAAAACAGTGCGTCTATGTGCCAGCATGCACAACCCTACAACTACGCAATTTTCAGCGAATTGCCAAGCAATTATGTTTTTATCATTATCTGGTGTTTCCATAACCTTTGCTAATTTGTATATTCTTTTCCATGCTGTTTTTATTGGCTGTCTTTGGGCCTGGGAAACTTTAGGGGGTAGGTACAAAAACCTTCCAGCACTTTTCCATAGTTATTCCCCCTCAACTCCACACAAAGTAAAAATGTAAATTCTGAATTCCTTGTTTCCTTATGTTTTATGCTTGTTTTTGCTCTGCAGGGATACACACCTTTACACATCGCAGCGTTACATGGACATCGGCACATTCTTGACCTGCTCATAGGGTCGTACGGTAAAAAGTGCTTTCATTTGACCTACTGTTTGCAGAGATCGCATCACACAAAATGCTTTGTGAGCTGTAATTTTTCTTACTATTGTAAAATGATCAAATTTTAAGAAAATAACACTATGCTGTGTGCCTGAACTGGGAGCATTACAACATTTTTTTTTACCTCTATGAATATCTGAGTGACAGCTGGTTACCTCGTGTAGGTAGTCTTGTTTACCTTCAGATTATGAGTCATTCCTTAAATCTTTGGGTGTAAGGTGTCAGTGAAGTGGCTTATCTGTCTCTGCTTTCAGTCACTTATTTTTTTTGTCTTACCAGGGGCTAAAGAAAACTTGCGGGACTACAGTGGTCATCTCGCCTGCCATTATCTGAACATCAAAGAGGCAGAAGGACCAGATGAAGACTGTGAGCTACGTGAGTGAATGATTATTATAGTTTTGCTGCTAAAGCTATTTAATGACTGTCACTGCAGTGGCTTTATGTTGTTCTTCCTGTCTGTTTCTCTAAAGCTGTTGTATCTTATGTGGTCCTGTGATGGTTGATGAAATCCTGGATTTGAAATCCGCTGTAAAGTTGACATACTGAAGGATACGTCCACACATACATGCTTGGTCTGATTTGTTGGGGGGAAAAAAAACAAACCCTCCAGAAGGGAATATGCACACATCTGCAAACAGGGAATGATGGTCAGCTTAGGGTTGATCTTTTCACACAGGACTGTGGTTTCTCCTCTCCTCTTTATCAGCTCATCACAGCAGCTGTACCGTTACTTGCAAAGCCAACAAACCATGGGAGTAATTTCTTCAGAGACACCCTGCGTAGCAAGAGTGTGTAACTGCAGGATGCTGCAAGATGCAGCACTAAAAATCAAAAGGAACAATTTAAAAAAAAACAAAAAAACAATCCCATCCACACAAGCTCTGGTTTGAAAAATATCTCCATGAAAATGCAAAAAAACAATATCAGACAGGTGGCGATATAAGGCTAACAGTATAGAAGTGTTGGCCAATTTTCTTAGAGCAGTCGACATCAAACACATGATGCACAGCCTGAGGTAAATACAAATTAGACAAAGGCACACACCTTTGACATTGTCCACATGTAAGAAGTTTCTTTAAGTCTTCTCCCTGGAAGGAGTTTATTAAAACTCAGTTTTCAGTCACATTAAAACAAATTTATAAGTAGACGAAACACAGAGAAAAAGTTTTCCAAAATCTGTACATGTATGTGTGGACGGGGCCTAAATTAATAAGAAACCAATAATGTAGCTTTTGGTTTTGAAAATGATTTAAGTAAATGATAAAGTTATTGGCACATTAAGCAGATCTGGCCCACAATTGAAGGTGAAATAAGTTTGTATTGTATATTTACAGACACTGACACCAGTAGGAACTAGTTCTCCCCTCACACTCCTCTGTGATATTCAGTAAGCCCATCCTGAGTCATTTTTCCTTTTGCTACAAGGAAAAACAACACTTGCTCCTCGTAGAGGCTTGTAGTACTAAAAATAAAGTGACTGCAGTTTTCAGTACAGGGGAAACAGAATTAATTAGGTTTTATTGTTCAGTAAATCATGGATATTCTGGACTCAAAATGTACCCAACTGTTTAACTCACAACTTGCACTGTTATATGACAGATTAAATAAGGAATGTTTTGGCAGTGGAGCTTAAACTTGGAATTAAATCCAAAGTGGAAATGGCTATTGGAACCCGTCAGTAGAAATATGCAGATTTATTTTATTCTATTCTGTTTTTGGACAGAGGAATGTCCCTCTGTCTGGACACTAACTGTGAAGTAGACAGTTAGCGTAGCTTTGCGTAAGCATCTGGTGTAGAAGGGAGCAACAGTTTCCTGTGTTTATGATAAGCTAAGCTAACTGGCTGCTGGCTGCACCTGAATTTTTACACACGAGTGTGGTGTTTATTTCCTCGCCTGAACTCGACAAGAGAGAGAAAAGGACTGCTTTCAAAAATGCTGAACTCCTTTAAATAAATGTTCTTCTGTGGCTGGAAGTGCTATCTCCAGTGAGTTTTTTATGCCGTTTCCCCAAACAGAACGAGGTTCGTGTCCCCTACTCCACACTCTGTGCCAGTTAATGACAGCAGTGTAATATTGGACAGTTTATATGGGGGAAAACAGGGCTTCCACTCATCTGTGAATTTTGGTTTTTTATGGTTTCAGAGTTTCAAGTAACTCAGGCCAGAGAGCGGAACAAGAACAGGAAGTTGGCATCGCTGTTCCACTCCAAGAAGAAGTGGGGGTCGGCAGAGGAGCTGGCTCCGATAGAGGAGGAGAGGACGGCGCCACATCAGCTTGCCCTTCCTGCTTTTAGACCCAGAAAATTCTCCCGCTGAGGGAAAACAAACTCCAGGGTCAACCCTGTTCTGACCCTGTTCCCACACTCACTCTGCCCTTTCAGGCATTCATATCTACACCAAATATTAATGCGCATATTTATTATATGCACACACACATATGATTCCTACCCGTTCTTACAGATCCAATCATGTTGGCCAACTAAACGGTTCATGCAAGTAAAGAAACCAGATATATTTATAAGGATTGTGATGCTTCTTCGTGCATAATCAATATTTTTTGCTTACAGCCTTCTTAAGTATTTCTTAAAGATTTGAAGTGTTTGTAAATGTTGCTAAATGTAGGCGTTACATGCCTTACAAGTTTTCCATAAGCTGAGGCCACATGAGGCTCAAGCTGCTGATTTTCTCTATTTTTCTTATTGTTTACAAATTCAGTGAAAAGACCAAAATGCTAACATCTTAGTCCTCCCCTCTACCCTTGTTCAGTCTGTCTGCAGCTTTACTGGGGACTATGTTCAGCTGTAGGTCGGTGCCTTAGTAAGTATTTAGAGAGCCAAACTTGTATTTGGGATTAAAATAAACTACACAGTGTTCATGATGATGAAGACATGTCGCACTCTTTAAACGAGGCTCACTGATCTGTAGTTTTACTTTTTGGACAACAGCTGAGCGCTAAAGGCACAAGAAGAACACAAACAAACAAAAAAACTTTATTAGACCTTAAGTTAAACAATAAAACTTGTAATTTCCACATATACATATAGAAATCACTGGTCTTAAAAGGGATCATTTTATGGTTTTTGTATGTTTTGGCCTCTTAAATGTGCCCTAACTTACCCTGAACACTGCTTTTAAACTGCTTTCCTTCAGTCACTGACAGCAGTTAACGTTAATTATGTGGTGAATTTTTTATTTCAGATTTAACACTCTTAAGGAATGGTGCAGAAATGGCTTGTGTAATGAGGAGGGTGGTGGCTCTTTTTTTTTTTTAATAACAGTGAGACCATTTTTTTTAAAGAGAATAAACCCGATGCCTTAAAGTAAGTACAAAAATAATTCACAAAGAACTCTAAATTTAGTGCTTAACCGTAACTTTTTACATTTTAATTATGTTTTCCGTTTTACTCTGCTTTTCACCCGGCGATCCTCCTTTATTAGTAATTCTTAGAGTCGAATGTCAGATAATGCTTCTGGCTGCACCAGCTCGCACTCAAGTACTGAGTCAGCAACACAACTGGAAAGATGGGGAGCTGGAAAATTCTGCCAATAATGAGCAAAGCCAATCAAAATAAGGAAGTAAATAAGGAAGAATTTGCCTCTCTGCATAATATCTGGCTGTTGTGTTATTTGTAGTAAAAGGGCTAAACATACAAAACCTTCAGATTTTTCCTCTTTAAATCTAATCCAGGGAATTCTCGCACAAAGGAGGGGAAAATAATGCCTGACACTAAACTTGCATTAGCATTGTTTTTGCCAGTCTTTCTCTCTGTCGTGTTTCTCTCTGCCGGTTGGTCAAGAATAACCAGTTTGTATTTTAATGAGGATAATGTTCAATAAGAGTGGCCACTGAATCGATGCAGGAGTAGTCTCAGTCTCAGGAATAACAGAGTGACGTGAAGCAGAAGAAGAAGAAAATGACAATATTTTCTGATTTCCTGAGACTCCGTACAGATCAGGTCACTCTGTTACTTGATGAAAGGTTGTTTTTTTTTTTTTTTTGGGGGGGGGGGGTGGCTGATTGTACTTGATTTGTTCACCAGCTGCTTATCAAAATGCCTGGTAACGGGTTTTTTTTAAAGGACTGTTATATTGTGTTTAAAACGTTTTGTCAGTTGGTTTTAATGCTTTAAAAGTCAAGTGCTCGTTACTTTTACCTTGTTATTGAAGATTCTCGTTTCTCCTTTCTAAATTAAATATCATTTGTTACAATTATTTTTAACCTAATTCTAGCCTCAGTTACATTTTTGCACATTATTTATATAATGAAGATATTTTGGAATTAAACTGCCTTTTATATGAAACTGAATCTTTGTCTTTTCTGCCAGCAAACTTACATTGTTTTGCTCAATTGTTGCGCGTCTACTTAACGGCTACATTGAAATCCCACCCCAGCTTCTCCAACTTGTAATATTGCTTTGTTTTCCCGTTCTATACAATAACCCCAGCTTTTCTTGAAGCTGCCTTTGATCTTACTTTAACTACATGACTTTGTGGGCTACAGATGGAGTAAATATGGGCCCTGCTAACTCTCCATACGGCTTTAGACCTTAATACCTGATTAGCTGAAAAGGGCAGCACTTGCTTTTGGTTCTTGGATATCAGACGACACAGAGGGGAACAGAGGCAAGTGTTTTTGTGCTTCATTTTTGAAGCGGGGATGTTGCGGGGGGGGGGGGGTAAGAGGGAGTTTCTGTAATAGATACTTATCTTACTGCCCTCAAGCCCCTCAAACAAAGTCCCCCTCTGAAGAGATTATAACCCAGGGAGGGCACATTAACTCTAATCCGATGCTTTGAGGCCTTGCACCCCCATACCTCCCCTCTGCCCCACTTATTTCAACCCTCCTGTTGTTGGGGGGCTACCTTGTATCTGGTGCATGTATGAGTAAGGCCTGTGGCTACACACGAGGGTTGTGTTTGTGCGCATGCATGTGTGTGAGTCAGGGGGGTGGAGCGACTGTTTCAATAGCACGCTGACTCTAATGAAAAGCATTGAGGGGTGCATACTGCTGTGTAACTGATTCCTCTCTCTGAAGAGATTAGGCGCTACATTGTTGGTTCGGTTGCTCATTTCCATGAGAGCACAGCCTCCCACCAGCGGCTGCTTGGCTTTGTTATTTTGAGTTGGAAAACACAGAGCCCAATGTCTCTGGCTTCCTTGTTACCATTGTTTCACAAATAGACCAAAATGTAGATGTCACGTCACAGATGCCCAATAACCTCATTAGCTGCTCTCTGTTAGGCCATAGAAAGAAAATAATAGACGCATGAACTTCAGTTTGCCCAACTGGAGAGAATTTTTGCATAACTTCGAGGTAACAATACTGCTGAAATCCTTTTGTTGCACAGTAAATAAAGGAGAAAACGTGTGCGTGTAGTCCATCTTGGACACTGGTGCACTGATGCTGCCTTAAGGTGCAATAATACAACTTTAACACAGCATCCTTATTAATGCTACGCATTTGTAGGGAAACTGAAGGATGACATGAGATAACACTTTAAACCCCCTGTTCAGCATTCATAATTAGTATATAAACTTAAAAACACATCCATGTAGTTGCAAGCAGACAAAAGTGCTTACGCGTGTATTTTAATAGAGTTGCTAACCATTAAACTATGTCAGAATCCAATAATCAACCCCTCCAATCTCATTGTACATTCTGTATAATGACAATAAAGGCATTCTCTCCTATTATTTTGCCTATAAAGATGCAAAATGGGCATTGTTGCCATTAAAATTGTATTTTTAACAATATACATTTTAAAATTTGTCATCTTTTTACTCTTAATCCAACTTTGTTGCCACTGTAGCTTTTTTTGTTTTCCCCTGTAACACATGTGTGGAAGAAATTTGCAGCTGTGGTGAAGAAAAACGCTGCAGCCAGCTAACAAGCTGATCTGCAACAACAAGCACACCGGGGAACCGCTCTGACCGGGCTCACAGCAAACCGGGCCAGGCCTCTAGCTGAGGGATCCTGGGGGTCCAGCACCCACCCGCGGGGTCCCGATGCATGGAGATACCAGCAGCAGCACCAGCTGTCACACTGGCCGTCACTGTCTAACCAACGCCGCCTGTCACTCACCCAGCGGAGGGCCGTCAATCAGGCAACACCCAGGAGGGAGCTGGGAGGCGGGCCACTGCCCGGCCCTGAACAAAGACATACTTACATTTGCAAGCAGTTTCAGCGCCACTACTATTTTGAAAGAATGATAGAGTGGTCCTGATAAGAGTAATGACAAAGGACAAAGAATGGAGGGGGTCTGGGAAGAGGGGGGGGTCAGATAGCAAAGAGGTGGGAGAGCTTGATAACATTCACACTTTACTTACATCTCTCCATTTGTGTTGGTGCCCCAGGAAAATCCCATTAGGGTGTTCTGCCTGGAAAGCATTAATTGACTGTCAGGGATTTTTACTTAGATTTTTTTCTTTTTTCTTTTTTTTAAATTTGCATTTGTTTTTGTGGGGATTGTGTGTGCGCGCGCGTGCATAAGTATACAAAGTAAATTACAAACTTTGTCTTTTCTTTTAGCCTCTTTTGTACCTTCACGTCTTTCATGTGATAAACTTTTAAAACACAACTGCCATCTTTCTGGTTCGTCTGCCATAAATCTCTGAACTTTCTCTTTTTTTCCAGTATCGAGTGCAGCAAAAAATAAACTAACAAGCAAGAGGTGTTAAAGATTCTAAGTCTTTTATTTAAGCTTTTGTTGTCATTCTCACACCTACATATGAGCTCTTCTAATTGCATGTTTAGTCCCTTTGTCAGCTTGAGGGTATGGGATGGCCTGTAATTGAGGTCACACCTACACCTATTGTCTTGAGCTGATCATTAAACCACTTGCACTGTCATTCAGCATTTTGTCCAAAAACTGGGGTCTTATTTGACTTAACAGTGTGCTTAGTGAGCTATAATATATAATATGGAGAGGATTTGTAGATCAAGGAGGATATAGAGCATTGTTTCAGCACAGAGCAGTGGCTCAGATGTTATCACAGATAGGTTCATCCTCTCTGCTATCTTGCGTTATCTCTCGGGGTGCTGAGGACAATCGTTTTCCATTTGGTCACTTTTCTCTCCTGTAAATCACTGACATCCTAACAGCAAACAGGGCAACCCAAACCTGTCAGAGCAGGATCAACACCTGCATTGTGGCAAGGTTGCCAAAAGAGGAAGGGAATGAAAAGTGGTTCTTCAGGAGGGACAAAGGCTGCTGCCCTGAGCTGTTTGTGTTGTGAGATGTAGACTACTGAAGACATAAGCCTCCTTCTCTTTGCTCTCTGGTCAACCCATTGTTACTCTTGTACAAATTTGCTTTAGGCTATGTGAACCCCACCCTTATAAATTCTCCCCCCCCCCCCCCCCCCCCCCCCCTACTCCACCTTTACCATTATTTTTCTACCCCCAACAGTTCCCACTCTCCTTACACCTGGGCCTGGGTTTACTCACTTACTCTGTTAGCAAAATATTACAAATACCTCCAAAAACTACCAAGAACTTAAATTAAAAAAAGAAAAAAAGAGCAGTTAGCAGGAATGCTTCAATTAGTGATTTTTTTTAATGAATTTGAATAGTTTTGTCTAAAATGATAAGAACGTTTATTATGTCTAAATGTCCATTTCAGAAGCTTTTATGTGCCACTTTTCCCCCACTTGCTTGAAAATGACCAAAATAAAATCCACTTGTTTTATTTTTTTTATGGTTGAAAGTATCAACACACTCAGCAGCAGAACCCCTCACATGATCTCTGACATTGTATTTCGCATACTTCAGAAAACAGTGTTACATTTCACTTTTGTCCATCTTGTCTTTTTAGTGTAAACTTCCAACAGTATCCAACAGTGATGGAACAAGCACTTAGATCTTGTACACTATAGAAAGTATGCAAAAAAGTGCAAAAATAAATACAAGCAGCTGTTAAATAAACGCAGTGGAGTAAAAAGTTAAATATTTCTCTTTAGGAAAAAGGCCTTGGAAGGTGTCAGTGTGCTTCAACAAGGAAATCACGGCATTGAATTTTCTCACATTTGCAACCAAATAATTATTGCATTCATGAATAATATACATATATGTTGTGTATCATTATTAGAGATCATTCAGATTTTCCGAAAGACAAAGAACATGCTGTGCTACTGCAGAATTAAATGCATCATCAAATACAAATTAAAACATTAATAACATAACTGATGCTGACTGAAAGTAGTTGTATTGTAAACAAAAACGAGTCAAATGCAGCAAGAAGGAAAAAAAATTAAATTTAAGGATCATCAAGTTAAAATGACAAAGATGCAATTTTAGCATTTTGTTAAGTGCCAACTTGTTTCTACACTTCTTTTACCACTTAATACGAGCACTCCCGCTATCACTGCCACCACTACACCTATAATGCTGTTAATAAGATAGTCAAATTTATGCCAGATAACATAGACGGGATCCTTTGAACACAGACACTCAGCTTTACTTTGGCTCTTCTGAAGGGCATGAAGGAAGACAGCAGAATAAGAGGTGTAATCTGCACCTCTTATCTCTCTAACAACCCCCGTCCACACACACACACACACACACACGCACGCACGCACGCACATTAGCATCTGTTATCTTATAATTATCATAAACATTAGTCAACACCTGTTTCACTTAGCCTCGTTTAATTAGGGCCATTGAAGCGTCGTCCTGCGTTCAAAACAATGCCATCCGACCTGAAGGGCAGTTTCTTATGGTTCAGTAAGTAAATTAACAAATAAAAAGATGTTGCTCCGAGGCTTGCGAGGTGCATTCATTTTCTTCATTCAACTTCAACTATTTAATAATGAAAGACCTTCAAGAAATCTCTCTTAGTGACACTTTTACGCCCATTTTTTTGTTTATTAGAGTAATTTATTGCTGCTGAGATGGTTAATTAAATTCACAAAACGATAGATCTGAAGGTGGTTAAGTGTCAGAAGCGGCAGCGGAGACTGGCAGGATGTTGTTAACGGAATTCGGGTCATTTTTTTCAAACTTCTCCGCTGATTAGTGCCAGACATGAGAAGTGTTAAATTTGTCATAAAATGCCTTTGACCCGAAACCAAATAAAATGCAAACTACGGAATGGAAATCAAAACAGAACATTATAACTCCCCAAACTGCACTTAAAAAGTTTTAGCCTGTTTGGAGGCTGTAAAATATAAATGCAAGTGATATGTGATGCCGACGAACTAACAAAACCAAACCTAACTGGATACTTTAATGCTAAAAAAAACAAAATAACAAAAAATTTGTGATCTTTGCTTATCATGTAGAGATGACTGTCAGTTGTGAGTCTTTAGTGACCTCTCCAAAGGGCCGCATTTGAATTGAAACTTCAGTTCTCTCCACAAATCACAGCGTTGCGATAACCAGCACATATTTAGCCTCTCCACAAAAACGCTAAAAGGAACAGCGGAGGGCTTCTTTGATGGGATTTGTTGCCAGTGAAAGCTGGAGGTCTTTTGAACGTAGCTGACAGTCAATAGGCTGCCAGTGGGATACCCCCCCCTCCCTCTTGCCCTCCTCCGCTGGCAGCTGGGTGTAGCCTATATAAACAGACCCAGGAGGTTGCATTCAAACACAGACCTGAATAGCTAGGACGCGGAAAAGATGCCCGCATCGCAAACTGGATTTGGCAACTTCTTCTTGGAGAGAAACATCAACATGCCGACTGGATATCAGATCCCGGTGCTGGGGTGTCCACCGGGCGTGCAGCAGCAGCAGGCTCAGCATCTGGCTGCGATAGCAGCTGGGATTCCCATACCATACTCAGGACTACAGGGATACAACTTTATTCCCTATCCGCACCACAGGCACATTGCACACATGGTGAGTTGATCATTTAGAGATTGGCATTCACAGTAATCTTGAGTAGCTGAACATAATTTCAGAGATTCTATCGCTGTGATGCCTAAAGTCAAAGGACTGGGTCAAAGGTCTCTTCGCTAGTTCTTACATTTCTTTTCTATTTTTTTTTTTCCCAGAGCAGCGGTTTTGACTTGAAAGCCGCCTCTCCGTACCATCACGCCCTCTTGGCTCGCGGAGGGGCTTTCTATCCTCCATACCGTCCGGGAACAGCCGAGGATCCCAATAGGGTCGCTAAGGTGGCCACCCGAGAGAGCACCGGCGCGCTTAAGGCTTGGCTGAACGAACACCTGAAGAACCCGTATCCCACAAAGGGAGAGAAAATCATGCTCGCCATCATCACCAAAATGAGCCTCACGCAGGTCTCCACCTGGTTCGCCAACGCAAGGAGACGCCTCAAGAAGGAAAACCGGGTGAGCTGGGCGTCAAAGGGGAAATCAGATGAGGAGGATGAGGAGCAAGACGGGGAAAGTGATGAAGACGAGCAGAAGTGTCACTTGGATGAGCACGACGAGGTAGAGCCTCAAACAGAGCGCACAGACGCAGGCGAGCAGGTCGAGAGCGCGTTGGATAGCTCGGCACCTGTGGATGCGCGTTTGGAGATACCGCATGAGCCAAAAGGCGAACACGAAAACAGAGAGCTTGGACTTGTCGAGAAAACCGAAAAGAGTGACTCTGACCGCACACCCTCAGTTTTGGAAAGTAAAGAAAACATCGTCAGTTCAAAACCCAAAATCTGGTCTTTGGCTGAGACCGCCACCTCAGAGACTGTGAAGAAACCTGTCGACAGTTTTTACCACCCTGCCGGAAAACTGTGGGAAGACTGGGCTTCAAGAAACGGACTGCTTGTTCCCTCATGCTATACCACTCGTGAACTCGTCTAAGCTGGTGTTTAGACACGAATGAAAGGAAACTTTCCCACAGCCTTTGCACTTTAAACTTTCAGACCTCAGGGAGTTCCTGAAGTTTGTATTGAAATGAAAATGTGTTGTGAAACCAAAGACTCAACATGTTGTGTTACTGTAAATAAATGTAGATGTATTTTTCCACCAACAGACTGTAAATTATGATTCCTTTGTCTAATCATGAAGATTTTTTTGTTGCTTTTTTTTTTTTTTTTTTTGCTTAAAATAAACTTCGGCTTATAGCGAAATTCTGCAGTTTTGCCGGTCTGTATGCGTCTTGATATATTGTGCACACAGCTTTGACTTTTCGTATTGATGACAGTCTACATGTGTTGATGACAAAACCACAGACTATACTATTAGTCTAAAAAAGAAAATCAGGGTTAATTTGTACATCAAACAAGTATTCTTCTCTACAGGTGTCGGTTTAACTATTAAACTTGATTTTAAAAAGAAAAGAAAAAAAAGCTTTTCCTAAGCATGGCATTCTCCTTCCCTAAGACTTGACAGCAGCGGGCCTACGGATCTTCTAGGGGTTCTTAGTGTCAGTCACACCAGTTCCCATGTAAATTCAAAAGGGCCTACCTCCATTAATCCATTGGTGATGGAAAAAAAAAGGCTCCTGGGAGTAACTGGTCCGAAATGCCTTGTCTTC
Organism: Archocentrus centrarchus; assembly: GCF_007364275.1. Lineage (NCBI taxonomy): Eukaryota > Metazoa > Chordata > Actinopteri > Cichliformes > Cichlidae > Archocentrus > Archocentrus centrarchus. Next base: position 7,472,462 of record NC_044352.1, on the reverse strand, counting down.
TGGCCTCAACTCTCCATGCAAATCCCTACAAACAGGAACACACAGAGGGCAGATTAGCTCCCACCTGAGGCCCATTTTCTCTCAGTTAAGATATAAATATAAATATCTTGCCATGAAGCTTACATTTAAAAATGTCTGATACTGATAAATATCTGCTTTTGCATTGGATCTTTAAGTAGTTTACTTCTTATATTTCCAGCGTCACACTAAAAAGTTATTGTTCAGCACTGATTCACTTGAAAAAAATGAACGTTTAAAAAAATTAGAAAGAGAGAGTAATCACCCAGCGCCCCTCTGTGGAAATCAAGAGTAACTACAGCACCGTTTACTCCATTGCGACAATGAGGGCAGCACTGAGAGGTGAGGTAAAAGAAACAAATGTACACAGACAGGTAAGAGGCCATTAAGGCTCTTTAAACCCTCAGCAATGGATTGCATCAGTTTGCGTCAAAACGCAATTTATACTCCGACTAAGTGCAAATAAAGAGACATAATGTGCACATTTTCAAATTTAGTTTCTTACACTTTAAAAGAAGAGAATCAAACCCCATGTCCATCGTGAAAAAGACGCTCCTTTCAACTCCGGAACTCGGTTGAGAATATTCTCATGTTAATATTTTCATCAGGCTCTTCATCGTGGGTATACAGACACATGTACACCCACGGTCACAACACAAACGGTAACAACTAATTCGGCTACTTTTACTGCTCCCCATTTGCAGAAATGGCAACATATAGCCCACTTAACCTTGTACTTCCTGTTCCAGGAAGTACAGTAGCATTATGGGAATTGTGGGAGACTATGGTAACAAAGAGCAGGAAAAAATTTTTTTTAAAAACGAATCTTTAAAAAAATTCAAGTGTCACAATTTTAATGCAATGAACAAAATGCTATTTTCATGCTAGATGTCACAGTTTCTGTATGCACAAATATTAACAAAGCCATTTGTACAGGATGTACACATCTGTTCAAAACTACATTGAAATACAGGATATAACTTTAACATTACAACCAGTCAAACTAATGCAGTCACACAGACTGCCACACTATCTTTACATGTTATCATACTTCACTATATATACATACATACACACATATATAGCACGGTAGTGCGGTGATTAGCACTGCTGCCTCACAGATAGCATGACATCTAGAAGGTCTGGGTATGATTCCACCTTGGCACCGGCCTCTCTCTCTCTGTGGAGTTTGCATGCTCTCCCCGTGTCTGCGTTGGTTTCCTCCCACAGTCCAAAGACATGCAGTTACTGGGGTTCGGTTAATTGGGCTCTCTAAATTGCCCAGAGGTGTGAATATGAGTGTGGATGGTTGTTTGTCTCTGTGTTGACCCTGCGACAGGATGGTGACCTGTACAGGGTTTACCCTACACTCATACACACACAAACGCACTCACCATATATGTGATGCAGTGGTTAACACAAGTGTTGTTGGTTTAATTGCAGCTGGAGACACAAATTTTCTTGGGTAATATTAGGAATAGATAGATATACTATCAGGCATTTGCGTTAACCACTGCACCCCATGTATGGTGTAGTCTAAGTGTGTGTTTAGGTCTCAGAACCTTAGTGCAAATGAAATGAGACAACAGCGTTTTATATTCTGAATTATATGTCACATTAAGAAACTATCTTCTCAAAACTGTCTTCTTGAGAATCCAGCTGAGACTCCTGGCGAGATATGATTTCCTCTTTGCCCCTCTCCTGCATGACACGGTTGCCTTTCTCCGTTAGGCCCTCTGATGACAGCTCGTGGCTGTCTTCATTGTCGTCATTCTCCTCAGGTGTCATTGGCATGAGGATTTTGGTCTCCATCTTTGGGGTTTCTTGTTGTTGACACGGCTCTGGTTTAAAATAGCCCTGTAAGGAGTTAAAGAACGATAGACGTTACAATAATGTGAAAAGTAATTCACTCAAATGCAAGACAAACAATTCTACTGCTTTATACATGTTTTGATTTCTGGGACTAATCTGTTTCCAGACCCTTTGAGCACATTAATCTAAAAAAGGGTGTATAACTTTTTCCTGTGGTTTCTGGGTTGAATTATACAGTATATTTGTCTGAAACAGTGTGCAAAGGTACAAAACAGGATTTAAGGTACATTTTCTGCCCGTCCAAAGTATCACCCAGTCAGCTGAGGTGTGTATATAAATCCACTGTAGACTAATTAAAAGGCAGTGCACAAAATTGCTCCAGCTGATTAAGCTTTAGAACAAACCTGCTGCGTCCAGTTTTTATGCTAAGCTAAGCTAACCCATAACATAAGGCGTCATCTTTAGTTTACAGGTGTACACTGGGGTGCAAAAGTAACATTATGTTTAAAACAGGTTTAGAAATAGATTAACTGGTCAAAAGGAACCAATTATTAATTGCAATTAATTTCACTATTTGCACAAATCTATATATTAATAATACATTATTTATTTGCACTGTTTGCAAGGCATTAATTAGTCATTTAAATATTTACTGCGCTTAAAACATTAAAATAATATTAAACAGATAATAACCAAAAATCATATTTACCTTTGCCTTTCGTTTTATGCATCCTGCTTAAAAAAAAAAAAAAAAAGAAGAAGAAGAAGAAAGGCAGAACATGAGCACATTATTATTACATAAACTCATTAAATTTGTTTAGAACTTTGGAGCACAACATACCTTGGTAGATTAAAAGCAGGATTACAACTACAACAACTGCGATCACAACAATCACGATGATAATAATGTGCCTCCGTGCCGATGATGCTGCCAATCAAAAAAAAGAGAAAAAAACAGTTAACCACACATTGCTCCTTCTAACAGTGTCTAGAATATGGGAGGAATATGCGCATTTCTGTAAAAAAAAAAAAAAAAAAAAAAGATCAAACAAAAGAGGCTTTCATGTCTACCACATAGTCACATTACACAGAGGAAGCATAAAATCGGAAGTAGTGTGGAAAAGATAGAATAAAGTCATTTGCAATCCTAATAAAAGCAGTCTGATGAGTGTGCAGAGGCGGTGGGTGGCGTCTACACACCGATGTACTGCAAGTGAAAGCTGATGAAGCCACACTCAAAACCACAGACCGACAAAGATTGTCGGAAACAAACCTTCTCACAGTCGGCGTAGTTTCGTTTTGAACAACGCACCACATCCAACCACACAGCTGCAGGAGAGCCGAAGGTGAGAATCCTTCGTAATTCATCCACCTACGTACAACTCACCGCATTTTTTGTCCGTGGTGTCCGTTCCGCTTTCTTCCTCATGATCTCCCACCGCACATCTGCAATGAATTTCACAGTATTAAAGCATCATTCCAGTTTCATCATGTGATTAACAGTTTCAGGGGATTACTCATCTTGACATGTACAAAAAGAAGGCAGGACTTTGTCAGCATACGTAGGATATTAAGGTTTTAGGCCGCTATGAATCGCAACAGCAGTAAACAGATTATTTATGTCTGTGTGGATCTAACACATTTCCATTCTCTTTGAACCATTTAATGACCCCTCCTTAACGACCCCTCGTACCCTGGATGGTATCATTTGTTCTGTTTCTTGCCTCAGTTTTGGATGTTTTTTTCCAATAATTTGTCACCAGTTTGTAGTTCCACTTTGGAGTCCACTGTTCTCACAACATTTCTTATATCTTGCACAAACACAAAACACCATGTAAGCTATTGTATTTGGGTCCAATGAAAGTAAAGTATGCCAGAAGTATTACTGTGGGGTCTGTCACGAAACAGAGACAAAACTTCATCAGATACAAAGCTGGAAATACCTTTTCCTTCACAAAACACACATGAATCTTTTTCACGCAGACTCACACCTTTAATAAACTGGTTACTGCTGAAGTGAGACAAACTTAAGAAGCAACTCAGTACTGCACCGTTTTATGTTCTAATGCTGACATGTTTTAAACTAGCCTTCATCACAGCTCTGCAAGAGTGGCATCCTCCTGCATCAGTACTGAATGAGCCATGGTCCCCAGATGTGCAGTACAGGCAGTAATTTCTATCACTCTCAGTACCACCCATGGCACTTGGCTTTACCTCAGCTGAGCATAAAGAGCAGGAAAAGCAGCTTTCTAAATTCACGCAGAAATTAAAGCGTTAAATTATATGTTGGTGAAGTTTGACGTATTATGTGAGGGAGTAATTCGTCGGCTGACTGCAGCTTCATATTTAACTGACAGATATGAGAATAACACTGATATTTTCATTAAGCTTAAAACACATGTTAACTGTGTTTCTTTTGATTTCTGAACTCAGTCATATTCACAGAGTGCGGCGAGATACATGGAAACAGAAGTGAAAGAAAAAAAGCATCTAAATTTAAGAGGTGGTTAGCTTTCTCTCTCTCTCTTTTTTTTTTAAAGCTGATCTCTAAGTTCTTATGCAGATGTAAGTGTACACTTACTTTGTCCATTTGTGGCACACACCGCTCCATGACGTCTCATTCGAAAATGTACCCGGTGCACATCTCTCACACACTGTGTCATATGAGTGGTTGCCTAAAAAACAAATATGATAACTTAATAACCATTCTGTATATTCAGTGTAAAAAAAAAAGAAGAAAGAAGTTCAGTCACAAAGGTGTGGGTACCTATGGATTTAACCCCAAATCCAGGGGCACAGGGTGTGTGTTCGACACAGGTTAAACACTCCTCGCTGGAGCAGTGGAATCCATATTTACACTTGCAGTTGTATTTCTCCGTCTTGCTTCTTTGGCCTGGCTCCTCAAAGTTTTTATCTAAAAAGACAAAAAGAGAGTCCAGCTGTAAGGCGAGCAACGTTAAAGTCTCTCTCTCTCAGTATTTAAGACACACTGCAGATTGGAACAGTTTTAGGTAATTTGTCACAGTCTTACGTGAATCACAGTACCGCTGCCGCTCACACTTGGACGCGTTTGTATACTTTTCCTGAAATTCATCCTCCCCACATGGGTCACACCGAGGGTTCTCACAATCGCTGTTGGACATGCTAGTCCCTGCAAAACAAGATGTTTCATAGTTAAGATCCACTGTATTTTCCTCTATTTTATTTTATAAGTAATCAATGGCCATTCGGGGGACTAAGCTGAGCCAGAAAATGGCTGGCTTAGGTCAACATAATAAAAAATGTTGCCAGTAGCAATTACTAGCTTGTTTTTTCCTATAGGCTGCTCTATACCTGAGACAAGCTCCCAGCATCTCTGCTGTCACCTTAAAATGTCTTTTGTGTTCCACCAAAGGTCCATAAAGCCCAAATATATTCATTTCACAGTGATATTAAAAAGTGAGTAAGTACTCTCATTTGCACATCTCGACCCAGAGCAACTGTCCTTGAAAAATGAGGGAAAGGACCATTTGTCAAAATTGCTGCCTGCAGTCTAAGTGATCAACTGCTCTTTTCACCTTCTTTTTATACAGCGATATGAAATTGTCTGCGGCTGCCTTTTCTGACACGTCGCACACAACAGGAAACGGTCAGCTCTGAGATGAATTCTCACTTGGGGCAAATATTCAGTTTGGTTTAAATGAGGATGCTGCTAGTACGGATCATGAGACAGGCGTGACAGACACCAGCTACACCACTGTAAACACACATTTGCAGATCACATGTATGGAAAGTGGAGCAGAAAGCCGTCTTAAGTGATCTGCATGTTTGCCTTTTCAGCTACAGATCCTCACGAGCTGAAATGCATGTGTAAAAGCAGCCAAAATGAAAGCAAAAGCAAAGCTTTTCAGTGCCAGTGGTGATGCTGTTTGAAAAGCGATTTTTTTTTTCATCATATGCTTCCTGCTGCTGTTTGTCTTTTACATGCTACTTTAAATGTTTATCTAAGTTTAAGAAACCAGTACAGACATGCATTAAATATAAGTGGCTCTCAATTATGTGTTGTATCTTAGGGGCCAGTTTTCCACATTTTTTATGATAAATAAATAGATCTATCTAGTTTATTTTGCTTACAATACATAATGAATAACAAGCCAGACCCCTCTCCCCTCCCCTCCCTCATAAGGCAAGTGTTTTCCTACCTGGCCCGCACATCTGACAGCACCCTCCATCCTTTGCGTATTGAGTCCGTGGGTCACAGCTGGCCTGAGCAGCAGCCATTCCCTGTGAAAGAGAATCACGAGGTAAATACGAGGTAGTTAGGTCTTGTGTCATCTCTAGTATCGAGTTTCTCCGTGTTGATAACATTAGATTCACTTCCTCTGCGCAGACTGCGAGGGGCGTGGTGGAAAGTCCCAAAGATTCAGCCAACTGCTAACTGTTAAATCAACCATGAAGACTATCCAGCAGCCAGGTGCATTACTCTTTGTGCCGTTATTAACTTTTTTCTTTTTTTCTCATGTGTCGCGTCTTTATTTAAACGCCTCGCTGTGCGGAAATCGAAAGCGAAAGCATGAACATTAGCGTTAGGGGCTTGGCTTTGCAATGAAATGCTCTATTTTGGCAAGAATATAGAATTACAGGATACAATAAAGTAATAGACGTTACTTAGAATAGCTAAGTAGTCGATATTATAACGTATAATAACACATTTAGAGTGAAAAAAATAATCTAAACACGAGCTACTTTCAGCTGTCGCAGGTCAAAATCGATCTCTTTAAAAGAAATAGCGTTAATCCGTTGACTCACCATGAAAGCCCCCATCATTACCAGCCATAGTAAATGCATGTTGAAGAGCAGCATCGAGGATCGCAGTATGCCACCGTGTAAGACCAGACGTGTTCACTGAGGCGCCGCCGTCTCGTGTTTATAACAGCGTGGGAGGGGCTAAATGCGGGGGTTTTCCTTGACCGTTTCCTGTAAAAAAAAAAAAAGATTTTAACTTTTCAAATATGTTCACGGCGGTGTGATAATCCCCACCAGGAACAGCTGTGCATTTTAGGGGATAAAATGAATTTTAACACCTTTACAAAGTTGCACTGGACTCTTTGCTGGAAAGCGTTTAATAACGCTTATAGTTATGGATGAGTAAGGTGACCCTGAACCGTCCCACTGCTGTAGATTAAGGCTGCTGTGGGACTTCTTGTGACACGCTGGGCATTTCTTGTCTTCTCACTTCTTTTCACTCCCCGGCGTGTACGTATTTATACACCGCATGCCATTAAACTTTGCCTGCTCTTTCCCACAGTTGGTGGGCCTGAATTTTTTTTTTCTATTATAAGGGAGTTTTTCCTTGCAGTACAGGACCATTTGATTGTTGGGGTTTTCTCTGTAGGGTCTTTACCTTTGCCCAACTATGTATTGCATATAGACTGTAACAAATTTCCCTGTTAAATTACAGCAGAGGGCAGCTTGAGTTCCATTTTTTTTTTTTTGGATTATTTTACAACGTAACTGTTAAAATACCGGTTTCTTATTCTTTAGTATAGCCTATTGCTAAAGCAGAAAGTACTGCACTACAGCACAATACAGCAGCTGGGTAAAATGTTTTTTTGTGTGTTTTCTGTAAAGACATCTGCATTTGAACGATTCAACTTTATTCACACACAAAAAAAAACCAAAACAATAAACACTTCTTTTACAACAGTTTGCAACAGGGTGTGTAAAATCTTAAAGAACTGGTGTCTAGGATTCATAGACGTACAATATGGTATTCACGGTTAGCTTTTTTAGTTTATATAACTCTCCACATGGACACAAGAAGCAGCTCCTCTTCTGTGGTATCTGTCATGTTTAAATCAGTGGTACAGCATTGGTGGTGCAGCATAAATGAGTGGTGACTGCAGAGGACTTTAAAATCAGTGCTAATAGGCAAATAATACATCAAGTTGTTTTGCAATCGCTGGGGTTTTTTGTTTTTTTTTGTTTTTTTTTGTTCTGGATTTTATAGTCTTGAATCTTCCAGGAAAACTGACAGCGTCCGGGGTGGGTTGCATCACTGCATATGATACAGCTAGCTTTCAGTGCAGTCCAGGGTTATAATAGTTTTTGGATTTTACATTATCGTTAGTTTTTACTTTTTCCCTCTAATTCAGTTAGTTTTAATTAGTTTTCAGGGTGGTTTTGCTCGTTTTTATTTTAGGTTTAACGCTTAGTTTTAGTTTAGTTTTGTTAGTTTCAGTGTTAGTTTCAGTTTTTCATACTTTGTCAGGTGCAAGATTCAAGGCACGAGAGTGACTATTGTGTAATAAAAACTTGACAAAGATACTGTTTAAAGAAATATATTCAACAACCAACTGTTCACAAAACAGCAGCACTGCATACTAAATTTGTGTAATATTAAGGACACACATGAACATGAACAGGGAGAAACAAAGAAAAACATGAACTCCAAAACTCAATAAATTCTACAATAAACTCCCAATAAAGTTCAGTGTCAGTGCAACAGATTAACAACACCTACATGTGGTGTTAGACAAAAATAAACTCTTTGAAGGAGTCAAAGCTCAAATCCAGCTGCATCCTGATGTTCTCACCAGGGTTATAGCAAACATATTTGTCCCTGTTTTTTCACTTTCTTCATTCCTTCACGTCCATTCCCATAGTTTCAGCAGCTCCCTCCAGGAATTTGCTGACATTTGTGAGTCCTTATATTGATGCTTTGATTATTAGTCCTGATTGTTATTATCTGACTGATAAAGTAGCCGGAAACGCACAAGGACTAAACACAACGTTGTGGCTGCGTTGACCCGACGAGTAGTCACGTTTCTCTGGAGGTGCAGGCCGGGTTGCCTTGTAGGATGAGAGCGGTTTCCGTAGCTGCCTTGTGTGCGCTTCTCAGGTCTACTTTGATGTTGGTGTTTTTTTTCCTGACTAAGAAGTGTTCCGTACATCATCCACAACATCATCCACAACAAGACACTCGCTGCTATTAGGGTTTAATATTTTTCCCGAAAATGACATGGATCAAATCCCGGGAAATGAAGAGCCATTTCCCGGGAATCCCGGGAAAAAGTTTATTTATTTTTTTATTTTAATTAGGCCTTCTGTAGCCTGTGTCGGCCTTAACCTATTGTGATATTGTAGAGGTAGCTTTCCAGCTATGTCCTGTTATGCCCAGTAGGGGGTAACGTCGGCTTGATTAACGCAATAAAACCTACATCTCGACATTCGAGTGCTCGAGCTATGCGGTGTTGTATCGTTCCTCAACACTCCCTTAACAAATATAATTCGAATATTCCTGCATTGTACATGGAATTATACCAAGATATTTTACAACTGCTGGTGCAAAACAATACGGTTCATCTCCACAGCATTGATAAAGGCTCAGCCACTTGCGCTGTCGTGGCGACATCTGTTGGGCTATATCTCCACCAGTGGAACGCTGTAATAGTCATTGAAAAGTTAACTACCGTACTACACTATAATATGGCATAACACAGGGCCTTGAGTAATGCACTACGACTTGGTCATTGCCATTCTGGCAACAGCAAATTTATAACACCGTGTCTGAGGGTTAAAGTAGGTTCGCTGTGAATCGTCTATTGAAAAACTGGCCAATCCTTATAGCCTAAAAAAATATACATTTTACTCAACTCCATTTTAAAAGCGAAATATGTTAAAGCAATCTATTTCATGATAATTTCTTCACACATTAGGCCCGTATCCTAATTCATGATTGTTAGTAAGCGGCTGCAAACGAGGAAAAGAAACACTCGAAGTTAAACAGATATTTCTTTATTGTTCAGGGCAGGCATATTTTATAGGCTATATAATGCAATATAACAATATATAATAATATAAAATTATATAATACAAAATACCTTAGGGTAAACACATTGCCTACGATTTCAACAAATTAAAGAGGAAAAAAGCACAACTGTGTAATACCTCTATTAAAACGCTTGAGATGAAGCTGAAGCCTTAAACGGAGGCTGAACATGCCTGAAATGAAGAGTAATGCTTTTCGCATTAAACGAACCCTTCTCTCAACATTTCCTTAAATTTAACATTCTGAAGCTTTCTTTTCTTTCTGAAAGTCAAATCGACGCGCGCGACTTTTTTCCCGGTTTCCCGTCTAACGTTTCCCGGGAAACGGGAAATGGTTCTGATCGCATTTCCCGGGAATCCCGGATCTCGGGATTAAACCCTAGCTGCTATCTGTGCTATCATAGTAAAAAAAAAAACACCACATGGGACTCTCTGAGGAGCAGCGCGGTGTGCGCACGCACGCACATGCGCACCCATTTGCCCGACGGCGTTCCGAGCTTAAACTCGGAGAGAGGAAAAAAATGATTTCATATCAATCCACAAGACTTTTGAAAAAATAACAATATCTATAATTTCAGTTAGTTTTAGTTAGTTTTTAAAACTCACAATACAATTTTAGTTAGTTACTGTTTTTTCCTTTTAATTGTAGTTTTTATTTATTTCAGTTAACGAAAATGTTTTTTCAGTTTCAGTTTTTGTTATTTCGTTCGTTTTCGTTAACTATAATAACCCTGGTGCAGTTTTGTGATGCTGAGGCCCAGGTTGATAATCTCACTGTTGTTTTACAGTCCAGAGTGGACAAACCAAACAGAGGCTCTAGACAGCTTCCGGTGATACACTGAGCATTTCTACTTCACTCACCTTTTTTCACTTCCTGTGTGTTTACACACCCAACTCTATTTAATTGTTAGTAATGATTAAACTCTGTCTCTCTCTCCCATAGTGCGTCACTTGTCTTGTCTCTCTCAGCTCTCTTCTCTTTCCCCTCACCCCCCCAGCCAGTCGCAGTGGATAGCTGCCCCTCCCTGAGCCTGGCTCTGCTGGAGGTTTCTTCCTGTTAAAAGGGAGTTTTTCCTTCCCACTGTTGCCAAGTGTTTGCTTGTGTGATTAAGTGAATTTGTAGGGTCTTTACCTTACAATATAAAATACCTTGAGGCAACTGTTCTTGTGAATTGGTGCTATAAAGTTGAGGTGGGAGGCACTGAAGGTGGGAAGTTCAGTTGGTTCCAGTCTGCCAACTCACCCCAAGCTGTTTATTTATTATTATATATTTTTGTTATGATTTATTTTAAGTAGCAAAGAATTGAAAAACATGTGTAAAATGCTTTTTGTACTTATTATGCTTTGAAAAAGAATTTGTTTACAATATGATTGTTGCATAATCAAAAAGTTCACATATCTAAAAAAAAAAAAAATAATAATAATAAAAAATTCAAAACTCCTCCACCCTCATTGAAAAATACACATTCTATAAATATTTTAGGAAATGCAATAATTTAAAGCTTATCCATGTATCGATCAATGCCTGAGATTCAGCCAAATTCTGAATATACATTATTCTGCACATTGAAGCTCAAACATCCAAGAGAGCTAACAGTGACCAAAGTATGTTTCTGAATCCTTTGCTTTCTATTAAGTAGCTCCATATGTTACATTTAACTCAGAGTAGTCATGCAGCATTAATAAGATTATAATAAGACCGTAACAACAACTTTTATTTGACTATAGAGCTTATGTTTATGCACCCTGAAAACACTGGCGTCCGTAAATGCCAAAAACTATATCACCTGCCCAGAAAAGCACAATGAGTTGTGTTGTTTTCAAAGTCTGGCCGCACCTATTCTGTGGTACGTAGACTACAAGGGATTTCCCTATGAGGGTTTTTGTGGGCTTTCCCCACGCGCAACTGCTCTTAAACGTTCCCCACAGTTTGCCTTGCAAGACCGCATTTCTCTGCCTAACTGTTATGCACAGACTTAATATATCCACATGTAACGCTTGTAAAATATCTGACATGAACGTGAGCTCGAATGAAACAGCCGGTGCTGTCACGTTCTGTTGCGCCGTATTCGTGCAATTACGGTACAGGTACCGCGAGCAGCCAATGATGATCGAGAAGTTACGAGTCTCACAAGGCTGTGGCTTTTGGAAATTCCACTGGGTTCCTTTTCAGTGAGCTGCTTTATTCCCGTTTAAAACACGCAGTCATCGTCCTGTAAATCTTTGAGGAATATGAGCAGCTGACACAATTACAAAACTAAATCTGGAGGGTTTTTTTGTTTTGTTTTGAAAGGGATCTTTTTGCGCCTCTCAACCTATGACAGCTGGGAGAGGCTACTAGCGCAGCCCAAACATGTTCTCTATTCTGAACAGATGACGAAGGTCCAAATACATTCTTATCTGTTCCGTCTCCTATTCAAACCATTATGGAAAAATGGCAATCACGCTGTCACTGCTGATTATACTTAAGGGTCAAGTCATGTCATGTTCAGTGTGATTATACTTTCACCTATCAAATATGCAGTAAAATAACTCCACTGGATACATTAATAAATGGCACATTAGGAGTCAGAAAATGGCAAAACACTGGCATTGTGGCATGTGCTCAGTCCTTATGCTTCATAATAGCTGTAAGTTCATTTTATTAAATTATTTCACAAGGACAAGAAAATGACAGTGGTACAGTGGTTAGCTACCACAGTCCACGCATGGGGTTAGGTTAATTGGTGATTGTAAATTATCTATGAACTGCTGGGAATTTTATCACTTTGATATTAGTATTTACTGTTATTATTTTTATATTGTGTGTGTGATAGTCACACATACACTGGATTAATGAATGCTGTATGCTTTGAGGTTACTGGGGTAAAGGTAAGGCCTGTTATATCTATTACTTATATATGGTTAAGGCCTTGGTGGGATGCAGGAACATCTTTGGTTCACATGACATTGTAACCTCATGCTGTATTTTAGGAAGCCTTGTGACAGGTAGGCTCCAAAAAGTGGAGTTCTGCAGACCCACCTGTGTTTTTGTAACATAGATTAGCAGGTGATACATTTTAGATAATTGTCAAAGAGGTGTTTTCATAGCAGAGGTTTTAACTGAAAGAAGATCCTTCATTATGACATCTGCCAGAGCTGTTGTAAACCACTGAGGTAACGTTGCTGACCAGTTAGCCTAACATGCATGCCTTTGGACTGTGGGAAGAAGCCACAGCAGCAAGAACATGAAGAACATGCAAACCCCAAAAAGAATAAAAATAAATAATAATGTAAAATGCAGAAGGTTAAACACAAAGAAATCTGTTAAACACAATGCATAAAACAATGAAAAATATATAAGTTACCAGTGCTGCAGGAAAAATACTTATTTTTTCAAGTTAATTATAATATAGTTAGTTATGTAGTTATTGGAGTCATTACAGGATGAATAAAGTTTTTTAGCTTCTGGCTGCATATTTTATGATTTGGTATTGTCAAGTTTAAAGTCCTTTACATTCTCCCTAACTTTTAATGAATTACAATACATATTTTTCAAACTTATGCTATGCTATAATAATTAAAGTAAAGTACACTTTTCTGAAAAGAAATAGTACTTTTATTGTATTATGTTATTCAGGCTTTAGTGAAGTAGTCGCTGCTTCCTTAGCACACTCTCCTGGATAAAAAAAAAAAAAATGAAGATCAGAGTAAAGTCCTGCGAGTAAAGACGTGTAACCTGTCCGGAAATGTTTTCTATTTTGGAGATAATGCTTTTGTTCTGGCTGCTGTAGGTGTGGCTACACAGCCTGAGTGTCTCAGCAAGAAGAAATGTAACCTGAGCTGAAAGAGGGTGGTGGTAGATGGAATGATACAAATCATACCACATTTCTGTGTTCCCAGTCAGTAGATCTCTGTTCAGGTACTGCATGGCAAAACACTAATATTCGCGCTGAAGTGAGAACCTGCATGGATTTTTGTAGATAATCTAAACAGCCGGGATGCCAAGTTTAGGATCAAAGAGAAAAGACAATCCATCCAGGATGGATAAAACCACCAAGGACATGCCGCAGGTAAGATTTCCAGTTATGATTTAGAGAACTGCCAACTCTAAAAATCAGTGTTTCTGCAGATGACTCACTAAATAACAACAGCTTTACTATATTAGTGCTTCCAGAGAATGTCTAGCTTTCATTAACGTCACGAACACAAGTGTCCCTTTACTGTTTTTACTTCCTCAAATTAACTTGACTTCCCTCTTGTTAGTAATTTCCCATATACAGGAGCAAACATTTACTGAGAAATATGGCAGTTTGTTCCTGGAACAGCCCTTTCAAACTGATTATGTATGTTGCAACAGAGGGGTTTATCAGCGCGGTCAGACAGATGTCGGCATTGCTCACATTGTGATGCAGAGAAAGCAGTGCCATCTCTCTTTTATGCAAATCTAAAATGACACCTAAGCAGCACATCTGTGAAGTTTCTTATAGTAGTACATGAAAAGCTCTTTTGGTGAAAATCTGAAGATAACAACTCACAATCACAATGCTTGTTTCACGAAAGGGGCGACTTCTGAAATGTGGACGTGACAGGAAAGAAAATTTGTATTCAACTTTTGACATTCTTACACTTTCAGTTGAGCAATGAGATGCAACTGGACATCCTGAACAAGGTGAAGAGTGGAGAGTTATCGATCGATGATGCTCTGAAGCAGGCAAGGCAGGACAGGGAGCAGCTGATCAAACAACAGAACTTAGACGACAAGGTAACCCTCGTTTTTACCAAATATTTTCTTTCATTTCTTTAAAATAAATAACTAAATGTTTTTGTAGCAGGTACACAGCTTTCATGGTGGCTTCAGTTTGAGTGCCTTCAATTTTGAAGACTCCAGAACTTAAAAAAGGGATTTTGTGGAGAAAATTTACATCAGTTTGGATTATGAGTCATGGGACGCAAGCTGTAACCATAACACAGTCCCTAACATACGATACTGTAGACAGGATCTGGGGTTCCCCCTCCAGGGTACTACCTGACCCAGGATCAGTATGTGACAAGATGGGGTGTGAGACCTGCGGCTGTTTTCACAGAAAAAGTAAAAAAAAAAATTCCACAATGTCTTCTTTATAAAAAGCTACTAATCTAATCACGTAAACTGCTGCACCCTGTGACAACTGAGAGGCCTCTGCACACAACCACCATGCAACAGACATAGATAAAAGAATATAATTTACATATAGATATATTAAATGCACCACCAGCACCTTTGTAAATATCGTTTAAAAGTCCTGTGTCCAATTCTTCTCCATAAAAACAGTGTTTATTATAGTGTGTGGTGTTAATAAGCTGCTCAACCTGCTGGATCAGTTCAAACAAATTTTTTTATGGGCTATTTTTATAAAAGAATGTGGAAGGTAGGTTTTGCCTACCTATCAAATAGCAATGTAGTGTCCTCAATACACTGTAATCTAGTGTCTAAGTGGTGGTTTCCCTCTGAGTATTAATATATTAAATTTGTTTTTTTGGTTTCTGTTGCAGGAACTGGAACCGCAATCGCAGTACAACTTTAGCGTTCACAAGCATGGCCACTACAGGTGGCATAAACGGGTTTTTCAGGTGAGTTAAAACACAAAAAGGAAAACAAAAAGCTTTAACACTCTGCATGCTAATGACACAACATATGAATCAGGAATGAACCGCACAATGTTAAAGTGTACCTATTATACTTTTAATTATTTTCTGTCATGCATGTATACACTGTTACAATGAGTGCTCATAGTAATCATGACCAAAGCGTCAAATAATGAGGGCAGCACGTTTACAAGTAATCCCTGTAAGCCATGACCTCCGGCTTCGGGCTGCTCCGAACACTTGAGATAGTTTTTTGCTGCTCTTGGCTCGCTCTCTGAGGTGAGAGGGCAATCCTTAATGTGATCAGCTGTGCGCTCTGGCTGTACCCCACCCACCCTGTTTATGAGGGGCACCCAATCAGAAGAAATCTGACCTAAAGGGAGGGTGATGTTTAAAGAGACAAAGGGCTGAAATGGCTAGTGTTACACAGAAGGGGGTCGGAGGGGCTGTGATTGGGCCCAGTATAAGATAAAGAAGGATTGCATTGCACTTTGGAGCATGCAAAGCTCCTCTGTCCAAAACAGAGGTGAAGAGGCCCCCCACGCCCCCTAATTTCTGTGCAAATTTTTGCTTGAAATTAAGTGGGAGTTATGCATTTAACATGTAAGCATCGTAACATTTGCTCATTAGCACTAAAGATAAAGTCAGGCTGGGCTGATGGGAATTTCAGTGGTTGTTCATAAAACAGTGTAATGACCAAATTAGATTTTTGGCCTGATGGTGGTAACAAAGGGATGCAGTAGTAAATGTTTTAATTTGACACAGTACACACTATCGACATGCTCATATACTCTCATTTAATCACTTCCGCTGTGAACATCCAGATCGATTTCAGGACCAAAATGCTGTGCAGCATAGAGAAAGGAATTGTCAAGCGGCAACTTCCCTTCTCTATTGTCAAGAGCTGCGATGATGGAGTGGGCTCCAGATTCTCCATTTCCTTTAAAGAACATCATGATTATGAATTAGAAGCCACGTCGCTGGAGGATAAACATAAGGTGAAGATAAGACTGTTTCATTTCTACTGAGATTTACTGAGACGTGATTATTGTTGGTTGAATTTAGATGATTACTTGGGTAAATTTAAGCTTGCTTTTTCTTTTAGACCGTTTCATTTCATTCTTTGATGGTTTCACAGGGACTCTTTTGATTCTCTCTTTTTGAGCAGATGATGCAGCTTGTCAATAAGATAATTTATAGCAACATATACGACAATCCTGAAGAAGAAAATGCAGAATCCCACGAGCCACCTCAGGCGTCACAGAGCATTCGAGAAGGGATGCTGTTGCTGCACCGGGGGGGCTTGGCATCATTCAGATGGGCGAAGTATGTATGTGTTCTCATTACTGAAGCATTGCTGTCATAAAACAGCCACACCACAAAATGACAGCGTTGTTAGTGATGAGAAATTGCATTTCACAGCTTAAAATAATAATCATTTCTTATCTTATACTGGGCCCTGACATAAACCCTCAGTATCTCAACCCAGCACAGCATGTTTTTGTTTTAGTTTAAACACAAAGCTGAATGGAGAAAGACCCACAAACATAAGCTAATTTTAACTTAATTGTTAAGTTTGAATTAAATTGTCTTTTAATTTTATTTTGTAAAGCGACAAAACAAAAAAGAATTATTTGCTTTCTCTTTGAATGCTGATGGGAAGATTGACACTGACCTTGAGTCAGCTGTTACCTGCTCTTTTTGAAAGCTTGTTATCTTTTATCTTTCTAAGAAATGTTCCTCTAACTGAACCTTTCCTGGTTGTGAGTCTATAATTGTCTCCTCCTCTCTGTTTCCTCATAATCACCAATTGCTGGAATATGTTAACATTGAACTAAGAGGCAGATTTACTTATATTTGAATAAATCCAGGTTAGCTGTTTTTTTTTCTTTTTGCTACATTTACCTGAAGAGCCATTATGTTATGAAAATGGTAGTGATTGACACAATACACAAGATAATCACTTTATTCTCCAAATGTCTGCTTATTATTGAGCCTTTGGTAAAACATTTTGCTTCCTTTTTATTACATGGACTTAATCGTGGCATTTCAATGTCCAAGGATGCTTTTGCTGCATCATTTTTACTTTGGAAAAAACAATAAGAAACCAGTAAATCAGCGAGGCAGACATATCGACAGATGTTTGCTTATGGCAGTTATAAATAAGCATCAGGCTCACAAGCCTGCACCGGTTTGATACATTATAAAATTGCACAGATTTTACTACCTGCAAAAACAGTATACACAACTTAATGTAGTTAATACACACAGTATGCCGGTACTGTATCTGAGACTTACACTGAGCATTACTTCTTCTCCATTTTTCTCTAGATATGAGGCCCAGCTCCTTCCAGGCCAGCTAACACTGGTCCCGTTGAAGGGGTGGGACCCCGCAGATGGCGAGATGACATCGTCTGTGCCCGTTTCCACTGTGATTCACCTGTCAGACGGTGACACCTGTGTGCAGAAGCTTCACGGCTTCAACACGTTCACTCTAATCACCCACAAAAATGAGTACCAGTAAGTGAGTTTTATTAAGACGTGGAAATATAATAACAGCAAAAAGCTGATGAAATCTCTCACACCAGCTTCTTGTCAAATTAATTAGCTGCAAGAGGGTATTGTCAGTCAAAAGTCTATTTTAGCAATGAATTCATTTTCATTTTAACAGTTATGCATCCTTATTTGAGTGATAATATCATAAATACAGACTCGGGGTGATAATTACCAGACTCATGTCGTCTAATAAGGAATGATAGTTAGGTATTGGTTATTTATTGCAGGTTCAGGGTGCCAGATGAAACAGATCACCCGGAAACTGTCCAGAAGGAGCGGGATGCGTGGGTCAATGCAATTGAAAAACTGTGTTCAGAGTGGAAAAGGAAGTCCAAGAGTTACCAAAAGTCCTTTCTACACATGAGCATACCTGAAGACACAGAGGACAATGATACAGATCTCGAGTCCAGTGGTGAATTCGGTGCCGGCAGCATCACTTATCCTCCAGCCGATAATAAAAATGTTGATCCAGCCCCGACTGGTGGAAATCATTTATCAGGTCAGCAAACCCATCCACCTGCCGATCCCACGAAGCCTACTCCTAAACCTCGCAGGAGGAATTCTCCTGAAATCTTCAAGTCTCAGCTGCCATCCACACCCTCTCCCTCTTGTGTTGCCCCGTCATCACCCACCTCCACTCCAACCTTACCCTGCCATGCTGTCCTCACACCCCCTTTCACAATCCCTGCGTCTCCTACCCATGTATCAGACTCTTTGGTCGTGACAGACTCCTCACCCACTCGAAGCATCCCTCCTCCTCCACCTTTACCATTCAAATTGGAGACAAATTCAATAAAAGCATCCACCAAGGCTTTCCACTGGGATCTTATTGGCTCAGACAAGGTAACACTGTCTCCTTATAGCTCTATTCATTAGAAGTCATTGAATTATCATATTTTTAAAGCTAAGTATAACACTTACAAAGCTTCCCATTAGTGTGAATCTTTCACATTAAAGTGATGTATTTAATTGTTTAGGCAAAAACAAAAAGGTCAGTTTCAGCTCGGTTTTTCTACATTATTGTTGCCAATTGTTCTTTGTTTTGTCTCTCAGTTATTTCTTTTCAAGTGCTGTTCTTTTGTAATATTAACATTGATTTCCTCATAAAATTAAGTTGTCTCAGTACTGAATTAATTTGTTTGTTGGCAGATTGCAAAATCGTTTTGGATACAGGAAAGCACTGGGAGGATTGAAATTGACACATCGCTCTTGCACAAGCAATTTGCTGTTAAAGATCCTGGGACATTTGGTGCCGTCGAGCCAAATAATACCCCGCATATTATGCTCAACCAGAAGATTGCACACAACTTCAGTGAGTACAATAAATACGTCTGTGACTTTTGACGTGGTGTTGCTTGTAAATATTGTCAGCGGAAACATAATTTTCAGCATTTTAGGAAGAAGATTAGATTTCCTCAGGAAAATAATAAGTATAATTTCCATGTTGTAATGAAAAGCCATTCTTCCGGATTAAGTCAAATAAAGGAGCTTATTTCTCCAGTGAATTGGGAAATTAGAAAGTGTGTTTACACAACCACCAGAGGGAAGCACTGCACAGCAAGAGCAGTGCCTCTGCAGAAGCAGCATTATTGTCAGGAAGTCTTTTGATTTTTCATAAATTATATTTTCTGCCTGGTGACAAGAACACTGACCTGACAACCCTTTTAGTGCTTAAAAATGCTAAAAAGCGTTATTTAAAAAAAAATAAATAGTTGAGACATTTACTGTAACATACATGTATCATCTGTATTTGTGTCTGCAGGGGGCAGTATGTCACCAATCCAGCAGTGACATGACTGCCCACTGGAATCTGCAGAGCAATTGTGGACTGGAACATATTCTATTTCTCACTAATGGCTTTTCACTTTTGATTAACTGAATGTATGTGGCTTCTATATTTCAAGAGACACGCCAGTGGAGAACATTTCAGAAGCTTCCTCTCACAGGTCCTCCGAGCAGCATAGTTACTGCGACGCGATACAGATGTGGTGGTGGGCTGCTAAATGGAATCAGCATGAATGTGCAGACTGGCAACATAATTAGAGTTCACATATTCATAAAATATGGATAGGGGATCTGAGCGACAACGGCAGTGATTTCCTGCCTTGATACAGAATACTGTATCAAGGGCTCCTCCCTGACCTGGAAACTTTGATTCTGCCAGGCGCAGGAGCTGAGAGATGAGAGCCTGAAGGCAACTCAAGGCCGTGCATCTTTCTGCTGCAAGCCTTAGAGAAATTTAGACATTTGAAGAACATGAGAAACCATCTGCCTCGCTGTTTCTATTTCTTTGGTTCTATTAAAACTAATATTGAAAACTACAGAAAATTAAAAAGTTCAAAATGCCACTTAAGTAAAGTATACTATCAGGAAAGAGCAGTGGTTTTGCATGTGTGTTGTAGTATTTTGTTACTGGATTATAGTTATTGATGCATCTATGTGTAAGCATAGACTGTATCTAAAAGGTGGACGTAGCCACCATGATGTCCGCTGGTTTGTGAAACTAGACTTAAGGCTGTCACCAGCAGCCAGCATATTTAGACTGGCAGGTTTGGCCAGTAAGACGTATCTGTGGACCAGGGGCGGGCTGGGGTTGAAATTCAGCCCGGGAGCTTGGTTTGGAGAGGCCTTTTATCTGATCGTACAACGGAGCAGCAAAAGGGGGAAAGAGATCGTTAACCCCCCCCCCCCCCCCCCCCCCCTAGCTGGTGTCTCGCCCTTCACCTCTCCTAATGGTGTGCTGGCTGGGCTGCAGTGTTAATTTTGACAACAAATTTTGATTTAGTTTCAGTCATAGTCTTTTGACAAAAATCTAATTTAGTTTTAGTCATAATTTAGTCATCTGAATAGTTTTCGTCAAGTTTAAGTGGACGAAATTATCTTAAGAATACAGTGGACTAAATCTACAGTTGCTTTAGTCGACTAAATATAAAGGGTGTAAAATGTAAATGCTTTTTCTTCAGTTCCCTTGAATTAGTCATTATACACACCTACACAAAATTAAACATTTATTAAAAGTTGTGGAATATTATTATTAATATTAACATTAGTGTTTCACCTGCTTCCCACACACCTGATCATTAACACCACCTTACTGAGATAATACGAGCGTTTTACAGCAGGACGCGCTCTGAAAGGTACAGGGCAGCGTTCAGGACTAAGATTAGGAAAGGCTAATCCACCGCGGTGTGGAGATTTTCTCTAAACACAAACGCTAAACTGGGAAAAACACTTTACCCTGCACGACAATAAAATGCTTACCTTTACATGGAGATCTGGGTGACTGGTTTGCAGATGTCATTTAAGATTTGTCGTGTTTTTACCCGAGATAGTCGCCCCACATGGTTTACACATCGTTTTGTTTGTCACAACGTCAGAGGACAAATGTGTCCGTACATCGGCTCTTCTCTTTCTCCCTGCTGACATTGTTTACATCACTTAGTTCTACCGGAAGCAAAGACAAATCACAGGCTAGTTTGTCCTTCCCGGATTTAGAGTAAATTAGCGCAACTGGTTTGATTGGATGTTTTCCTAACTTGTCACAAAATTAAATCAATTCTGATTGGATTTCGTCCCTGCCAAGCATTTTCGTCTCGTTTTCATTAATTGACAAAACTGTCAGTTAATTTCGTTATCGTTTTTATCCTTTTAGGTAGTTTTTATTTAGTTATCTCGTTTTCGTCATGAAAAAAGGGCCGTTGACGAAAACTATGACGAAAATATTTCATCAACAAAATTAACACTGCTGGGCTGTTGTGTTTGTAGCCCCTCCTGATGAAAAAAGAGCTCTTAGAGCCGAAACGTTCGCGACCGACCATCACTGCCTGCGCGCGAGCGCTGCTGTGCTCAATTGGGTTAAAAAAAAAAATTCTGATCACCGGCCGATCCGGCCTGGAAACGACTGCCCGAACCTCCCTATGGCCACCCCGCCCCTGCCATGGACTGATACTTGCTGATTAGTGCTACGTTATCTATTTTCTCTATTTTCTTATGTGGGTTCAATGATTTAAGTAAAGATGCTCAACATGATCACCACAAATATAGCTGAGCGGTCCAGTTCAGTAAATACACACTTTATTAGGTGCACCTTGCTAGTACCAGGTTGGACTCCCTTTTGCTTTCAGAACCAGCCTTAATTCTTCATGGCATAGATTCAACAGGGTTCTGCAAACATTCCTCAGAGACTTTGGTCCATATAGAGATGATAGCATCACACAGATTTGCTGGCTGCACATCAGTGATGGCAATCTTCCATTCCACCCAAAGCTGGATTGAAATGTGGTGATTGTAGAGGCCATTGTGGAGTTCAGTGAACTCATTGTCATTTTCAAGAAGCCAGTTTGAAATTATCTGAGCTTTGGGACAGGGCATGCTGTCCTGCTGGAAGCAGCCATCAGTAGGTGGGTACACTGTGGTCACAAAGAGATAGACACGGTCAGCAGCAATACTCGGGTAACATTACACCACCGGCAGCCTGAACCACTGATACGAGGCAGGATGGATTCAGGCTTTCATGTTTACACCAGATTCTGACTGTACCATCTGAATGTCAAAGCAGAAATCAAGACTCATCAGACCAGGCAACATTTCTTCACATTTTGATAAGCCCGTCCAATTATAGCCTTAGTTTCCTGTTTTTAGCTGGCAGGAGTGGCACCCAGTGCGGTCTGCTGCTGTACCTCTAGCCCATCTGCTTCAAGGTTGATGTGATGTGTGTTCCCTTTCTATCAGCTCAAAACAGTCTGGCCATTCTCCTCTGACCTCTGGCATCAACAAGGGATTTTCACCCAGAAAACTGCTGCTCACTGGACATTTTCTCTCTTTCTGTCCATTCTCTGGAAACCTTTAGAGATGGTTGTGTGGGAAAATCCCAGTAAAACACTCAGGCCAGCCTGTCAGGCACCAACAACCACGCCACGTCCAAAGTCACTTAAATCCCCATTCATCCCCATTCTGATGCTTGCTTTGAATGTCAGCAGATCATCTTACCTAAATGCACTGAGCCTAGCTGCCCCTTAATAAGGCAAAGTTTAATTGTAATAAAATGCTAAAGAGTGGCTTAAAATAATCAGCACTGTGCAGCTGACAAAAATGGGGACATTTGAGAATAAACCCGATAAACGTGCTTATTTGTGCTGTAACTTTGGGTGCAGTTTTATCACTTCAATTTGGCTTTATTTCACAATGCTGCATGTTGCAATACT
This sequence comes from Archocentrus centrarchus, assembly GCF_007364275.1. Classification (NCBI taxonomy): domain Eukaryota; kingdom Metazoa; phylum Chordata; class Actinopteri; order Cichliformes; family Cichlidae; genus Archocentrus; species Archocentrus centrarchus. Next base: position 7,449,456 of record NC_044352.1, on the reverse strand, counting down.
GTAATACTCATATTATTATGAAGCCAATTTGAACTCTTTGGCTCTATATCACTGCATTGAAATTCTTATGTTGTGTAAGCCTTGCATTTGAACTACAATGGAATAAGAGTAACATGAAATGCTAAAACTGAAGTAATGGTTAATTGCCCATGCTGCACTGCTGAATTTTGCATCTGACTCTGAGGCAAGTTTTGTTATGTTTTTGTAATTTAGAACAGACTTAGTCCAGAGGTGATTTCTGCCTGTTTAAAAACACATGATCTGTAAAAAAAAAAAAAAAAAGAATAATTTGGTAATCACACTTCCTTTCTCAATCCCTTAGCACCCCTCCCCCACTTCCCACTGCACACACATAAGCAGCCCCCCCGCTTCTGTTTGCATATTTGTCACCAAAACCTGCCTAAATTCATACTGTTTATTCATCTCATATCTCATTCTTTGCCACACTTTATTCATCCGATCCCATTACACCGGGAGCCAGTATGCGTGCAAAATCTCACATTTTTTACAAAGCCAGGAATACTTTACCTCAGTAGATAAGTGAGACTCCACCTCAATATGATAACATCACAGATATGTGATCAATAATTAATTAACAAACGCAGAAGTGATAATTAGCATCAGACATACATCGGCACCCTTACTGTATCCACAGCGTCTTTAAAAACAGTATGGTGTTTGCAGTCGCACGCTGAGACAGATGGAATTAGACAGCTTGAGCAGGTGGTTGTGTTACTATTGTTTTGTGGTTTTGAGGGGTTTAATATGGTAATCAGCATGATCCTTACGGGCAAGCAAGACCGTCAGCTGCTTCAAGCGTGCGTTGAACAATGCTGCATTGATCCACAAACTTACGCACTGCATTGAAGTACAGGAATTCAGTAGACTCTTCACAGCAAGATTGTAGCTCATGGATTTTTTTATTGCATTCGTTAGAAAAATACCTTCAGAGCAGATGAAGGACAGTGATACAAGGTTTGTCCATGAATGGGTGTTTGGAGTTTCTGTAACACTAATAGCTGTGACTCTGCATGCCACCTCCAAGTTTAAAGAAATCATAGAAGATTCAGAGGGAATTAAATGTAATCACACAGAGCGGTTTATGCCCAGGTCAAGTGGTCAAGATAGCAGTTGTGAAAGATGGATTCACATCCTTTACTTTGGTAAGAACACTGATACTCCATTGCAAGCGAAAGCGTGGCATTTATTGAAGAATTAAAAGTCAATAACTTCTTATACAGAAAAGCAGCCTCGTACTCATTATTCGTTTTACAGTGTCATTAATACAGTGCTCGTTACTGTATTTTTATACATTAGTATGTGTATTTTTTGTGCAGTTGCTCTCAGTCTAAGCACTGATTCGAGGGATTGTTGGATCAATGGTGACAATGGTGCAAAAGCAACTTTCTTATGCACACATTTGGCTGTAGCTTTTTTCATGTTTGCACTACATATTTGTTTTAAAATGATGCAAACTATAGCTGTAATTGTCAGATAATAGAAGAGGAGCAAAAAGCATGATATTATGCTTTGAAATGTAATGAAGCAGAAGCAGAAAGTAGCATTAAATGGAGATACTCAAATTACCTGAACATTGTACTGAAGTACTGCAGTAGAGGTATACAGTTCCATAATTGGATGAGATCCATTGTGGATTTGTATGATCAAAGTGCAGCTCTGTTTAGATTGTGTGTCCGACTCATATGGTTATTTACCTTGAGAGCCCCACGGCATGCTGCCTATTTAATGACTGAAAATGTCGCACTCCTAATTAAAAGTACACCTGTGGCTTCCTGCGCCCGATGGGATACACTCTCCATCTCCATACTCTAATTTGCCAGGGCATTGCCCAGTTTGTCTGAGCGCCAGCCAACAAAGGGCTTAATTTGCACTTGTGTGTGTGTGTTTGTGTGTGCGTTTCGGGCTAGATGAGACAGCCTAACCCTTACTCACGAGGAGACTTGTAGTTCTTCAAAATTGTTATGGATGTTTGATGTTATGATTCGTCCTCTGTTGGTCCTGGTAAGGGAATTACTGTCTCAAGTCTTTAATGTCAAGGATTTAGGGACGTGATGATTACAGCTTTGTACCTCGGTGCTCCTCATTTAACATGATGAGCCCATTTTTAATCAGTTTGATGGTTTGGATTCAACAGTTCAACTACTACTTTGGACTGCAAATGTAGAAAAATCACCCTTTTTATGGACAGTTGTTTGGAGTTACAGAAGACTGACACCACTTGTCTGTTTAACCGCGAGCAGTGGTTTAGCTTATCATACAGCACAGGTTAGACACAGGTGAGTAGTTAGCCTGGCTCTCACCAAGGATAGTATGGGTGCTTATTAAAAAAAAAAAAACAAGTTATAGATATAATCTATCAATAAATGAGTGTTAGAGCTAGAGGTGTGTATATACTTTGGTATTATCAACTTCCAGAATGAAGGCTTTCTGTTATTTAGCCTCATGACATAATGAATTACAATTAGAGATGGTTTTGCATGAATGAGTGTGTTTTATAAAATTCACTATTCATATTACATACATGTCTGAACTCTGATGCTCAAAATGAAGTCTTCCCACAGCTACTGAATTATGCAGAGGCATTTCCTATAAAAAAAAAAAAATCACATCAGCTTTGACTTGATAGAATGCAAATTTGTGCATTTCCCTTAGGCATTTAGAAGAAAGTAATTAAGCAAAGGACCCTTTGTCTTCAGAATGCTTTTTGAGTCATTTCATCGCAGGATAAGAGGACTATCTGTCAAGAGAAAAGCTTTCATGTACCATTGAGTGTGTTGACTTTTTCTAATCTATTGTTCTCCTAGACATTTTCCTCAAAAGTTTTCCGGTGCAACCGGGAGAGCTGAAGGACAAACTGTTCATCATTAATGAGAAAGATGGAGGCCTGTCTGATGAGCACATCACCTCTCTGAGGAGGTATGACTTGGTGCCAAAAAAACGCTGATTTGTATTCACTCCTTATAGTGTCACAACTGAAGCTGAGAGGTGAACATCTTTTTGTGCCCAAGTCCGTGGGCGGTTGATGTGTGTTTTCATTGGCAGAGGTAAAGCCTCTGGAAACTAGATGCTAAGCAAATCATCAACAGGGATGTGAGTCCATGTTGCTGCCAGGACAATGTGAAACGGGAGAAACCGCTGCCAATTCATGTGAGGAAGACACACGGTTTGCACGGCAGTATTCACCGTGTTTTAATACTAAAGAGCAGATGCCAGAACCTTTTACTACAGCAGCTTAGTAATAAAAGTTTTATCTTGGGTTATTTGCAGAGATGGAAACTATTGACATGCCCTCAGGAATAAAACGCAGCAAGTGGGTAAAATGCTTCCTGATTCTTACCTGCAGTTTACTTAGTGTCTCTGAATGCTGACCTCCTGGAGGGCAAAACTGATCTAATGTACTGTGTGGAGGATTTTATTTATTCTGTGAAAACATAATATATATTTTAATGCGCGGTGGCATCGTCCTGGGGAATACAATCTTGAAAGAACCACTCCCAACAGGTGCTGCAATATTGATGACCGGTGCTACTTCAGTGGCACACGGGCTGACTCGCGAGAAAGCAAATGTCTACAGTTTGAGGTCAGAACACACCGGAATGACAGAAGTGGGAAGTCCAATTTAAGACGAGAGAGGTTCAGATTCAGTGCAAGGGAGTAGATGGCTCTTCCCATCAACGTCTCGCTGCTTTATAGGAGCTGACGAGGACCATCAGCGTTACTTGGCTTTTAATCACTGGCCTTTCCCCAGGCCACTGGAAATCAGTCTAAGGGCATCACTTTTATAGGGACAAGTAAGGGAACATGTGATGACATACAGGAACAGAGGTCAAAAGGGAAAAGTACATGTGACAAAAAAAGGAAATAATCTTCAAATGTAACATAAATGTTTAATGTGTGAATGTGTGTGTGTGTTTTTTTTTTCTCCTGCTGCACAAAAAAGGACTGATATTTGGGACAGTTGGCTTTTATGTGCTTTTACCTTTTGACATGACATAACACACAAAATATATTCTTTAAAGAGTAAATCAGTATATTAATTCTCAGGTTTAAAGCCTATATATATATATGGCTCTATCAAAATAAAAGCAAAAGACTGTAACAATGCACAGCAGACTGAGTGTTGTTAACCAGTAGAAATTAAATTCATAACTCCACATACAGCAGACTGTTTGAGGATGGGTGCTTTTCCCCCTTAGCAATAAAATATTCACTGTGGCACAGAAAAAGGTATCAGTTCTGGAAGGAAATTTTCAGCTTTTGATTTGCTTTCCTCTATTCTTGATTTCCATTTTTTTAATCATATTTAATGATTTCTATGTTTATTTTTAATAACATAGCTCTCAACTCTGCAGTCACTTGTTCAGTGAACCGTCACCACTCTCAGTTCCCTCTATATGGATTAGGTGGACATTTTGTAGTTCCATATGTGGAAGATGTGTAAATAAGGGCATATTTGGTGACAACGGTATCAACCAGCCACCCATTTTCTTCTGCTTATCCAAATCAGGGTCACTGGTGGGGGGGAGGAAGGGCACCCTGGACAGGTCGCAAATCTATTGCTAACACATTGAGACAGACAACCAGTCATGCTGACATTCACACCCAGTCAGTTTAGAATGGTAAATGTCTTTAGACTGTAAAAAGAGCCTGGATTCGAACCCAGGATCTTCTTGTTGTGAGGCTAACCACCACACCACTGTGCTGCCCCACACCAGTACCATATCAACTCAAAAAACCAAAAAGAAATAAAAATATCTGCCTCTGCTCTGTTTATATATTGTTTCAGCTTGTTGTTGGTGGGCAGAAAAGTCAATATTTGAATGTTTATTGACCTTGGATAATGAACAAATTACCACATAAATTGACTTAATCTTCATTAATTACACTTGCCTGTCAGATTTAGCCACATAGCTTATCTTTTATCTGCAGTCCCTAAACACATTATGACTAAAAGACACAAGGCACACAAAAAGTAAACAAAACAAACATCAAATCGTGTGCAGGAAATGTACGTGATTTAAATGTATGCAAGGAAGATGTGTAAAACTGATTAAAGAATAGAGGCATAAAAGCTGGATGAGACCAACAGTCTGAGAGGATGACACACACACACACACCCACACACACACACACACACACACACACACACACACACACACACACACACACACACACACACACACACACACACACACACACACACGCAGTAGACATGCAGGCAAATATGAAAAAAGGAGATGAACACAGACATCTCATATGACGTATGGTAGAGGCCCTGGGTCAATAAATACATAAATAAATAAATGAAAAATAAATCAAATATCACATTGGTGCTGTTGTTTTTCCAACAACAGCAGATTTCTTAAGTCTCTCAAATCAGTTGGAAGTTGTCTTCGACTGATTGGCAAATTCACACAAAATTGAAGGACCCAGACCGTTACAGCCCTTGAAAACCTTAAACATAATTGTGCCCCACTAGATAAATATTAATGATTTGTGATTAATATCTTTAGATATTACTGATTACAAATTAAACACAACAGACTCAGCTAATCTGAGTTATCGGGAACATGTGAGTGCGGTTTGATTAGACTGGACTGAGAGACCAGACAGTCCAACGAGTGATTGATTAGAAAGAGTATGAAATCACTTTTTCAGTCTCAGAGGATGAAGGGGGAAAATAGCAGAACGGTCATGCACCCTAAAAACGGTTTCATCCTGTTATTTGGCAAGAAATAGTGAAACCAAAATATCTGTATGTAAAAAGAACAGTAAAAACTGTATTTATTTATTTTTTATCATTAAGGTATGTGCCAACCATGGAAGATGTGGAAATGTACAAGTCCTACAAAGGACCTGTAACAGAACTGCACATTGTGGACCAGTACATGATGGAGGTAAAATTCTCACACATGTAATGACATCATTAGCTACACGAGCTCATCCTTTAAGACAGATACTTTTCAAACTTCTGACCCCGAAAAAACAAAGTCGCACTGAACACAGTCGTATTTTATAAGTCGCAGTTAAAATGCGATGAGAACCACGGGGCTTGTGCTTCACTGAGGGTCTTCTTGCTGTGCGGCAGGGAGACCGCAGCCATCAAACTCCTTTTGAGACATCGTCTGTTTCATTGCTGTGTTTTGATCAGATCCATTACAGAAAAAGAAGCCTCACATTTACACATGTGCGGATCACTTCTTTCTCTGTTTTCAGCTGTAATGTTTCAATCACACATTTCTGGTTTTCTTGATTTTTTTTTTTTTGCCTCTGGTTAAATGTCTAAAACTGGATTTCCACTCACAGGGAATAGAAATGGATAACAAATGACTGCATCAAAACCAGGAATAGAGCTGAACATAAAATGTAGTTTATTACAGTCTCCACTTTACTTTTTAAAAATTTATTATCCATCATAAATGCTAACACCAACAGATCACCAAATAGCTAATATCCACAGATAACATCAGCTCACAGATAAATCAGTGAGGCTCTATGAATTTCATGACAAAAATTTTTAAATTTGCATTTTCATACTGTACTCACTAGGGGTACTAGCACCCTTTTTGTTACCCTCTCAGCTTTGTCACTCTCTAAAGCAGTGCTTTAGAGGGTGACATCAACTACACCACTACCAACGTTCAGACACTTAAGTGCCATTGCAAAAACTGTATTTTATTTTTTATTTTTTTTTTGCGTTATGTTATTGTGTATTGTTGCACATGCAGAAATATGTTGAGGAGGACACTGAAACGGAGCCTTAAATTTGCTGGTGGGAATATTGTTCCTCCCTAATACAATCCTAATCCCTAATCCTAGAATCTCCACATAACCTGTCTTTATACTGCACCCATACAGGCCTGGGGAGAACATGCAAACTGCAAACAAAAAGGGCAGCACGATGAGACCCAGAACTTTCCTGCATGACATAACGATGCTGACCACTGCACTAAAGTTATGCCCTATAATTCCAAGAATTTACACAGCAAATTTCAGATACCAAGCAGAACCTAAAGCATCTTCATTTAGCACTTTGCTCAGGAGAACTTGTTGAGTCACCTGCCTTCTCAGTCACACAGTGTGGCATCATCTGGTTATCACTTTCCAGTAAGGCTGGCGATGATATGATGGCTCAAGGTTGCAGCAGGGTTAACAGATGAACAGCCCACACTGCCAAACAGGAATATTTGACAGTGTTTTTATATGGGATTTCATATGTAAGCCTGAGCTGAGTGGCAACACCTATGTAAGCCTCATGCACTTCTGAAGGCTCAAACCTCCAGCAGAATGCAGACAGGCTGGATTCTACTGAACAGACGACATAATCATTCCCCCCTTTTTTTTTTTTGCTATCAAATAAAACAGGTATTCACACTGAAATGCTATCAACTAATGTTCTGCAGGCTTTATTCTTTCCACACATTCTCCCCCTAAAACCCATTAAATTATTAAACAAACTGAAAGGGCCAACACATTCTTCATAAAGCATCACGATTTCTAACATCATCACTTTGAGTCAAACATGTTCTTCACGTGTCGCACAGGATATTCAGTATTCGTGCTTCTGTACCATACGTGTTGCTTTATTGTATTTGGAAACTGCACATTATGTTGGACCCTTCAAGTGACTGTTTAATTATTCTCTGTTTACGGAGTTTCAATAAAACTACTTATTGGATACAGCTGGAAGCAACAGTTTGGGAACCCCTGAGCTAATTTGCTCAATTTGTTGATTTCTGAAGTGAGAAGAAATTCAACCCCTGCAGCAAGCAGACAATAAAATGGAATATTCTTTGCACTGTTTTTTTTTTTTTTTTTATCTATGAAATGGAAAAAGATCAGTAATTTTGGCATATACAACAGTCACCATTTTTAGCCCGTTAAGAGTCTTTCATTCTTCTTGCCTTTCATGAATAGCTCATGATGGATTAGCAGTATGCAGGATTTTGAGGTATGTAGCGTCTTGAGTGACTGCAGGACATTTACATTCAGAATGTCCTGGTATTTATCTCCACATTACTTCCCGTGCCACTGGCTACTCAAAGCAGAATTTAACAGCTGACATTTTTTCCCCCATCAAATACAGCTTAGTTTCATTTTTCTATAAATATACCTTTGATGATTATGACCAAAAAACAAAAACACATCAACAACAACAAAAGCAAACTTCACTACTTCCTCAGGCATTGACTTCTGTAATTAGTATGTAAGTGAGATTTCCTACTGAAAACTATTCCATACACACACATTAATGCTGCACAATCAAAGAGAGCATCACCACGATTGTGTCAGCATGACTCTCCTACTGCTCACCTCTCAGTTACTGCAGTCACTGACAGATTTTATTGGAGTTTTATTGTTTCCAATCATGTATTGATCTCTACATTTCTTAATGGCTTTATAAACAGCGGACGCAGGCTGCTTTTGTACGATAACCTGAAGGTTGGTATCACCTTGGTTCCCAGGACAAAATAACCAATGAGCTTTTTTTCCACAGGCTTTTGTGTTAATGCAGAAAATCGAGAGATCTCGATCTCTTTGTCAGCATCAGTAAGTTTAGACCTTCAATCCATTTTTTTAAAGATGAACCATCGTTGTTGAATGTTACCGCAAAGTCTGAAGCGTCACATTCTATTAAACTGTGAAGGATTGTCATCGGCTGACAAACCTAATGAAAATTTCCGATCCACCTGAGGAGTCCTACTTGAGTTAATTGAGGCCAGAAACAATATCAGAGAGAGAGACAAGGCTCCTAAAATCTATGGGTGGAATCTGAAACAGCAAAGGTGTCATGGAACAGCTGTGTGGCAGGAAAGAAGAAGGACCCCAATGCAGGATACGCCAGGCAAAGGTTAAGCTTAAAATCCACTTCATTTGCAAGTTGCAAAACAAAAGAAAGGACTGGATGGGACCAGTGGCAAAACTACAGACAGGAAAACGAAACACCTGACTGAACTGAAGCAAAACCATAAATCCAGGCAGGGATCGCGCACACACACAGCAACAAGCAGAGAAAACACAGGACTTAAAGGCACAGGAGGGCTAATGAGGGAAGTGGAAACAGGTGGGAACACAGATGAACCATGACAGACAGGGACCAGATGACTATCAAAATAAAACAGGAAGTCAGACAGGGGAACAAAGACGCAGACCTGACACAGGGAAACACAAGGAACTAGAAAATAACCAAAAGAAACCCAGAACAGGACAGACAAAATTAAGCAAAAACAAAACACGGGGTCCACAGGAGCCCAGACCATGGCAAAAGGTGGTGGTAGAAGAGCACTGATGGGAAAAAAAAACAGCTTTTTAAAATCTTGTTTTGGGGAAAATTGAGCAAACCTTTAAAGTGTTTTGGTATTAGATTTGGAATTTGTGAAGTTTTTATATTCCACTGCCCATTGAAATTAAAGTTAATTTAGACATAGCTTCAAAGAATTGCCTCGTTGTGTCAAGATGGCTCACAATGGCTTCTTCTAGAAGAACATTAATGCCTAATGAGTCTTCTTTTTAGTTCCTATATATACTTAGTAAAATTTCCTCTTGGTCACGCCCTTTTCCCTTTTGTAAATATGACTTAAAAGTCAGTTTTAAATTGAAAGTGTGAGAGCCAGCTGACAACTTTTCATGCTGTGGGGGTTATGAAAGGACACAATAGGGCAGAATCTGTGGGTACAGTATGTAGAAAGTAAAATATATATGTTTACATGATATTTTAGCTCTATTTGTCTCCTAAATTCAAGTACAGTATACAGTATAAGTGCCCAGTAAACATTTTGTTGCTGTAAAATACAGCCTTACAGAACAGCTTGCATAGCAGCAGAGTCTTGCCTTCCCTGTTGACAGTTGGAAATGGTCTGGTTATCTGCCTTACAGCTCTGAGTAATCACTTCCCTCTCAGGATGCTTGTGGACACAAGAGTGGCATCCTCGAAGCATATATATTTTTTTTTTATTGAGGAAAATATATTAGGGATGAAACGTGGGTATTTTTCTTAAAATAAATCAAATCCCACTCATGCTGTCTGTATTGTCATACTCGTATAGAAGTCAGTCTTGCACTACACTATATATGAGGTTTTTATGAAAGCCGACTATTTTCGCCAAACTTCAGTGTGCTGTCTCACAGCAGAAATGATACAGTGTATTCATTTTTATCTCTCAAATTTGGTGAACATAGACACTTCACTTTATGCATCATAGAAAATGTTATCAAAATACTTGAATGTGATTGCTTTAAGCAGTGACAAACACATGAATACCTCTTTACCCCAGGAGGAGGAAATTTTAACAGTATTAATGTGACATAGAATCACTGTAACTGTTAACCTCACATTTGAAATTTAAAATGCGTCAAAAAGTGTGAACGATAACGAGCCCGGTGCTTTCATACGTGGAGGATGATGCATTCTGGGATGCTAAAAAAAAAAAAAAAGTGGGGGAAATTATTACATGGTATAGATTTTTAACACTAATCCTGATACCTATCCTTAACCGTCCATCAGACCAGGTGCCCTTTGCCTTTTGGGAGATGGTACCTGAGCATCAGAGAGCCAGTCTGACAATGAAGAGTGATTTATTAGAGGTTAGCACAGACACAAAGGTCGACTAGGCAGCTCAGCCAATCGTTTCGAAGTGTCAAGCCTTCAGTTTCTCTGTTAAATCAGCCTGTCAACAGGCCTGCAGCTCTCGGCTTTCGCCCGCAGTAATCTTGAGAACAAGCCTGAGCCATCGCATGACTGTATCTCCCTGCAGCATCTCCCAGCAGCTCTGCTTTTTAGATAATTCTGAATAATCACATGGAAATAGGCTGTGTGATGATGTGATAATTGCACTCTCTTCTGTATATACACAGCTCATTACCCTTACATCTTTTCTCTACTACAGATTTGCAACATCCCCTACCTGAGCACGCAACTCGACCTGTTGTTGACTCTGAGAGAGCTTCCGATCAGCATGAACGACCTGGAGCCCGTGAGTTCACTCGATCACCAACAGAGTCAAATCAAAGGTCGAATTAGATGTTGAGCTGTTTTTAAAGTCTGCCCCGTTCCTGCAGGCTGAAAAAGGGTACAATCACAAGACTCCGCAGCACACAATCAAACACCACCATGCAAATTTATTCTCTAATGCGAATGCTAATGCTCAGCTACATTGTGGCTTTAGACATAAATGAAAAGAACATCTGTGCACAAAATAATATTAATACATGAAAGCTTTTGCCCCGTCTTCAGTTTGACTTTTAGGTTTTATGTGGTGGGTGAAGTCGTTTCTATTCTATTTGCTGGAATGTTAAGAGTCTTGAAAATACAAAAGCATGAGAAGCACTTTAAGACACTTCATTTGACGGAGAAGAAAAGATGGCTCTTAATCAAATCAAGTTCAATTTTATCTGTAGGTGGTGTAAAACTGCCAAAGTTTTTTTTTTTTTTTTTTTTTAATCCTTATCAAAAACCCAATGAAAACTCACTTTGGAGTTTTCACAAAGGGAGAGATGTGGAAAGATTTATGACTTTTTCTTCTTTCTGCAAACTTCTCGACTCACTTCAAAGACGGGCACTCTTAAATTAATTCAGGTAGAATCAAATGAAAAGTGCACACAAAGTTACAATTTAAATATATATATATTAATTTTAGTGTCTTTTTAACCCTTACACAAACACCTGGGATGCTTTAGGTTTGTGCAGTGTGATGAACGGAGATGCCTCTTCATCATTAGTCAGACTAATCGTTAAAACCGTTATCGAGCATTGTTGTTTATTGGCACTGGGGACTGCAGGGTGTAAAGATATTGCAGTCAGACAAGAATACCCCCGAGCTCCTCAGCCAGTTCTTTTTTATGTGATTCTCTCAAGCTTCTGTTTCTTTCAGCATCAGTGCTTCAGCCCTAATCTCTTGTCTGCTGACTGTCTGAGAATGAAGAGAAACAATGGATAAGAATGATGGCACTGTAATCCATTGACTGTGACAGTAATTTTTCTTTGTCTAACACACAGAGACAAACATATTGTGTGCCGGCAAGATGACTCGACAAGAAAGATTAGCAATTTCATTAAGTTTCAATTTACTCTTGGCTTTTTGCTTCTGATATTGTTTCTCTCTACTGTGTTAGATTTATTAAAAAGGTCATTCAATCAAGACTTTGGTATTTGTGTGCAGGTATACTGTGATAAAAAGTAAGGTGCACTTCAGTTTTAGGTACTTCATAGTACAATGTGTTTAAACATTAGGGTCCTTACAGTTGCAACATAATCTAAATCATTGGATTCTATAATGTGACAGACTTCTTAAGGCCACCTGCCACCTGACAGACTGGGCCTGAGGAGAGAAAATGGAGAGGTGACCACTATGGGAATGCTTCTCACCTGCGATGTGCTTGTTGGTGTTTCACTGGAAGGATGACAGCATTTACTCTGCATTGTGGCCCTAGCTCTTTCTTAAAACCATGTGATGTGCTCTGTGTGCAGCTATTTCAAATCTATATACATATAAGAAATTCAAAGTCACAGAGCCAAAGTCAGTGATGCAGTAGACATAGAGGCATCGCCTGAAGCTGTGATGCACTGAATGGTAAAACCAAATGTAGTATTTTCAGTAGTTATATAAATCTATTAGAAAGAAGACAATAAAATCTTTTTTCTTTTGTAATGCAACAGAATATCTGTCTAGAGTAAAGAAACATGGATACAAATAAAGTTTTTCAAATTTAATTTGAATGCAAAAAATGGGGATGTGAATATGAAGCAGTATGGGACCATAGTGAGATAGTGAACTGTGGACCTTTTGGCCTCTATCATCCTCAACAGATGTGCATTTGCCAAAATTACCAGTTTGCCTTTATTCATTAAAGGGGACCTATTATCCTAACTCTTTTTTTTAATTGGTAAATGACACTAGAGTAGCTCTGCATGATTCGCAGCTAAAATAATCCTTCTCAACTTATACTACAGCCCTTCAGGCTACCCACTAGCTGAAGCTAGGAGTTTTAGTTCCTCCCCCTTTGAGTCCACCCTTCCTTTAAGTCAGGTTTCTTCTGATTGGCTGCCCCTCACAATGTTTGGACACTAGGTGTGTGGGCCTTCTGGGCCTGATATGGCCATATTTGGGATATCCCCTGTTTTTGACAACTACATTGCCAAAAGTAGACGGAACTGTATGAAACTGAATGTTTAGAGCAGTCTGAATTGTTGGCTCAAAGGGATTAGATATAAATACACTGATCCATTTATATGAAAATTTGGGCAGGTTTAACATGGATATTCACCATTGTAACAGTAAATAAGAGAACAAGGAAAAGCATAATAAGTCATCTTTTCTCTGCAGAACATGCAGAGGACAAAAAGACAATGTGTGGGGTGTCTGTGTTTTTCCCTTTGAGTGTGAGATGGACTAATTGTCTTCTCCTTGTAAGTGCAGTTTTCAATTACCAGTAGGTGTTCTTACCCTCTTGCTTTGTAAAGCAGCAATGAGCCTATTTTAGCTTGCAGCACCCGAGATAAAGAACATATATTAGAAAACTTAACTGGACAAGTCACATGCAGATAGGTCCATAAGTTTTTGGACAATGAAATGCACCAGTACAGTGGATTTTAAATCAAACAATCAAGATGTGACTGAAGTGCAGACTTTCATCTTTAATCCAACAGGGTTTAATAAAATCACTGCATTAACTGTCTGGGAATTATAGACATTTTATACAAAGTGTCACATTTTGGACAATTGTACTGACAAGCAGTTTCATTGATAGGTGAGGCCAATTCCCTCGCTATTTGATGACAAATCAGCCAGATCAAAGATATGGAGTTGATTCCATGTCTTCAAATTGTTTATCACATCTAACCAAGTCAAGAACACTTTGAAGGAGATAGGCATAGCATTGTGAAGGTCTACAACCAAGAGACAGCTTCACAAATGGAAATACAGAGCATTTACAACAAGGTGCAAACCACTGATTACACTCAAGAAGGAGAAGACCAGATTAGACATTGCAAGAAAACATCAAAAAGATCTGAAAAAGTAGCCTATACAGTATGCTTTTCATTTATTCAATTCAAAACGGAACGCAGAAAGATCCACAAACAAGCAGCAACTGAAAGCAGCTGCAGTGAAGGCCTCGCAGAACATCTTAAGGGAGGAAACACAGCATTTGGTGATGTCCATTCTAGACTTCAGGCAGTTATTGACTGGAAAATTTTTTGATCTAGTTATTAAAAAATGATTTTATTTGCAATTATGTTAGTTTGCCCAGTTACCCAATGAGCATCTGAAAATGGGGCACTGTGAATAGTAATGTCTGTAATTCCTAAACAATTAACGCAATGCTTTTGTTAAACCCACTGGATTAAAACTGGAAGTCTTTACTTCAGTCGCATCTTGTTTACTTGATATAAAATTCTCTGTGGTGGTGTACAGAGGCAAAAACTGTCAGTGTCCAAATACTTATGAACCCAACTGTAAATGTGAGATTTCTGCTTTAGTGATTTGGAATTTAAACTGTATTTTTTTATGGTTTTACAAGTGCAAACTTTTCAAGGATGAGAACTTGTTGGTTTGGAAAATGCACTTGAAGTTAACTTCCTCACCTCCAATAGATAACAGCACACAGCTACTTCCCCCACCTTTTCAGTGGGAACCGTTCACCTCCCACACAGTAAATGAGGCAGTTTGCAGCGTGGCTAGCCTCCACTCACACCGCCCTTTTCTGCATTATTTGATCACAAATTGTAGAGAAGAAAGACAAAAAAATAAATAAATAAAAAAATACACAAGAGAGCAATCATTCTTTCAGAAAAGTAAACAAATCTTCTGCCAACTTTAATGCAAACTGCCTTCAGTGATGTCATGGACATGATGCATGATGAGCAAATGGTCAAGTTTAACATAAAAGAACAATATTTAGCACAGATCACATTTGAGTGGATAAATTTATGTATTCAGCTGTGTTATCATATGCAGAATTACAACATGCTTTATTCCCCATTTTTTTGTCTTTAAAGTGATTGGCAGCTTACAGTTTGTTTTATAACAGAATAAAATCTGTCGGATATATTACCCTCTTTACTTAAAAAAAAATTGTACGCAAAAATCAGACTAGAAGGTCTTGAAAGGAGGTTACATTGTGCTATGAATTGGACTGTATCCTATTGAGCTACAATAGTTTTCCATGTTACAGATGGCCCTGTAAAAAGCCAGTTTATATAATGTTCTGTATCTGGATATCTGCTTTCTTTTCTATTGTAGTCGAGGCTGTCCCACTGGTAGATTTTGGGAAGTTATTCTTAAAACAGGAGCATATGGTGGGGAAGTGTTGCTGGCTGGCATGGGTCTTATTTGGAAAAGCTAACTCTTTGTCAAGGACTATGATTCCCAAAACATCAGCTCCTTTTTTCCTCTAATACATCATTGGCAAAACCTAAAATCCCACTTTAATTTTTTCCTCAATATGAATGCTATCCATATTCAACTGGATGTGTTTTGAGATGGTTAAACACTGAAATTGTGTGATATTCTAGGGGGATGTTTGTACTCGGCACAATTGCATACCAAATAATAATCTTGCCAAACAACCAGGTCCTGATTATTCATTTTATGAGATCAAATGAGGTGTAGTGAGATGGCTGTTTATGTTTAGAATGTAAAGTTGTAAAGCCTGGAGTTATTTTTGTGAGCACAGAAAGCCCTTAAACAAGCTTCAGCCTTATTCCACTTTGCAATATTGTTGTGTGGCAAAATGAATGCAAGAGCCTGTATGAGGTTGGATTTCAGTACAAATGACTTTGCTCTGTGCCCTTGTGTTTGTCTTCCAGCTGATTAACCAGAAGATCAGAATGTGCACGCAGCTGTACAACTGCAGGTCATTTGTTTCCGTGCTGGAGTACCTCCTCGCCATTGGCAATTACCTCAATGAGAACGCCGGGAAGGAAAAGGCCAAGGGATTCCGCCTCTCCTCCTTAACTAAAGTATGAGTCCACCACTGTTGCCTGACCTTTGATTGAGTTGCAGCACAAGGCTAATAAGACTACTCATTGACATACACAGCAGGGCTTCTGTACATCTTTCAGTTTTTCTCTCAGTTGCTCTGGTTTACTCAGGTCTTTGAACACATTCACTCTGGCAGCTGTGTGGCTGTCAATGAATGGCTTTGCAGGAGGAATGAAACTGAAACAAAATGTGGCCTTTAGTGGCTCAGTGTCTTAGAAGTGAAAAGTGGAGTAGGAAAAAAAAAAGTTTGAAGAAATGTAGACACTCAAATGATCAAAACTACTATGTTTCTGGTAGATAGATGGCAGGAACTGGCTAGCTCAGGCCTAGAAACTGACTGGTGACCCTCTGGTAACCAGCGATTATTATGGGCAACTATATTCTGTGACTTTGGCAAGTGGTTGCTGGAGGTTGCAAAGAGTTGCTAGCGCGAATTTGGTCATAAATTTGGTCACTAACAGGTTGCTGTGGACACCAGTGGTTTGCATGGAAGATGCTGACTTGTCTGTAAAAACTTGCAAACTACTTGGCAACTGGTAGTGGCAAGTAGTTTCACTAGGTTTTACAGGTATTCCTTTTCTATGGTTTCAGTCATACCTCTCCGGACGCACCCAATACGTTCAGCTCAAAACTGCCAAGTCATCCATCACCCCAGTCTCCCCTGGTGTTCCTCAGGGCTCTGTCCTCGGTCCTCTTCTCTTTGTTATCTACTTACTACCATTAGGACATATTTTTAGGAAATGCGGCATCCATTTTCATTGTTATGCCGATGACACCCAGCTCTATGTCTCTTCTAAACCAAATGCTCTTCTCCCCCCGTCCTCCCTTTCTGACTGTCTTTCTGAAATAAAATCATGGTTTTCTGACAATCTTCTCAAATTGAAAAATGATAAAATGGAAATCCTGCTGATTGGTGCCAAATCTACCCTTGCAAAATCCAATCACTTCACACTCACCATTGATAATTTCACTGTCCCCATTTCCTCCCAAGTTAAGAGTCTGGGTGTCATCCTCGATAGCACTCTTTCTTTTGAGGCTCATGTCAAAAACCTCACTCGGTCTGCTTATTTTCACTTACGTAACATTAATCGTCTCCGTCCTTCTCTTACACCTGCCAGTACTGCAACTCTTGTCCACACTCTTGTCACTTCTCGTTTGGATTACTGCAATTCACTTCTTGCTGGTCTACCACTCAAACTTCTCCGTAAACTTCAGATGGTTCAAAACTCTGCCGCACGTATCATTACCCGAACCTCCTCTACTCAACACATCACTCCCATCCTTCAGGACCTACACTGGCTTCCAATCGACTACCGTATCAAATACAAGATTCTTCTTCTCACCTTCATATCTCTCCATAACCTTGCTCCCCCCTACATTGCTGCTCTAATCCATTCCTATACTCCCTCACGCCCACTTCGTTCTTCTTCGTCACTGCTCCTCACTATACCTTCTGTCCGCTTAGCAACTATGGGGTCTAGAGCCTTTTGTCATACAGCACCCCATCTTTGGAACGCTCTACCACAACATTTAAAGGTCATAAACAGCTTATCTCTTTTTAAATCTCAGTTAAAAACCCATCTGTTCAAACAAGCTTTTGGCCTGTAACTGTGTGGGTTCTAGGATTTTACCTTGGTCTTAACTAATCTGTTTTTTGTTTTGTTTTGTTTATTGTGTAATTGTGCTTTCTTTTTTGCTGTTTCCTCTTTGATTGTTTTTTACCTATAAGGTGACCTTGAGTGCCCTGAAAGGCGCCCATAAATAAAATGTATTATTATTATTATTATTATTATTATAGTGACACTGAAAAGTGTGACACAAAACGAAAGCAGAGAACGTAAAAGTTGCATTCAAATTTAACCTTTTTGCTGTGTCTGAGTTCAGAAAGTCACTGCTTCCAGAGTAAGAGTAGTCCAACATGTAATCCCTGGGAAGAAAATATGACATAACATAGTTATTATTAAGATTTACCAGTGGGCAGTGTTTCCTTTAGACCAATTAAGGCTAGCTGTTAACCCAAGTTTGTAACTAACCAACTGTTGGCTGCCACTAAGCTATAGACAGACGGTAAGTAAAATTTGTTTTAATCTCATTTATCACTTTCCAAAACAGGCATCCCACTTCACTGGGATCACATTGAATAAAGGTGTACTCTGCTAACCAAGCTAGGTTATCTTAGTTAGTGTTCAGCTAGCTAGCGTTAGCTGATCATCGACACCCCTCAAACATGTTTACGTTCGGTTTTAAAAGACTAAGACGGCAACAACCGCTATGCAAAACTCAAGGCTTAAAAACAGTAATTCACACACCACACGTGCCATATTGGCTGTTCTATGATATATAGACTGCGTGTGGCCTTAAACTGTAATCAGATGGATAGGAGAAAGGCATCAATCTTTTCATCTAAAACTGGGAAAGGAAACAAATAAGTTTGTTTTCCAAAATGATCCCTTTAAGGTTGATTAAACTGATGGATGCACAGCTTTTGTCAAGGGTTTGTGACACTCTGTTTTCTCTGAATTTAGTTTGAACCACTCTTTGGTGTTCAGGTCTCTCTACTGGGAATGTTTAAGGGGCAGTGCTCTTGGCACAGAAGTAAAACGTCCTCTGCTCCATTTAATGAAGCCGAGGCCTTGTGTTGCCTCAGAGGTGTTTCCAGGTCTAATTGAGAAAAGTAAACTGTTGCTGCTTCAGACAGACTCTCTTCAAATTAATGGCTGACTGCCTCCCAGAAAAATGCATCGAGGCTATCTCAGATCTTTTTTTGGTTCTTTTTTTTTTTTTTCTTTTACTTGTGAGCATCAATACTTTGTGCATGTCTTGTATATGGAATCCTCAGAGGCTGGCCTTGGCCTTAAATTGGTAAACAACATAACCTAGATAGAAAAAATTGTGAGCTGCTTTCCCAGGATAAGAGAGGTCCTTCTTGAATTTCAATTTTGTGGCACCATCAAGTGTAACTTAGCTCAAATTTTAGAGTCATTACCATTTCACACAAATATAGCACAATTTGAAAGCAGTCACAGATACTATAACTATGAAAGTGTATTAAATGTAATTCACATAAACAGAATTTACAAGCTGTTTTATATCAGGTCACAATAACAGACTTTGAAATGGAATCGTAAGAGCAAAGTTACACCAAGGTAAACCTTTTTATATTATTGATGAAGACATTTGAATGTATCTGTTCTAAGTCAAAGTGATTAAATCTACAGTGTGAAAGAGAATGCACAAATTTGACCTGCAGTGGAGATGCAGGTTGGATGTGTATACACACACACACACACATACACACACAAAAAAACTAAAAACAAAACAAAAAGAAACACCTTTTTCCTCACACGTGGCTCTATTGAAGGAAGAATGTTTTGTGAGAATGTGTGCGCCACATGTGTACTTCAGCCATACACTGTTTTGAAGTGCAAAACAAAACTGATATGATGAAATAGAAAAAAAATAAGGGAAAAAAAAAATATAAACCTATATTTTTTTTCTCTTCACACACGCGTGCTGTGCGATCTGCTGTTCTCAAACCATGATGTGACCAATTGTAATCAGCTGAGGGTGTTCCAAATTTTATTAGGGCTTGTAATATTAATTTGAATGTTGGTGCTATAAATAGCTGTGTTTGATTGCCACATGTGAGAAATGCTGCTCTGGTGTTGCCGCTAGAACTAAGTCCACCAGACATATTTCCTTGCCTCATTTTCACATTTATTGTAAATACTTTGTTTTCTTTGCCAATGTCTAAAAACAGAGTTTCAGTATGCAAAAGATCAAGTAAAGTAGTCTCTACATACACAGTGGGAGAAATAATTATTTGATCCCTTGCTGAATTTGTAAGTTTTCTCTCTTACAAAGAATGAATGGAGAGACAGAATATTAACCAAAAAATCCAGAACAAAACCACATTACATAAAAATTATAAATTGATTTGCATGTATTTGAGTGAAATAAGTATTTGAACCCCAAGCAAAACATGACTTAGTATCTGATGGAGAAACCCTTGTTGGCAAGCACAGCGGTTAAGACATTACTTGTGGTGGGTCACCATTTTTGCACACATCTCAGGAGGGATTTTGGACCACTCCTCTTTACAGAGACTCTCAAAATCCTTTAGGTTTCATGGCTGCTGCTTGGCAACTCAAAGCTTCAGTCCCCTCCTCAGATTTTATATGGGACTGAAGTCTGGAGACTTGCCAGGCCACTCCATGACCACGACCCATTATCAGTGTTCTGGCTGAGGGAAGGAAATTCTCGTCCAAGACTTTATGGTACGTGGCCTCATCCATTGGTCCCTTGATGCGGTGAAGTCATCCTGTACCCTTAGCAGAAAAACAGCCCCAAAGGATAAAGTTTCCACTTCCATGCTTGACTGTGGGGATGATGTTCTTTGGGACACAATCAGCAGGTTGAGTTGACAACTACAGCGCTTTCTCCCAGTCCTTCTATGAATCATTTAGATGTTCACTTGTCTGTACATGTACCTTCTTGAGCATGTGGACCTTGTGACTGCTGCTAGATTTCAATCAATTACAGCATAATGTGTCACTAGTGGGCTTTGGGCTGATCCACAACCTCTCTCATGAACATCCTGAAGCAAGATCTTACAAGGGCGATTGATGGTCATTTTATTTCTTTCTTTTTTTTTTTTTTATTCTTTATTTATTACTCATTTTATTTCTTCATTTCTTCCATTTCCAAATAATTGAACCAACAATTGTCATCTTCTCACCATGCTTCAAGCTAATGGTTTTGTAACCCTGCCTTGTGCCTTGTGCAGGTCTACAATCTTGTGCCTGATGTCCTTTGACAGCTCTTTGGGTTTGCCCATGGTGGTGGAGAGGTGGAAAGGAAGAAATTGATTCTGTGGACAGGTGTGATTTATACACATAAGTTGAGATCAAGTGTATCTGTAAATGATTGATTGATTGTATTCTGTATGCCACATGGGCACACAACCAGTCTGTGGGAGCCAGAATACTGGCTGGGTTGTAGGGTATCAAATACTTTTTTTCACTCAGTACAATTCAATTTTTAACTTTTATGTAATGTGTTTTTTGGATTTTTGGTTGATATGCGGTGTCTCTCCATCATACTGAAACTGCCACAAAAATTAGAGACTGTTCATTTCTTTGTAGGTGAGCAAATTCAGCAAGGGATCAAATAATTATTTCCCATGGTTTAAAAAAAAAAGAGCACAACTCATATGCACAGCTTTATGAATCTGAAAAATAAAATATTCTAATAGTCTCTGCCTCTGTGCTTCAACACAGAGTTTTAGCCCTGAATCAACAGTGTTTTAGACATTATGGTCCCATGCCTTTTGGGATAATGTTATTTGGATAGAGAAAAGATAGGACTGCAGACATGGGGTTTGGGTAGATCGTACAATGTAGAAGAACATTGTACGAAGTGTGCACGATGGTGGTGGAAACATGATGCATTGGTGTTGCTTCGCCGTCTCTGGAACAGGGCAGCTTGCAGTTATTGATACAACTCATATCAGCGAGTGCTTGACGTTAATGTGAGACCTTCTGTCCAAGAGTTGAAGTGGACCTTTTAACAGGAATGTAAAAGATCAAAAACACACTATAAAGCCACCTAGGAATGGTTCAGAAAGAAGAGGGTTGTGTAACTGCCTAGAAAAAAGGCCAGATTTGAATTCTGCTGAAAAGTTGTGGGGGAATTCGAAACAGCCAGTACATGCAAGATAAAACCTCTCAAACATCACGCAACAGAATGAATTTAGCATGGAAGAGTGGTCAAAAAATTTCTAGCAATCCAATAACAGAGGCTGGTGAACAAGCCCGCAAATTACTTGCAAGAATTTATTTCTGTTAATACTCTTCTTCTGAGGCCAAAGGGGCACCTTCGCTTTCCACAGAAGAATATTACAGCTATTGACATTTTTGTTGAATAAACGACTGAAAATGCTGGGTTTTTTTTTTTCTGCAGTTGTGTTTTATAACCTTGAAACCGTGTGAAATAACAGTGGATCAAATGTATGTATAAAGACGTGTCAAAAGCCAGCAGTGTCTTTGGAAAATACTTTTTTAAATGACTACACACACACGCACACACACAAATCCTCCCATGGGTATAAACACACTTTCTCCATTATCATCCAATTCTTTATCTGACCTACAGTAACAAAGCTGCATTTTTGCATCAGCACACACACACACACACACACACACACACACACACACACACACACACACACACACACACACACACACACACACACACACACACACACACACAGGCATAGATAGAAAGCACACATGCATGTGTTGCCCTTTATGTTTGAGCCCCTGCTTTCTTTCTTACTCCGTTTTCTCCATCTCCAGCTCACCCAGCTCCGTGGAAGAGACAAGAAGTTCACCTTGCTTCATGCCCTTGTGGAGCAGATCATGTTGCATGAACCGTGCTTGGCCACTTTTACTCAGGAGTTGGCAGAATTTGAAACTGTCCCTGGAGGTATTTGGTAGACAAGATTTGATCAAACTTGAAAGAAATCTGTGTGGCACTTTTGTTGAGGTCTGTTAAATGAAACGTGTATTTTCTCTTTGTGTCACTGCCCCCCCCCCCCCCCCCCCCCCCCTTTTTCCTGAATAGCTTCCATCAAAGGCTTGACCGCAGAAGTAGATGGTGAGTAGATCACATTTTACTACTGTCACATTTTACTACTGTGTCCAAAGACTGTTAAATTTGCTGAGATTGCTGTAATATTGACCCTCCTTTTTTGTGCCAACAAAGTTATTTGTGAGGAAGGGTGATCGTAACATTTACTCGAGCTTTCTGTAGCCTCACTATGCTTTGCTGAAACACCATGATCTCATTGTCTAGGGAGTGTGAGGTCTCAATCCAATATGTTGTCTATATGATGACTTACAAAAACTTGCCACAAGCCACAAATACTGCATTCCATGAGCTCACACGGGAGACAGCATCTGATTTAAAGCAGCTATTTGCTTCAGTGCTCAAATATCATTGATGGTAACCAAGATGTGTGTGTATGTTTTTCAGTCCTGAAGAATGAACTGAAGAAACTCGTTCAGTATAGAAAAACTTCCAAGAAGAAAAATACAGCAGTTCAGTATCCAAACTTCTCCAAAGACCTGAAGGTGAAGTAGAAAACAGTTTGCATATAAATGTTAAAATAATCATTTAAAGCTAATTTTAATCCACATACAGTCTAAATCGAAAAAAAAAATCCACTTTCTTTTAGTGGAAAGAAGTGCAGCTAAGTGCAACTTCAGTCTGTTGGCTCATTACTTTTGTGATTTTGCAGGACATGGATTTTGATTTTTATCAGTATGAAATCTGTAAAGCTCATGAATCAGATCTCTCTCTCTTGGATGAAATTGATCATTTGGACAAACTCTCTCCTGACATGATCCATTCTTAATGACTTGCAATTCAATGCTATCTGCTGCAGAATACAGTGAAAAGTCAGAAATCATGCCCTCCCCCTCTGCATTTTTCATATCTTGCAAAGCCATCCAGTGGTCCAGGTTGGATTGTATGTCTTAAATGCCTGATTTAAAGGCACGCTGTAGAGCCTTCTTGTACACAAGCATGTGGTTATGCCCAGTGTTTTTCCTTACATTATTCACAGCCTTCATTTTCACATTAGACTCTTTTCCTCTCTTATTTTATTTGCACATTGTAGCCTTTTATATCATCACCACAAACTGCTTAAAGGTGGAGTTTCATATATAAATTGTTCTTGCCCTTCAAAATTTGGTAGACATGAGAAAATGTTTATTAAGCCTATTGCAAACTATCTGCAGGGCCACAAAAGTTGGAAACATCACAGTTTTTCAGCTTAGTGGGGTATTTACCAAGGCTAAAGATACAACTAGAACCACTCGATGAGAATTTTGCATATCAGGGAAGTAATGCGCCTCCAAAGAAAGTGTTTTTATTTATTTATTTTTGCACTGAGGTTAGAGCAGTGATGGAAGAGAAGACGCCTTCACAAATGTAAGCGTGTATTCATCCAACAAGAAGAGGGCTTTATGTGAGAAAATAATTCATTTGCATAATGTCATCAGCTTAACTCTCTGTGATAGAATGGTTTGGGAAAAGTGTGGGAGAGATATATATATATATATTTTTAAATTTTTTAAACAGTTCTGACTGAATCATTTCTGCAAATGGGCAAAAAAAAAAATTATTACTGGGTGCTTCAATCATGTTGCTGTGGACTTGACCTGTCGTCAAACGTAAGTTAGAAAAAACGAAGACCCCGAGGAAAACTGAGTTGTAAACTTCTGCAAACAATAAGAGATTGTTAAATTCCTGGGCTTGTGTACAGCCCTGGTAAAGTGATGTTATTATGAATCTTTTAATTTAAAATTTCTCCCTGTATGTGGTGGCTAAACACTAAGTTTTAATTCTGTTTTTTCCTCAGGTTAAATTTGTTAAATTAAATCAAGTCTAGTTGCTGTTTTTCATTCCACAGTTTCTTCCCAAATGTAGTTCTCGAGCAAAGATAAACAAGTACTGAGAATCTGAGTTTTACTAAAAGGTCATGATTTGACTAAATTGAGGATTACTGCGATCTAAGCTATAAAGGCTTTGACGACAGTAGCTCCAACTCCAGGTCGAAAACTCAAACCTGTATGGAGTGACCAGATCCCCACAAAGGAAGAGTGTTTTTCACATGAACTCCAGAAACATGGAAACGGTCCTTTCACACATGTGGAACACAGCGGGAGATAATTTGTGCCAGCCATGTTCTCGCTGCTGGAAATACTCTGGTTGGTTTAGAAGATAGTGCTGCCTGAGCAAAGCGCACAGGAGGCAGTACACAGGACATCTACTCACTAGCTCTGAATCCACTTAATATCTGCGATATTCTCACACCGGCACATGTGGAAATCACACGGGCTTTGTACCGGGGAGCTGGCAGCTTAAAGACCAATCTGTCCATGTGGGATATTTGCACTGACACATGCACCTCACTTGGGCAATGTCTAGAAAATGGCTGCAGTGCATTTGTGGAAACAGCTTAAATGTAGGGCAAAGAGTGTGCGGTTTAAGAGGGGATGCATCCATATATCAGCACATCTCATTTTAAGGCACTTTGGAAAAAAAAAAAATGTGTGCCCCTACATCATATTTTTCACATGGAAAAATATAACTCTGACAAAAAAAAAGGAGAAAAAAAAATCTCCTTCTAGTGTTTCACCCAAGTATTCTCCCAGATTTTATTCCAGCTGCATTTCTTATTTGTGGTAGTTTCCATCATATTCAACTGAAATCTGCATATTATGTTACCTTGTGTTAACATCACATGACAGCAAAAGACAGACAGGTTGACAGCCTGATTTAAAAAAAAAAAAACAACAACTAAAGTGGGATGCCTATTCATCCTGAATGTGTCCCTTTAAATGCCAGTTATTGAGCTTTTCCTAATTTTCTGTTATTTATGTACATATATACACTGCTACAGTGGTAGAGTCAGTTATTTTACTCTTAACTGACTTGAATTCCTGTCAGTGAGGAAGGATATGCCCAACATGGTAATCACAGAAGTGCAGCTCAGGCTGTGAGAACAGAAATTTCAGTCATCTGCTGTTCAGACCGAGGAGCTGCACCGAGGACCAGCATAAGATAATTATTTTGTATTCTCAGCTATGCAAAGCTACTGTAGTGATTCCCAAGATTAAAAACATGAAAATTTACCTTTAATTAATCAACTCAATGTTACAATATAAATGCCATTAACTAGCATTACCACCTTAAAAAAAAATCCAGGTAATAGATCAGTTCCCTTCTTTTCTAATGTGATGGTTGATGTGATGATTGACAAACTTACCAGGAAGTTCTTGTGCTTTTCTTTATACCCTAGATGACAATTGAGAAATATGATGCGGATCTTTCGGCCCTGACGAAGACATGTGAGGAGATGAAGAAACTGTACTCTGGCATACTGGTAATTCTTGACTTATTATTTCAATATCTCAGTGTCAAAGATGGATAGTCTCCTGTCCCAGTAATGTCTAGTTGTCCCTCTTCAATTATTTGTCATCTTATCTCCCCATCCTGCACTGGTACACTGGGAGAGTACATTTATTTTTAAGGAAAATAGTTCACAAGGTTACTTCTTTTGCACTGGGTGTCCTTGAGGGTACATGATGTATATAATATATCCTTTATATCAGTGGCCTTAACATTATTTATAACCCAGCACAGCTGATTTGCTGTTTTGAAATGTTATCCCTCCTTCATTGGATAATTTTTTAAGGATTAGTGAACACTGGTTTCCTGCACCCTGCAGGAAGTGTGAAAGACAAGTTCATCCCGACCCTTAATGTGCAATGTCACATTGATTTAGAATGCTCCACAAAAGATTTAAAAAAATAAAAAAATAAATAAATACGAGATGTTAGAGCACCCCTGGTGGGTTTCTCGGGTGCTTTTTGTAAGCCATTTATTAGCCTTTAAGGGACATTCCATAAATATAGTTTTGAGGTTAATGCTGCATTTTGGTTGTTTGTATTTGGTGAAATCTCATTTAACACATTTGATTGTACAATACATTCATATTTGAAGCATTTATGATTTAAGTGCTCTCTAATGTGGACTGGACTCTGGTAACGGTGATATTCTTAAATGAGAAATGCGCCTGCCTTAAAGCACCGGTCACATCATGAGATCTCCCATAAAGCAAATTCCTCTGTCACACACATCTGATTTAGTGGAAGCACTGGTCCCTGTGTATTCTTTCATCACACTGTCCATAAAAGAGGACCTTTTCTTTGCTCACTAGCCTGGTTAAATTGGGTTTTCAGAGCTCAAGTCCACTTTTGACATCTTAACAGGTGCTGTCTTCTTTTTTTAAAGCATGACCCACCAAAAACAATCAATACAAAACCAGTGCCTATTTTCTCACCTCTCTCATATCTCCAGGGGCAATCCATCATCATAGAGTCCACTTACCCTTCCTGTTGTATTTGAGAGCTGAGATATGATGGCATGAGCTGTGAGCTTCGGGCCTGGCAGAGAATTTTGTTATACTTGACCCACAATTAGATTCCCGCGCACTCACAGTATTTGTTCATGAGTAAACAAAGGGACCCTTCAGCATCCCTCTAACTCTTTTAAAAATGATCTACATGTATTCCTTTGTGTTAGGTGTAGATTTAATAAGAGACAGCAAGGGGTCATTTAGTGTCTTTTACATCTAACGTTTTCATAAACAAAGGGTTGGGTTTAACATCTTGGTGCGTCCTTGCCAAAGGTTAGAAACAAAAACAAAAAATGATACAATTTTCATGTGTTTGAATGGTACATATGAAGCCATAACCAGCAGATGGTTGATGCACAGTACCAGTCAAATGTTTGGACACAGTGTTTGGACTGGTACTGCAGCTTAGCACAAGACTGGAAGCAACTAGTCTGGCTAAAGCCACAGAGCCTGGATGATTTGATTTGGCACAAACTATTTGGAACACCAGCCAGCCAGTCTCTCCTTAATTTTCCTTCTAACTCCTCATATTTGTCAGACAGCAGTTATGCTGGGATCCCAAACACAGACTGCAACACCTTCATCCCTTTGCTTGTGTGTCTATGGCTACGTTCACACTGCAGCCTGAAGTGACCCAAATCCGATTTTTTTTTGCCTTCATGCGACCTGTATCCGATCTTTTCATGCCAGTCTGAACAACACAGATCCGATTTTTTCAAATGCGACCCAGGCCACTTGGATATGTGGTCCTAAATCCGGTATGTATCCGATCTTTTCAAATGCGACCTGTGTGTGTACGGCCAGGTCGCATTTATCCGACCTGCACGTCATTGATACTTTACAAATGTCACTATTCTGCATCCTGTTACGCGGACGCGGGAAGGAAAACATGTGTGACTTCTGCAAACATTGAGCGCGCTCGCTACATGTGACGTTATTGCGTCCTCTACTGCGCATGCGGGACACTTTCAGGTTCGTCTGCTGTTCGCACACAGATCACATCCAAGTCGCATATATTTGATTTGGAAATGTGAACGACCACGCAAAAAAAAAAAAAAAAATCGGATTTCACAAAAAAATCGGAATTGGGTCACTTCAGGCTGCAGTGTGAACGTTGCCCATGTACTCAAAGTGTGTTCAGGCACACTAGGCGATACAGATTTTGAGAATCATTACAGCGTAAAACACATTTACACTGACCAGGAGTGTACCGATCCAATATTTGTATAGCCAGATCAGGGAAAAATTGGGTGGATCTATCAATTTTCAACTCAGTATTGCTGTATTGTGTGAACAGTTAGCAGCAGTGGACCAGTTGCTAGAAGGAGAGCTAACAAATCATTTGCAGTAGAATTAGGCAAATATTGAAAAGCGCTGGGCTTTCCTAATCAGCTTCTCTCTCTGTTTCATACATCAGGGTTAACACTTGGCAGGAACTTTTCATTGTAATTGCAGCAACAAGTTGCTGTCAACTTGATTAATGTCTTTTGTCTGCTCCACTCTGTGTGTGCCAAGATAAAGATACTAGCGCAAAGCAAATATAACAGCATAGACTCTGCAGTGCAGCAGATAACTTAACATTACAGGGAAATATTTTACAAGTGGAAACGAGTGCCATAATTGGCACATGTACTCTTGATAAAACTCAGCAGCCATTTGAAAATTCAAGATCACAGCGTCCTCCTGTCATGAGGAGTGTGGACCCAAATGTTGACTTGAAGGAGTTGAACAAACAAAAACTGACTTTTATTGTAGCACCAGAAAGTCGAGACAGCAGGTAAAAAACAAAGCCCTTAAACCCAAGCAGGGAAACATACAGGCAACATGCAGGAGACACACGGGGAACAACCTAAGCCCAACTGAGGGCTTAAATATACATGATAGCTGTCATTGGGCAAGAGGCAGGGTACACCCTATACGGGTCACCAGCCTGTCACAGGGTTAACACAGAGAGACAGATAACCATTCACGCGTATATGGGCAATTTAGAGTCGCCAATTAACCTAACCCCAGTAACTACCTGGAGAAAACCCATGCAGACACGGGGAGAAGATGCAAACTCCACACAGAAAGGCCCGGGCCAAGCAGCTAACCACCACACCACTGTGTTGCCCACTTATTTAAAAAAAAAAAAATTTTTTTAATTTGTTTGTGATGTGTGTTTTTGTTACATTTTGTTCTATCGTGTTTGGAAAGCAATCTTTACATCACCTGCTGCTGTCTCAGTGTTATCATCACAGTGAGGAATTCAGCTCATACATGTGAAAATGAACTTCTATAAGTGTAAAAATATACTTTTGGTTGTGTTTATGTGTAAAATAAAGCCCCCCCCCCAAGTTTGAATTAATCCGAAAATCTAAACAAGCCATGCCTCATTTTTGTAAGCTGCACAAGACACACAGGAGACTGAAAAATCAGTCTCCTGTGTGTCTTAGCCTTAACAGAGCTAACTGTTGATGCTCACACTGGCTGCAGTTGATCGCGCTCCCACCTGCTAGTTTGTAAAAGGTCCAGTCATGACCACTTAATTGATGTGATATAGGTTCAATGGATTTTTCCAGTGAAGGTAATCCCACGATGAAGCTTAGAAACCAATGAGCCAGTTTTCCTTCTAACATCACCCCTTAGGAGGCATGCTGCTTCCTGTCAAGGAGGTTAGCATTCAATTTGGGCAGGCAAGCCAGGTCAGTGGAAGGCTAGGCTTCATGTGGTGGATATGCTTTTAGCTGAGCAGAGAATATGGTTAGATTAAAAGTGCAAAAAGTTGGCTAGACTTGTTAAGAGGGCAAAATACACATCATGAGCTTCTAATTTATGCATAAGCTCATGTAAAAATTGAGAATCACCTTCTACATACTGATTTTCCTTCACTCTGCAGCTATAAGAATGCTATCAGTAACATCTAAACCTCAGCAAGAAAGCAAATAAGCAGATTTTTCTAAATGCTGCACATAAGTGAGCATCCTTCAACAATAAATCCTAATTTACTTCAATATTATCCTAATCCAATATTACACCTTATTATCAACATAAATCACTCTTCTACTATTATTAAAATTGTTCTGGTGGTAAATCGGCTGTGGCCTTTTAAAGTTTAACTAGCTGACCTTTAACTACAGTGTCCCCTTCAGGCAGGGAGTTATATTTTAATCATCAGGCAGCACTGCCTAAATGTAGCATCATCCCTGAATCTTTAATCAAAGTTTTGATACCAGAATCTTGATATCTGATACATGAATTTGCCAGATCCACCCGTCCAGCCACTGAGTTATCTAATTTAGGGTTGAGAGAGGTGCTGGTGGGGGGGGCTGTAGTCTATCTGTGCTGTTAATAGGGAAAGAGGTGGGGTGCACCCTGGACAGATCACATTGCAAACAAATAAAACCACCTTCCTTATATTGTGTAGTTTCCCACGTAGTGTCAAAATGACTCATTAGAGCGTGGGCTCTACAAGACCCTTCAGTGCAACTTGTGGTATCAGGAACAAAGATGTTATCAGTAGATCCTTTAAGCCGTGTTACATGGAAGAGTCTCAGTGATCTGCTAAATATGGTGTTTGAGAAAGTATCTTACACATGTATATATGTACATGTGTGTGAATGTAATGCTTCCCAGCAGACCATTCCCAGAGAGTCACACTGTCTCTGCTGATGTGCACCATCTGAGGTGGACAGGGGGTCAACATGGGAGCTTTAAATCAGCCGGTGGCTTTCCAGCTCCATACAAAGCAGGCTGTAATGCACTGTATGTTCTGACACCTTTTTATCATAGCCAGCATTAGAGTTTTTCAGCAATTTGTATCACAGTAGCTGATTTGTGGGACCAGACCAGCCTTTGTTCCCAATGGGCATCAATAAAACTGGCTCATTTGTTATGGGTATATTGGCTGTCCTTCACTGGACTGCTTTTGGTGGGTACTAACCATGGCTGACAGGGACAGGTTAGTACCTGATTTTTCACAGATGTGTAATATTTTGCACATGTATTATAGTCAGAGAGGTGAACAAAATTGGCAAGGGGCAGGCGAGAGAGAAAATCCATTGATGGGGAAAAAACAAACTACAGCAAAATATTGAGAACAGGGAAACTTGAGGAAAGTCACTGGAAAAAAGAAGAAATTGACAGGAAAGCTTCACTCCTGAAGTACAAAGATGATCTGACAAGTGACAAGGAGAAGCAGGGGAGTACGCTGGGGTAAGAGATTAACTGACTGGATGCCGGAGTGCCAAAAAAAAAAAAAAAAAACTGGAGGGAAAACTGAGCGAAGGAAAGATGTGAAACTGACAGAAGCACCAAGAGACCAGGAATCACAAAAAAAGAAATCTTAGAAATAATTTGACCCTTGCTGAAGTTGATTATATCATACCCATTTTTCCTTCTTCCACCTTCAACAGCTGACTGGTCACTTTCTGCATAATACATATGGTCCACCCTGTGACAGGTGCCATTGTAACAAGATAATTAATGTTATTAGCTTTAGCCTGTCAGTGGTTTTCATGCTGGTGACTTTTTTTTTATACTTTATATTTGAAATGATTTTTATAGCACTATTCTCAGACTATTCTCAGTCTCCTTTAAACACAAGACCACATCGCCATCAAGCATCCTTCCTGCTCTTTAAAACAAAACCAAAAAACAAACATAAAAGACCAGTGACATTTGAGGATTAACGCAAGCCAGTCTGTAAATACTTGCCCCATTTGTGTCCCATCCACGTTGGCTCATTTCCCTGAGTACGAAGACTGTGCATCTGAAACTTCCTGAAAGTACAATAAACCCCTTCAGGAGCACTGGAAAAGTGATTAAGACTGACTGGGCTGTGTTGTAGTGCAAGGGAGCAGCAGGCTGGGGAAAAGGTGTCATATTTAGTCACGTCTTGTCATGGGGGCGGAAGGAGGGAATTCATTATGATGCCCTGAAATAGCCAACATGCAAATGTATTAAACATCGAAGAAGCTCATAAAATTTTGGGGGCGGTTGATTTGCAGATGTCCCTAGACACTGGAAGCGTGATTTTTTTAAAACCACTTGAAGTACTAAATAAAAGGAGACATTTTATGTAATATGCTATAAAACATCCCCTCTAATTTTTTAAAAATAGAAAAAAAAAACAAAAACACCAAGACTTGAAGCTGTCTGCTATGTCACGTTACCAATCTCTTTTCATAAAATGCACACCTTTTAATGTCAGTGAGACATGCAGTAAAAAAAATCAATTCCACTTTAGCTTCTGTGGATAAAAACTTTTAATCTTGCTTCTTCAATCACAGCTCAAACCTTACAGGTAAACCACGATACAGGACATGTGCCTGCTGGGTGCGTAATGAACATTTCTGTGCTTAGTTTTGTAACTTTTTTATATTAATTAAATCAACAGCAGGTATCAGTATTTATTAACATTTATTCTGGGTTTATACTGTTCTAAGTATACGGTTACTAAACTTTCAATTCAAAATTTCAATTCAGTTCAATTTTAATTATATACAGCGCCAAATCACAACAAACAGTCGCCTCAAGGTGCTTTATATTGTACAATAATTATAGAGAAAACCCGACAGTCAAAACACTATGAGCAGCACTTGGTGACAGCGGGAAGGAAAAACTCCCTTTTAACAGGAAGAAACCTCCAGCAGATCCAGGCTCAGGGAGGGGCAGTCATCTTCTGCGACTGGTTGGGGCTGAGGGGAGAGACAAAAGACATGCTGTGGAAGAGAGCCAGAGATGATGTTTTCAATTTTTAATACCTTCCACCAATGACACTGGTGTATTCAGAATACCAATTATAGATCTTGGTGAAGGAGGTCAGACTAATTACGGGCTGCTTTTTCACAGCTTAGTGTTTCCCATCTTGGTGCAATACACATGCAGACATGAAACCAACAGTGTATTATCCTTCTCATCCTCACTCATTAAAATGGAAACACATTTACTCAAAGAACAGGCACCCTCTTTTATGTCTCCTTAAGCCCTTTTGACATGTATTTGTAAATTGATTTTATTGGGCACGGCGTGTGTTTGTGAAAAATGCCCATAAATGTTCAACGCGCACAAAAGACAATGAAGCTAATCAGCTAACAGGCTGTTGAGAGGATTAAACTTCTACACATTACCAAACAAGATAGAAAGTCTTTTGCCCCAGTCGTACATAGTTTTGAGCATCCCTGGCAGACAGTGAAAAATGTGAGGATAAAAGTATGCAAATAGACTAATCTGCACATCTGATGGTGAGAGAGAACGGTGTTAACCATTAGCTAACATCTTCCTTTTGCTACAGGGGACTTTGCAGAAAGCATCCCACACCTGTGTAATTGTTTCTACAAAGTGAGAATAATACAAAGACACTGACAGCTGTTACATTTTGAGTTTCTGGAAGAGCTAGGGGACATTTCAAAGATTGCATACATTACATGTTACACTGTGAGTGCAACGTATATACTGGGTCATTGATTAACTACATTTACATTTTTAAATGATTTCAAAATCAATTCCATTAAAAAAAATGTGTCCTCTCCTATTTTTATTTTAAAACAGTGGCCAATAAAAATACAATTTGCATTTAAATGTAGATTCTTGGATGCATTCGCCATGGGAATGTGTTTATTTTAGTCAGAGGTCCTCCTTCAAGAAGCTCTAAACTAATTTGAGTAGCAAGGTTTCTGCTGGGAAACCTAATTCCCCATCTACATAAATACAAACATGAACATTACATTTTTACATTATCATTAAATCTACAGGACCAAGAAAATAGCAGATACTATAAGCAATTGAAGTTAGGATGGTACAGGGAGCTACAGAAACAAGCGCTGGCATTAGTGCATTAGCAGAGTAAAAGTCATTAGTGTCAGCTCTAATGTACATGTTGTACATCTGGGTGAATATTAATGACTGAGTCGGCTGATAGCCACACAGCTGTGAATGAGTGTGAAGCATGAAATGATGCCAATCGCATAATGAAAGCATGAACTAGCTAACCGTGGCAAATTGTGTGATATTCCAGCTGCAGTAAATAAATGATAACAACGCCAAGCTCATTTTTTATTAAGCTGACTGCAGATTTTTTACATACAGAGATATGAGACTTCACTTCGGCAGCTTGAACTGTTACATTTTTTGGAACTTAAATTATGGCTTGACAGCCAACAGCCAGCTTAGGTCTGAGTTCCACGGGCCTAGAGACCAGTCGGTGACCTGGCAGGGAAAAATGTGTAGTCTCCAACCGGTTGGTGAGTGCAAAGACGCAAAGAGGTTTTGCTGTACCGAAAACCTCCCTGTCATTGCTTTAGTTGCCGCAGTCGCCCATTATTTGCACAGAAGACAGAACCACTCACCAGCTACCCACTAAGTGGTGGTGAATCTTGAAACAGTGCAATGTAAACTGGATATGGAGACTGCAAGCCTTCAAACTAAAAGCTCTGTCCTACTGCTGCAACTGACAAAGTCTGCAGTGTAGGGCAGGTTTCAAAAGTTTATTTGGAAGGCAAACTTGGATACTTGTCACATTTCAATACTGCTCGGTGAGTAGTTGGTGAGTGTTTGTGTCTTCCGTGTAAATGTCAGGAAACCGTAGCAATCAACTAAAGCAAGTGCAGCATTGTATAACTCTTTGCCACCAATTTTACCTAGTGATTATGAGCAACCTCCAGCAATCACTTGCGAACCAATCATGGAATACACATTATTCCCTAGTGACCAGCCCAACTGTGCTGAAGGCTGTTTAGTACAGCGGATTCTGTGTGTGTACAAGCCCACTGTTTGGTGTGTGTTAGAAGAAGTTGGAAGTATGCAATATAAGTCTATAAGCAGAACAAGCTTATAATGAATTACATTAGAATAAGCATCTAATAGAATTATAAAAATTTGTAAAACATAATAAAAAGAAAACTAGGAAAGAGTGACAGCGTGTAGCTTTGGTCTGAACTTTAGCCTGCACAGTCAACAGCATGCATTCAGCAAGTTAGCACATTTAACTACTGTGACCCTTTCTGATAAAGTTTGACTTTAGAATTACTAACATTAGTATGCCAGTGACCCTTCACCACCTAGGTTAAAGTACTAATTGAGCGGCACATGTCTACAACATTGTATAAGGGCACTCAAGGACTGGAATGCATGCTGAGGCAGTATATGAGGTAATTAATCAAAAGACTATTGTTAAGAAGAACATGTGCAGGCCGGGCACCACTCCACAAATGAAAATAATTGTAGCTGTTAATTATAGAATAATTTTTTACAAGCCCAGTGGTCATGGAAAGAGTAATTGCTGTCTCATTATATTTATTTTAATTTTTAAAAATCAATAAACTTGTTGTTATTTTTTCTCTTGTATAGGTTAAATTCGGAGAACTGCTGGATCAAGACTCTCAGGAGCTCTTCGGGTTGATTTGTCAGTTTGTGCATGACTTCAAAAGGGCACATGCTGAAACTGTATGAGTTACAGAGTAACTGCATGGAGCACGTGGATTAGTGAACACTGAGACCACAGTGTTGCTTACTAAATGAAACCGATCCATCTTTGTTGTGACAAAGAGATACAGAACTTTATGATACAGTGTGACTCATAATTTGGTTTTTCACACCGATGTTTGGATTTACATTTTTTTAAACATATTTCCTGAGTTGTGCAAATATTTTATTAAATAATGGACAAGGCGCTCATTGTAGCAGCTCCTGCCCCTGGACAGCCTTGACAGGGTGACTATGTGAAGGAAATCAATTTTGTGAATAAAAACTGATTTATGTCACATCACATCTTATCATAGATTGGTTTGATTTGTGTTTACTGACGTCGCTTTGAGACAAATTGGTAATGAAAGATCTGAAACCTCTTGGTTGTATCCAACACCAGGCACTGATGTGGGCTGTGAAAACTCACAGCTCTTTGCTGGAAGAGGAACAAAAAAAAAAAAAAAGACACTTCAGAGGCCAGCTGAGGTGGGTGCGTGATTATTTTGAACATCCAGTTGTTCTTTGGTTGGGGACATTACCTGTCCCGGTTTTCTGGGAGTGACTCCGAGGCTGCAATGTGAAAAAAAACACAATCAGCAACATAAGCTCCCCCTTTAAACGGCAGAAAGGTCTTCTTACTGCCGGTTGGAACTGATTGATGGGCTTTTGTGTGTTTGACATTTTAATCAGTTAACAGAAGAAACACCGTTTATCCCCATAACTGTGAACGGTGGTGGCATAATGAAGAAGACCCCTCACTGAGATGGAAAAGTTGCATATTTTCTTCTAAAAGGAGAAACCAATTATTTTAATTAAAACTTTCCATCTGTAGAAACTGGTGATTCATTAGCAGGAAACATACAAAACAGCTTTATAAAATGTTTCCTTCACACAGCTTTATCTCAATATTACATTTAATTTCCAATTTGTCAAAATTGTAACTGGATGGACATTAAGACTTTTTTTTTTTTTCCTGCTCTTGACATAGTGCTTTTGTACCGCATTTGAAATGGAAAAACGATAAGTCTTGTAATATTAAACATGTACACAAAACCAACACTAAAAGTTCAGATTATATGGCTTACCAATTTGTTACTCTGAATTCATTTTAAAAACTAAAAGATAAATATAATGACTGTGTATTTTTTTCTACCCTTGTTATAACACTGTGTGTGTGTGTGTGTGTGTGTGTGTGTGTGTGTGTGTGTGTGTGTGTGTGTGTGTGTGTGTGTGTGTGTGTGTGTGTGTGTGTGTGTGTGTGTGTGTGTGTGTGTGTGTGTGAGTGAGAGAGAGAGAGTGTGTCAAACCTAAGTTTGGATTCTGAGATTTTAAAAAGCTGTGCAAAAAAAAAGTTAAACATTTTCTTTTATTGTCATGTTAACTGCAAGGTTTTTTTTTTTTGTTTGTTTTTACTATACCTGCAAATATTGTTTATTTTTCAACCCTGTAACAACTAATATATCATACTGTGTAAAAGTCTATTTCTTTATAACTTTGCCTACAAATAGACAGACTTTCTTGTAACCTTTTACAGTGGTGTTGAGTAATGGTTCTCCAGGCTTTCTGAAAGTTTTTCTTTGGACATTGGCTGCTTTTAACTTAATTTTTCAGCATGACAATGATCTCAATCACACACCTGAACGTTACTGAAGCAGTGTGGGATCATCTTGACAGCCAACATCCAAAGAAGAGCTTTGAATGTCCTGAAGAATTATTTCTGGACACTACTTAAAAAAATTATGAAAAAATTTGCCTAAGGCTGTGTCAAAAAATAAATGCAATCATACCAAATATTAACTTTCAATTTTTCAATTCAATTCAATTCAATTTTATTTATATAGCACCAAATCACAACAAACTGTCGCCTCAAGGCGCTTTGTATTGTGGGTAAAGACCCTACAATAATACAAGTTCATTAGATTTCTACAAACTCTGTTTTTACCTTTTATACTGTAGTTCATGTATGTTTGCACATGTTGTCATAAATCATGGGCCCGTTTCCCATTTTCCGAGCAAAACATAAAGAAACGTGGGGTGGCTCAAGACTTTTGCACAGCCCTGTAGAATTATATTGTGTTTACAATATGAGCAGCCCGAACTCCTGATTTACGCAAGGCACTTATCACGTATGTGCTCCTGCGGAGAAAGTTCATTAACACCCGGAGCGGTGCTCGTGTGAAGGTGTTCATTATTCATTGTGTTATTGTTGCTGCAAGAACAAACAATTTGGGAACATTTTTTTTTCCTTCAGAAAACAAAGCTTCACATTTGTTTCAGACTCCATAGTTTGTACTGCTCGAATTCCTCAGACCGGCTTTCAGTCTGCTCTCTATTTCCACAGGAGGAGGCGTTGTTACAGAGGTTCGTCCACTGGATCACAGCGACTTCCTCAGTGTTTGTGCACTGCGGTGATATGGTGTAAATCCATTAAAAAACGTTAGCAGAGGCACATGCTGTGAAAATTTGTATGTGGTGCCATGTTGGACGCAGTTCTATTTTGGAAAAGTTGAGTCTGAGTACGCTGCCTGCTTAATTGGCAGCAGAGGGAATAAAACAAATTCACATCGGACCAAAAGTAAACTTGTTCAGGGTCACATCTCAGCAGCTTCTGTGTACCTGCCTAAAACTTTAAAGCTGCATTAATCAATATTTTATGTTAATACTGGATCAAATGTGAAATGTGTCACTTATATCAGAAACCTTCTGAGATTTGCT
The DNA here is from genome assembly GCF_007364275.1 of Archocentrus centrarchus. NCBI lineage: Eukaryota > Metazoa > Chordata > Actinopteri > Cichliformes > Cichlidae > Archocentrus > Archocentrus centrarchus. The sequence goes on along the minus strand of NC_044352.1, from coordinate 7,411,308 downwards.
TCCAGAGGTTTTGAGGCCTTGCATTGCGAGGGCAATGAGATGTGTAAGATCAGAGTTCCAAGAGAATCCAAGGCTTTAAGAAAGCAGATACAGTTTAAAAGGGGAATAAAAAGCTAAGTTGTCTCCAGGTGATAGCCAGAGGTTTCGAGCTTACATTTTGATCAATGCTTTCCTGGTTTTTTACTTTTGCCTACGTGTAGCTGGAGCCCACCAGCAGATTCTGCATATTCATAAAAGCATAAATAAAGTGTACATAAACAGTGACCCAGTATCCCAGCTTGGTGTTTTAAAAGTGGTTAAGCTTGAGGTGGATCTAAGAAATGGAGGAGCACTGCATATCCATACGGTAAACACTTGACTCTGCTTTCTCCGCCTGGTTTTCTCAGTTACATCTAAATACACAAAATGAAAATCCTGTTGTCTTAAATAAGACTTGAAACCATTTGAAACCCTTTTTGAGCTCTGAAAGTCATAAAAGTGAGAAACTGTAGCTAGTAAACATGATGGGCATTTTGCGGCTAAGGACCATGCATCTTTTTCCAGGCATTTTTGTTGCATAAATAAATCTAAAAGAAGGGGAAACATTAGACTTGTAATCTTCCTATGTGCAAAAGTCCATAATAATATAACTGTTGTGTTAACAAGTTTTTGTCCTGCTCCAAGAAGCACAAAAATCTATTATTGGAGGGTTTAAACTTTTATAATGATTAAGAAACTGGCATCACTGCTGCTCAAAGTTAGTTTTACACAGAGAAATCTGTGAGTGTTTATGGCTGATAAAAGGGCACGAGGCAGGCACTGTTGAGTTAGACAGCCTAAATAAATGCCCACTAATGATCAAAACAAAGCTGTTAGAGATACAGTACAAGCAACAATTTAATCACACTTTGATGAAAATAGAAAAGGACTGTATCGGACAGGTAGTTTGAGAAATGCTTTGTTCTGCACATTATATATATATATAATGAAACACGCTCCTGAAAATCCAGGTTGATAATAGCTTGCCATCTCCATGAAGCAGCAATCTGAAGGGCTGCTAACCCTTTAAGTTTAAAAGGTTCAAGACTCAAAAGAACACTGAATAGTGTTTCTGGCTGATATTGATTTGAAGACATATACTCCTCAATTGTTGATAGAACCTCAAAAAAAAAAAAAAAACATCCCCAGACAAATGTTAAAATATCACCGGAGGACCGAGGCAGCCGCTGTTAATGACTGACAGCTCCGATTGGCCTGCTGCCTATTTTATTGCTACGAGAAACGGCACACGCACCACTTTATATTTATGCTTAATTAGTTTTATATCATACACAATGACAAATGAACCTGAACTTTTTTGAAGAGCAACAAAGGGATTCCTTGTGTGCGACAGGGCTGTCCAAAAAGTGTCGATACAGTAGCGTATGTTCAGAGCACATCCTCCGCTTTTGACGACTAATTAATTTTTTTGTTTTTGTTTTAAAGACCGAGCGATGGGTCTTTTTTTTTCCCCCTCCATTTCAGATAATATAACAATTTGAGTCCCCTATAGCCAAGATTTGTTAAAAAGGAAATAATTGCTGAAAGGAGCAGGTAAATATTAATGTGATTCGTTTCCCATCAGATAAGTAATTTAGGCATTTGTAGAGACATCTTCTCATCTTGAGGGTGAGTTTGTTGTGGTCTGCTGAAAAGGATGAAAAGCATTTTCGATTTGGCAGGTTTTCCTAACACTGAATTACTAAAGTTCATCTCTGCCTGACACTGAGTCACACTGTGACATGTTTGAGATAATGTTATGTGTGTTCCATTGTGGAGGGCTTTTCACAGCAGGAGCACGGCCGTCACTACTGATGAGGACAGCAAGGTCGTGTCCAAGGTACTTCAATAGCTGCTTGTGATTTTTTTTCTCTCCAAAGACACTAACTGAAAGACACAGACTGTATACGGTTATTTCCTAAAATGGGATTTTTTTTTTTTCACAGCATTTACACATTCAAATGCTTCTTCAATCAAATTTACGATCACATTCCAGTAAACAACAAAAAAAAAGGGCCTTGAATCTCTTGACCTTGGAGGCCCTGGTTTTATTCCGCTGCCAAAAGATGCTTGACAGGTTTTTTTTGTTGGATATTCAACAAAATATACAATAATTCATTTTTTTCAAAAATAATTTAGAAATCATCTCGGTGAGAAAGTGAAAGGAGGATTATGAGAGCAATCATGAGCTGCACTTCTCATAAAAACCAAAGTTTTGAATCACATAATTCACACTGAAGCAGAGACACAGACATTTCTCACATAAATCCCTGAGAGGAAATCCACAGGGTCACTTGTGTGTACAGCCTGCGCGATCAGAACTTTAGCTATAAGCTCAGTGACGAGATGTTTATGTCAAAATTGCACCTTTGGCTTTTTATTTAATGAACCAGATAACCATTTAACCAGAAGCCTTCCACGCCAATCCAAACTACTGAAGTGAGTCATGGAACATTGTTCTTGATAAACAGGGCATGCTTTGCCCTTTGAGACAATGACACACTGAACTCAATATTCTATATAAATTCTATATAATATTCTCTTAAAAATTATGCGATAAACTCTATAATGAATAAAAAGGGCGCACAGAACAAAATACTGGGGATCAGAAATGGGCCTGTATAAAATTGTATTGATATCATTATCAGGTCCAATTCCTTATTAAGAATTGGAAAGAGAGGACCTACAGGACTCTTGGCATAAACACAGCTGTTTTATCACCTCTGCACTTCAAGTCAGTATTACAATAACTGTTTTGGAATTACAGCCATCTTTAAACACATCAGTCAATGCAATACTGGCATTAAACCCCTTGAATTAAAGCTGAAGATCTGCACTTCAATCTCATCTTCATTGTTTGATTTATAATCCACGGTGGTGGTCTACGGAGGCAGAAATTATCAATTCAATTTTATATACAGTATGTAGCACCAAATCACAACAAACAGTTGCCTCAAGGTGCTTTATGTTGTAAGGTAAAGACCCTGCGATAATAACAGAGAAAACCCAACAGTCAAAATGACCCCCTATGAGCAAGCACTTGGCAACAGTGGGAAGGAAAAACTCCCTTTTAACAGGAAGAAACCTCCAGCAGATCCAGGCTCAGGGAGGGGCAGTCATCTGCCGTGACAGGTTGCGGCTGAGGGGAGAGAGACAGGACAAAAGACATGCTGTGGAAGAGAGCATGTCTCCAGTCAGTATCGGTGTCAGTGTCCAGAAACTTATGATCCCAACTGCCAGGCAGGTTAGCACCTTCCCCTCTCTACAGTGTTGTACAAAACTAAACTAAGTGCTAATATTAATACCCATTTATCCATTTTACAGAATAGAGAATTATTCCTTTAAAGCTAAATCACAGAAAGATAAAAAAAAAAAAGAAAAAAGTATGGCACCTGTGCAGATGATTGGCCTCTGACAGTGTTCTACATTCCATGTTTGTATTGTTAGTAATAACGGTTTGGGTAGAAAGTAGCACGAAATGGAATATTTACAACATTCTCATGCACAGATGTTCTTCGTTTCTTCAGCCCACTGAAGCTTGACTGTACACAGAACGTTCTCTGCCTTTATGCTGATTGTTTGTATCTGCAATTACTTTCTGCATAATCTCTATAAAAAAGATATTTGCATATGAATATGCAGAATCAAACGCGGGAAAAGAGTTTTAGCACAGGAGGTTTTCCGGTTTCTGTTATTATTCCAAGTTCTGTTGGGCGGTCATCTTTAAGCGGGCTGATAAAAGGTTTAGTTTTTTAAGAGCTCTATATGATTTATCTGCATTAGTAAACGATGACTGTCGGATGTAACTTGGCCCAAACATCTGCTGAGTGCAATGTTTTCTTCATAATATAGTGCACTGGATTTGTATGTCACAGCTCTTTATTAAAATTTCCATCAAAGCTAAAGTGACCCAAAGCTTTAGTTAATAAAGTCAGTTCATTTAGTAATGGCTGAAGTTGGGAGCTCGGGCCTGCCTGGTGAAAAATTTCCAAGGAAAGTAGTTCTTACCACATCACAAGACTTCCTCTCTCAGCTCTGCAAACTCTATTGCCATGGAAACATATTGACATGCATGACATTTTGGCACACAACCATTTGTCAGAGCTTGGCGATGACACAAATCTCACACGGCGGCAGCCAGCACTCAGGTTTGGGTAGCGATATCCTCAGGTTGTCAAACCGACTGATGCCCCAAAATGCCTGACAAGTAACGTCAGTTTCAGCTGCATTCACAGATCTGAAGCATTCACTTCCAAATATCAAACATTTCTGCCTGTTTTTAGATTTCAAGTAGTTGTAAAGCCATGAAACGGTGTCACCACGCTCTTTTGTGTTGTAAAACTGTGCAAAACAAAACCAGCTCCAATTTTCTTTTTTTTTTTTTCCATTACACAGACATTGGCAGAACACATTTTTATTAATATCTGCTTTTTCCATGCACGCTGCACCTGAAATCTGTTAATGACAAGCTCTCAGCACGTTCTGTTTTTAAGCAGTATTAATATGTTAAACACTTGTCATCACATTGTCTATTAGAGCGGGCTGATTTGTGTCAGGGTTCGGCTCCATTTGGTTGTTGGCTGCTTGCTTGATTTTACCATTTAATCGTTTTTAACAGTGTAACCTTGTGATCTGTTGTTGTTGAGCTACAAAGATCAAAAAGCGGCTTTCATAAGTGTGGATTTGATGAAAAAAAAAAGCCAAAGCAAATGAAAGCTCAACATCAAATGTGCTGTTCAGAATTCAGGCTTATTTTAGTCCAGCATCACTGTCTATACCTTTATCTATCTCTCCAGCCATCTCTCTGTGGGATATTGCAAGGCTACTTTCTGTAACAGTCTCAAGTGATTCATTATCTGCATGATACTTCATCCATGCAGCTAAATTCACCAATTTGTAAAACATGACTTGGATATGACCCTTCACATCAGAAAAAAATAAAATTAAAACTAAATAAAAAACTAAGTTATTTATCTTTGACTTTTAAGGTGCAGCGAGCTCAATTAAAACTGAGAGCCAGACCGTGTAGCACTTTGTAAGTCAGAGGAAGGACGTTAAAATTGATCTGCTTTTTTTATGGAGAGCATATACTGACACAAGGACAGAGGTGACATGCTCGCATCTCTAATCTCTTGTCAATATTCTCACAGGACGCTTTGGCTGGCTTGTTGATTTAATGCAGCATACAAAGACAAGTCCAATTTTACATCAGATTGCGCTAAATAATAAATGTATGAATCCACGGCCACATTATAGCAAATCAAAAACAGCCATCCGTGTCATCAGAGATGCAGGAAAAAAGGGATGAATCTGAAGTAAAGGTCTTTAATTAGGTGTGGAAAGTTTTTTTTTTTAAAGGTGCAAGCAGTGAAGATAGCACTGGATTCAAGGATGAAACCAAGAACACAAAAGTCCCATGACTGACTTCTGTGAAAGATCACAGCACCATAACTCAAACCTGAAAGATTTTCAGCCCACCTGTGCAGTGAGATAATGATGAGTCACCACATTACAGTGAAACCTGCAGCCAAAGTGGACAGGGAGATACTAGGGAAGTGAAACTCCGGCTTAGGGACAGAGGCAGTCATGTACTGTACTTCCATCACAGAGTAATTTAAAACTGTGAAATCATCAGAAATGTATTCGGGGATTATTATTTAAGACGTTTGTTTCTGGATCACAGAAAAAGGAACAGCAGATCCATAAACGTATGTTCAGTATCTGTTCAGTTTTCATCTTTAACACAGTCATTTCTTGAATGTATACTTTGTTTTGTGTTTATTTTATGAGGAATTAGGGGAATGAAAGCTTTAGGGAATTTACGCAGCGATCGTTAATTATAACTTCCACCACACGTGCGTGCGTAAAAGTGGATGGCGGGGCGCGCGCACAAGCAGAATATCACTGCGGGAACAGCTGCTGTCAGACGCGTTATTTGGAGTGGGAGTGAAGGCTATGGACGATTTATCGACTGATCTCCTCTCGCACTGGAACCATCTTCCTTAGAACATCTCCTATGGTCTAATTTGTCTGATCCACGAGCTTTAAATAAAGTCTACCTGAAAATGAGACGCAGAGAAAACAGTCGGTGATTTTCGTGTTTTTCGGGTTGTTTGCAAAAGAAGATTTAGATTTAAAAGGGATTTTGTTGTTGTTGCTGATGTTTCACTTGGATATGGCATATCTCTGGATTCAGTAAGAGAATTTTACAGCGTCAGACGCGTCTGCAGCAGGGGAGAGCAGTGGAGGGACACGGAAACTTGTGTGGTGCAGGAGACGGTCTCTGAATCTGCGCTGCCACAGCTGTCACAGACAGAGGAGAGCCATGGTTAACTCACTCATATTGATGCTCAGCTGGACTGTGATCTCTGAGTTTGTGAGAGCTCAGAATGACACGGAACCGATTGTCCTGGAGGGCAAATGCCTCGTGGTCTGCGACTCTAATCCGGCAACGGACTGGAAGGCTTCATCCTCTCCGCTCGGCATCTCGGTGCGCGCCGCCAACTCCAAGGTGGCTTTCTCTGCAGTCCGGAGCAACAACCACGAGCCGTCGGAGATGAGCAACAAAACAAGAATAATCTACTTCGATCAGGTTAGGACCATTTTTATGAACAATACTAATGTCGAAAGTGGTTAAATACACCTTAATAACACTTTCTAAATATTTTGCGTGTCTTTTACATAGTATTTCCAACGCGAGTCCAATTGGTCGTTTTTGTTACAAACATTCATCTTTAAAACCAGTTTTGACTTGTAATGCAGAACATTAAAATGTTTGCAATTTTAAGTAAAGCTGCACCTCAGAGTTTAGTGTGAAGCTGGTTGCAGTAGGCAGCATGTGGACACTATTCAAGTGCAAACAATCACGCGCAAGCAGGTTTGAAAGTGACTGGATTATGTTTGAGGGCGGGCATCCTGCAGAGCCTGAACACGCACCCATCGTTTTGCCTCAAGCTACCCCAGCCACGCACGCGCGCGCGCGCGCGCTCCAAAACGCGCACCATCACACACGTTCACCTACATACATACACCCAAACAAATCAAGCAGCAGCGAAAACAACAAGAACCCGATTAGTCATGCAGCTGTGGGCAGTGTAAGGTGTTTGTAACAGTATCACACAACTGATCCTCTGCCCTCTTATTTACATGATATTACATAAGATGATCTTTCGCTGTCATACTGCGCTGCCAGACATATGACTGGTGTGGATCATGTGCATGCTGTTGCCACGAAAGCAACATTTGTCAAAGGTCCTGGCTAAAGCTGCAGTGGTCTTAACAGGTGGGATTCAAGTGTGTGAGACTCTGCAGGATAACCCAGTGATAACCCAATGAAGTTCATATTCCAGATCATTTTAAATAATTATGTTTAATCAAAATGTCTTCCTCGTGAGGCTCTCAAGTGCTGAATATGCTAATGTGTTCAGCTTGAATTATTTTCAACATGCAAAAGTAAGAAAAATATTTCTATATACACACACACATCACTCTTTACAGTAGTGCATGACAGTAGAAGTAGTTTAAAGGAAGCGCCTTTACAGTCACAGTAAGTCACAGTAAAAAAAAAAAATCATTTTATGTTGTTCCAAAGTGGAATTAATCTATAAAATCTGTTGATGGGATCTGAATATCATCTACTCTATGCATCACTTGCTTTCTTGTGGAGTTGGAAATTTAGTTGCTGGGTTTAGGTCTCTTGAGAAGGGAGGCTGAATTAAATGTTTTTTGAAGTGTGTCACACTCAGTTTGTCTGATCAGGAAGGGAACCCGGTAGCCACAACAGTGAAGTGTGCTTGGCTGATTTCCTATTTAAATATTTAATCCCAAAGCCCCTTTGAAATTAAAGTCTATTGAAGTGCTGACTATATAAACACCTTTGTCTGATTCATTGTTTTTTTTTTTTTTTCCCTTTCACAGGTTCTTGTGAATATAGGAAACTACTTCACATTTGAATCAGTATTTTTGTCCCCGAGGAAAGGAGTCTACAGTTTTAACTTCCACGTGATTAAAGTGTACCAGAGCCAAACTATACAGGTATCACTTATGTTTATTCTACACACCTGTGCAGTTGATTCAATTGTAAAATCCTCATTTCAGTATTGGACTGTGAAAGAATATCTTTCTCTGGGGCAATAAAGACATTACTTGTGTGTTACTTCTGAAAAAAGGCAAAACAACGAATAGTAGTATTATTCTAATATATTATTTGGACACTGACTGCAAATCCCCTCACACAAAATCTCAACAGAAAAGCATTGGCACCAAGCATTGAAGGCAGAGGTGTACCTAAACTTTAGTTCCACTGCTTACCCAAAATATTTTAACAATTGTTTTTATTTATTCATTGTTTTTATTTAACTTTTTTTTTGTAATCTGCAATAGTAAATATTCAGCCACATTTAAAAAAAAAAAAATGTTGTCCAATTGTCAAAACACCTTCACTGCTTGGATTAATTGTTTTTTGTTTTTTTGTTTTTTTTTTGCCATGAATCACACCACTGCATTTCTACACCCACACATATTAAACAGAAAGCACAAACACCTCACTAGGAAAAAAAAAAATGTTAGGTTAAAGGATTGAATAAACCTCTTTGACACCAAGGTTATCTTTTCAGTGGTTAATTAATAAGAATTTCATTTGAATTTAAAATGATTGCGTTGAAATTACATGGCTTATAATACAATTACCTCTGCAAATATTTAATTGTGCAAATACCAAAGTTCATCCACCGTGAAAAGAATGTCAAGCAGCCAAAGTTAAAAACAATCAACTACTGAAGTAATGTACACGACTTTGTGATTGCTGCTCTTAATTTGATCAGATCAATATCACCATCAGTCCATATTGTATCATTGTTGCATGAATCATTGTATTTATATTGCACCAATTTGAACTTACCTCTTAAAGTAATTCTGATTTTAGGTTAATCTGGATCACACTATTCCACCTAGCAGTTCTTCCACCAACGTACTCCACTGAAGATGGTTTCACCAAGCTAACATAAGTTAGCTTGGTGAGATAATAATTTTGCTTTTGGCATTACATTGGAGGATTCTGATAGGCTAAATTGATTGTGGTTATTAGCACATCTGTAGGCAACTGGCTTGATGTTCCTTTGCTCCCAGAGATGCTGTTTACAAAGAGAAAACAGAAAACTAGTACAGTATTTCCTCCCCAAATAAAATATTGGTGTTAAATCAAAATTACCTGCTTGAGAGTTAATAACAATTAAGTTCACACTATTGGCACTTGTTTCTGAATGGAAATGCTAGATGGCTAGCTGGTAAAATTAGTTCATCATCAGGTAATATGTTCCACGATGCTAACTTATGCATTATGTCAATGGCCACACGGTCTGCTTTTACAAAAATTTGTGAAAGAATGAGTGGTTAAGATGCCATCACTGCAACAAGTCAGTTTGTGAATTTTTTTTTCCCTCCTAGATATTCCACAATCAACTATAAATTGTATTATAGCAAAGTGGAAGCATTTAGGAACCACAGCAACTGAGCAATGATATGGCAGACCATGTAAATTTACAGATTGGGGTCACTGAGTGCTGAGGGGCATAGTGCGTAAAAGCCACCAACACGCTGACTCAATAACTGCCGAGTTCCAAACACCTTCATTAAAACCAGCACATTAACTGTACACCAGGAGGTTCATGGCATGGGTTTCCAGCGCTGTAGGTGTAATGTGTAGGTAGCTCAAAAATTTTGTCTACATAGGATAGCTGTTTTGTCACTAATCAGCAGATATCTGGCATAAGTAGCATCATCATATCTTAAGAGGAATTCACAAGGAAGTGACTAGCAGTGACTTGGCAACCACAGATTATGGACAATCAATGATATTCAGTGACTTCAAGCAACAATGGGCGAAAAAACTGCTGTCGACACAAAGTGGATGGGTCAGAGTTAAACTTTATTAAACTCTGAGGCAAGTAATTAAAGTGACTACCAATAAGAGCAAAATGATTCTGCTGATTGACATGTGACAGGAAGGCCAAAACGTTACATAGTAACTTAGTAACTTAATAACTGGAGCCTGGAATATACACTATTGATCAACCATCAGCTGCAAAGTGACGCGCAACAAGTGAATCGCTTCCTGTGTGGACGGCCCCTAAAGTCAATTGTGCACTGTTTCCTCAGTTGCTGTAGCTATAAGACATAGAGTAAATGGTAAATGGACTGGTTCTTTTATGTAGTGTTTTTCTCCTCTACTTTTGCACTTTACAACATGCCTCATTCACCCATTCACACCAGCACTTTTTTCTACACCTAAGTGCTTTCCATCTAGGCATTTACACACATTCACACACCAATGAATGTATCGGGGAGCAACTTTGGGTTCAGTATCTTGCCCAAGGATCCTTTGGCATGCAGACTGGAGCAGCCAGGGATCGAACCACCAGCCTTCCGATTAGCAGATGACCTGCTCCACCTCCTGAGCTTCAGTCACCTCAGTTTATACAAAAGGGCCAGTGCAGAACTAATCTCACGTATGCTTCACTGTTTTGTTTTAATGCCACCTCACACCCACATGAACACGAGGAACACAATGCTGGCCAAAGTTCGCTTAAAGTTTATTGTCATTTTGATTTTGAAAAAAATAGAAATATACTAAATTTGAACATCCCTTGCTTCAAAGGGGGGACCTTTCTCCCTATATTATGTATTCTCCCTAATCTCTTCCACTTTATACACAATAAACATAGTGTTTGTATAGTGGGTTTAACATCACTGTACCCATTAAAGAGGTCAAGTGACGTAATTACAAATAAGAAGTAAACTATGCTAACCCATGTCTTGGATTCCTTTTCTCCTCCTTTATTCTTGCTAACTGTTGCTTCTCTTGGATTATCCAGGTGAACTTGATGTTGAATGGGAAACCAGTCATCTCTGCCTTTGCGGGTGACAAAGATGTAACTCGCGAGGCAGCCACTAATGGAGTTCTGCTCTATCTTGAAAAAGAGGACAAAGTCTACCTTAAGCTGGAAAAGGGAAACCTAGTTGGTGGATGGCAATACTCAACATTTTCTGGCTTTCTTGTGTTTCCTCTGTAAAAAGAGAAAAAAAAAAAAGAAAACAAAAGAAAAGAAAAGACGATTGTAAGCTTACTGACTTCTTCATAATGTGTTGTCACAGTATAATCAAAACATTGCTGCTGCATCAGTTGGATCTTGCCAAAAAGTTGAAAAATGATAGATGGAAATGGATCACAACATAGAGAGGAAAATAATACTTTGGAAATGGTTCACGTTCGCTGGAAGTGCTGTGTCCCCGTCCAGATGAAAGAGACTTGAAATGTTCCCTATCGCTACTGTATGTTCCTGTCACTCAAGCAGCCTCAGAGAGGAACACTAAAACATCTCAAAAGTACTTTTCAGACTTTCACTTGTTGGAATACGTTTAGCATACTGATTTTATTTTCTCCCCCACCATGACATCGGTTGCATTCAAAGACATCTGCCTTTTGGGTGTAAACCCCCTATGCCTGTGCTTGTGTAGCTTGTCATCACCCGAGTATTTAGATTGCTAAGTCTTTTCTGGAGCTAATTGTTCCAGGCCATGCGAGGGATAGAACTGATGTAGGTCACTGACTGCCTGAAACAATGCTTAAGGAAGTTCCTTAATCAAATACATTAAATCTGATTTAAAAATTGCTGAAGAGACCACAGGCCACAGCACCTCCTAGGCTTAACTTTCAAAACATTACTAAAAAGAGGCACACAAAACAGCATACATGCAAAATTACCACAAAGGGCTTTAAATTACCATGAAGAGAGAAAAAAAAAAAAGACCAAATGCAAACAGAAATTATCCACAAAGACAGGAAACTGAACCACAAAAAGATGCAAAATGATGACAAAGACACACAAAGAAACAAAAACTGACTATTGAAAGGATGCAAAATTACTACAAGGACACATAAAGAAAAAAGTGAAGAGTCTTTTTTCAGTCAGAGCTCATTCCTGGCACATTGAGTGCTGAAGTTTTGAGATAAGTACAGGGTGTCCTTTGGTGTAGCAATGCACTGGGCAGTAGGGCTTGTTTAAAAGTGAAACCACAATCTTTTCCTTTACTGAACCTAGTTTTGGTACCTAAACCTAATCAACAGCAAGTGAAATTACTAATCAGTAAGTGAAAAAACTCTCAAATAGGACAACAATGACAGTTTTATGTCAAGGATTCTTGCCACCTTCTTATGCACTTTTTTTGCTTTTAATAACAAAACACTTTCCTCCCTCTGTTCAATTAGGGCTGGGCAATCAGTCTAAAAGCAAGATAATTCTGATTGAACAATTACTCTCATTTTGTTTTGTGTTATAGATCAAGTGTACCCCTTTCCTTTTTGCTTTTGCCCCTCCCTAAAAGCCCAAACTCACTTGCTGTTTATTTCAGCCTGAACCAAAATTAAGAAAAGAGAGCATTTAGTCAACAATATCTATCTGGAAGAAAAGTCATTAAAGATTTCTGTAGGTGAGTCAGCAAAAAGATCATTAATGGTTGCCTTCAGCTGCTTTTGCCTCCAAGGCTCTCTCAACCAGTCTGCTTTTGGCAGCGTGCAACCAAGGTGGCGCTTGATTGCTTCAGCTCTCCATCACTCTTCCTGTGATTACCGTGCAGATCTCCAGAAGGTGCACAAGTCCTCTGCTGCCTGGGCTGTTTGTTGTGTCCTGCGTGTAACTTCTTATATGTTGCAATGGAGGCTTCTGGTCGGTTGCCTTTATACTCAAAAGCCCACTAGTCTGTCCAATTGGACAACCTGGCGTCCCCCTCCAACGCTCTGCCTTTTATTTATTTGTCTTTTATTTGAATTTTAATTTAAGGTCTACATTTTTTTTTAAGTTTGATAAATGCATGATTTTTGTAGAGCTGGTCATGCTAAACAATCAAACAGTTGTTATATAGAGTTGTGATCATGGTTTTTAGCATAATCAAGTTGTCCAGTTTTGCCTCAGCCAGTGCATTAAAGCACCGATTACAAAACCCACAGTTAATGAAGACGCGAAACAGAGCAAAAAGCAAAGAAAGTAATAGACTAACACTCATCAGGTGGCCTGAAGCGTGACTTCAAATGAGGACTAGTGCTGCTCTGTATTTGCTTAATAAATAGGCAACTGTGTGCCAAATAGCTTACCAAATCAACAATAATGACAGTGTATGCCAGCGTTATGTTTACAGTGTGTTTGTTTTCCCACTCATGTGACCAAAAAAAAAAAAAAGAAGAAAGAAATAAGATATAGCAGTAAGGGAAAGATTATGGTTTTGGTCAATGTGAATAAAGTAAATTGTGCTTCACGTCTCTGTTGCCTTTTTCTATAGTGCACAAAGACCATAATCTCTCCCTGACCTTAACCAAATGCTGAGTGCCTCAACATAACCGTGGAAGGTGTTACAAATGATTCAGTGGATACAGTTGATAGCGTGCTGTAAGAGCACACAGTACTAAAAAAAAAAGTATTTCTGAATCTGCAGATAATTGGATTTTTCTTTTCTTTCAAAATTCAAACCATAAAAACAAAATTCTTACATATGCACTCTTAATAGATATTATACAAGTCAACTGGTTCATGGACCTTAATAAAGTTTAATGGGGATCTGAGAACCTTAATTAGTTAACATGCTGATAATAAACAGATTCCTGTCACAGTCAGTGAGCATAAGCCATTTCTACTGGGCGGCCTGGGATAACTGATGAATTAATAAACTCCTTAATTGTTGCTCTCCAGCTCAATGTGCGCTTACAGTATGTAATGGCTCCCCACTTCACGTCTACAGCAGTTGCTGTCCTTACCGCAGTGTGTGCTGCTGGTGCAGTGTGCATCTGCATTGTTAAAAATCAACCCTAGGAGAGCCTATTTCCATCATTATTCCACCCCGAAATGAAAAGCTACACCCTCATCAGCTCGAGCCTCTCTGAAGTGTTCTGGATGTTCACTTTCACTCTTCAAGCTTACGTTTCTGCGTGTTGGTTGTTCACGTATTATTTGTCAGTGATTGATAACTTTCCCTTAGCATCAGTGTCACATTTTGTAACCAGAAAGGGAACACTGAAGGGGATGATTTTTCATCTCTCAGTTACAGTTAAGAATAAAAAAAAAAAAAAAGAAGGTTCAGCTCAACAAGGCTCCCAAAAATTGACAGTTACAGTTGTGTCACACTTCATGCCGACAGCTGCACAAGAAAATAATGGTGAAATTAATACTGCAAATATATTCACTGAGAAAGTTCTGCTAAAAAGTTTTTTTTAAAAGTACAAGACTGGCAGCATTTATTAAATCCCACTATGTATATTTATTTTGCTGAATTGAAATAATATTTCTGGTGTCCAAATTAAATAAACATTTGTGTTTGCTCACATTGGTGGAATCATAACTGTGGAAGCTGGACTGTGCCCCTGAAATGTTTAAAGCTTCAGTTGGTGATAATTTTACTACTTAATTTTGTATTTAAACATGTAAATGTAAATCTATGGGTTCAAAAGTTTTATCCTGATCATAATTTTTTTAATCTATGTATAATGTATACATTAATGTATAATTAATGTATTGACAAATCTGTCGTTAAATAATGAATAAAAATTGTGTTTTGTTTTGTTTTTTTTACCTGGATTTATTGAGTGATTTTTCAAAATTGGAAAATCAGAGTTCCTGCTGCCGTTGTGATGGAGCGCTTTGTTTCTTTATGGCAACACAAAGTAGCTGAATTTCTTTAAAGCACTTGTTCTCAAACTGTGGGGAAGACCCTGTTGGTGGGGAATAGAGGAATTTCAAGTGGGCCACAGATAACCAGAGGAAAAATATAGAGTGAAACTAAGATGAATGAATAATTTTTTTTTTTTCTGAGGGGAGCAAAAAGAGCTTGCTGATACCACCATACTGACTACTTCACTGAATTTCAGCTTGGATCAATTGTTATTTTTACTGACTGATAAAAATGGCATAAATTTTTTTGAGAACAGTTTGAGAACCACTGCTTTAAAAATCCAAAATCTCTGCATGTGATAGAAAATAATGATAATAATAATAATGATAACAACAACATTGGCTGTATATAAAAGATACAATATCACCTCTTGTTAGTAAAGTGCTATTGTGAAGCATCAAGATGAGAATGTTACATTGCTGATTTTTCCTTTTTGAAGCCTGATGTCATCACTCTGATAGAAAAACTGAGGCATTCTGCATCCTCATTGGCTAACAACTCACCAAGCCATTAGCCAATGAGAATACTCTGGTTTAAAAAAAATACTCTGGTTTATCATCCTTTTTGACTCTAATGATAACCATAATTTACAAAATGTAAAACTTCAAGTTATATTCAATATGACTTCAAACTAGTGATTGAGCCTAGTGTTTACAAGTGGGCACCATAGAACAAACGCACTGAGAGCCATTTCCCAACCTGGATGTTATTTTGCAATGACCACATCTGGCCATTATAAAGAAAGCAGGCTTAAGGCACTTTCACACTAGCTTTACTTCTCAAGCATGGAAGTTCCGTCTGTAGTTTATATACAGTATAGACTAGAATAGAATAGAATAGAATAGAATAGAATAGAATAGAATAGAACTTTATTGTCATTATACATACAACGAAATTAATCATTATACAACAAGTTATATAACGACATTCCATCATAATATAACGAAATTGCGTTGGGAACAACCATCCAGAGAAGAACAGACAAGACTAACATAGGGGAGATGGGTGTCTGTAGCCGCAGCTGCAGCCGCTACAATCAGTCCCCAGAAAAAGGAAACAACACACATCATGGGATAGTTAGGTTAAAAAAAAGTCATCTGGTACGGTGCTCAAAATGAAGAGGTCAGATGCAGAACCCTTTAAATCTGCCTGGACATTTTTCTTTTAAAAAAGTTTTTTTTTTTTTTTTTTTTTAAATCTGGATCTGATGGTAAAGTTCAGTCATTTCATTTTACAGGCAATGGTGAGGTGTCTTTTTTTTTTTTCCAAAAATGTAAATATAGTATTTTACCTACTTTTTAATAAATATTTTGTTTTGTAGCAAAAGCATCTAAATCTTCAGTCTGTCCTCTGCCCAGTGTGAATGGAGGCAAAAGGCTTAAATATCAGACTATGATAAAAAGATTTCTACATAGATTCACACAGTACAACTGCAATGGCACAAAATGGGAGCACATTAACATTTAACAATAACAGAAAATTAGATTCTAGACTGCAGGGTTTGTGACATTTAGCAGCTTTTGCATCTGAACTCTTCATATTTTTTTTTCCTTCTCACTAGGCTAGTCTTGATTTGAGTGTAATTTGGGGGGCCAGATGGAAAGCTCTGGCGGGCCGGATGTGGACCGCGGGCCGCCAGTTGACGCTCACTGCTGTAGATGGTATTTCTATATTCATCTTTGATATTTCTCATAGACGGGTCTAGCACGGTGGTTAGCACCTCACAGCAATGTTGCCTCATAGCAAACGGGCTCTGGGTTTGAAACTGTCGCACCACAAGCCAAATTAGATAAGTGGCTAAAAAACAAAATGGACTGAGAAGCTATGCTGCATGTGAAATACATATCTGCGAAGAACATGAATAACATCAAATCAATTTAGCACTGAGTCGGAGCGTCTCTCTTCGTTTTTGTTGCTATTAAGGTAAATGCTTTTTTCTTCCTGCCAAATCTGAACACTTCTTTTGTAATTGCAGCTTCATCTGCACCCCACTTTATTGCATGACAAGTGCAGTTCACGTGTTTTGAAAGTATTTTACTTTGCAGTTTACCACAAACAAAGCACTACTGCATTTTTTTTTCTGTTCATCCATTCTCAGCAGAAATAGGCTGTCATATGAATGAATTACTAGGTGGTGATGGGGTTTTCTTCATCTTCCCAAACAAGGAAAGCAAAAATGTTGATTCATGTGTGGTTGCCGTTTCTATATCCTATAATGCCTTTCCCCCCCTCAGAGCCAAATCACATACATAAAATATGATTTTATATATTTTCAGACTGAGAAACTCAAACTGTGTGGGGTAGGCCAGGGTTATTCAGTTCAACCAATGATGTGTAAAGGTTGAGCTCAGGAAAATGCTCTAAATCAAAGAGGAATGGGGGAGTATTCAAACTCAGCCTCTGTGGAAACTATTAGACTATATCCATATATAGTCTAAGAGTTTCCACATTGCTGATTTTATATAATGATACCTTACCTTTGTGCAGTTTTCCCTGTTTTATTGGATGACAAATGCAGTTTGGCATTTAAAATACACAGAATGGTGTAAACACACTGTAAAATTACCAAAAAGGGGGTTTAAAGTTGTCATTTTAAAGGGATTCTCAAATCATGTGAACAACAGCCTATTAAAGAAGGATACTTTGGAAATTAATGACATACAGCGCAGACAAAAGCTCTTTCAAGTGCAACTTCAGAGGGAACAGGCTGACCTGATGAATTAGACCAAAACAAAGAAGATTATATATCACCACTTTGAGATAACACACGCATATTCTTGACATAGCTCTAAGTCAGTAATCTGATATGCATCAGATTGTCAGCCAGTGCTGCTTGGCACAGGTTATGCTGAGGTACTGCAGCTCTGTGAATAGCAAACAGTTTGAATTGAAAAAGACGTGCCGACTGTGTCATTTGTAACGCTGTTTGAATAATGGGCAAACAGAGGTTTCAGTGGCCTTTTATCTAACATGTATTTATTTGAAATTCAAGCAGCGGTAAAACATGTTGAATTTTGTTTTCTTATGTTTGCATTATGTGTTGAAAAAGCAATAATACCCTCTGTTAATGAATTTGATCCCAAAATCATTTGCTGAGATTATCTGCCACTGCAGCTTGACTTGTTTCAGAGCGCGTTCAGGCTCTCCGTTTACCAGATAAGAAAGATCCTGGGCACCGAGCACATTTTTAGGTAAAAGACATATGTCTGGATTTTAACGTGAATTTCATTAAACAGCAAACAGAAGGCCATCCTGAGAACTTTACACTCCAAAGCCACTCCAACTTGTAATTTTATGTTTGTGTAGCTGTGGGACAAAACGGCTTGCAGAAAAGAGGATTTAAGAAACACAAGTTCTTGCTTTTGCTCAAAGCTACGGCGCCAGGTGTGCTGTGTTGAATTTAAAACCTAATTCTGACCTTTACTGGCATTTCAGAGGACAATATTGAGATGTGATTGAATATACTGTCTCTAAATAGTGTAGCACTTTAAGAAGATTGTTTTCAGCACTTGGGTTTAGATATGCAGAGCGCTATTCACTTTGATTGTATCCAGTGGGACATGTAACCCCTGAACTGAATTATAACTCGGCATTAACCCGAATAAAACAAAACACAAGCCTCTTCTAAACATTAAAAAAAACCATCAGAGATGTAGTAAAACCTTGAAAACTCTATACGTGTGTACTTTTCTTACTGCTACCTGTGTAACTACAAAATAATGAAACTGGCACATGACATGCCCCTTTTGAAAATCATGGGTTTTGTTGCTACTGGAATGGGCATGATAATATATCATAGATTTTTTTTTCTGATTGATTTTTTTTTCCCCAGTGCAGATCTGTTTTCATAGCTTTACACAACAACAACAACAAAAAAAAAAAAAATGGTGCAAATTTTAAACATTTATGTATGATGCTCTAAGATTATTCTTTTTTTTTAACTTATTGAGCATCAAAGTTAAGCAAAGTGTAGATTTTTGCAAGACACCTTTTGTTCCTTAGTCTGTGCTGCCCAGGAAAGTTTTTCTTCTTTCAACTTCTACAAGCAAACAACTGATAACAGCAGTATAGAAAACAATGTGTATGGGCTATAACAGGGGATAGCATATACTTTATATCTGAGGAGTTTGGAGGGCAGTGGCTTATTATTTCTATTGTTCTTTTTTAGCTTTTCAACATGGTTTTGATGCAAGCAGTACAAATCAGCATGCCCATTTTACCAGCCCCAAAAAAGCACGATTTTCTAAAGGGTCATGCCATGAGCCAGTTACATTATTTTGTAGGTTCACAGGTAGCATTAAGAAAAGTCCACAAGTGTAGAGTTTAGGACTATAGTAGCAATTCTGCCCCGCTCTTTATTTGATTGGGCTAGCAGTACATTTCTCAGACTAAGTGATATGCTCCTCAGATATTTAAACTGAAACATGCTTTTTGATGGCAGGTGGAGTACAATAAAAAGCATAAATGAAATACACTAGCATTCACATAGTGTTTTTGTAGTCTTGGCCTCTCAAAGTACTTTACTGTACTGCAGTGCTTCATTCTATGCATTTTAAATGCTTTCCACTTGTCGTGGTCCCTGGGTCTGGGGACCCAGGGTTTTGAGTTTTTGTGGGATATTTTGGGTTTTGTGTTTTTGTGTTATGGTCCTGTATTGTTGAGTTTTGGCTTTCTATTATTTCTTAGGGCTCCTGAGATTTTGAGCCTGGCTTCTGGGGTTTGGAGAAAAGATTTATGCTGAAGTCTCATTCAAGATTCAAGAGGTTTATTGTGATATAAACCACAGAATGAAGTGGTTATACTGAGCAATGAAATTCTTACTTTGCTAGTTACCTTCAAGTAATTAATATAAATAATGAATGACTAAACTAAACTAAAATGAATGAATAAGAAGCCTAGAAAAATAAATAAAGCAAGTACAATATACAGTAGAAGGGTAGAGTGCAGCAGAATATAAAGTGCAATTAGTTATGCATACTATTACAATGGTAAGACATTCACAATGTACGAATGTTATATACAATTGTATTATATTGTGTATAAAAATAAATGTATTACATTATGTACAAAATAACATTTTTATTTCACACACAATATAAATATAATAGTCTTCAGTTTATGGTTTTATTATGTTCCCTGGTGCTTATGAGTTTTCCTGTTCCGCTTCTGTTGATTATAGGTTAGTTAGTTCCCTTTTGTATTCCCTTCCTGTTCCCTCAGCCTTGTCTCTGTTAAGTCGGCATGTGCAAGTCTATCAACTGATACTTCCTGTTTTATTTTGCTGGTCTTTTGTCTCTAGCTTAACTTCCCTTGTCTCCTTATCCTTAGTTTCAGCTGCGCTCCAAACCTGTTGCATGTTCCCTCGTTATTCTCTGTGTGTATATATTGACTCAATCTCCCCTCATCCTTTGTTGTGTGCGCTCCCTCATGGTTGTGTCTCTCATGGGTCTGTGCGTTCCTAGTTTCTAGATTATTTGCTCCTGTTCAGTAACTCCATGTATTTTTTATGCTGTGAAAGAGCTCAGCATTAAAGCTGCTTAAAGTTTATGTCAGTCTCCCGAGTCCTGTATTTGGGTCTACATCCTGCCTGCCACACAGCCGACCTTGGCACCAACTTAGAATAACAGTCGTTGGGCAGTAGGAGAAAACTGGCGTACCCAGGGAAAACCCACGCAGGCATAGGAAGAACATGCAAATTGTACACAGAAAGGCCCCGGGAAAGTTTGGATCCAGAACCTTCTTGCTGTAAGGCGACAGCGCTCAGGACTGCACCGCCATGCCTCCCAAGTGTGTTTTTAAAAACACAGAACATTTAAATTCCATTTTTACTTGTTACACACTAACACTGTATTAATGCAAACTTTACCAGTCTGACCTATAAATTCCAAAACAGCGTTGTTATTTTATTGCCGTGTCTTATAGATGTTTCAGCTTATCCATAATTTAGGATACTTAAATTATTGTTAAATATGCCTCCAGTGTGAATTTAACCTACACAGTAAGTAGCTTAATAAATGATCAGTTAGCATATTCTTGATGCCAGAGACCCAAATAAGGTATAGATGCCTGTCTTTATTTAAAGTGACTTTTTATATCTCTCTTTGATCACACATGGCAAGACACAGCATGGCTGTACAGTGGTGCGATGTTAGGCTTAAAATGTGTTCATACATTTACATTAATAGCAGTTGCTTTCTCTTTAGGTTACATGCTCGACTGAATCCAAAAAAAAGGACAATCCCAAAGGTGTTTTTTAAAAAAGTGTTAATTCCTCATAATCTTCTTCTCTCTATGACTGGAGGCATCAGTCAGTTCTTGAATAAGTAAACAGCTCTGGCGATAAGACAGCTACGTGCTTCAGGTAGTAAGAGATGAAGATGAGGGTTACATGAGTCATGAGTAGTATCTGAGTCTTTGCACTGTCTGACTCAATTTGTTGCCACATGGAAGGGGCTGAATACAATAGCAGCAATAAAGGAATTTGTTAATGCAATCCAATTCAACAGCTCTGCAATGAATATCACCTTTGTGAAGCTGATTTATTTGAGAATATAAGAGTAGGCATGTCCACCTTCCCCTGGATTGCGAACTACCTGACAGACTGTGGTTTTTCTGACTAGGCAGGGCTCTGTCTGACTGAGTACTGAGCAATACAGAAGCCAATTCCTATTCACCTTTTAGACTTCAGTGCAACTTGGTGCCATGCTATTTGCAGAAAGTTCTCTGATGAGTCGTTAGTGGTAAGACGCATAAGTGTGGGAGGGATGGGAAGTGGAGTACAGGGCACTAGTAGTGGATGATTTTGAGGAGTGGTCTGGGAAAAATCATCTGCTCTGAACATGGCTAAGACCAGAAGGTGATTGACTTCAGAAGGAAAAAGACATCTACACTGCCTTTTGTGTATTCTGGGAGGTGATGTTAATGTGGTGAAGGACGACGTGCACCTGGGCGTCCACTTTAAGAGCAGATGGAAGCGTAAGAATACCAAGGCTATGAGGCAGCGGTGTCAAACAAATGGCCCAGGGGATGAGAAACAGCCCACTAGAAGGTTGAACTGTTAAACTGTAGTGAAATTATTCATTCATCCACATTTTTAATAAAATTTCATTTTTCATTTTTTTGGTGACACCAGCTTTCTCATGAAAATGCCTGGAAAGTTAAAAGTAGTAGTACATGACAATGCTACAGTACTGATTGTTCAGTGATTTTAGTCTGTTATGTTGTTGCTAGGCAACATGATGATTTCATAATATATCATGCATAATTCAAGTTCTGTTGATCTAAATTAGATATTATTGTTGTGAAATTAAAATCGACCACTGGTTTCATAACATGCCACAGGTGCATCAACGCTACAGATGGGTCACTTCAGCCCATTGGTAGGTGGTTGCCAGGGAACATGATGACATCATGATATCTAATATAGATAAGAACCTAAAGCACTTCCACTTGGGTGCACACATTCACATGACCAGTTTTTCGTGAGCACAGCAACTTTAGATCACAGTGCATCAACCATCTCCAGCTATCCTCATCTTCCTGCCTGTCTTCCTCCCCGTCTCTCCATCCGAGTATAATCAAGGCTCACGATATACCTGTTTGCCAAGTTCATTTGTGTAGGAGGACTTCACAGACAGACAGAGATTTCATTCATTACAGTAAGACAAGACTAGCCAAGTTGTCTGAAGCATAAAGACATAAATATTTCTCTTGTTTAGTTGACAAAAATCTCCAAATGAAAGTTTTGTTCCTTTATGCTTCAATCTGTAGACTGTCACATGTGTAATGATAGTAGCTTCAACGAATGCAGAAAATCCCCCAAAAATTGCACTCATTCATCTGAAGACATCATTGCCTGCTTTATAAATGAAGCAGTAATTAAAATTACAAAACTAATTTAACAAAAAAATTGTGTGTTGTCTGGCAAACTTTTTAAGGCAGTGGGTTAAAGGGTGCAATGTTTGCTCTGGCTCAAGTGAACACCTTCAAAATAATTTTCTTTTACACTAAAGAAAGGGAAAAATTTGAAGGGGAGTTTACTTATGCAATGGTTTTACTGATCTGGCCCTCTTGAGATTAAACTGAGCTTAGTGTAGTCCATGACCTAAAATGAATCTGACACCCCTGCTGTAAGCGTATAAGCACACCGTTTCCTCAGGAAGCTGAGATCAGCGGGCGCGGCAGACTGATCGAGGAGGCCAGCTTTGTGATGGCTCAAAACCGGATGCATTTGTAGTTGTGGCCGAAAAGGACAGTAAAAAGCTGTCATCCCTTGTGGATAATCCTGAAAACCTTATCAACTACTTACTGTGACGCACAGCTCAGGCCAGCTAAACACATCTGTCAGACAGAAAATCTGCAATACGCTTAGATTTATAGTTTAAAAAAACTCACCAACCTCAGCCATTTAGCTTTTTTGAGATATGCTATTTAGTTGATGGTTGTGTTTCCTCTTCAGCTACTGTAACAGAATAATTTCCCAATATGGAGATGAATAAAGTCTCTCTGTCTGTAGCTGTTTTTGATGGAGTGTATTATATTGTGGACTTGTTCCCGAAGTCAAAACTCACATCCTCATTGCTTTTTCCAAAGAATTTGAGAAAATTCAGACATGAAATGACCTATTCTAATTAAAAAAAAACTACAGTTTATCTCTCTGCTCAAAAATCAGCTGCAGCCAGCCAGCCAGCCTTCTAATGTTCATTGTTAGAAATGGTGCCAGGTCACTTTTGAGATTTGAAGGCTTTGATTTCCTCCTTGGTGGAGTAAAGACTCACCACCACACAGCTGTTGTCATGGCATCAGTCTGTAAAATACTAGACTGTTGTGAAGGAAAAACACCACATTACCCCTATCCTTTCAAAATTAGCATGTGCCAAAGTATTCTGGGGATTTTTTTTTTTTTTACGAGTCTGTGGTAGTAAGGCAGCTTTAGCTCCATTTGAACACTAGTAATAATGATGGTAAACCAGATTTAAAGCAGGTATAACACACATTTATGTCTGTGTTGATGAACCCACAGAGAATTACACCTGACTCTGCAGTCCCCTCAGGCTTCACTGAGCTTTATGATGCACTTCAGTTCGTTGCTTATTTGGTTCACAACTCTGCAGATTTGGTTCACTCTTACAGCTGTCATCTGTGATTTTTTCCCCCCAACAGCAGATGGTAGCTTTTAGTGAAGAAGCTCTAAAAATCCCACTTTGCACTACCTAACCAGCACCAGATGGCAAACAGAGATCTTGTGACCAGTCTGGTAGTCCATCGGCTATCGTCTGATGATTCAGCCTCTGGGGATAACAGCCAAAGTTTCTGGAGGGTGGACATGTTGTATGTGAGTCTTTTATTTTTTATTAATGCAGATACAATTCCTTTTTTACTCACACATTGTGCATGCAGCTAAAGCCAGCTAAAACGTGAAGCCTTTATCAGAAATCCCAAGAAATCTGTAAAAGGAGCTGGCAGAGAGAAAAAAGATAGAGACTATAGGTCAGGGGTCATCAACTACATTTGTCCAAGGGCCGGAATTTTTCTCGGTGTGAGGGGCAGATGCTCTCGTAAAGTAAAGTAAAATAAAATTTATATTGCATCATAAGTAATATATTATCATTTGATATATCAAATTTCCTTTCAAATTTATACTATTTTTAATGATGTGATGTGAGGAGACGGGAGCCCCGCACAGGCCGGGGAGCACGCTCGGCAGCCAGTAATGATCCTACAGGGTGAGAGCCGACCACTCTCACCCTGGGCACAGACTTTTTGACCTTCTCCCCTCAGGCAGGAGGCTACGGTCCATTCAGACCAGAACCTCCTGCCATAAGAACAGTTTCTTCCCCTCTGCTGTTGGACTCATGAACAATAACCCTAAGACTGTTACCACCACCCTCCACAAACGCTGATGACCCTATGTTTATGCGCCTGTCTGTCTGCACTGATCACTGCACTGTCATGTACATATTCCTGGACTATAGTTTACATTCTTTTATCTTTTAATTATTCTCTGCACTGTGTATTTTGTAATATTGTGTTATAGTTATAGTTCAAATATCTCTGTATATTTGTAATTTGTATATTTGTAACATTGTCTTATAGTTTTTATACTTATTTGTTTTTTATGTAAGCACGAAGTACCGCAGCAATTTCCTAATGCTGTGACCTGTTCACCCATATGGCAATAAAACCTTCTGATTCTGATTCCGCAGGTTCACCGACGGAAATCTCGTTATGACTTTTACTTCCTTTAGTTAGACAAGTTTGATCACCGAACATTTTTTCTGCACAACACAAGTCTAGACTCACCTTCAGCGGTGTTTACAATCTGCTCACCACCAACAAATACCGACTTCTCACTTCAGCGCAGTGCTGAAAACAAAGTCACGGGGTCCGATCTTGCATTCTGATTGGCTCTAGGGACATGGAGGCTTTTACGGACAATGGGAAGTGGCGTTTGGAGGCTTTTGCATATAAACTCTTCATATTTTTCATCCTCCCTAGGTATGACCAGGCTAGTCTTGATTTCACTAACATTCGGGGACCGGATGGAAAGCTCTGGCGGGACCGGATGTAGCCCACGGGCCGCCAGTTGACGTTCACTGATTTAGGTGGATACAAGCGTGACTCTAAATGCTTCCAATATGAAGCTGATCAAGTAATGCCCGCTAACAAGTCCCAAAATCTAGTAAAATGTGACTGTGTTGTGCTAACTGGAAGATTCCCTTTAAAAACAAAGAGCAAAATTATCTTGTTGTTATAGATCACACCTGCAGGTGTTTGGCTGAATAAATTTCCCCTGTTTGTTTTGAGTATGGATAAAAATCTAAACATCCCAACAGCCTAGCTTAACACAAACAACTGTTTATCCTTATTTAACCTTTAATTTTTCTTCATGTAACTGGATTATTAATGGAATCATTTCCAACTGCACAAGCTTTGGCATCTTTTCTGGTACTTGCTACCTTAAAATGTGGCACATTTTCAATCAAAGCATGAATTTAAGGTGGTTTTATTTGCCAGAATACTCTAATCAGCTCTGCTAATCTCAGTCTTTAATACCACTGCATTATACATCAGCCAGATCAAAGTAATGGTCATTAAATAATAACATGTTTTGCCTTCCTGAAATCCAGACAAGATATGCATGAAAGTGTGTATATAACTTCAGTCTAAACTGAGTTCCAAACAATTTCATGGGCATCAAACAAGGCTGCTGTGAAATTTGTACTTTCATGCTGTGCACATAGGCAGAATATGTGAGCACTGTATGCAAATAAGCTTGGAAGAGAATTGCTGATTTGTTGGGCTTAAAGATTGCAAAGCCACGTTTGCATGCGGTGAAATTTCTCAGAGCACCTCTGTGCCTGCAACATGTCTCATTCTGATTTCTGAATAGCAAATGAAAAGCTCATTTGGTGAGGCTCGGAGGCTGGGGTTAGGGTCACGGGGGCTTCGCAGGGTAACTCAGAGTCGCTCTATATGATGAGATTTCAGTTGGTTCATTACTCACATTGCTACCTTTGTATTTCAGGCAGCTGTCAGTATCCAGTGGGACTGACTGCTGAGGAGAGGATGCTAGATATTTTTGGCAAGGCATTTCTCAGGAATAGGAAAGCAAAGAATGGAAGAGCTAAATAACAACATGTCCATCAGTTCCAGGAAGGGTTTATAGAACTATGGGTATTTGTGAAGTCTCCATGATAATAGTGGGATTTACCAGGTCAGAGAGCACATCATACAGAGAATTGCATCTATATTGCATTATCAGCCACTGTTTGTTGTCTGTCTTTCAGTCTTTATAAAGATCTACAAATTCCTTCTTAACACAGGAGACATGCTGCCTTTGTCACAGTTACATCTGCTAAATAGAAATTTCTGTAAATCCATAAGAAAGACCACATATACCCCTGCTACACTGATGAATATATATATATATATATATATATATA
This sequence comes from Archocentrus centrarchus, assembly GCF_007364275.1. Classification (NCBI taxonomy): domain Eukaryota; kingdom Metazoa; phylum Chordata; class Actinopteri; order Cichliformes; family Cichlidae; genus Archocentrus; species Archocentrus centrarchus. Next base: position 7,384,630 of record NC_044352.1, on the reverse strand, counting down.
TATATATATAATGTTTATCATCTGTTCATCAAAAAAAAAAATCTATTTTTAAACGACTGAAATCCAGGTTGTGTACTGTGTGGGCTCACGCTGAGACACCTGAAATGGAGTGGGTGTTGAGCAGCTGCAGAGGACTGTCCCCATAGGATAAATCAATATTCAATGTTGTATTATTACATTTTACAGTATATACACTTCACAGTTCTATATAGGCTATTTTTTAATTATATCCATAAATCTTATTGTAATATGATTTAGCTGATACAGTTGGAAATTTCATGTTTAACACACACAGAATGGAAGATTTTGGGGTAAAAGAGCTCAGTCATCTTCTGCTCCACTCCTCCTGGATGTCTTGATGATAATAACCGCAGATGACATGCACAGCTCTCAGGATATTGTACTTTTCTTCTGAATGCATTTGTGAGCATTTTATAAGAAAAGGAGCTGCACATTAATGGTAATGCGGATGCCACGATGAAGATGAATTGCCATTGTCTCTTCATCTGTCTCCTGTGAAACCCAGAACCCGGGAGGGAGGTGGGTGGTAGATGTTGGGGTGGGGTGGGGGTTACTTACTGACACGGGACTCAATAATGGCTCAAGTCAAAAGTGCATTAATGGCTTTGATGGACAATAAGCATGAAAGGGGGAGAACACATACGCCAGTCTGAAAAGACCAACATTCAGACAATCTGGAGATGGATCTATGAGCAAATAGCAATAGCATTCAAACGATGACCTTTAAAACTATCCCGAAGCTGAACAGGATGCAGCCAAGTAGAAGAGGAGTTTGATGTTTGTCCTAATAACTTTCTAAACTACAGGCCAACGTTTAAGAACTAATTCCTGCTTTTCTTGTGCTGCACATTATCGATGAAAACCATCTCTTACGTGTTCGAATGGCACACATTTAATCGTAAAAATGTGAAAACTAATTCTGAATTTTAAAGAGCCTTTATCCAAAAATGCAAACAGGCCCTCTAATTTCTTGCCCTGTGACTGTGTTTCCACATGGTGTCACAGACCTAATTGCAGCATGTTGTGAATGTCTGCGGCGGGTCCTTGACATGATGAGCTTAGAGTGTACTGACACATTCAGCATCTCGACGACACTCTTTCAACTTGAGCTGATTGCAGTGATCATGTCTCAGCCGTAATCTCATACATATCACCAATTTATTTTTTACTTTAACAGATCTTCGGAACGGACTGAGATAAAAACTTATGCAACACTGTAGCAAGTGTTCTTGTTCCAGTGGCTTCAGGACTTTTTAAAAAATTAACTCTTGATCCACTGTATTGCCAAAAGTATTCACTCACACATTCAAATCACTGAATTCAGTTGTTCCACTTCCATGGCCACAGGTGTTCAGTCATGAAATTTCCTCGCTACTAAATATTCCACAATCAGTGTAGAGAGCTTCATGGAGCGGACTCTACATGGATATGTGAGTTTGGTGTGGAAGAACTTGACTGGCCTGCGCAGAGGCCTGACCTCGAGCCAATAGAACACCTTCGGGATGAGTTAGAGCGGAGACTCTGAGCCAGTCCTTCTCATCCAACATCAGTGTCTGCCCTCACAAATGTGCTTCTGGAAGAATGGTCAAAAATTCCCATAAACATTCCTAAACCTTGTGAAAAACCTTCCCAGAAGAGTTGAAGCTGTTATAGCTGTAAAGGGCGACATCTTATTAAACCCTGTGGATTAAGAATGGGATGACAGTCAAGTTAATGTGTGTGAAGGCGACGAGTGAATAGAACGTGTCTGTTAGAGTTGGGGGAAAAAAATCAATATGGCATAGTATTGTGATATCTTGCTGGTATTGATAAGGACACCAAATATTGATATTTTATTTAATTAAAATACTCTTGGAATTCTATGAATAAGAGGCCTCGTCTCACGCACCACCATCCTGAGATAACATTAGCTGAACAAACTTACATTAAATCAGCTCAGCGGAAAATCCATCCAACACTGGGCACACTTAGCATGACAAAGCTACCTCCTAATTGAGAACAAGCTAATGGCCCAGTCACACGAGTAAAAATAGAAAAAACATTTTGAGGGAAAAAAAAAACCTCCCAAAAACATACACGGGGCTGTGCACTATGATTTAATCCCTCAGTCTCGGTCTGTCAGCACAGAGTGCTACTATGTGCTGAACATCCAGTGCATCCATTTGAGATTCCATTGTGCACTGGCACACAGTGCGTTTCCAGTTTAAAAAAAACCCAACTCATTTCATGATCACAAGAATATAAGATAAAAACAAGTAGGAACAAGTGTTCCTTAGCAAGGTAGAGCCAGTCATACTAGCAAAACAGCACAATGCTTGTTTTTTATGCATAAAAACACATTTGTGGATACAGCCTGGTCAATGCTCTGTGTGTGGCTTATTTACACAACAAGTCACAAATATACAACAGCGGCAGTACAGATTAAAAAAATCTGCAGTAGGGATGTGGCAATCCCCCTTCAGCAGGAGCCTCAGTTTGGAGTTCTTAACTTACAAAAGTGAGCATTATATGCCTTCATATTTTGATATAATATTCTTTATGTTGTGGACAGAATTTTTTTTTTTTGGATTGACAATTTTGAGCAAATTCTATTGGCTAGCAGTCAGCATTTTTGGACCTGGGCCAGGGTTGCTTTAACTTCCTTGTTAAGTTTTGTTATTTGTCACAGAGAAGTGATCTTGGTCCCACTGGAAAGGTCTTTTTAAACGCTGATAATGATATCAGTTTCATAAAAACGTATCCACTTTCCAGATTTTTGCCACATACCAATTTACAGTCACACTGCTGTTTACATTCACTGCTGATTTCTTGGATTGTTAACTTGGCGTTGGCGGGGCTGCTCTGACTTTCCAAGTTGAAAATCCCACTTCCAGATGAGTGTTCCTGATGAAGATTCTGACTTCAGCTGGAACAAAGTAAGAGCTAAAATGTGTGTTGAATGTGAGATTAAATGCTGCCATGAGAAAATGAGGTCAAATGTAAAAAGTTATATTCACAAGTTGGTTTGGGTTAAAATAAGCATTTTGTTAAGGTTAGGGCAGTTTTGTTATCATGCTTACAGCACTAATTCATAGAGTCCTCTATAACCTGAATAAACATCACACAAAACTGAGAGCTCTTGAAGTCTACCTACAGTTTAGTGACACGTAACTGCAGCATCACACGGGGCAGAGCACCCACAGTATGTGAGAGTCTGATGGAACGGCACAATTTGGGATCTTTTAATGATGTGCCTTGAGAATACTGAAGCCATGCAAGTAAACATCTGAAACCTTTACTGCAATCTATAAAAGATGGTCTGCTCTGTAGGAAAGTATTCTCTGAATTTCAATAACAGATTACTCATTCTCCTAGGCTTGGCAATTACCCACACTTGTGTTTGAGAGCTCAAAGTGTCTCTTAACCACTCTGAAAATCAATAGAGAAAAAAAAAGTTCAAAAGCAGTCATACATGGATTCCTGTAATGTTTTCACATCCAACAATTAATAATTTTTCCTCCAAAAATAATTCAACCAAGAAAAAGACCTGAAGTTCTAAAGCTTGAGTCATTGGATTTGGTCAAAAGTTGAGCGCAAAACTGTTTTTTTTTTTTTTTTTCTTTTAAACCTACTCGCTGGACTCATGCATTCACATCCACTTTAAATCGAAAAAAAGGACACTTTTTTGTAAACATCTTTTTTTTTTTTTTAAAAAGTAGTACTGCAATATATATACCCTGCACCATGGCCTGACATGCTGTGGTGATGCAAAGTGTAACAAGTGGGATTGGTCTTCTTGTAGCCTGCTGCTGCTGCTGCTAACTGTATGTAGCTTGTATAGACTCAATGGATCCTGAAGTCAGAAGTCTCATCTCTGCTGCATTTCGGTAAAAGTAATTTCAGTATTTCTCAGCTCCAAGTCTAGCATCATTAGCTGAGTTTCACTAGTGATGGCAATGCAGACACGTCAGATGCACAACGCTCACAGTGATGTCGCCCGCTATGAGATACACTTTGCAGTTATTTGATGCAAGACTATAAATCAAGCTTTAGCTCTTGATTTTTTTTAATCTGTAAGACGCAGGCAGAAAAATCAATTCTTTTAACTGAGAAAATTATTATTGTTATTCACTCTGATTGACAGAGAGCTAAAAAATACAGTGGGACCAAAAAAATTGCATTTTCTTCACTTACGTGTAAGGAATTACACAATTTAATGGTACTGCAGCTGCATCATTTTTTTTAAGAGAATAAAAACATTTTTGGCCTATTTGTGGAAACAACATCTTGCTCTAAACCTCAGGCAGGGTGTTTTCCGTATAGTCCATATCTTACAGCCATTCCCACCTCCATTGTGCACTACTGATTTGATCACATAATAACTCTGGTTAGTTTCTGAATGTTCATTTAAGAGGAACTCCAAAATTCAGGATGAGAGATGACTCGTTTTGCTGTTAAGTCTGCATTTATGACAGTAAACCAGGTGGCTGTGGCTCAAGAGGTAGAGCAGGTCATAAACTAATTGGAAGGTTGGTGGTTAAGAAAAAGTGTGCTCAAATAGAGTAGTAAAAAAATATATAAAGCACCAGTCCATTTAAACTGGAATAAAATAAATAAACAAACAAATCAATCAATACTTCCCCACAAAAGTCCACCATGACAGCCACTTTAACCTGGCTCTGGTGTCAGGTTACTTTCACTCACCAGCCACTTAATTAGGTACAGCTGTTCAACTGCTTGTTAACATAAATATCTAATCAGCCAATTACATGAAAAAACGTAACACATTTTGATATGTAGGCATAGTCAAGACAACCTGCTGAAGTTGAAAGCGAGCATCAGAATGGGAAAGAAAGGTGATTTAAGTGACTTTGAATGTGGCATGGTTGTTGGTGCCAGATGGGATAGTCTCAGTATTTCAGAAACTGCTGATCTGAACAACCATCTCTATGGTTTACATATAATGGTCCCAAATAGAGAAAATATCCAGTGAGCAGCAGTTCTATGGCTGAAGCCAGAGGTCAGAGGAGATAAGCCAGAGTGCTTTAAACTGATTGGAATGCAAGAGTAATTCAAATAACCATTTCCTGCAATCAAGGTATGCAGAAGAGCATCTGTGAATACATCTCTGAACATGCCCAACCTTGAAGCAGATGGGCTAAAGCAGCAGAAGACCGCAACGGCTGCTACTCCTGCCAGCTAAAAACAGAAAAGTGAGGTTACAATTCACACGGGCTCACCAAAATCGGACAATAGAAGATTAGAAAAATGTTGCCTGGTCTGCTGAATCGCAAAGGGAGGTCTAATCCAGTACTAGCAAGGTGCACTAATAAAGTCTCTAGTGAATGTAAATACACTCATGTCCATCAGTTGCTTCATCAATGACTGGAGAAAAGAACTGAGGTTCTACTAGCCCAAATCTGTAAATTATTACAAACTATTGTAAGCAATAATATTTTAATATTTAGTTTAAACGATGTACATTTACAGTATGTGCGAAGCTGTGATGTGAGGTACGCAGTACTTTCTGATAAGCAGCCCAAACAGAACCTTTAACAGTTAAGAACGCTAATGAACAAGATGCTGCCAGAGGAGAAAATTAATTAAGACACCAAGTAATTTCTATTGACTTTATGACTGCACCTTTCACCTCCATACGAAGCTCAGCAACAACACAGAATAGTCCAAATAAAAGGGTTACATTGTTTCCATGCCATCAGCCTTTCATATCACTCTGGGATCCTGGAGAAACACTTTAAATGTTCACAAGATTAGATTTTTTCTTTAGCACTAATCAGTATAACACACAATTACGGTTAACAAACTCCCTCATAACTGGTTCCCTCGGGAATGCTTCTATGCAGAATAGGTGCAATTTCAAAGCATACCATTTTAAAAGAGAAGTGATTTAAATAGAAAATTATATATCACTTACACATGCATTTTTCTGAAGTAATTTATATAACATCCACTTATTAATCAGATGTGACTGTTGTACAATTGTTTCCAGTGAAGTTCATGAGTTGGTGTTCATGGCTTTTGATCACTTTTTTTTGATGGCTTTTGATAATCTTGATGGTAAGTAAAGAAACACTCCACCACAGGCAGTCACTTACAGCACACATTTTCACGGGTTTTAATTGCTTCCTGTGGTGTTCGCCTCTGATGGGTGCTAAAAATGTGGCTTTAATACAGTAACAGCTCAATTATACAGTACCTTCTGTTGAATTAAAACATATCAGAATTTGCATTTAAGGTTAACATAATTCACCTTAATGTGGATGTTCTGGTTAAGCATAAATGTAAATGAGAAAGTGAATAATTTTCTGAACCTTTTTTGTTGCCAGTTTCTGCAAAGACTCGCGGAGACAGGCTTGTCAACAGTTAAATCCCTGATCTCGAGGGGTTAGTCGTCAGGCTGATAGACATCCAACACAAGTATTTCCCTCCATTCACGATAGCACCTCAATCTAAAATGCCCCCAGGATCAATGTGTGACTCCTAATTTAGGTTAATATCAATTTGTCCTATAGTAAGTAAGTTTGCTTTGTCTTTCCCTACCCTGCTCCGGGTTAGAGCAACCTTGCTGCTGCCTCGCCATATTACTGAATTAAAATTTAAAGTGCCTTGAGGTGACTGTTGTTGTGATTTGGCACTATATAAATAAAATTTAATTGAACTGAATTGAATTAATGTGTTTAATCAAATACATTAAGTAGTTCACAGCACCAGCTCTCTCTCACACATGCATCTGCTACCTTCTCTCCCTGCACTGCACCATACGAAAAGCAGCAGGTTAGCTGAGTGGAGTAGAGAGCCCAGTCATTTTGAAGATCTGGATTCAGACTCCATTATTAGGAATCAATCGGCCCTGCTGAAGTGTCCTTCAGCAACACACTGCATCCTAAACCTCGCACTTCTCTAAAGAGAAAGCACAAGAGAGCGCATAAGAGAAAGAGAACCTCCCCGCCGGGACCAATAACCTATTGTCAGATCATTATTATTATAATTGGCAACCCAAGTGGGATTTGAGTCTCACAATATAAAAACAATGTCAGTAACACTTGGGTACCTTCATTGTGAAGCCTGTAGGCTCAGGTTTCACTGACGGAGCTGCAGTATTTAAGTCGTGAGGCGCGTGCTGAATGGATGGCAACACAAGCTCTGCTCCTACTGTATGTGTGAGGCTGTCATAACTTCATAATAAAATTAACACATCCTGTGCTCTTGGTGAGATGTCTTAAATGGCACAGAAAATATCAGCTAATACAAAAATTTCATATAATTTAATAAATCCAGATAAAAAGGCTGTAAATTGGGAGAAGATGCTGCTGAAAGTCTGGCTTATTGTTGAGAGCAGAGCAGCAGGAATGCAGGTCTGGTATGGCACTGAATGCAGTTATTTTCTGTACTGTTGAGAGTTAATTTCCTTTTGTTTTCCACAGAGATATTTATAAGGGTAGATAACAGTGTATACAATACATGTGCTTCTATTGTTTCAGACTGATAAACTGATCAAGATCAGTTCAAACAGCTGGAACGCTTTGAGGAGCCTCGCCTCAGTTCTTTTATCACACTGTTTACCAACGTGGTTATTTCAGGCTTTTCACAGCAATGTTTTACTAACATTAAGAACCCTGAAATGTATTTGTATTACGTTGTTCAGAATAAATCATTTCATCCAGCTATAGGATGGACTGCTGTAATTTTGCTGCATTTATGGTCCCCAGAACATGAACCCTAAGCACTTTGGCTACATTGTCATTGTCATTGTCAAGACTCAGTGGACACAGATGCGCCTCCATAGCTGAAAAATGAAGCTAATGCAGAAAGGCCAAAAAACACTTGAGTTCTTCTAGTGGCCACTTGAGATTGGCTCCAAAAGCAAGTCAGTCTCCATAGACTTGTTTACAGCCTGGCACAGTTAGGCCTGTGCCAGAATTAGGGGCATATCAGCTTTGCATAACATGCATCCCAACACAGGGAGCAGAAGCAAATCATTGTCTGCTAGACTTAATCTTTGCTAATTGAACTCAACCATCATGTTTGTGCTGTTGGTGCTTTTTGGAGCCTTTTTAAACTAAAAGTTTCTATGAAGAGGAGGAAGAGTGGAAAGGTGACTGGTCCAGATGAAGTATGTGGAGGTACCTGTAGAGATGTCTAGGAAAGAGGGCAGTGGACTTTTTAACCAGATTGTTTAACACAATCTTGGAGAGTGAGAGGATGCCTGAGGAATGGAAAAGAAGTGTACTGGTAGTGATTTTCAAGAGCAAGGGTGATGTGAGGAGCTGTAGTAACTACAGAGGGATAAAATTGATGAGCCATATCTTGAAATTATGGAAAGTGTTGTTGAAGCTAGGTTAAGAAGAGAGCTGATTACCAGCGAGAAGCATTATGGCTTCATGCCGAGAAGGAGCACTACAGATAAGATGTTTGCTTTGAGAGTGTTGGTGGAGAAGTACAGAGAAGGTCAGAAGGAGTTAAGCATATGATAAAGTGCAAAGAGAGGAACTGTGGTGCTGCACCAAGGGAAGGCAGAGAGTTCAGCTTCCTGACAGCCTGGCGGAAGAAGCTGTTGCTCAGTCTAGTGGAGGAGGTGCGGAGGCTCCTGAACCTCCTCCCTGATGGAAGGAGATTGAAGAGGCTGTGTGAGGGGTGGGTGTTGTATATGTCCAGCAGGCAGGGGAATGGGGCGCCGATGATTATTTCAGCAGTCTTCCCTATGTGCTGCAGTATCCTCCATTTGGTGGCTGTGCAGCTTCTGATCACCACAGTGATGCAGCTGGTTAGGACATTCTCAGCAATGCCCTGTAAAAAGTGAAAAGTATCATCCGCAAACTTGACGAGAGGTTGGTGTTGTGGATGGGAGTGGAGTCATGAGTCAGCAAAGTAAAAAGCAGGGGGCTGAGCACACACCCCCGAGGGGCTCCAGTGCTCAGCGAGATGGTGCTTGAGGTTTTACTGACAACTCTGACTGCTTGTGATCTCCCAGTGAAAGTCCAGCAGCCAGTTGCATAGTGTAGTGCTCAGGCCCAGCTGGTCCAGCTTATGAATAAGTTACTGAGGGGTGATGGTGTTGAATGTTGAGGAGCACGTAGCTTTAAAAAAAAGTTGTTAATGAGCTCAGAAAGATTTGACGTCTCCCCTCCATCATCAAGGCTTTGCTTGCTAATGTGCTGAAGGAGTTATTCAACCTTTTCACACTACACTAATTCCTGTACATCACACATGTTGACCAAGGTGGCTAGTAAGAGAAAACTTAATCTGTTATGATGATAAATCACAGAAGTTTGTCTACTTGCTAATGCTGCCTCTGTTTCCACACAAAGCCAGACTCATAACCGATGTCAGAGCAGTGAAAGCAGAGCTGACAAGCTCGAGCCATTGTTAACAGAAGACGGACACACCAATGGAATGGAGACAGCTACAGTTTCCAACGGGATCCAAGACAAGCGGAGCTTCCAGTAGCAATAGCTAATTGCAGCCACAAGTTGGCAGTAATGTAAAGGATGGACACAAACAGGACAGAACCTTTATGACAGAATGCTGTTCGAGATGACAGGAGAGGGATCGCTTATGTTTTGGTTTGGTTTAACTGATGTCTGTTTTTAGATCTGACCAGCCAAGCACGGCTTTCTTTGCTTGTCCTGATGGAACAGCACTGTAGTGTACATGCACAACAAGCACACCCTTTCCTACCTAATTCTGTGTTTGCTAAGTAGGTAATAAACATCACTGTCAGTTCCTCTTGTAACACTATTTAGTCTTACTTGAGCATTCATGCCACACATTCACTTATCATTCATTTAAATGCATTGCATATCTTTCCCCCCTTTGGGGATGTGGTTTGACAAAAAGGGGCATACCATTTTCTCCTATTAAATAGTGTGTTTTATGCACTTTCATGCTCATGTGAAGTGTATAATTTTATCAGTTTTATACATAGATTTTCTTCTTAAATGAGCTGTTTGGTTTGGAGGAAAGTTTATAGGTATGTAACTGCTGTCTAAAACATGTTTGATGTTAGTAAGTTGTAAAAATGCTATGTGATAATTCAAGGTTATTGAATTATTTTGGAACTCAGTTCAATACTTACAGTATTTAGTATTTCTGAATATTTTTCACTTTTTCTTGTAAATATTCTCACTTTGCACCTTGGGAGGCTAACAGAACAACCAAAATCATTATATATAGCAACTTTCTACTATTGATGAGCACTCAAAGTGCTTTTTACAACATGCTTGCATATATATATATATATATATATATATATATATATATATATATATATATATATATATATATATATATATATAGTGTCTAAAAGTGTTAATTTTGTGTGTAAAATATAGTGCAAAAATTTAGCAATAAAGATTTTTTTTTTTTTTTTCCACGTTTTCCAACTTTGATTTGAGCAGTATATATGAGAGAAAATGAGGAAAAGTATAATGTACCCGTTAGTTAGTCTGTTATTATGCTATGTTCTTGAATGTTTGTGCCAATATTGTTCCTCTTAAATTTACCCCACTATGGATATAGTACACTATTTTAAACTTATTTCACTTTTAGTGGCGTGATGAACGTATATTTCACATCATGCTGTTCTCGTTAAATTGTCACAAGCTCTGATTTTTATCTTAACCTAATTTTGAGGACATTTTGCCTTCTTGGCAAAACAGCCTCATTATTTGCTAATCCTCACAAAGATCCTAAAGAACAGTAAGACATGAGATATAATCACTTTTGTTGCATAATTCTGCACAGCTCTGAAAAGCTTTGCCAGTTTATAGGCTCCATGAAAGTATCAGTCAGACACACAGAAAACAGAGCAAATTTAAGATGCAAGCATGGCCAGCGCACTGTGGTTTGTGTGTTTGACCCTGAGGAGGAAATGTGACTGATGATGCCCCTCAGAAAGTGGTTATTTTAGTCTGATCAGCTTTTTCCATAGTCATGAATCAGATGATGGGATGAGAATAACAGCGAAGGAACCCTGCTGTGTGGAGGTTGCAAAAGCTGCAAGAAAGGGAAACTTTCTTGCAGCCTGGCAGGAATCACATAATATGTCCAGCAACAATTAAGTCTCCTGAGAAGTGGGCAGGAGGATGTGCTTATTCAGGGTCTCTCGGCTAGGATTCAAACCCGGTGATGGTACACAAGAAGAGATCCAAAGCAGACATTGCAGTCTCTTTGCAGCACAAGGAATTAGTAAATCTCCATCTGTCTATTCTCCTCTGTAGCTGATGCCCAGGCTGCTGGGTTGCAGTATGTTGCATGTGTTTTCACCTCAGAGCACCAGCAGAGACACGTCTTGAGGTGTAGCTTGGTCAAATTAAGTAAAATTGGTGGGGTGGTACAGCTTTACAGTGGGACACAGACAGAAACGGTGCCAGTAAATGAAGGATGAAGGTTTGTCTAGAAATCTGTGTGTAGCTGTGTGTGTGTGTGTGTGTGTGTGTGTGTGTGTGTGTGTGTGTGTGTGTGTGTGTGTGTGTGTGTGTGTGTGTGTGTGTGGGAGGATGGATGGGTGGGCTTTCACCCAGTTGGAGAGGGAGTCTGATTGCTGCATTCTGAAGACACCGTCTCCACCATGCAGGATTGCTTCACTTGCAGTGTTATATTTCTGGAAATCATCGTATTTATTTTGCGGTATCAGGTCAGCATATTTGCTTGATGTGTGAGTACACAGTGTAGTTATTACAAAAGCATTTTTTCCTCTGATTTTTATACTGAATGTAGTGGAAACTATGTAAAATATTTTAACTACAGTTCAAAGCAAAGGCTATCAATGATGTGACTAAATGCAATACACTCATACTATCAAGAATAATAATTAAGACCTTGGTTGATTGTGTCATTTAATTGTCTTACAAGTGTTTATATTTGCTCGTAGCCCTCTAAGTGGGGGTGGTAATCTCTGATGGCTTGGCTAGAGAGAACAATCTGTCTCCTTATAAGAATATTCAAATCTCCATAGATCCATCACTGTCTATTGTTATTATTAGTTTTGGCATAAAAAACTAATTTAGCAATCACAGTTGGATAATTAAAAATCCAACTAAACCCATTCCCACAGGAGGGCGTGCATTGGATGGCTGAGACTGCATTGGGATGCATTTCGTTTTCTGTGATGTGAACCTTTTAAGAGCCTGGTTAATCTCTGTGTATCACTGGAAAAGTCTTTTTCATCTTCTGCTGTATTACATTATTAAATAAACTCTGATTTTGACAGTAATCAACACAGAAGACCTACTGAATACAGATCACAGTTTGTTACAAATAATATAATGTACACTGATTATCCCAGAGTTGGTAAATTCCTTGATATGGAGAAAACAAATTATGTGTTTCAATAATTATTTATCCCCTTTATTAATAAACTGTCAGATTTTAAAACAGGATTCAACATAAAAGAAAGGCAAAAAGCCAAGATTTAAATGATTATGCAGTGAAGCAAAAATATTTCATTGGTATTTTATTAAAAATATTTTATGATTATATTATTGTGTGATTATATTATTAGTAGTATTAAGGTAAAAACAAATCAATCATAACTTAATGCATACTTTTTTTTGCTGTAACCTTAAAACATACATATACACACATGCACGTGTGTGCGCGGGCACACACACACACACACACACACACACACACACACACACACACACACACACACACACACACACACACACACAATGATGGATGACCATATTAAACATGGCTTCATGTAACATAATGCTTTGTCTGTGGCAGTTTTTTCTACTCTAGCGAGGGGATATCCTCAACATGGTCATCTCAGGCACACACGTCACAGCATAGCAGTACAACCCACCTATTGATCACATGATCTGTTTGCAAGGGGCAGCCAATTAGCACAAAGAGGGGGGGAGAGGGAGCGCAAGAATAAATATACGGAAGGGCTAACACAGACAGGCAACTCTTCACACCTACAATTTAGAATCAACAATTAACCAAACCTCATGCATATTTCTGTACTGTGGGAGGAAGCACGTGGAGAGAAGCCACGCAGGCACAGGGAGAACATACAAACGCCACACAGAAAGGCCCAGGCCAGCCAGTGGATTCGAACCAGTGCCTTTTTTCTAAGCACTCATAATGGGTATGACCTGCATTCAGCAAAGATTTAGCGTCATTAACTCACTACCAGTGAGCCTAGCATAATTTCAGGAACAGAGAATGCATACAGTGGTACTCCCAAAAACAGCTTGGAGCCAGGTATTTGGTAAGGCCTGTAATGGAAACAATTATGAAATCTAATTTTGTCTTTTAGAGAAAAAGGAATTTTGTAGGCTAGAAAACGCCACAACACTTGAGCTTCCCTCAGATAGCATTAATCCAAAGAGAACCCCCTTCATTAAAGTCTTTTCTCTTGTTAGAAAAAAGATGTAATATAACTCACATTTATGCAGCTTGCCTCAGATACCAACATTCTCCTGACAGACTTTTAAAGCAGTCTGTTTTTTTCCTGACAGCATTTTTCAGACCATCAGCACATCTGTAGTTGTCTGTTGACATGTTACTTTTTTTCTGCCATGAAGACATCAGAAGATCTAGCCCACTCGCTTTAAGCTACTGTATAAACAACCCACAATGCACTACTCTGTTGAAGGCTGTGTCACACTGGTGACATGTATGTGCAAATGCTCCACACACCTTCTCAACACCCAAGCCCGCCTTTTAGAAAGTAAGTTTAAACACTGCTAATAGTAAGAGTTGTTTTTTTTCCTCCACATTTGTGTGTTAGTTATTGGGAGGTTACTGGGCTGGACAGCAGGTCCTCAGTGCACAGCACTTTGTTTCAAATGATTTTGTTTGGTTGTAGATATTTATGAATATGAATATGAATTAAGCATCTTCAGTTCTTAATGACCATAATCCTCCAAAGACTCAGCACAAACCACACAGGTTTGTGGGTTTTAATCAAAATGATTGACAGCTGCCAGCCACTATGATGAAACAATCCAACATTTGTCAACCTGTTTTGATTTAAAAATGTTGCTGACTGCTGCTCAAGTGAGTGTGACTTCACTTCGTTTGTGAGTCACATCTTGTTTGAACCAGAAAGGAGAACACAAGGAAAATAAATAAATAAAGGCTCTCCTGCAAGCAGTTTTATTTCTGCCACAAAAGGTTGCATTCATGCAGAATAGCATCACCTGTGCTAAGAAACTGATGGAGAAAATAGATTTTTGGGGTCTTTAACCCCTTAACCCTTGTCCTACTGACCGGGATCCATGCAGAGACAAGAGGTATATCTTTGTCATATTTCACAGGTGGGTTTTGTTCTATCATTCCAATAGTTTATGACTTTGTAAGTCAATTTATTCACAAAGATTTCTATTTCTGCTTTGATTAGTGCTTTTTAAAAGTACAATTGTTTTGGGGACCCCAATCAAAAGCACCCAATTTCAGTTTTATTATACAGATTTTTATTCATATATATTTATTGCCATTGGTCCTAAATTACAGCATCCTACAGTACCAATGTGGGTATGGTTACTCTGTCAGTCATTTTAAAGAAGAGAGACTACACTGCTGCATTCATCATCTCGATGGGGAACTTCCCACAGTGGAAGTTTTCAGAAAATTGATGAGGTTGTCAGATCTCCTCCTGACAGCAGAGGCATGCCCTGGTCATGAAAAAGAGAACTGATGTTACACTGCAAGCCCCAACCTGAGCAGCAATGACCGTCCTGGGAGTGAGGCAAACTTCACCTGCTGATGTGACCGTTCGACGCTTGGCTGGAAAATCTGCTTGAAAAAGGTGTTACCTTTGCTCCAGGAACACAGACAAGAAGTTAAGAACTGTTTGCTCCTCCTGACATATGCTAGCATGCCCTGACCAAAGCACGAGGTGGACTGTGTGCTATAATTGCCTGTAGTGTGCTTTTTTTTTGTTTTGTTTTTTTTAATTGTACAACCATAGTGAGAAATTGGTCTGTGTTGCCAGCAATGAGTCAGATTCATTCCTGGTGGGTGTTGGTCTCCACCAGGGCTGCTCTTTGTCAAAGACACCAATCAGTAGTCCATGCAAAGTATGTTACGTAGGTTGAGGGTTAATGTCCACCTGGTCACAGGCTACCTGTCTAGGTTTAGGCCTGAAAATACCAGATGAAGCTGTTCTGAAGGTGACAACTTTTATAAAAAAGTGGTGGACATTAACCAAACCCGAGCCCTAATCCTAACCCGAGATGGGTTGCTAATGACCCAGTGGACGTTGTTAAGGTTACAGAAAGTGTTCTCAGTTAAACGGTACAGTAAATCACAGCAGTTAGCATTGCGGCTTGTGTGGGTTTCCTCCTGGGGATTTGGCTTCTCGTGCCATTCTTCTTCTTAAGTACCTCCAAGAGCCCCCCCCCCCCCCCCCCCCCCACACACACACACACACACACAGAGTGCAGCAGCTCATTTGGTATTTTCTTCATCCAGTCCGTCAATGCTGGTTTCTGTCCTTCTGTCTCTGCTTCTTTCCCCTTCAGTTTTTCAAACGTAACATCATATTCCAGTCCTTCTCTTCTGTCCAAAGAATTTTGCTCGTCTCTCCTGCCATTAAAAACATAACTAAAACCTAGGGTGATTCTGCTGTTACTGTGCCTTTGAGCAAGGCACTGACCTGTGTTGCGCAGCTGCTGCTCACAGCTTCTAATGATAAAGATGTCAATGTCAATCAACTCTGATCTTTTTACCAAGAGGCCTGAATAAATTCCCAAACAGCTCATTTTGATTTAGTTTCTCCAAGCACATATATAAAATATTCAGTTCTGATACACAGTGTAACACTTTGCAACTTAGAAAAAGGTGTATTAAAAGCATATGATTATGT
This sequence comes from Archocentrus centrarchus, assembly GCF_007364275.1. Taxonomy (NCBI): domain Eukaryota; kingdom Metazoa; phylum Chordata; class Actinopteri; order Cichliformes; family Cichlidae; genus Archocentrus; species Archocentrus centrarchus. Next base: position 7,368,786 of record NC_044352.1, on the reverse strand, counting down.
TGACAAACATTTTAACCCAGGCAACATTACGCTTTTCAAAACATATCTGGTGTTAGAAATAAGTAAGTAGCAAAATGAAAACAAATTTCTAGGGGGACAGGTTTGTCACAGCTGCTGGACTAGCATGTCCTATCTATCTGTGCTTGTATCCATCCATCATCTTCTCTTCCTGGCATTCTTATTTTTGCAAGGAGACTTTTTCCGAACCTCTGATCTGCCTGTGTGGATTTTTTTTTTTATGATGTTCAAAGGTTTTTTTTGTCCACACTGCGCTGAAAGAACTGTACTGTAAAGCCTATTTTCTCCAAGCTGGTACGTCTGTGTTTCATTTTGAGAAGAAATCCATTTCGGCCCTCTGCTTGAGAAGTAAGAATCCATCCCAAAATGATCCTTAGAGACACCTGAATTGTAGCAACCACAGCACACTGTTTATAAATATCTTCTAGGTTTGTCAGCTTGTCCAAACATTAATACCGCTGAGAAATAGCATCATGAAAAATGTAAGTTGTTTCTCTGTCTGGGCCTATTAAATCCCCTATTAAGCTTCCAAAAGCAGTCAATACCCAGTGTCTGAACCATTTGATTCACTTTAGAGATCACATCTCACCTTCCACATTCTCCAGTCACAGTGTGTTTTGTCTTGTTGCTCAGTGCTGACAGTGACACCCGGCTGAGAAAAATACAAAGCTTTTAAGACAGCTTTTAAGATGTATAAACATCCCACTGTGCTCTCTTATAACCAATAATTTATAAAATGCCAACATCCCAGCCAATAAAAGCTTTAATTTGACACTTTAATAGTCTTTTTGAAGTGTGTGCCAGGTCCAAGAATGTCATACATGTAAATCGCCTAAAATGAGAACGAAAGCTTCTGACGAAGCCTTGAAGACACAGAAAGGTTAGACTGAGATATGTGGTGTTACAGTGGCTAATACAAACAGCAGCACAGCTAACAACTGCATAATCTGTTTTGATATGACAGCTGGCATGTATGGCGTTACATAACAGATGGCAACAAGCACTCTATAACTGGGAGGCTGCCGCGCATCCTTGCAGTCGTTTCCTCGAGGAGAAATCGAAGTCCATAACAGGTCTATTCCTCTCACTCGAAGCACAAATCTCATCACCGGAGACTGAGACGTTATCCTTTCCTCGCTTTAATACTGTGACATGTGCCAGATATCCTCACTGCAGCACAACTTAATCCGTGACTCACTGAACGTGCATGATAAAGTGCCGTCTTCCAACTTCCTCGTCAAATAACTTCTTCAGTTAATGCAGATATCAATCAAAGCCGTATTCTGATGATTTTTACGGGCCAGTTGTGATAGGGATTATTTTCTTCCCTTCCTTCAATAACCCTGGAAACTCTGAGATATGCTGTGCATCGTCAGAAATTATTGATTTTCTCAATATATTGGATCAAGATTATGCTGTCATTTAAGCAGTCTGAGAAAATGATTACGAGTAGAGTCGGAGATGGGGATTTATATTTCACTTGAGCTCTCATTTATGACAGTTATTATAAAATAATCTGCATTTGGCAAAATGTCAATTATAATGTCATAAATTATATTTTCTCATTAAAAATCAACATTTTTCAGAAACAGAGGAAAATTCAAGTCTTTAATAACGGCAGCACGCTTCTTTATTTGGTGTCATAGAAAGCACAACTACAGTAAAATGTCTCATAACATGAGCCTGAGCCCGCTATCAAATGTCCCCAGCTGCTTCGACCAATGGGTGAACTTAAATCAAGCGGGCCGGCCGTGGCTGCTCACAGTTTGGAACACGAATATTATCAGTTAATCAGTGCAGCACCTCTTCTTAAGTCCGTAAGTGATGTGTTTTGACATTTAGTGCTGAGCTCTCATCTGTGCCTGCACTCACAAAAGCTCTTACATAATCACTAGGAGTTAAATGCCAATAAAAGTTTCCTCTTAAGAGATATCACAAAACTGACTCTTCTAAAAGTTAACAAAACAAGTCATCCTACTTTGATGTAGTAATACTACAGAAAGCATCAATTTTACTGGCTAATTCGGAAGGAATCACAAATATTTATGTATTTTTGCAGCTAATGATTATTTAATGTGAACTTAATGAACTGTTGAACAAATTGGGGCCTGAAGAGTGCACTTTTTATTTGATGAATAATTCTGTCAGAGATTATCAGTGCTGCCAGCTCCCTTTTGCCACGTTGAACTAGTGTATAATTGTGCAAAACCATCATCGCCAGTGTTATTGAATTTGCTAGTGAGTCACATTACCTGTAACACATGTGCTGCCTGTGAGTCTTCTGGGCTTCCTCTAACTTCCCACAGACTCAGGAGCTACTTTCAGTGCAAAAAGGGCTTATAGTGCATTACTTTTAGACCAAGAGCCAGGAGTCATGATAATATGGCTGACACACCCCCATCTTCTTATTGGTTTCTTCCAACTTGGTCAGGAGCCTCTTTTAGCTTTAAGATGAAGTGTGAGAGTTTCTCCACATGCAGATTAATGTTATAGTGGAATTATATTAATTTTGGCTTGATCCCCATTTTTCTGTTCTTTGTCGGATTGGTCCTCGGTGCAACAAGGCCGAACCTACTCGGGAGCAGGTTTGTTTAGTTAAAACGGGATTTGGTGTCGGCAAGTCATGGCTGCTCCATTCATCCCGGAGGAACCAGTTGCAATCTGTGGATTAGTAATAAGATTTCAAGTGGAGAGAATATAGCACAATCATTATTATGATCCTTTAGCTTACCCTGACTCATTACTTTTTGAGAGGCACCACTTCAGCCAGGAGGGAATCATTCACAAATGGAGTTTATTAGCACCCATATTAGAAGCCAAGTGTTACATTTCCTGCCACTGCTGCCAAATAATTATGAATGAAAAAAAAAAAAAAAGGATATATTAAAGCCTGTGATGTGACACAAACTGCAGGACATCCAGTGAGCTTACTTCACCTGAAATGAAGTCACCACTGCTGCAGTCTGCCAGTAGCTCAGAAGAAGAGGTCTTCCTCCTTTTAGATTCTCAGACAATTGCTGTTATGAGGATTTTGGTGCATGCGCAGCTCTTCAGCTGAAGTCACATCAGATCCTGCTGGTTCCTCAGATTTTTTTTTCTTATATTTGAATCCTGCTCACTTTATATTTGCTGTAAAAGAACAGAAAACCTTAAATGCACCGTGCCTAGTTTGCATAAACTGCACATACAACATGGATGTAGTTTGAAACTTATGAAAAATGAAGGCAGTGAAAGTGCCTCAAAGTCCATATAGGAAAACAGCCTTTGGGCTCACTTTATGTATAACCTCAGTGAGTTTATGATCTCGACCAGTACTTTAGAGTCTTATTTAATACAGTAAAACATACATTTGATAAATTTTGCTCACAATTACAGTTTAAAAAGAGAGACAGAAGGAAAGTATAAGTCAGGGTTTGCTTTAGGGAAACTTTATGACTGACATGTTACTGCCACGTGTGTGTGTAGTGTCCGTCTGGGATGTTTCAGATACAAATAGTCATAAGATCACAAACACAGTGGACATACAAACGGCTTGAAACAATTAACTTTCTGCTTTTGGAATTTTATTCTATTCTTCTTCTCTTACTCTGATTCTCATACTTGTATCTCTTAGTTTTAAACTATTCTTGGATTTCTTTCTTTTTCTTTTTTTTAAAGAGGATTTTTTCTCTGAAGGATAAGCTTTGTTAGCTTAAAGTTGTTGCATTGTGGTCCGTTTCCTTTTTTAACTATTATCACTGGCTGGCTGTAGTAGAGAAAAGCCTATTAAAAAGAATGAATTTCAGATACTGTTTATCTGTTTACTTGGTCTGTTTTCACCTCTTCTCTCTTGTTTTTTGTTGCTTTTGTGATACCTTTAGGGCAAAATATCTGGGTAAATTCCTCTGAGCCCTCTAACAGAGGTTCTTACTCATTTGAGGTGAAACTTTTGCCCTCCCATTTGTCATTCCTCCAGTCACAGAGTTGCCAATCATGGTTTCCATGGTTGATATATACATTCCCTAGCCCATGAAAAGTGCGCAGTCACCTCATATGACTGAAACCAGCTATTCTTAAACTGTCGTGTGGCTTTGAAGAACAGAGCAAACTGGATTAGTGTAACTATTATTAGCAGAATTTTGGTCACCCAAATAAATTTGGATCTTTGAAGTGATGCAAGCAGAACAGGTTCTTTGCACATTGAGATTATTTTGGATGTGCAGTGGGCCAAAGCCTTGAGTCAGGCAGCAGCCATAGCTGGTGCCTGTTCCCAAGTCACACACAGTCTTTAACATCAGAATTTATATTGCTGGTCATGATCATAAGATAGCATTAACATTGGATACAAGAAATCAGCCTATGACAGCTCTGTATACATGATGATATTCAGATTTCTGATCATCTCTGTACTGCTGTGTATTTCTCACACTTTTAGCTACGATGTTCTGGATATAAAAAAAAAGGATTTTCAAAAACCTGGAAAAAGTGTCATTCAGCCTTCTGGTGCATATCCAGATTTCTTAAATAATAACATGTTTAATTTAGCAACACATGAAAGGCTGTAAAAATCTGGTCATAACCATATTTACAACTTCGTGCTGACTATCATGACCACTTCTTTAGCAGACTTTTGTAATACAGTCATATTTGTGCCATAAATGCAGGCAGTTGTTTTTAAGATACGGGCGGGACAGAACCAAAGAATGAATATATGTATCTATGTGAATGAAATCACTGGGGAGGGTTTTGTTTTGTTTTGTCTTGTTTTTTTGTTTTTATTAAAACAAATTTAAGATTCATCCTCCCACTCTGATAACTTTCATGCAGTCTCACAAAAGTATTTCATTTAAAGCCGCATTTGTACATTCTTAATAATATGCAAAACTCTTCCTGTGATTGAGATCTGAGTCTCAAGGTTCATTATCCTAAAATATTGCAGAATTATTTAAAGCACGAGAGGATCAGACTATAACTATTACCCTTCACCATACTGGAATGCAGTTATTCTGGGTAACTTGGCATTGCATCTGAAATATGAAAAAAATTGATTGTCCTATATTTCTCCTAATTATAACAGCTGTGATCAATTTTTCCGTTGTTGTTTTGTCCAATTACTTGCTTGACCAAATCCCCACAGTCCTCTTGCATTGAAGCTGGAGCTCAGCAAACGAGCCACTGCCTAATATTGCGTGCAACATTTATCCGTGATGTAGAGGTTCGCTTTTCCTGTAAACATATTTAATACCAACTCATTAGCTACATCTAATCCCACATTTATCCTCATAATTTGACTTCCAATCTTGAATGCTAATGAGACAGTAATTATGCTTTCATACATGTTCCAGTCCTTAGGTGTAATTCATTGGATGCAGTTAACACATTTGTCCTTATTCTCATGCTTTACTTGTTAGTGTCTTAGATTGTGCACCGTGGTCTAATATTCTGCTGTTATAGAAAAAGTGTATTTATCATTCTCGAACCATGCAGCAAATAATTGACCAATTATTCAGTAAAAAGGAAGTGCACACTCTGCATAATGTCAGGTTCCCAAAATGCGGCAGATCTGTTTGTGTAAATGCTCAGTGTGCTTGTGTTACTTTAACAGCTAACAGAATGGACCAAGTGGCGTCTTCTGCAGTGAATTTCAGCAGAACGGCCAAGAAAGTAACTTCCAGTGGTGAAACAAAGAAGATGAAAAGCGATTATGAGAGGCTGTGGTGAATAGTATATGATGATGTATGATCCAAACAAATCTACTTTTGGCTCTCAGACAACAGCACATAGGCGGCTGTTACCCTCGTGTAATTAATCTCCATAATCTTTGCCTTTTCAATAAGGGTGCTAATCTAGGAAAAGAGACAGACCTCTTTACAAGCAGACACTGTTTATGATGCTGATTGCTTCCTTTGTTATTGTCAAAGTTTCTCTAAAGATGCATTCGCTCCTGCCCTGTGATAAGCTAGATGGCGCAGATCTTGATGTGAGTCAGATTAATAAGATGCTGAAAGGAATGCCTTATTGTTAAGATGCATGCAGGACTGCTCGAGATAATCCCTGCGTACACACATACTGTGGATACGCACAGGCGCGCACATACCATCCCACCCTATAAGGGACAAAAAGGTGTTTTCCAATCGGATTTTTGAGCTCATCCTGTGATGAGAGTCTGCCCATTTTATTGATCTTACGTTATCTCAAATTGGGAACCCCTGGTCCAATAATGACAGATAGATAGAAAGTCCTTTTAAAGTTTTTACATTGATACCTCAAGCCTAGAAAATCAGAACAAACAAAACTGAAAGAAATTTCACAGGAATTGTGGCCGACCTGTTGAGTTCCTCTGTAAAGCCAGTACTCTAATTGAGTATGCTAATAAATCAGTTTGTCTCTGTTGAATTTAATTTCTACACATGCATAGAAAATCAAACCCCACAACGTATTTCACTCCATTTTGATAGTTGTCACATATTATTGTATTACAACACTAAATCTAACCAGACTTAATTTCATATTTTCACCTGATTAGCTAAATGTAAATCACTCGTATGCTGTAGAACTGTTAATTATAGTGGATCTGGAAACTTCAACAATTGCAACACAAAGCTACATATGAATGGCTGAGCAAGCGTCAGTGTTGTGGAGTGACCAAGCCAAAGCCCAGATCTAAATGTAGTTTTGTGGCGCAGCTTTGAAGACAGTGGTGAAAAATGTCTTGACAAATCCAACACCAGACTCTTCACATTTTACTCTCAGATTAGTCTGACATAAGTTAGAACACTTTTACAAAACACATTTTATTATTTTAGACCAGTCAGTGACTGTCTGGGAACCACCGTTTGCAATAGAAAGAGCTTTCTGACAGGTTGGCGAGTGTTTGCTGGAGTTTGCTGGAGACCTCGGTTTATCTGGAAACACTCCCCAAATTCTTGTTGTTGTGTCGGCAGTATGAAAAAATAAATTGTGGTCAAACGTAAATGTTGGTTATCTAACGCATTACAGCAAATGCCTCTTTTTCTTCAAACAGAATGAAACCGGACCCCCTGTTCTTTTTACCACTTTGTATTGGCACTGTATGTGCATGCCCTGTCCTAATGCATCTAACTCTAATGTTGTTTTATTTTTGTAAATAGAGGTGAAATCAACATATTCATATGCAGAATCTGATTGTCCAGTGAACAAATTCTTGCATTCATCTTGAATTTATACATCTGTTTGTCTGACTGTATTTGATGGCAGATCTTACAAATGCTGTGCCAAACACTACTGAAAAGTAATTTGAATTTTACATTCATGTTTTGCCCTTAAATTGTTATTTTCTAGCGATCAGTGCAAATCAAATGTGTGACATTAATGTTATGAGGCAATGAAACATGAAAACTTCTGAGGGGATGAATACTTTTTATAGGCGCTGTGGTGCCAATGATTTTGACGTTACAGAGAGTAGCTGAAAAGCTTTTTCATCTCATATCGTTGGCCCCAAAATGGCAACTGACTCATCTGTGCAGCATGTGTATGAGAGGAATTACAATCAAGCTGTCATTACCTTGAGGCCAATTGTACCGGTAATTGTGAGAGGATGACAACAGGTTGGCCAGAATTAAGGCTCATCTTCCTCTGGCTAGTTCAGCACCTGCCTCCTGGCCACCAGCCGAATTTTTTTCTGACAGCCTCAGCAGGAATGATTGATGCCTGAAGGCCTCTGATGGGGTGTGTGTTTCTCGGTGCCAAGCTGTTCTATCCATCCAGCACTCTCTCTTGAAGCTCATTTAGGCCGCACCTGTCATCGCACACATTGGTAGCTTGATGTTTTTCCTTATAGGCTCATCGTCCATGGACGCATACCCTTTTAAGATAAGCAGCTACTGTGCAATGCTGATAATATTGTGGAAATTTTAATCACCTTTGGGGGATTTCTGGTGCAATGTAAGTTAAAAAATCTGTAAATCTACATTCTTTAGTCAATGCCGCATCATTGCTTGTGTATGCCAGTAGGTTTTGTTGGGAAATAGACTTTCTGGCATGTACAAGCCTGTGTATGTTTCAGGCTGTATAATGAACAGGAAGGCTCTTATTTACTTTGTTTCAGAGTCAGCTATCTCAGTTTCTGTTATATAAAAGAATGATTCCCATGGCCCTTCTACCTGTATTTACCCCCCCGCGCTCACACACACACACACACACACACACATACATACACACATACCGTGAGACCACCGATAAGGAAACACTTAAGCTTTTTTTCTATTGTTTGGTGTTGAAAATCTCAGTGTTTGCAGTGTGTACAATGACCTGAATGCATTGCAGTATACCAAAGTCTTTATCCTATTTTTATGCCCCCCCCCCCACACACACACACAGAAACACACAGACACACACACACACACACACACTGCTCTTTTAGCTCCAAAGAATTTTAAACCTCCCAATGTCCTGATACTATTGCATTTTTCATTGGTATTTTAAGCAAAGAGTTGTGAGGTCTTAGAAGTCAGCTGGCATTAATTCCTCTGAGGCAGAGGGATTCAGCTTCTCCCTGGAAAGAGGCTTAAAAGAAAGTTCTCCTGCTTTCAAATGACTACACTTCTTCTTTCTCACACACATTTTTATATTCCTCAGTGGACGGGAGAACAATAGATAATCAAACGTGACTATGTTTAAAGTCCAATAAATTAATTTTATAAAATCTTACTGAGATATATTATTCTTCCATATGCAAATAAGTTAATTGAACTAACTTTGAGAAGTTGACTAATTGTCTCATTGTTCTCGATGTTTGTGGGCAACAGACTGTCGGGGTTGCAGGTGTAGACATAATACATCAAGGCAAGAAGAAATATGAGGAAACTGAGATCATTAATCCTGCTTTGTGGAAAAAACATGAAATTTAATATATTTTTCAAACTACTTGATAGTGAATATGAGACATGAGTTACCAGATATCACACAATGATGATATAAGCTTAAATTAACTGACATATTCTTGGTGTGCTGTACAGTTGAGGTTCTAGTAATTGCTGTCTAAAGTTAATTTTATGTTTATATTAACTTCTCCATTCGCATCACATTTATTCTGGCAAGGTTGGAGAACAAGCGGTTGGCGTGTGTGTTACGATGGGACGCAGTTTGAACAAAGCCCAATTTTTCATACAGGGAAACGGCCGCTGTCTGCGGTGAGCTCACATCCAGAGCGAGCCGACTGAAGCCCCTTTCTTTGCAGAAATCCAAAGCCTTCCGTGTCATCTGCGAGCCCAGGTTTTTGCGGCGCCATGGAAATGCCACAACCATGTGACACATCTCGCCGTAACTTCCATCCCCAGCATCTTGAGCCAGCTCGGAGCCTCCTCCGGTCACTCCACCATTCCAGTCTTCAAACCTCTCGCCTTCTTCCTCTACCCTTTTCCCAATCACTGCCACCATCCCTACCACCTTCGACTGGCCATTGATGTCCGCCTCCGCCACCCAGAAGCCGTTGTCAGGCTCTTCCAGGTAGCTGGCTTGAATGTCGGCCATATCTGTGCTTTGCCTCCTCATCATGTAGCCCTCATAGATATCATGGCAGCAATAATAAATGAGGCCAGCCCATGCACTGCCAAACAGTAGAGCTTGGAAGTAGGAGCTGCCTCCCAGCACATAGCCAGCCATGGAAATACTCAGAGCAATACCGATATGATCTGGATGGCTCATGGCCTTGAAAAAGGCTGGGTAAACATGTTCAAAAATCCCATCGCGAAAGAGTGACATGACCACATGTTGATCTGAGGGTCTGTACTCCCTGATGGAGAACTGAACTGCATGTCAGAAGAAAAGAAAGAGAGAGAGAGAAGAGGGAGAGAATGAGAGCTCAGCAAGACTAATCTGCCTATTGTTGCAATCAGAAATTCCTGCTGGATTTCACAATGGGCTAAATATGCTCATGTAACCTGTTAAATAAATATAAAATAAATCACCATACCTCTCGCTGATTCTTACCCTTTTCATTTTTTAATTCATTTCTATTCCACATAAATATGAAAATGGCATTTTCATGTGACAACCTGAGGTGAAAATCACAATTAAAATTATTATGACTATTAAGATTCCAAGAGTGAGAGTCATTCTGGGGATGCAATACAATTAGGTCTCAAATGTGCTAATGATCGAAATCAAACGGCGGTGAGATCCTGAGGCAACAAACAAAATGGCTTTAGATTCACTGAAATGTGTTTACGTCATTAAAGCAGGTTAGTACTGCCGTGCATTTAAACCCTTGCTGTCTTATTAGTTCTCTTGTTCATAACCAACACTACCATTAAAAAAAAAAAAAAGCATAAAGGATGAAAATAATCAGAAGTTTAACTTACAGTTGTTTTTCTGGGCCATGCTGGCTCTCTCCCCTCGTCTTTTGCTCACTCTGAAGGACTTAAAGCTGCCCCCAGACTTAAGCTACAGATTGTGATAATCAGTCATTCACAAAAGGGATTGAAAGTAGGCTGAGCATGCTCACCTATGAGTTCACACCACATACACAGACACAGTGGAGACCTGAAATGACTTTGAAGTATAGCTGCTACCGTTTGTGTAAAATATTGAGATTTCTATAAGAAACGTTACAGTTGGATTTAGATGATGCTGATTTGCGGCACTGTGCTTTAAGTTTAGCTAATTGAAATTAAACACAGGGTTGCTTTGATTATGAAATGTAGATTTTTTTTTTTCTTTTTACTTAATTAGCTTAGTCAACAGAGTAAAGAACTCAATCATTGGATTTCTCAGGGAGGATGAGCACAGATCCTGAATATATTAAATCAGAAAACTGATCAGAATGTGAATTCAGCACCCATCCGAAGACTTCATAGATATTTCCAAGAATAAAATGTTCTTATTAACCTCTTTTTTGGGTGCTTCAGTTTTGGCGGTTCTCTCTCGGGAATCTGCTGTGGATCTCCAGACCGTTTCTTCCACACAATATAAGGTGAAAGTAAAATTAATATTGTCTAGCCTCCTGACATAAAAGTGTCCTATGGAGCTGGTGACAGTGTCTTGTGCAATAACCCGGTGGCCCTCTGACATGATTAAATTTCCTCGGCAGGAGAAAGGCCTTTACACCTGTTTAAATCAATAGCACTGCCTCATGAATCTGTGAGTGCTGGAAGGTCAAGCAACTGTGGAACTTTCTGAAACCATTTCACATCCGCAATGTGAATTCTGAATGCTGAAGTGAAACCTCCTGCACCACTGTAATTGCATTTGGTGAGCACGCATTTTTTTTCTTTTTGTTTCCGTTTACATTCAGAGACCTGCATGACAAAATACATAAAGCCTGACTAAACACACCTAGTTATACAAATCATGGCAAATTTACATGTTGATCTCCTGTTAGTTTCTTTAAAGTTATAATCTTTGGTTATGTCTTGGCCAGGACATAATTCAGCACTCTCAGATCATCTGGTAATCATCAGACTACTATAAGTTGTTAGGTCTACATCTCATGTAGGATCAGTCCTTATTCTTTGTGTATTGTTGAGAAGAAAATACCTCTCTGTGCATCCATAATGATGATCCTTCCAACAAGGCCAGTTACCCTGAACAAATATCCACCTAGAAATATACTGAAGTGCAATTTAAAAGCTATACAAACACAATGCATGAAATGAAAACACGACGCCGAGTGAATCTGAACTGAAGAAAAAGGCAATCCAAAAATGATGAGTACTGGGCGCAGGACTGAAAAACAGATGCAAAAATTGCTCTTTAGCATATGTGACGTTTCAGGCCTCTGGCCTTCTTCAGACATAAAGAACATTTGTAGGCACAGTTTATATACATCCGATAGTGGACATGTACATGCAGGTATGCAGCATATTAGTAAATAGAATAATTACAAAGAAATTATACACATAGCAAAATACAGAAATATCAGGAATTTCTGGTGTGCGGATTTACTTTTACATTTTTTACTGAATGAATCTGAACAAAGTGACTCAAAGCTACAAAATAACTTCTGTTTCCCAACATTTAGTATTGGAAGAGACAATATGGCAAGTTTTTCATAGGCTCAACCCACAAACTCAACTCTGCTGCTCAACCCACAAATACATTTTCCTTACAAATGTGGCTCCAGTTAAGGGGAAATAAACAGGCTTTCCAACAGCATATGATTTATTGCCAAGAAGCATTGTTACAACAAAGATATAATCAAAGGCAAATTTCCTTAACTCTTGTGCTAAGTTTATGATTCAAAGGTTATCCATGGGTACTGACAACAGATATCACAAGTGTTCTAGAGGCAGAATAGAAATGAACAATCACTCTGCTAATTTGAATCATTTTAAACATTCATAGTCACTGTTTACACAGTTCATTTTTGTCTTGCACTGAATCACAATCTTTGAAAGCCCCAGTTGAAATGAAAAGCTGATAACTGCTCAGTCCTAAAAATGTAAAAATGTTTTTGCCAATTTTTCCATCTTTCCATCTTCTTCCGTTGATTCAGTTCAAAATCATGGGGAGGCTGGAGCCTATCCCAGCTGGGTACACCCTGGACAGATCCCCAATCTATCACAGGGCTAACAAAAAAAGAAACAATTACATTCAACTTAAAATTGCCAGTTATCCTTCTTTGAGAGGAAAGAGGAGTACCCAGAGAGAAACCACACAGGCACAGGGAGAACACGCAAACTCTGAGTCTGCATTTTTTAAATGTCCAACAATTACTTGTTATGCTACACCCCAAGAGTCCCTCTTTTGTCCTGAAGTTTGCTGTACATGATGGGACCACTGGGTAATTAAAACCTGTGATGCATTCTCTAATTGTACTCAAAAATTATGCAAAAGATTAGAGATAACCTGATAAAAACCTGAGCTTTTGATGGAACCGATGCATCAACAAATCCATTAGGATTCAATCCCAGGATTGGGCCATCAACCATGTCTATCTCTACCAAAGTTCATGGTAATTTATCAGTCATTTGTGGCGGCTGTGAAAGGTTTGAGACTTGTCCCAACGTACAGTAACTGGAACTACACTGCCACCGTGGGTCTTGCAGTACAAATAAAACACTTACAGGCCACTTGTTTGCCATCAACAGACTACATTATAAATTCTAAATGAATGATGTGCATCTTAAAAAGACAACACGCAGTTGTGGTTTATACTGTAAACTCTTCAGAAAAGCAGCTGACAGCAGCTCTAGGTCACTAGTTGGGGGGGTAAAGGCTACAGCTTCAGTCAGTGTAGTAAATTCACCTGTGTGCCAACCTTGAAGACTTGCTTTCCCTCCTACACGCTGATTCATACTGAAAACCTGCAAAGTAAATGTTCTTTTCTTGGTAGGAGTAGCATTCCAAGGTAGTTTAGATTAGGAGCAGCAAACAATGTGCGAGGAAGGCCACCGTAACTGTAAAAATCCCCGTGTACTGATAAAAACTACCTAAGGTGAGCAACATTATGTATTATGGATCTCAAAAGGCCTGTTACCACTACTCGTGTTAAAGTTAAATAAACTATAGCTGAGTTTATTTATTATTTCTAAACACAAAAGTTAAAACCATTATTGGATTTAATAAGAACAAGTTCTAGAATTCATCAAGTCACACTTGTTCGTGAATGCGTCACGAATTGCTTTCAGTACATAACACCTCATCATCACAGGTAATATTAATCTCACTTGATAGAATTAGTTAAGAGTGCTTCAGAATTGATTGCACATTGTCTTGAAATGAAAAGCCACAAGAAAAAAAAAAAGCATTCAAGTTGCCCTGGAAACTAATCACTCTAGACAAACTACATGATCCATTTACAATCGGCCCATGGGTGCCCATAGAATTACATTTTTATTCACGAGCATGTACTTGCACAAAGATAGCAAAGTAAAGAGCCTGTTTGGTATGCCTGTGATAGAGACCTGACATTAAGGGATTAACCCTTTCCATTACCGATATTTTCTCTTCGTATCCAGTGGCCAACATTTGAACACACCCAAGACGTGTTATTTCCAACCCACTGGCTCTCCAGCAGTTCTTCCTGTGACACAAAAGTGCATATACACTGAGCTAAAACCCTCCAGCGATATCCATTTATTCTTGTTATAGAATGTGTGGTACAGACCGCTCTTGGACACATTTTTGATCTTTAGGCTTTGTGCTCAAAAGCAGCATTCAGATAACTCACATTGAGCACAGCAGGCAACATGTAGTGTGGCTCTGTTAGAAGGGAACAACATCCACCTTCAAATCTGTGCATTAACCATTATGTAATGAGTTTTAGCGGTACTTGTAGGCAGCTGTTGATAGACCCAGGCTAGCTGCTTTCCTCTGTGCTTCGTGCTAACCTAAGCTAGCTGGCTGCTGCTTTCGTATTTACCTCGTGAACGTGAATTCATAAAGTTTTCAGCAATGTTATTTGCACAAGGAGCCCTGAGGTGAAAAAAAAAACAGACACTTCATAGAGTTTCACAACAAGTTTGTCAATTTTCTGTTTCGAGCCATGAATCGCAAATGGCAAGATTACTGCACTTGTGATAAATATAAATAACCACCACAGTATTTCCATCACTTAAAACAGTCATAGACCCTGAGCTCCACTTAGGCAATGTTTCCTGCAGAGAATTCATCCGCTTACAATTCAAACAGTCCTGTGTACTTTTGATTTGGATTAGCTGCCATTAGCTGGCTACCTAATGTAGTTAGTGTTTTTGGATAGTAGTAACAAGGCAGTAACATTTTAGTTGGGGTTAACAAAATTCGATGATATAAATATGGTATATAAATGGTAAACTGAATTGACTACATTTACAGTGCTTTTCTAGTCTTACTGGCCACCCAAAGGCTTTTACATTACCTAATATAATCAAAACTTATTTACACTATGAGCTAAAGTATGAGGTCTTGGCCCTGTTGGTCCAGGCAGGGCTTGAAAGAGAGCGTTAGACTGTAGTGCCATTTTCTAGGCTTGGCTAGCAGCTGAGACCAATCTGACTGGCTAAAGCAACTGCACAACCACCACTGAGTATTTTAAAGCAACCTTGTAAAATTACCTGGTGGGCAGTGTAGCCTTCTTACCTTCCATGTGGGTGCTGATTTCCACAAACTCAAAAATAATAATAATTTTAAAAAATCCTTGATAATGGTATTTCTGAAAATACCAAACTAATAAACTTTAATACCATAGAATTGTGCATTCTATGACCTATTGACCTATTTGATTAGCCCAAGATAACAACTTTAATCATTAAAGAAAATCAAGGTTATGCCAACATTTGTTTCAGTTTATGGATGAATCATGGCAGACACATAATAGCTTCTGCACAAAAAAAAAGAACACAGTGTCTAAATGTGAGTCTGAGAGATTTTCCATTTTGTTTTTTTTAATCACACACTGCAGTATAATTGTATGAAGAAAGCAGGGTGCACGCTTTGGTTGTCTTGGACCACCCTTTTAGATTATGAGAGATAAGAAAGCATAATGAAAGTCTGGAATCGCAACAACCCCAAGAGGGGTAGAAGGAAGCCTTCTATCAAATCTTACTTTATAATCTTACTACATCACAATCCAAGTCATGCCTCATTCTTCGTAACTGCTGTGACACTTCACCGACTGAACGCAGACAAAAGTGATTGTCTCACCTCAAAGTGAGAATCCCAGGTATTTTTTATACTGGAAATAATAGGATTTCAGGCAGACATAACTCCCTGATGCTACAGCTTCCTGTGTTTTAAATTCTACTGAAGAATAAAATAAAGCTGTCAATAAACATATTGTATAGCAGAGGGATGACGGGGTCAGTTATAAACAAAGCACAGATGATCAGTACTGGAGACTACCAAGGTTCCATCCAAAACTCACTGATGTTTTTAAGGTTTTATTTGCATAAAGATTTCATACTGGAATAGTCTAAAAGTTAGTAATAATCATAACAGCCCCATGAGGAGGTACTCCTAATACACAACAGACAGTGGGAGGGATCAACAGCACAGGTATGCTTTGTTATTCTGAGCCATCCATGAGACAAAAAAAAAAAAAAGTTTGGCCCGGGGGTTGTGACAGAAAAAAGGTCACATTGCACTCTTACTTAAATCAAAAAGATTTATCCTCTGGGTGACATCAAAGTGCTTAGAGACAGCCCTTTTCTTTTTTATTTGTATTTATTTTTTGGCCTCAAGGTGGTGCTTCAGGAAAGGTTACTGCTGCACTTGTCTTTTTAAATTTTGGGACATCTTTGGTGTTTCTCTTTTGATATGTTGCCAAGAATAATAAGAGGATGACAAGTTACCCAACAAATGTCATTTTTTATACTTGAGTCACTCATTTTATCCAGACGTTGGCTGTACAGGATGGGCCTCCTGTACAGCCGACCTCCCTCTCCCCAGCCATCTCCTCCAGCTCATCCGGGGGGGACCCCAAGGTGTTCCCAGGCCAGCCAAGAGATATAAGGAGGCATCCTAGCTAAATGCCTGAACCACCTCAACTGGCTCCATTCAATGTGGAGGAGCAGTGGCTCTACTTTGAGCCCCTCCCTATTGGCTGCACTCCTCACCCTATCTCTCAGCCATCCTTCAGAGGAAGCCCATTTCTGCTGCTTGTATTCGTGATCTCATTCTTTCGGGCACTACCCAAAGCTCATGACCATATGTGAGCGTGGGGACGTAGATTGACCGGTAAATCGACAGCTTGGCTTTCACACTCAGCTCCCTCTGTACCACGTCAGACCGGTGCAGCGTCCACATCCCTGCAGCCGTGGCCCCGGTCTGTCAGTCAATCCCGGTCCCCTCTTCCCCCACTTGTGAACAAGAAAAAAAAAAAAAAACATGTTCATCAATTCAAATACATTTTCTATGATTCAGCAGATTGGTGTTGCACTTAAGAGTACATCTAAGTTATACACAAATATAATATTTGCTGGTACATTTTACCTGTTCAAGGTCTGTTTTCTGCTTCTGTGACTGATCTGAGAGGCGTTTACAGAACAACTAAAATGAACCATTTTATCACTTTACAACAGTTGATGTATCCACAGGAAACACTTTAAAAAATATATTTTTCTTTAATTATTTGTATCAGTTTTCAGTGCAAGAGCAACACAGTAAAGTACTTTAAAGATGCAACTATTAGTAAATTAATCATCTGTAAAGAATGATTAATGCTTTGTAATATACAAATGTGTGACTAATCAAAGCCTCGACCTCACGGTGAGAGAGATTTTTTCTTATGACATGGCCGACACTTTGCTGCAAAGGTTTGGGCCTACTTGTCCTCTTGGAGGAAAGGTTTCACTGACTGGTTCATGAAAATGATGTGAACCATATGCTATCAGATATTAAACTAGAGTCTTCTCTACTCCCATCTTTAGAACTAATGGTACTTTATCCCTTTGTTAAAGTCCTCCAGAGACTTTGAAAATGTTATAGTGCACTGAAGCTGCTCTGGTGGCATGTGAGGACTCAACACCTTACTGACATATTTGTTATTTAATATTTATATATTTAGTTTCCTTTATCGTGGCATTCATCTGTGTGCAATAGACACTAACTTTTGAGTTCTTGAATGGTGGAGACAAGTAAAGCCGTTGCGCCACCAAGCTTGCACTTGCGTTTCTGATTTTTGATTACTTATCAAAAAGTAGAAAAAATACTGGCATATTATATGATATAAAAACATTGATTTCAGCTTTAATTTATAGCATCATAATGAAACTCAAATTCTACAGATGAGTTAATTTTCTGATCTATGCTTAAGTTTTTTCAGATGTGGCATAAAGCAGTGTATTTTTACCCTTTAGTGACGCATTCAGATTCAGATTTTTAGTCGGAATATTTTGCAGCTTATAAAGTATTTTGTTTTTTTTTTCCTTTCCCCAAAGAGGCTCCTCCTTTCCTCTGGAAAAGTGTAAACACCTGCCTTCTAAGGTCTGACTGAAGCCCTACTTCTGGTGCTTTTCATCAGATTTCCGGCTTTTCCTTCATTTGATTTTCTGCTCTGTCAGCATCTTGAAATTTCACACTCCAAACAGTTATATATAGTTCTGTGTCTCTATACTCACAAGTGCAGTAACTTATTGAATCAGACTGTAGTCTAGGGGGACATGGAGTTTTAAATCTGGTCATCTATAGGTGGAGTCTTATCAAAGTATTAGTAGTGCCACACCTTCCTCACTGTGAGGAAAATGTATTTCCCAGGTTAATAAGCACTGTTTTAAATAAACTAATAAAATTGGTTGTCTGTTCCTTCTTTGTAAAATTATTGCGAGTTTAATCTAAATACAAATGAACAGGCTATACAAAGTCAGCAAATCACCCAAAAAATAATCAGGTAACAGGGGTTTACTTCTTCTGAATACAGATTGAACAACAGCAAAAGGTTTTTCAGCAGAGCTGTCTTGTGGTTCAGGCTCATCCAAGGTTCTCTGGGGATGGCTGGGTCAGAGAAGGAAGCAGCAGCAGCAGCAGCCTGAAACTAAACTCCATCTATCACACTTAAAAAGCTGCCCACCTCCACCTAGCCACAAATATGCCAGGAGATGTTGGGGGATTATAGAGGGATTTTGCAGCAAGATAAAGCCGTGAATAACCATTGGCTTGTTTTTTTTTTCCATTAAAAGAAGCCGATATTGTTTAAGGTTAATTACTAACTTGGGGGCATGGTTCAAAAGAATGCAAGTCCCCACATAGTTGTGGGGTATATTAAACAACTGATTTGTCTCAGACAGGGTACATTTTGAAGAGAAGCAACTTAAGGAAACTCTGATAAAAGAAAAGGCAGTACACTGAGGACAAAACGAATCAGAATAAGATTAGAGAAATATTTTTCTCCCCCCTCATTCAAAGTCAGTGATAATTTTAATTTTAGTCATTATATTAAAAAACAAACAAACAAACAAAAAGTTGGTCAAAAACCAGTTGTTTAAGCCCCCCCATACCACAAAAACATCCCTGACCTACTGGGTCATGACCACGGGACCTCTGGAAAATGCTGTCAGGGGATCCTTTGGGTGCTATGGCTTCTATTGACTTGATTTATTTGCACACAACTTCCAAGCACCATCAAGACGAATTCAAAGGGCCCAAGGCGTCCCAACAGAACACTATATTGTAACAAAATGATCAGTATTGCTCTACTCACCCATCAGAGTTTTTAATGTTTTGGTGAGCATGATGTGTGCATGGCCTTGCTGATACTTGCTGATTATAAGTAAAGGATTACTTGAAAACCTTTGAAATTTAAAAAAAAATGTTGAAGGCAAGAGAAATGGATTTGATTTTTTTTCTTCTCTTTTTCTCTTCTGGAAAAATAGCCACAGATAAGCCTCTGTAAAGAGAAGAATTGACGATGAATTTATGAATGCAAAAGAGAAAACAAGACTCCAGCTATTTTTATGCATTTAAACTTTGGCTCTGTTATCTAGCCATCCATCTATTTTCTTCTGCTTATCTCTTCTGCTTATCTGGTCTGGGGACAGCAGTCTAAACAGAGAAACCCAGAATTCCCTCTCTCCAGCCACTTCCCCCAGCTTATCCGGGTGAACAAAGAGACGTTCCCAGGCCAGCCGAGAGATATAATCTCTCTAGCGTGTCTTGGGTCTGCCCCGGGGCCTTCTCCTGGTAGGACATGTCACCCAAGAAGCACCCAGGAGCATCCTAGTCAGATCCCTGAACCACTTCAACTGGTTTCTTTCGAAGTGGAGGAATAGCATCTGTACTCTGAGTCCCTCTCAGAAGACTGCACTCTTCACCATGTCTCTAAGGGACAAACCAGCCACCCTTCAGAGAAAGCTCACTTTCAATGCCCATATTTCTCAGCTCGTTCTTTTGGTCACTTCCCAAAGTTTGGGACGTAGATTGACCGGTAAATCGACAGCTTTGCTTTTATACTCAGCTCTCTCTTCACCACAATGCGCCTGCATCACTGCAGCCCAGTCTGTTTGTCTGTCAATCCCGGTCCCCTCTTCCCTCACTTGTGAACAAGACCACTTGGGGCAGCAACTTGTTCCTGACCGGGAGTGGGCATTCCACTTTTTTCCTGTTGAGAACCATGGCTTCAGACTTGAAGGTGCTAATTCTCATTCCTGCCACTCCACACTCGGCTGTGAAACACTCCACTGCAAGCTGGAGGCCACCACCTGATTAAGCTAACATGTCCACATAATCCACAAAAATTAAAGTCAATTCAATTTTATTCATATAGCGCCAAATCACAGCAAACAGTCGCCTCAAAGTGCTTAAAAAGCAGAGATGAGATTCTGAGGTCAAGAAGGCAGAAGCCTTCTGCCACTTGGATACGTTTCCATTGCTATACAGCTATTTTTATCTATGAAGATGACACAAATCATTTGGTTAAATAACAAGCACAACTTATACCCACGGGTGACCTGTACCTGTCTTATAAATTCAGATACATTTAAAGTTACTATATTTTGGATCTATCTGGTTAGTCAGTATCTAACCAGATAGATTCTCAGGATGGAATTATCTTTGCCTCCACGTCCTTTAACTTGCATATTTCCCTCTCCCAGCTGGGGAGAGGGAAGTCTGGGCTTCTCTACTTAGGCTGCTGCCCCCGTGACCCAGCCCTGGATAAGCAGAAGAAAATGGATGGATGGATGGATGGATGGATGGATGGATGGATGGATGGATGGATGGATGGATGGATTAAAGAAAATATCTAGGGCTACCTTCTTTCATTGACTCAATATTACCCAAATTAGGACCATCCTGCCTCAAAATGATGCTGAAAAACTATTCCAAGCATTACTTGTTCTAGACTGGACTATTATTAGGAAATGCTCCAGAGTGAGCTCTAAAGGAAATTAGAAAGAGTGATCACATTTCTACCACACTGGCTTCTATTCACTGAAACACCCCACCCCCACCCCGTAAGCTCCAGAATAAAATTCAACATCATTCTTCTCGTGGGGTCCTGAATGGCCAAGCTCCATCATACCCTAAAGATTTCATATTATACATCATCCCATTAGAGCACTTTGCTCTCAAAGGGCAAACTTACCTGTGATTACAGAGTTTTAATAAGTACAATGGAAGGCAAAGCAGTCAACTGTCAGGCTCCTTTCCCATAAAACCAGCTCCTAGTTTGGGTTCAGCAGACAGACACCGTCTCTGCTTTAAAGATTGGGCTTCAAACCTTCCTTTTTGGTAAGTCTTATTGTTAGGACTGCCTCAGTGACCCTGAACCATCCTTTATTATTCTGTTATTGGCCCAGACTGCTGGGGGACCTCCCAAGATGCACCTCTCCTTTAGTTTCTTCTCTTTGCATTTATATGTTACTAATACATTAACCTTGTAACTTTTCTCTGCCGTAGTCTGTGCCATGTATCCACTCTATACCAGCTCTTTTCTGCAGATATCTTGGGCTCTGAGAGAACTACATGTTCCTTGTCTGCACTTAATGGTCCCACCAGCCAGGCAAGTGTTGTTGTCATGCATAGCTTCTTATGCATTTGGTTTGAATATCAGCTTATATTAGAAAAAGAGCTGAGTAATTTACTGCTAGCTATTGTGCTCCCTCCTGCAGGTCCTATCCAGTCAGTTACATATGGACTTTCACTACTAAATATTCCACAGTCAACTATTAGTAGTATTATAACAAAGTGAAACAATTGTGAACGACAGCAAGTCAGCCACAAAGTGGTAGGCCATGTAAAATCACAGAACAGGGTCAGAGGATGCAAAGGTACATAGTGCACAGAGGTCAGCAACTTTCTGCAGTCAATCGCTACAGACCTCCAAACTTCATGCAGTTTCAGATTAGCTCAAGAACAGTGCAGTTCCGTGGAATGGGTTTCCATGGCTGATAGCTGCATCCAAGCCTTACATCACGAAGCGCACTACAAAGTGTCGGATGTAGGATGCAAAGCACGTCGTCACTGCACTCTAGAACAGTGATGATGTGTTCTCTGGAGGGATGAATCATACTTCTCTGTCTGGCAATCCAATGGATGAGTCTGGGTCTGGCGGTAGCCAAGAAAATGGTGCAAGTGTAAAGTTTGGCTAAGGGGAGATTATGGTGTGGGTTTGTCTTTCAGGAGTTGGGTTTGGCCGCTTAGTTCCAATGAAAGGAACTCTTAATGCTTCAGCATACCAAGACATTTTGCACAATTTCATGCTCCCAACTTTGTTAAAAGACCAGCATTGTCATCCCCATCAGATAGTTTGCCTTTACAAGTGTGTTTCTCCCGTCTGATGAAGAGCTCTCTGAAGAGCTCTCTCATGCCATTCAGTTCACCGTCAGTTCAGCAAGCTGGTTCATTCAACATTCCTACTTGGATCATTGTCTACTAGTTCTCTGCCTGCCTGCTCACCCTCCAATGATAACACCCTTCTGCATCAAGTGTAAGCAATTTAGTAATGGGAAGATGGATTACAGTCAATAACGGTCAGGTAGTAATGAGCCAAAGGGACCAATACCAACCAGGTTCATGAAGAGCCAAGGATTTAAGCAACAATAATGGGTCGGACACAGAATTAAAGGTTGGGTCGCAGTCCTTATATTATTACAACAGATGGAAGAAAAAGTACAAATAAATGGTTCAAAACACTTGAAAACAACAGCTCGACATCTGATCCAACCAGAATCTTGTCCTGGTCCTTGGCCTTCCGCCCACTAAAAAAACCAAACAAAACAAAAACCTGACTTATGGGCAAGGTCACATGCATCTGTTAGATTCTGGTTCAAGATAAATCATTAAAGGTTGTCAAACGTAAAATAGTGCACTAACCCTCAGGCCTAAATATCTTATCAAATCCAGTCTCACTCTCATTTTCTGTTGTACAACATTCTGATATATTGAATTTCAGATTTGAGGACTAAGCATTCAAGACCTCAGCATATCATTGGGTATAACCTATCATAACAGGATAGCATGAAATGCAAATAAACAACAACTACACATATTGAATCAGGTTTTGGATCTGTTGAATAATTATGCAAGGTTTCATAAAAATCCTTCAAACCATTTCTCAGATATGAAGTCGACATGAAAAAAACAACAAAAAACAAAGACTTAACCATACACTACTCACAAAAAGTTAGGGATATTTGGCTTTTGGGTGAAGTTTCAGGACGAGCCTAAAATGCATTCAAACCTTTACAGGTGAACTTAATGTGACCTTTTCTACGCTTTTGAATGCACATGTCCAACTGTTAAATGTTTCAGAACTTTTTGCACAAGTTGCTGGTCTCTAACCAGGAGCTTAACGGCAAAATTCACAACAGGTGTTTGATCCTCGAATCGACCGATAAATGTCCTGGTTCATGATGAGGACGACTGTTTAAACACCAGCTCTAACTGAACCAGGACATTTATTGGTCAATTCGAGGATTTGAATAAAGGTTTGAATGCATTTTAGGCTCGTCCTGAAACTTCACCCAAAAGCCAAATATCCCTAACTTTTTGTGAGTAGTGTATGTCCTTGACCCCAGTGACAATCCCAACCTTGCTTTGGTCATAAGCCATCTACCCATGAAATTGACTGGCTCATATATAGCGCTTTTCTAATCTACCTTAAGCACTTTACATGTCTCATTCACCCATTCATACAAGCACTTCTTGTGCTTTCTATCTAACATTCACACACATTAATATTCCAATGGATGCATCAGAGAGCAGCTTGGGGTTCAGTATCTTGCCAAAGGATACTTTGGCATGAAGACTGGAGCAACCAGGGACCGAATCACCAACTTCCCAATTAGTAAATGAATCAGTCTACCTCCTGAGCTACAGCCATCTCTAAGATTACAGCACCAGGTGTTGCTAGGTGGTCCCCCATCCAAATACTAAGCAGGCCAAGCCCTGCTTAGCTTTCGAGATCAGATGAGATTGGGCGTGTTCAGGGTGGTACAGCCGTAGGCTTGGTAAGTGTAGGTCACTTCAATAGACACCACTTGGACAACCGCCCACCTGTCCGCCCGCACGCCCACCATGGGTGACCTAATAATATTACCTGTCTCCCAACAGGCATATGAACAGTAGCAGCCAGAAATCGCTGATCAAATGCACTTGATTAACTGATCATAAGTGAGTGTGACCTCCTCTATAAAGACAGATGTTCTGGCAGTTTGCTGGTCTGGAACATTCAGGTATGTTAACAATGCTACAGTCTTCACAGGAGTGGACATCCCAACAAATTCACTCCAGTGTCACTCCATTTACCGTGCAATGTTCAGTGTCAGAGTAATGTTTGTATGGCAGACAGGTAACCGACCTAATATGCTGGACCAGAGATACGGAAACTGAACAGCTCAACCTTACTGAAATGCTGTGGCAGGACCTTAACAGCGCCGTGCATAAACGGATAACCATAAACATCAATGAACTGAAGCAACATTGTGAAGAGTGGGCCAAAACCCCCTCACAATGATGTGAGAGACTGATACAGTCATACAGACTGCATCAAATTATTGCTGTTGAAGGTGGTTCTACAAGTGACTGAATTATAGGGTGTACTTAGTTTTTCACAGGACTGCAGGGCTGTAAAAACGTTCTTTCTCACATGAGTGTACATGTCTGAGGACTGTGGCAGGATGCCGGAGAACCCAAAGGAATCCCATGCAAGCGTAGCTGGTTAAAAGGTGGAGACAGGAGAATAGGAAGACCAGACCATTTCCTGTTGTGCAACTTTGCTACATTTGAGAAAGTACAACTGTGGAAAATATACTGAATGTGTGTGAATTTATTTATTTATTTATTTATTTTTCCATTACCTGGTGGTGCTCACTGTTCATTTAAAAGTAAACAGCCTCCTCTTTGACTGAGAGGATTTTTTAATGGACTCTGCCTAACCGTATCCCAAAATTGGGTTAGATGTAGAGAGTATTCAAGTGTAAAATGTTTCTATGCATCAAATTATTTTATCTGATATAACATATTACAAATGCAGATCCCATAATGCACTATGCATAAAAGCACTAGTCTTTTGTCTTTTGACAAGGTGAAAGCACTATTTAAGAATGCAAATTGAACTCTGGGATTGAAAGGATGAACAAAAAAGCAATTTACTCTATCAATTCTCTGCATTTTTGAGAATATTGTTAATCATTACTTTTTGGATAAGGCTCCAGTAACAACGCGATATCTTAAGAAAGTAAACAAACCTATATAAGTTATCATCATCCTAGCATCCAGCTACTAAACACCACTGTACAGTAAAGAGTCTTCATCTGACCTCTGCCCCTAGCCAATTCCAACACCATATCTCTTCCTCCAAGTGGAATTATAATTAGTAGGACAGATGCATAAGCAACTGCTGTATCATGCTGTCAGATGGTTTGAAACATTGAGGTTACTGGTCATCATTATTTTCATGTAGAGATACTCAATTAAGATTGAACCTGAAAATAACAGTTTTGCTTACTGAATTTTATTTGAGGATTAAAAAAAAAATGAAAGAGAGAAAAAAAAACTGCTCATCTTAAGGCTGTTTTGATGCTATCACTCCATCAGACCTGCCTTCTCCTAATCTTAGCTTTCACTAGTGAGTGAAAGCAAGGACGGCCAAGATGAGGCCAAACTGCTAAACTCGGCATTTATCAAATGTGTTATACAAAAAAGTAGAAAATTAAGAAGAAGCAGTTACCTATGTACTGAAATGATCAAAAGCAAAGCAGATTAACATACAGAAAAAAGATCCTACTGCGCATTTCACTTTTTGAAAAAGGCACTTTGTTACTTGGTATCACTGCATTTTTCCAAACCCTGCTTTGTGCAAACCTACTTTGAGTTTCATACATTGTGACCATACATTTCATACACTTCATTAGCAAGTTAAGATCACGCTTGAATCACTAAAACCATGGAGACAGCAGAAAGATACTATTTGTGAATAAAATCTCTTCCACTCAGCAAGAGTGAAAAAATACACTGACCAACCTTTTTTGGACCTCTTCTTGCTCTTAAACCCAGCCCTGGCTGAGGATCGAGGCATGGACCCCTTAAGATGTGCTGTGGTACCTGGCACCAAGATGTTGGCAACAGAACCTTGAAGTCCTGTAAGTTGTGAGGTGGGGCCTCCATGGATGGGACTTATTTGCAAAGCACGTCCCACAGATGCTCGATTGGATTGAGATCTGTGGAATTTGGAGGCTAAGTCAACACATCAAACTCGTGCTCCTCAAACCATTCTTGAACCATTTTGCTTTAGGGCAGGGCTGAAAGAGGCCATAGCCATCAGGGAATACCATTTCCATGAAAAGTGTGTACATGGTCTGCAACAATTCTTAGGCAGGTGGAATGTGTCACAGTAGCATCCACATGGGTGGCAGGATCCAAGGTTTCCCAGCAGAAAGCATCACACTGCTTCCACCAGCTTGCCTTCTTCCCATAGTGTATCCCGGTGCCAGGTGTTTCCCTAGGTTAGTGAGGCACACGCACCTGGCCATCCACATCATGTAAAAGAAAACGTGATTCATCAGACCAGGCCACCTTCTCTCATTGCTCTGTGGTCCACCCTAACTGGACTGAAGCTATGCAGCATATGGAGCTGTGTATGCACTGTGCATTCAGGGTCTGCAGTGATGCACTGTGTATTCTAACAACATTCTATCACAACCAGATTTTTTTGGGGCAATTTGAGCTACAGTAGCTCATATGTTGGATTGGATCACACGGGCCAGTCTTCGCTCCCCACGTGCATCAGTGAGCCTTGGCCACCCATGACCCCGTCACTGGTTCACCACCGTTCCTTCCATATTAGTAAGGTCTGCTGACAGTAACTTCATACAGAGCCAAGGGGTGATAAGACTGTCCCAAACTGAGCAGCCTTAAGCCTGAGCTTTTGGTTCACAGTGTAATAGGTGCCCTTTAACTGAATTATTTGGAATTTTGTAATATATATTTATTTGCTATGTTGCCAAGAGTTAGATAAGAAGATACCGCTCTCTTATCTGTGCGTCAACTGTGAGGCAGGAAACAGGAGTTGTTCAGATTTGCTTAGCATAAAAACTAAAAATCGAGAAACAGTTAGCCTTACTCTGCCCAAAGTTAAAAAATGAGCCAACCATAACTTTTAAAACTCGGAAATGAATAAAGTGCATCTCATTTGTATGGTTCACAGAGGATATTGTAAAAACAAGATGTTACTTTATAGGCAGATACGTGCAGGAACTTCATTTGGCTGCTGTTTGAACAGGAAGTCTAATTAAATTCTCTGCAAGAAAGCAAATAAGCATGATTTCCAAACTGTCAAACTATCCCTTTAACTTATAATGAAAGATCTGCATAGCTGATACTGTACTCAAGAGTTGCAAATTAGCAATTGATCAAATCAATCAAGGCACATGCAGTGAACTGACGGTGTCTGCCCCTGCAGTTTCCTGTCTTTGTTGATAGTCCAGCTTTGTGGACAACTGCATCCGATCACTTTTCTTAAATGTAATACTAATTCTAAAGATGCAAAATAAGTGTTCACAGACACACGTTTCATATGATGGACAAATTTCAATACCTTTTAAAATCTTATAAGTTCTCTGCAGTGTTGTCAACATATGGCTGGTATTCTCAGCACCCCATTCAGATTCTGCTATCACACAAATTGGACTGAAAGAAAAAAAAATATCTAGGTTGTCTTTCTTCAAAGACTTTGAAAATATCACACTTAAAAACACCCAGAGAGAGAGAGAGACGAGCTCACTGAAAACAAATGAGGTTAACAGCCACTCCCCACCCCAGCAGCAAGAAGTGTTTGGCAAAGACAATGTTTTCATACAAATATGTTTCAATATCAGATAGTTCTGTCTGTGTGGACATGATGTTCATGGTTTGAAAATTCCTGACATTTCTTCCAAAGAATGATCCTACACGGGGGGGAGGGAAAAAAGGTAATTTTTACTTTGAAGGAAAACTGTTTCATTTTTCTCCAAACATGTAAAATATTCATTGGTTTACATGGTGCAACAATTCTTTTCATGCAACATCCAATCTGCTCAACAGAGACCTTCACAGTAGCCACACTGCCAGTTCAGAAACACAGATTAGACGGTGCGGTTTACAAATGTACAATTCACAGATAAATATATGTCAGAATGAAATAGAATTGCATTCCCATGGTAATGCAGAAAACACCAACCCAAACCCTCAAATGAGGTCAGTCTGTTCATATTCAGAGACTGTTGCAAAGCACCAGGAATATCTTTAGATCTGCACACTCATCGCAAGGTTTTAAACAGCTACAAAAGATACTGCTATTATGCACTGTAAAGATACTTATTGACATTTTCTTTATTTTGGAAACATTATGCATGCATTAAAAGTCCCACGTAGGCTGGAATTTCAGTTAGGGATCAAGAAAATTGCCATGCATAGCAATGGTTAAAAAGTTCGACTGAGTTCCCGCAGCGACAAGGATTCTGAGATCTAACCCCGAAACAAAATTATTGCTTCCTGTTTAATAAGCATTGGCAGGGAGCACGTAAGAAGCTCCAAAAATAACAGAGCTTCTGTGATCCACCAATATGAGTCTGTGCAACACTTTCACAGGAACTCAAGCCCCTTCTCATCGAAGAACAGGTTTTCAAAAGTTCTCATAATTTCAAGGGATCGCTGCTGTTGTGCTCATTTCATTTCCTTCATAAACATCTTACCCCTTCACTGTAATCCTTTTTTTCTTAGTAATTTATTTATTTTTTTACTTGTCTTTTATGGTTTATATTCAAACAGTTCATTTTCTCAATCCTTAGATTTGCATTTCAGTAAATTTTTGTTTTAAGTGAGTTTTATCACATCATCTTCTCTGATGCATATCTTTGGATTTTCATTATTTTTATTTGCATTTTAGGAGATGCATGACAATGAAAAGGAGGTATCTTGGTGCGTATTACGTTTCCCAGTCAATATTCACTGTCTTGTGCATCTTTCAGTCAGATGTAAACCATTTCCATGAAATCTGCTGTGTAAATAAATTTAGTTTGATTTATTGATTGAGAAGTAGCTCAGCAAACATGCTGGATGGCCTCAGGTAAATATTCTAAACTAAATGCATCTCAGTTTTACCACCAATTTCTTAATTGATTATCCAGCTAGGGTCGTGATGGGGTTAAGCCTATCCCAGCTTACACCAAGGACACGATGACAGACAGGCATGCATGCTCACATTCACACCTACGGCCAATTTAGAAATAACCTGTTGTGGATGCTGGGGGAATGTGGGACCATGCAGGCATGGGAAGAATATTTAGGCTCCACACAGAAAGGCCCCAGGTGAGCACAGAACCTTTTTGCTGGGAGGCAGTACTGTTAGCCACTGCACCACCATGCTGCCCACCAAATGTGACCCACCTTTTCTATGAGAAATGGATCAGAAACAAATATGTTGCAATTTCACTTAATTACTCCGATAAACCTCTGGCATGCTTTTAACATGCATGTCCTTAAACGAGACATTTTACCACTAAAATACCTAGATTATGTTTTCATGCGAGTCATGCCTCCTCTCCTCTCTTAAACCGGCTAAATTATTCATTAGATTGAGATGAAACTGAGATAAATTGAAGTCCTGTTGTGAATGCAACGCTGATCATTTTCATGTTTGTTTGATTCTCAGCTGCTGATGAGCAGGAGTGGGGTGAAAAAGAGGAAGTGATAAAGTACGACCTGAGTTTCTGTTGTTTATCTGGGATTGGTTTATTAGAAAATATATATATCGGTTTTAGTTTTTGAAGGTCACACAGGGACACAGATATGGATTCTATTAGACTAGGATAACAACAAAAACAAAAAAGATGGTAATTAGAGTGAATAGCATGCTGGAGCCAGGGGAAAACCTCCCACACCATGAGGGGGAAATATGGCCAAAACTACTTCTACATTTATGACTGTGTGCACTGGCCATAAGGCATGCACTTGCCAAATAAACCCAGGAAAATTTTGTTTAAGCGCTGTTTGGACTTCTAATGATGGCATAGACAATAGATTCTGAATAATGATGCAGAGATTCAGTTGCATAATAGCAAATTGAGCAGCCAGCATGCAGAAACCATTTAACAGGCCTGCACGCTTACCACAAAAGCAGCGCAGCAAAGCTGAACCAAGTAAAAACAAAACAACAAAAACAAGAAGTTTCAGTTAGTTTACAGGTTTTGCCAAGGAAACAAAAACTTACACGCAGTGAATGAAAGCACAAGCAGCTCAGCAGAGGACGGATCACTTAGCTGGGACCTTGGGAAGACGAGAACATCAAAGCCGCTGCAGGACGCTCACCTTGTGGCTTTCCAAAGTGGCAGAAAGACGGACAAGGTAATAGTGTTGTATCTTTCCCAGGATGAGACGCATCAGATCTAAGAGTGTGATGAGCTTGATTATAAGTACAGAAACCACTTCAGGCTGTGAAGTCCTGGACCTGAATTAATATGATTAGTTTGTCATGAGGGGCAGTGTGGCAGGCATGGTTTGGACCCAAACACAGTACTCAGCAGACAGACGTAACTTAAAGGCTTTATTGTTGAACTTATAAACTAAACCTCCACGGGACAGAACCAGAACAGGTAATCCAGAAACTTTAGGCAGAAACTGGGACAGACAAGCAGAGAAACACACGACCACGAGAGGACCTGCTGACGAGAAAACAGGCAATAAATACACACCAGGTAATGAGACACTGGGAAACAGCTGGGAGGGAAGAACAAAGGAAGCAAAACTAAACACACAGCACAAGGACCAAAGACACTATCAAAATAAAACAGGAAGGGTGAAAACAGGGAATAGAAACACAGACTAAGACAGGGGAGGCAAGCACACTGAGAAAAACCCTCAAACAGAAACAAAATACAAAAACAAAAACTGAAACAAAGGAAGAATACAAACAGCAAAATCTGCATTAAACTCAAAACACTGGGCATAAGAACCAGGACCATGACATAGTTACTGCACAGCTGAGCCAGTCATCAGGTATCCTGGAAATAGGTGATGCATCAGCCAGTACAAATGTTGCTTAAAAGTTAGTTCCCAACTAATGCTTTACTCACTTATGAAAGAGAAACATGTGTAACCCATATATATATATATATATATATATATATATATATATATATATATATATATATATATATATATATATATATATATATATATATATATATATATATATATACCTGAGATTAGGTGTGCTACAGTTGTACTACATGTTTTCTACAGAGACAGGTGCAGGTGAGATTTTTAAAAAAGAAAAAAAAATGAACATTACTGATGTTGTTTTCCAGTGTCATTGTTTGTGTAAGCAATTTTTATTTTTGCAAACTACACAGAAATCATCAACTTATAAAATATGATCATTAATGACTAAATTTCTTAGCCTTGCTCTCACTGTTTTAAAAGGTCTTTGTATTTTATCACAAACCCTAAAATATTTTATAAAGGCCGTTTGAATAAATGGCCTATGAAATAATAACAATAATAATCATTAATTATAGAGCACAAAGTGCTTTACAGGAAAAACCCAAAGCACTTCAGAAAGTATTAACCAAGAAAAGACAGAATAATACAGTTTAGCACAAAACATTTAAGCAGAGAATTAAAATTAAAATTCCCTGCAGGCGGTTTTTGTTTGTCCTCCAAGCTCGGGTCCTCTAGCAGAGGCCTGGGAGCTTGAGGGCCCTGTGCAGTATCTTAGCTGCTCCCAGGACTGCGCTCTTCTGGACATGGATCTCAGATGTTGTTCCTGGAATCTGCTGGAGCCACTCCCCATTTTGGGGGTCACTGCCCCACTGTTACCTTCACCTTCCACATCTTCTCTAGCTCTTCTATCAGCCCTTGGTGTTTCTCGAGGTTCTCGTGTTCCTTCTTCCTGATGTTGCTTAGTATTGCTACATCTATCACTACACACACACACACACACACACACACACACACACACATATATATATACGTGTGTGTGTGTGTGTGTGTGTAACCCTGAATTTAACCAGAAAAATCACTCAGACTCAGACAATGGGGAAAAAAAATAATAATAAAAGTAAAGAAGTAAAATCAAGTAAAATCAGGAATAAAAGTATGTCTTATAAAGAGGTCACTGACTCAGCTGCTCTGATTTTACTCATTTGTTCATTCTGTGGCTTCAGGGTCTGACAGAAATGTAAATGTTCTGTCACCTTTAGTTGTCAGCCATTCTTTCGAACAGATAAAAAATAACTGCTAATCCTTCTGATTGTTAATAGCAATGACAGATATGTCCACAATAACTTACAGATAGGCCACATGTGGTTAATTTGTGGCACAGTATGAAGAGCATTGCTGTAAAGTCAGTGGTTGCATTAATGACAGTCCTTCAGGCGCTGTCATCAACCTTTTTGATGGGACTACTTACTGTAGCCTTGTCTGAGAGCTGTAAAGGTATTTTCAAATGTCCATATGGAATTGGGTGTATAAGGGCATTTCTGTAACAGTGGGTACAAAATAAGAGACTTTCTAGACACTGAGAACTCTAATTAGGAGAGTTTGCAACTGCAGTCATTTGAATAAAAACTGCATATGCAGACTTTTGGTCTTGCATATATCTGTGGCATCATCTGCAAAATGGGGTGTAGGAAACATATCACAAATGTACTTACAGGCAAAACAAAAAAAAAATGTACACATGCATACATTTTGAACTTTATGATGCACAATAGCTTAGATTTTGTACACATGAACAAACCACACATTCCACTAAATACAATCCCGCAGTTAACCATAAGCAAAACCCTCATGAATGCTGTGTGGCAGGCAGAAATAGGACCCCAGTTGCTAAAGTTTTCCATAAAGAAAAACACAACAAAATGCTCGGGCAGGGCATCAGCCAGAAATAACAAAAGCTCTCTGCAAATAATCCACACAACTAGAGGGAGACACAGACAATAAATGCATAAGAGGTAATGAGGAAAGTGGAAACAGCCGGGGAGAACAGGTGAGCTGAAACACACTAACGAGACAAGGGGATGCAAAACTGAATACAAAGTACACAATGCAAAGGGCGGCCAAAGTGAAACAGGATGTGACTGTTAACAGACCTACACATGTGAACTTGACAATGAGAAGACTGAGGGAACACGAAGGGAAAAAACTCATTTAAACCATACAAAGTAGGAGACACCCCCCCCCCCCCCCCCCCCCCCCAAAAAAAAAACAAAACAAAACAAAAAATATCTTGAAAACTCAACAATCCTGGATCCAAGATCCAGGCGCCAAACAATTCTTAACAAAGTGGTCAAATGTAGAGGTGAAGTCCCAGAAAGATTTCTGTAGTTTATGTAGAGTATGAGCTTTGTGGCATTCAAAATAAGAATTTAATAATAAGTACAGATATGGTAATGATTTGGGTTGATCTGAATGCTTGTGGAGTAATTGGTCTTTAACTACAAGCATAACACACTGGCATATATATTTTGGGCTGTGATGGATGAAATTAAATTCTTGACAAAACAAAATCCGGTTACTGTGTTGCAAATTCACACTGCATCCAAAATACCTGCAGCATTGGTAAGAGTGCGCAATCTCCCTTCAGCTCCTGAAATTCCAGCCTTTTTTGTGGGAATGAAACATGCATGTGTCACTTTATGCATGTGAGGCCATGGGCCCCCCTTCAATCATTATTCATTATCATAATCAGCCTTAATAATGTCTCTTTTTAAATGCACAGGTGCCTTTACGTGAGCCTAGGAAAATTCACCACCTTGTCTGAACATAAATGTATTTATAAGGTTCCTTCCTGCTGCCTTACCTTATGTTGATAAATGACTTGCTGGATAAATCTTACCATACACAGTAGCATCCTCATAGCACCATTGTAAACAGTCAGATGTGCCCACATTCCACTCCTTTTGTACTTTCATCAAATATTTGCAGAATAGTGCTGCGGTAAGGCCAAAAGAGAGCTTTACATCAGCTGAGCATGTGGGGAATTCATATAAGTGTGTTACAATATTTATAACAGTATGTCCACCACTGAGCAATGTTGACAGTGTAGCTGTCCTCAGTGTTTACTGTAAGAACACTTTGAGTAAATGTGGAAATGTAGAAACGCTACTTTGCATTTGAATTACCTGTCCAACAAGTGGTTTTCCAGGCATAGATTTATAGCATCTTTAACTGTGCAAACACTTAAAAATGATGGGAACCAGTGACAGCTTTGCTTTTAATAGTATCTAAACATACTACAAAGGAAGTTTAACACAGCCAGACTTTCTTTGCTTTACCTGCCTTGACAAAACCTCAAACCCTAGTTGGAGATAATGGGTATCACAGCAGTGGTTATCAAGTTTCAACAGGAGTTTCATGCGTCATGTGACATGTCTTCTGCACAAAATGATGCCTGTGAGTGCCGCCTACTCCGATCAGAGATGTTACCAGATGAACAGTAAAATGCAACCATGTTGCAAATAAGACAAGAGATTAATGCTGCAGAAATTCATTAATCCAGTGATTTAGCACACACAGCAGTAAAATAAACATTTTAATTCAAGTTAATTATTTTAATGCTGAGTGCACTCTGAGTTGTAATGTTTATTTCTAAAGTGACAGCTACACATTAGAGCTCTGAAACTTTAAACTGGAAACATTTAAGCATTAAAAGTTACTGCCCCATAGCCTAATAAAGGAGCCATTTTAGTTTGTCACAGATCAAAGTGAAAATAATTTTATTGATTTCTGTGTTCTAGTAGCTGCAATTCCAACAGTATAAAAGACACATAGCAGCAGACTAGAACCAAGCTTCATTCATGATGTTATTAAGGTACAGCTTAGCAAGGTGTCCAAATAAAACCCACTCCCTCTGGTTATGTGTTCAGCATAAGTTACCATGGCGATTTAGCCAGGTAAAAAGAGAGCCACTTTTGTAATACAAAAAACTTGGACTTCAAGCTTGACATGGCTCCACATGCCATTAATCTCACTTCGTAGTACGCCCCTGTGGGCACCTTGCAGTCACTGAGTCGACTATGAACCCCTCTGTATACCAAAGTATTCTACAGTCAAATGTGAGGCCATCTGTTCGACTGCTAAAGCTTGGCCAAAATTGGATCATGCAACAGGACAATGATCTCAAGCACAGCAGCAAATCTAGAATAGAATGGCTGAAAAAGGCAAGAATGAAGGTGTTGTAAGGGCCCAGTCAAAGTCCAGACCTCAACCTGATTGAAATGCTGTGGCGTGACCTTAAGAGAGCTGTGCATAAATGAATGCCAACAAACCTCAGTGAAGTGAAGCAACGCTGTAAAGTAGAGTGGGCCAAAATTCCTCCACAGTGATGTGACAGGCTGATAAAGTCACACAGAAAATGATTACTTCAAGTTATTGAAGCTAAAAGTGGTTCGACACGCTACTGAATCGTAGTGTGTACCTAGTTTTTCACAGGACTGCACAGAGTTCTGTGGAAACTTTCTTTTTGACATGACTGCATCTTTAAACCTTGTTTTAAAATATCTGTACTTATTTAATATGATACCAGCAAGATGTTTCATAAAAGTTGGGACATATGAGGGTATGTTTACCCCTGAGTTGCATATTTAGAGTTGCCAAGTGCTTGCTTATAGGGGGTCATTTTGACTGTTGGGTTTTCTCTGTAATTATTGTAGGGTCTTTACCTTACAACATATTTTTCCTTCATAATGTAACAAAAAAAATGTTTTCAACGGGTGACAGGCTGGTGTTTGGCACCCAGACTTTTTAACTTGGGGGGTATGCATTTGTGATACATACATAATATAGTTTGGTATTTCCTTGCTGAAATAAGCAATGTCCTCCCTGAAAAAAAAACCTCATCTGGATGGCAGCATATGTTACCATTCAGCATTAACAGATCTGCCAAATAACCACATGAGATGCACGAACAGACCTCCATACCAGTACAGATACTGGATTTTAGCCAGTATGATGATGGTCCCTCTTCTCTTAGGCCCTGAGGATGCCCTGTCACTGATTTCCAGGAGGAATACTGCTTGAATCTTGAATTTTGTTTTTATTTATGTTTGAATTTTATTTGCAGCATCAGATGATGGTTTTCAAAGGTCTTTCTGCTCCTGTGCTGTGATTTGCACTAAAGAATTGTGTTGGCTTTTATTGCAGAGGGTTAAAAATCATGGCTTTGTGATAGTTTTCTAGGGATTCTCTGCACACGATGAAATCCCTAATTTCTTCTTAAATTGCTGAAACTATTTGCCTACATTGTCTTTTATAGAGTGATGAGCCCTTCCCCATCTTTACTTCTAAAAGAACCAGCCTCTTTGGGATGCTCCTTTTATAGCCCATCATGTAACCAGTTACCTAATTAGTCTCAGGTTTTCACCGGGATTAGGGTTAGGGTTATCATGATAGCAGCTGAGATGAGCAGGCATGTGGTACAATACATGAATGGGGCCCAGAAATGAAATGGCAGAGATACCAGGGGAGCAAAACACCAGCTACTGGTAGATAGAGCAGTTAATCAAGACTGTAAGACCAGACTGACCAACCTGTGCACTGCCTGGATTGATTACAAGAAAGCCTATGACTTGATGCCGCACACATGGATCCTGGAACAAGCTCTGAGCACAAGATCGATAGAGGCTGGAGTCTACCACACAAGGCAAGACCCCAGGTGCAGACTGTGCAGCGATGCGGTGCAAGATGCTAGCAGGCAGGGCATACATGGAACGCCATAACCAAGTGGCCGACATAGTATACAGGAACATCTGTGCTGAATGTAGCCTGGAAATCGCAAGGTCAAAATGGGATATGCCCCCAAGGGTGGTTGAGAATGACTAAGGCTAAGATACTGTGGGACTTCCAGATACAGACAGACAAACAGGTGATTGCTAACTAACATAGTAGTGGTGGACAAACAGGGGAGGAAGGCTGTAGTCGTGGATATAGCAATACCAAGTGACAGTAACATCAAGAAGAAGGAACATGAGAAGCTCGATAAATTCCAAGGGTTGAGAGAGGAGCTAGAGAGGATGTGGGAGGTGAAGGTAACAGTAGTCCCCTGAATACTTGGGACAGTGACTCCCCCCCCCCCCAAACTGGGAGATCTCTGTCCAGAAGAGTGCAGTCCTAGGAACAGCTAAGATACTGTGCAGGACCCTCAAGCTCCCAGGCCTCTGATGGCCCAAGCTTCGAGGAGGACAAAGAATGCCTGCAGGGCAAGTGGGGAATATATACAGTGTATCACAAAAGTGAGTACACCCCTCACATGTCTTCATATATTTAAGTATATCTTTTCATGGGACAACACTGACAAAATGACACTTTGACACAATGAAAAGTATTCTGTGTGCAGCTTATATAACAGTCTTCATGTAGAGCAACAATTCGTCTTTTAGGATCCTCAGAGAGTTCTTTGCCATGAGGCGCCATGTTGGAACTTTCAGTGACCAGTACGAGAGAGTGTGAGAGCTGTACTACAAAACTGAACACACCTGCTCCCTATGCACACCTGAGACCTAGTAACACTAACGAGTCACATGACATTTTGGAGGGGAAATGACAAGCAGTGCTCAATTTGGACATTTACGAGTGTAGTCTCTTAGGGGTGTACTCACTTTTGTTTCCGCTGGTTTAGACATTAATGGCTGTATATTGAGTTATTTTGAGGGAAGAATAAATTACACTGTTATATAAGCTGCACATAGAATACATTTCATTGTGTCAAAGTGTCATTTTGTCAGTGTTGTCCCATGAAAAGATATACTTAAATATCTGCAGGAGTGTGAGGGGTGTACTCACTTTTGTGATACACTATATATATATATATATATATATATATATATATATATATATATATATATATATATATATATATATATATATATATAAATAAACAAAAAAAATCTTAGATTCAGCATATGTTACCTCATTGCATACTATTTGTCTTTACATCTTACATCATTATAAAGCATGCTCAGGGTTTTGGTTCTTTTTTTTTTTTTTTATCACAACACTGTAATATAGAGAGCTGAAGTGAAATACTGTTGATTATTCAATATTTATGTTTTTTAGTGACCTTCAGTAAACACAATTTTCCATAAAGGTCAAATGTCTCTGCTCGAAAGGAGAAGTTAGACCTTGAGGGTGTTGAGGGGTTACGGTTAGTTCACGTAGCTTTAATAACAGCAGGAGAGAAGGGGGTGAAGAAGAAGCTTTAACAAGAAGAAAGTTTAAAAATAAGCTTGATAAGAAATTTGGGAAGATTTATGGATACAACATTAAATGATTTGCTTTTTGTGTGCTCAGAAATGATGTAACTTTGTTAAATTTACTACGCATTTAATTTGTTAGAGGCACGAGTGTTGAGGGTGCTGAATTTTCCCAACAGTAAAGCAAACAGTGCTTCTCCGTATTTAAACGTTGTCTACTTTAATCGACAACTGGTCAGATGGTGACAGTAACATGTTAAAGGCCGTTACATCACCATGGTTTGGGTGATCATCTGATCAAACTACAGCACAGTATTAGAGACCAAACAGCTGCTAGAGACCAGTGCTGAAGAGAGAACTCTCCATGCAACAAAATTATTAATTTTACAACTGCTAAAACACATCCTGCCTAAGAAGCTTTCAGCTGCAAAGATAACGTCTTTAAAGAAGATATCTTTTAACAACAAAATGGAGGTGAAATCCTGCCTGACCTCATACTGACAAAAAAAGAAAAAGAAAATCTCAGTGTAGAATAGTAGGAACTAGAAGACAGTAAATTGGCTTTTGTCTATCTATTCACAGCAGTGTCAAGGATAGAGACTATTGTTATGTGCATATTTTTTTTTTCTCTACAGAGAGAAGTCTTACTAACATACTTTTACCTTTGGTAGATAATGCTGATAAATTATCAGCATTTACAATCATTTACAATCATACAGTTTGGGTTTGGGGCTGTTATCCTGTACCAGATCTCCAACCAAGGAAGCATGTGTATCTGATCTGTGGACAGTGATAAATACTGAATTCCAATATTCTCTATGCCACAACTTTCTTTTCACAGTTTATTAGTCTGGGTAGCACCATTACTCTTATAAAACATTTAAATGTCAAACTGTATGTCACTGTCTGAATTAGTGTGAAATATCTTCATGACAAAAACACAAGTTGAAGGATTGCCCACAGTGAATAAGGCTTTAATCTTTTCGTTCTCTCTTATCAAAGATTATATTCTTTAAAAAAAGGCACTAAAAATGCCACCTGGCCAGAATAACCAGAAGAGAGCAAAGAGCAAAAAAGGGGAAGAAAAAATGTATCTCCTGTCAGAGATGTGCTACAGCCTGTGTTACACTGATAGCAGTAGTGTGACACATAGAAGGCACAACCACATTTTAATGTTGAACATACTGAAGTCATAGAACGCCGTGGTTTTTACACTGACGTCCTTACAACCCATAAAACTAGTCGCGCTCTCGGGCCTTCGAGCCTTCTAAAGTGCAGGACCAAAACATTGATGAGGCAGCTTTCAGTTTTCGTGCTATAGGATGAGAGAACGGCCTAAGTGAGTTCATTTTAAAAAATAAGGATTGAATGGTGAAGCTGTCAGCAATGTCACCCCACAACAAGAAGGTTCTGGGTTTTGAACCCGCTGTCTAGCTTGGGCCTCTCTGTGTATAGTTTTCATGTTCTCCCTCTGTCTGTGTGGGTTCTCTATGACTTCCTCCAACAGCCCAAAGACATGCATGTTAAGTAATGTCACGATTATAAATTGTCTGAAGGTGTGATTGTGTGGCACCCTGCCCATGTGTACCCTGCGCTTTGCTTTGAATTGTTAAGAAAATGGGTGGATTCATGTTTATAATGTTTTGTCTGTTTTGTTTGTGATTTCTTTACTTTTTGTTTTTGCTTTACTTTTACTTCATTCAACATGTTTAATTCTCATGTTAAACAGTTTTACTAATTTCATTTAAACCTAAGACCTAAGATGAAGTTTGACCATTTATTGCAGATTCTTTCATACTTCAAAATCTCTAAGCCTTTGATAAAACAGACCATGTCCCAGTGGTCACAAACAGTGGATTAGCATGATAATTATCCTCATTAATAATCCATAATAATCCATAAATGTATTTGTATCCAATGCATCCTTGTGTATCCTTGTGTATTTGCATAAGATTAAAAACAAAACACAACAAAACAAAGCAGTGATGCTTTTATAGAAAAATAGCATTACAAGAGCGCGCAGCAGCTTAAACAATAAAACTATTTTTTGTGTTTCCTGTGTCTTTTGTATTAAAGTGTTAAGGTGTCACATTTAACAGTGAATTTGATGTTATTAATTACAGCATGGGCATTTCAACCTACATTCAGTATTCTACGACACTGAAACTCATCTACTTGACAAATGTTACCTTTACAAATGTTACTGTTAGTATCCACAAAAATGCTGTTCACCCACGAGTGCCCTACATGCTGGACATTTGTGCGATGAAACGACACAATCCAGATTGTTTTTGTTTTTAACCACTGAGCACCATCCAATTCAACCACTTACACAGAGGCTAGACTTAATTGTGCTACAATATTATGCATCCCTTTTTGATGGTATTCTCCTCTGAGCTGGTCGAGTGGCCTAATTGAATGTATTCAATAGACAATTTACTGGCAGGATGACATTAGCTTACTGGCACACGTCAGCATTACATTTGCCAGTTGGAGCCAACTGATGTGTTGAAACCAAAAGTGAAGTGAAAATACAGCACAGCACCTACTGAGGTGTTAATAGAAGAGATTCTGCAGCAGGATCAAGGTGAACAACACCCACAAATATCACAGTGTCAGGATTTATAATGGAATTTATAAACCACATGAATGAGGGTTTAGTCTATGGGATTCATAATGGAATTCTGTGATACAGATGAATATAATAATACAACTTTTATTACTTGTCCACAATGA
Organism: Archocentrus centrarchus; assembly: GCF_007364275.1. Classification (NCBI taxonomy): domain Eukaryota; kingdom Metazoa; phylum Chordata; class Actinopteri; order Cichliformes; family Cichlidae; genus Archocentrus; species Archocentrus centrarchus. Next base: position 7,327,990 of record NC_044352.1, on the reverse strand, counting down.
AGACACAGATTTTTTATATGTATATAATAAAGTGATTCATCTTTGTTTTCCTTCTTTCATTTTCAGTAATTAAGCTATTTATATATTTCAAAGAACTGTGAAAAGATGAATACAGGAGCAATTACAGAAATCACAGACGTATTACCCTAAAGCAAGGCTATAAGAATATTTTGTGCTGTTGTAGTACCATAAATTGAAACTAATTAGGTGACAGTAGAGCTGAGTCAGTGCAACACTAATATGACTGAAGGATCATTGGTTTAAATGTGTACTTGGGGAAAATCTTCCTGGAGTATATTTGAAGCATTCATCTTTCTTCAGTAAAAGCCATTAGAGTAATATTGTGGAAGGCACGGAGGCTGCAGTCAGTCTGCTGTAGCTGTCCACCGGTCATCAGCTCAGCATAAGGTGGGGCTTAACCACCAAGATTGTGGTGCCCTGTGGTACGTGTGCTTAAAATTAAAATATGACTCTAATACCTTATTAGCAGGATTCCTGCAGACACACTGCCAGCTATCTGAGCCACAGCAGTGGCTGTGCTAATGATGCTAATGTACAGATTTTTAACAGGTATAATGTTTACCGCACTAGTTTATCTTTGACTTTAGTTTAATGTTATGCAGACTTACTAAAATATTTCACTGAGAAGCAAACATTTGCACCCTGACCCCATCATTGTCTGAAAAGGGAATAATTGCATGAGGTTTTGCATCAACTCATCTAGCAGATAGTAGAGATATTTTAGAAAGATCATATCTATCCAATTGTTGTCAAGACAACTCATTTAGACAAAAATGTCTACTTCATGGTGGCACATGGAGGCAATCTCCGAACCCATTGGTTAGCCTGCTGACCCCAATTCAAAACCTTTGGTGCCATGTGCCAATTTAAAGATGCTGAAACATTTTAAAAATCTAAATCGTCATCAAATGAGAGAGATTTCATTTCGGCAAACGCAATCCCTCTGTCTTTCCACGTGGACTGTTTTCATGAATGTACCCAAAAGCCTATTCGAATATTAAAAGTCAATACCATGTCCACATGTACATGGTATGTTTAAAAAACTCATATTTTCTGCTTTTGTTTTGAAAGACATCCCTGTCCACATGGAAACACAAATAACATCAAGTTATGTCAAGCATGCCAAAACAAAAGGTCGTGATATACAGGGGTTGGACAATGAAACTGAAACACCTGTCATTTCAGTGTGGGAGGTTTCATGGCTAAATTGGACCAGCCTGGTGGCCAGTCTTCATTAATTGCACATCGCACCAGTAAGAGCAGAGTGTGAAGGTTCAATTAGCAGGGTAAGAGCACAGTTTTGCTCAAAATATTACAATGCACACAACATTATGGGTGACATACCAGAGTTCAAAAGAGGACAAATTGTTGGTGCACGTCTTGCGCATCTGTGACCAAGACAGCAAGTCTTTGTGATGTATCAAGAGCCACGGTATCCAGGGTAATGTCATCATACCACCAAGAAGGACGAACCACATCCAACAGGATTAACTGTGGACGCAAGAGGAAGCTGTCTGAAAGGGATGTTCGGCTGCTAACCCGGATTGTATCCAAAAAACATAAAACCAGGGCTGCCCAAATCACGGCAGAATTAAATGTGCACCTCAACTCTCCTGTTTCCACCAAAACTGTCCGTCGGGAGCTCCACAGGGTCAATATACACGGCCGGGCTGCTATAGCCAAACCTTTGGTCACTCGTGCCAATGCCAAACGTCAGTTTCAATGGTGCAAGGAGCGCAAATCTTGGGCTGTGGACAATGTGAAACATGTATTGTTCTCTGATGAGTCCACCTTTACTGTTTTCCCCACATCCGGGAGAGTTACGGTGTGGAGAAGCCCCAAAGAAGCTTACCACCCAGACTGTTGCATGCCCAGAGTGAAGCATGGGGGTGGATTAGTGATGGTTTCGGCTGCCATATCATGGCATTCCCTTGGCCCAATACTTGTGCTAGATGGGCGCATCACTGCCAAGGACTACCGAACCATTCTGGAAGACCATGTGCATCCAATGGTTCAAACATTATATCCTGAAGACGGTGCCGTGTATCAGGATGACAATGCACCAATACACACAGCAAGACTGGTGAAAGATTGGTTTGATGAACATGAAAGTGAAGTTGAACATCTCCCATGGCCTGCACAGTCACCAGATCTAAATATTATTGAGCCACTTTGGGGTGTTTTGGAGGAGCGAGTCAGGAAACGTTTTCCTCCACCAGCATCACGTCGTGACCTGGCCACTATCCTGCAAGAAGAATGGCTTAAAATCCCTCTGACCACTGTGCAGGACTTGTATATGTCATTCCCAAGACGAATTGACGCTGTATTGGCCGCAAAAGGAGGCCCTACACCATACTAATAAATTATTGTGGTCTAAAACCAGGTGTTTCAGTTTCATTGTCCAACCCCTGTATTTCTAAGCATATAGAAATGTTGGCTAATCAGAAACTTACAAACACTGCAAGCAGTCTGATATCAAAAAAAGGGAGATAAAGGTGCGCACTTTTGACATAGCAACAAAAAAAAATCTTAATTTTCCCTGCTCACATGCAAATGCAGAAATTGATTTTCTGAAAACCTTAACCTTGGAAGAAGTTTTTCAAAACCTCCATTTTCAGTGACCCAAAATGCTTTTTATATGTGGACAAAAGGCCAAAAGCTACATTTACCAAAAAACTCAAAACCAATAACCTTGTTCTTTGTTCACAGATTCTGCATTTTTATGTCCAGGTATCCATTTACAGACATTAGAGTAAATGTTAAAATGACTACTGAGGTCAATTTACTTTATCTTGTGGGAACCTTGAATTTCTGAATAAACTCTCACAGCAACCCATCCAGTATTTGTTGTAGTGGGTCAGTGTAGACCAAAGTGGTAGACAAACCCCAGATTGCATTCCCTTAAGCCAGACCACTTTTACTGTGACTTAACCACTTATCCAATTTAAGGGGCACCCACACAGATCATACAATGACTTGATGTAACAAAGGTAAAATAACTGTAAGCGTTGTGAAGTGTGGGGATCTGGAGTTAAACCTTTTTCAATTTTGATGCAAGTAATTGAAGCAACTACCAATCAGAGTCAAGGATATGTTGATTGACATATGATGGTGTGGTAAATTCAACAGAAAGATGCAAGCAGAGATCCACTAGCAACCAACTGTTAAGTACTGTGACAAGAATCCCGGCTTTTATAGAGTTAGAGGTGAGGTACATGTAGGACAGGTTGCCGCATATAACAAGGATTAAAAAAAATCACCATAGTTTAAATGTAATGGCTCTGTAAAATCCCTTTAAGAGGCAAATCTTTGATAGGTTTTAAATAGTCCATTCCTTCTTAACATTCTTTTTTTTTTATTTTTGTGCACTTCAAGCTATTTCCCTGAAGCTTGGATGTGTCAGTTTCTTCAAGGTCTTTGCTATGTAACTGACAAAAAAAAATCCTAGGTAATGATATTCATTGATATATTTGGAGTCATTCTACTGTCTTTCATATGGTAAGTTATTGGTCTATTTTTCCATGGTGGATATGGAAATGCATTTCTGAAGTAATATTCTCCGCATATTAGGGGCCTCTGATTAAAGCAGATAACTGATGGAAAGTTACAGCCTTAAACTCCCCCACATTTTAGGCATTCTAGGCGGAGGCTGGGTAATACATGGGTGAAAGTTTTAATTTCCAATTCAGCAATTCATAAATGAAAGATAAACAAATCTTTAAATAAACCACTGGATGTTGGCTCTGAGACACCAATTTGTTTTCGAAGCACTTATAACTCCTGATTGCTGCACTGATGCCACACACACACACACACACACACACACACACACACACGCGCACACACACACACACACACACACACACACACACACACACACACACACACACACATACACACAAGTGCTCACAGAGGGATCAGTCCACGCACACACACTTGTCTTCATCATTCAGATGATTCATAAGCCGCCGCAGTGGAATTGCGCCGTTATTGTCTCGGCTGATCATCTTGACAGACAGTAATGAAATGAATGACAGAAGATATCCCAACATAGTGCTCAGCCTCCACACACAACACAATCCAGAGTCCCTGTCCACAGGAAGTGAAGGAATTCATTATCATCAAATTAATTAGTCTTTAAAGTCTCACAAAAAGTTGCCATGCCATCTACAGTTTGTGTGCTCTACTGCTGCCTCCTAAATGATCTGTGACATTTGTTGACACAGGTCCATCCCTGGACTGTGCCTCTCACGGCCCCTGACACAAGGTCTCGTCACTGCACTCAATCTTGCTTTGTGCTTTTTAGGCCTCCCTTTCTTAATCCCCATGATATAGCTTACTTGACATTCTCTCATAATGCATTGCACTGCAGCTGTCAAGGCTAAGGGCCCTCATATCCTGTCCCATCATTCAGAAATTCAGTTGGGCTTTCCAATCTACTCAACTGGAACACAGCGATGGCAGAACGGTGTAAGACCGAGGCTGCAACTTATTACTGTTTTCACTTTTGATTTATTTGCTTAATAATTATTTTGATTAATCGATTAATTGTTTGGCCTATAAAATGACTACTGCTATTGCTTTAGGCTCCAATCTTCAAATGTCCAAACAGGCCAAAATCAGCCACATTTGAGCAATAAGAAGAGCAAAGCATCAAGTCTTCAAATTAGCTGTGATTAAACAGCAGATTGATTAAAAAATCATTTCGGCTCCAACTGAGGAACTAATAACTTCAGGCGTGTCTAATGGTGGTTTGTTTGAGATAAAAATCACCCTCTTACAGAAATCTTGATCCCATCTAATGAACCTATAATTAAATTATAACAATTTTTGCTATTCTTTAGAGTTCACACCAGTGCCTTTTAAGAGAGGCTATTTCGCTTCCCATTAATCCCATCATCAAACAGCTTTTATACAAGCTCACATTTTATTTTCATTTTTTTAAATACAGTAAAAATGATCATTTGTCAGAACTGGAAGAAAACAACATTAATGCCTTCATTTTATTATTACAATGTTTTATATATAAAACATTTTTTCAACTGCAAATTATATATGCAAAAGGTAAACTTTGTCTATATCTGTTTTTTCTCTCATTGTCAATTTTTTTGCTGCAAAATGTGATTGTCAAGCAGACTGTCCCACACTGTCTTTAAAACCTGTCATTAATGCTGCATGCACCTAACAAGCAAATGTGAGGACTGCTGTTCTAATAAAGATATTTTGAACGCAAGATAGCAAACCTGTTGTTGCTGTTATGGTCACATATAAATCCACAGCCTATGACATCCATGTCTTCCAAATTAATGCAACCCTTTTCTGCTGTATTCAAACTTTCCTGAAATTTATGCTTCACTTCTCTGGGTGAAGTGTAAAAATCCTAATGAGAAGCAGCATATTTGAGTGGTGACAATGAATTCTCTCAAGAGAACTCATTGTCACTAAAAAAATCAAACTACATCAATTCTTCTATTAAAAGTATACAACCCCCCAAACAGCTGAGATGCTATTTAAAATGTAAATAAAAGCAGAATGCAATGATTTGCAAATCTCATAAACTCATATTTTATCCATAGTAGAACACAGAAAACTCACCAAATGTGTAAACAGAGAAAATATAACATTTTTAGAAAAATATTTTGAATCGTTTTGAATTTGATGGCAATACAGCTCAAAAAAGTTAGTAAAAGTGAGTCGTACTGAAAAGAAACAGCTCGAGAAACATTTTGCAACTAATTAGGTTAAAATTGGCAACAGGTCAGTAACACGATTGCCTATAAAAAGTTTTTCAGAAGATGGATAGAGGTTTAGCAATCTGCAAACTGTCTACAATTGTGGAACAATTTCAGAAAAATGTTTTTCAACATAAAATTGGACTGACTATCTCAGTACATAGTATCATCCAAATATTCCAGGAATCTGGAGAAATCTCTGTGCGTAATAGACAAGGCTGAAAATCAATATTGGCTAGCTGTGATCTCCAGGCTAAAACAATGACAGACTGTAGTTTTCTCTGGGCCCCTCCCCAGTCATACCAAGAGTGACATGTTTAGCTGCATATTTGAATATCTAGCTGTCTGAGTGGTGTCCAAAAAACAAGACAACATCCATCCAACTTTGGATGGAGCATCTCTCATTTCTAGAAATCTGCCCACATTTATTAAACCACCCAAAATGTGACTACCCAGGGTTCAGACCAGGAACCAGAGTTGTAGTCTTACATGCCTCTCTGCAGCTGTCATCCCCCCAAATCCCCATCCCCATATAGACAATGCCTGCTCCCAGACCACCAAAAAACAAACAAAAAATCAGGAATAAACAATTCAAGCATAAAAATTCATAAAGAAAAAAAATATACAAATGAAGCCAGCCGGGTGGAAGTCCCTCTCCTTCTTCCCAGCATGACCACACCCTTTTCCCTAAATTGCAGAGTGTCACCAAGAGATGGCGCTTTCTTCACAAAAACTTTGACTTCTGTGATTCACAAATGTTTTGTTAACATTTCATGCTGAAGTATTTTCACTTTCTAAAACAAAGCTAAAAAGAGGAGAAAAAAAGAAAGAAAAGTGGATCAAACTAAGAGGAACAACGGGCCACAGTGTTGCCAACTTAGCGACTTTGTCGCTAGATTTAGCGGCTTTTCAGACCCCTGTAGCGACTTTTTTTTTTTTTTCCAAAAAAAGTGACTAGCAACAAATTTAGCGACTTTTTCTGGTGACGTCGGCAACTTTTTAAGAGTTTTGGAGATAGACCGGAAACCTGAAACCCCCTGCTGTTGCTGTGTTTTGCATCCCTTCGTACGAGCCCACCCACCCGCTCCCCCCGCCCCTTGCTGCAACACCAAGGGGGACCCAACCATAGACATTTACATTAGCATCCTGAACAACAGGCTTTTTATCTGATTTACTGCTCAGTTCAAATAGAATAATTATAGTGGGTGATTTTATCATCCATGTAGATGCTGAAAATGACAGCCTCAGCACTGCATTTAATCTATTATTAGACTATTGACTTCTCTTGAAATGTAAGTGGTGAGCCCACCCACCACTTTAATCACACTCTGGATCTTGTTCTGACATATCACTCAGAAACTGAACAGCCTTCCCTGAAAACCCTCTTTTGTCTGATCATTTCTTAAAAACATTTACATTTACAATCATGTATTATACAGCAATGGGGAATAAATTTTATCACAGTAGAAGCCTTTATGAAAATGCTGTAACTAAGTTTAAGGATATAATTCCTCCATTATTATCCTCTTCAGTGCCATGTGCCAACACAGTGCAGAGCAGCTACCTAAACTCTGCTCCCAGTGAGGTTGATTATCTCATCAGTAGCTCCACTCACTGTGTACAACTGTGGCTCCTCTAAAAAAGAAAGCCCCAAATCAGAAGTGCTTGACTCCCTGGTATAACTCACAACTGCACAGTTTTAAGTAGTTAACCCGTAAGCTGGAGAGGAAATGGGATCTCACTAATTTAGAACCTCTTCATTTAGCCTGGAAAAAGAGTTTGTTGCTCTATTAAAAAGCCCTCTGTATAGCCAGGGCATCTTAATATTCATCACTGATTGAAGAAAATAAGAACAAACCCAGGTTTCTTGTAGCCAGGCTGACAAAGAGTCAGAGCTCCGTTGAGCCGAGTATTCCTTTAACTGTGCCTAGAAACTTCATGAATTTCTTTACAAATAAAATTGTAAACATTTGAGAAAAAAAAACATAACCATCCCACAGAGTTAATGTCAATAGTTACTTTCTCCAAACCATCAATGTGTCTATTAGACCCCACTCCTGAAAGACTGCTCAAAGAAGTCCTTTGAGCTTTTGAGTGGATGGCTGTCCCTCCCTGAGCCTGGCTCTGCCAGAGGCTTCTTCCCATTAAAAGGGAGTTCTTCACACGTCACCAAGTGCTTGCTCGTAGTGGGTCTGATTGTTGGCGTTTTCTCTGTACTTGTTTTAGGGTCTTTACCTTACAGTATAATCTGCTTTGAGGCGACTGTTGTGCTTTGGTGCTACATAAATAAAAAACTGAATTGAATTGAAGTGTGCAGCTAGAATCCTATATCAGACTAGAATTTTAGAACTTTCCTCTCCCAAAAGTCCAAAAACCGGTCTCCTCGGTTCCCTGCCGTTTATAGACTGTTGTTAAAAGACGAGGGGATGCTACACAGTGGTAAACATGACCCTTTCCCAACATTTTTGAGACATCCCGCTGTCATTAAATTCAAAATGACCTTATTTTGTTTCTTTAAATTAGGATTTTCAGTTTAAATATTTGATTTTTTTTTTATGTTCTATTGTGAATACAGTGTATTTAAAAGATAGTAGTATTGCATTCTGTTTTTAATTTACATTTTACACAGCATCACATTCTGCATTTTTTCCTATGAAAGTTACACTTCTGGGCCACCATGTGAAACGGGAAGTTTGGAGAGAAGGAAACTGAGTCTTTTTAGGTTCTTCGGTTAATATTTTTCTGAATTCTTTTGCCTTTGGTCACAAGAAGTGCACTGCTTTCATATTGCCCATATTGGTGTCCTCAGTAAATGCTCCTTAACAAATGGCCAAAGCACAACACTTCTTTACACATGCAGACAGGGTTAGATGAACAGCATGGTGTGTATGTGTTTTATTATTTTTCTTCTTACAAATTAGGCTTTTGCATAGCTTCAGTAAGAAAGACCTGCTCTCTCATCTGCCTGAATTCCTGGGTGTTTGGGCTTTTAAGGCTGCTCTATATTTTTTATTACTTCCGCTTTCCCACGCTGTCAAACTCGATTCTGTTGTCATCAATCCAATAACCTTCTATTCTGCATTCTGTGAGCCAATCTGTCACTGTTGCCCTTGCTTTAAATCTCAGTGCCATTTTGTCATTCTCCCTTTCATTCACGCAGCCCCCCCTACTCCCCCACGACCAACTTTCAATCATTCAATCATTAACATGTTACATATTAATGTAGTTCTATCCCAGGCAGAAATGCCATTGTTCATCATACAGGCATTGCTGCTCGACTCTGTCGTAGCTCATTAAAGATCCAAACCTAAACTTTTTTGCTTCTCTAGGTCATCATAAAAGCCTCAGTTTTACATGAATAGCCTTGCAGCCCCCTGTAAAAAAATGGATGCAATCATTTTATTCCTTTTGCATGCCTCCAGCAAGATTACTATGAATGTCTCAAAACCACAGCCCTGTTTACAAACCTTATTTAGGAAGAGCAACTTTTTTGCCCACCCAAATTTTCCATATGTGCTCTAAAAATATATCCTTGTAACACCTCTGCAAACCAAATATTTTTTGCCTATCAGCTCTGACCAGACATTTTTTTTTCATGCTATCTTGCTCTCTTTCCCGTCACTCTTTGCTGTGGATTGTCACAGAATAACAAGAAAATAATTCCAGTCTTTTAAAAGAGAGAGCGAGAAAAATAAACAGACCTGTATGCAAATACCAACAGCAAAATAATGACACGCTGTACTGCAGGGTTTTCAATTTTGCAAATTCATGTAATATTGCATTATTGAACTGCCTGCCATTTGACAAGTAGCACGCTGCATTGTGCTTTCGAGAGGTGCTGGATTGCTCCCCCTTGTAATGAATAAAAGCTGGCTGAGACAGAACAGCTGTAAGTGATGAAGAATGGCTGTAGCTGCTATGGATTTTTCAAGCCGTCTGGGTTGACTCTCCTGACATTTAGGCTAACATACAGAGACAATGAGCAAACACAATTTTTCACTGTAGCAGCAGCGCAGAAAATGAAATAAAGTGTGCACAAACTCTTCGTGGAAGAGCAAGAGATACCAGCTAATGGTTAAACTGCTCAAACAAGTCTTTTTTTTTTTAAAGAAAGCAGGTAGGTAGAGATGTAATCAGACTGTTTGTGGTATATGTGATAGATGCAATTGCTTCATGTTGGTAAATCATACTGCTGGTTTTTTTTTTTTCCTACATCTCATTCATAATTCTTCAGCAGGAAGAATGACGTGAACATGCTTGGACGTATATTTGCAAAGTGCAGCCATATCCAGGGACCTCAGAAAGCTCATCTTGATTCCACTTACAGATATGAGCTCACTGAAATTATTGGGGCTGCAGAGACACCCACTGGTATGTTCTTGCTGTTACTTTAAATCAAAGGAAGCAGAGAATGCCACATCTATGTGCCGTATTTTAGGTCAGAACTTCTGATTGTGTTCCTCCAAATAAAAGAAATGACTGGACGTCTCAATAAAATCCAATAGATTTGCAGTGTTCAATGAATTAAACAACATAATTCAGCCAACGGTAATTGTATCTAAACACGAATGAATCTTAAGGTTCTGGCAGACTATATCCAACCTAATTTTATTGTTCACTGGAAATCACGCCGCTTTAAAAGCCATCAATCCAGCTGTATGGTTGATAAATATCAACATGTGCGTCATTTGAGAGGAAGCAAGGGAATGAACAGACAGGTAAAAATGAACAGATGTGGGGGGCCGAGGGGGCAGAGACTGAGTAAACAAGGCCATCGGGGAAATAACTCCACTCATTTCCATGCGTGTTCCTCTGAGCCGGAGGTTTAACAAGCTGTGCATAAAGACAAGCCTGTGTGGGCAGTGTTCCTCTTAATCATAGCTATGAATGTTCAGCAGGAACCCTACAGGGAGGGGAAACTTGTTAATTGCGATCTTGATTCTCCAGAGGTGTCTGCTATAACTTCAAGCTCTCTACTTCTTTTCCCTTTTTTTTGTTCCCAGATATTTTATTAGCTCATGCAGGCCACACTTGAGGGCACAATTTAATGAGGTTTGTGCATTGTTATTTGTGAGAACCACCAACCATCCAGAACACTGTATGTGGAGGATTAAAATAGAGGCAGGACATTAAAGACAACATAATTCATCTTTTAATTCTGCTGAATTGTTACAGATCAATGCAGTGCATTTTAGTTTGAACTGGACACTATACTCCCCCCTGACAAATACATTTTTTAAAACTGCACTAGTACACTCTTCTTAGTCTGATAATTTGTCAAACCTCTCATCAGCTAGTCTGAGTGGCTATTTCCCTTTACCTTTTCAAAAATGACCACCCTCTGAAATCAAGCAAGTTTCATGGATTTCATGGCAGTTTTACATCTTCAGCCCCATATTTTAAATTACATCTGAGCAGTATGGCGACGTTTTAAAGCAGCCATCTCATTTTGTGCACTAACTCGGCCTTTGTGTGTCACAGTGAAGCTTCACTGGCTGAAAACATCTATTTATTGTTTTTGTAAAAAGACCAAACTTTGATTCATTCTGTTGAGATTTTTAATGATTGATGAGAATGATGTCAAAACTTTCCAAAGAGTACACATCTGTGTACCCTAAAGCTTAATGATTGATGAGTACACTGATGTGTCAGAAATGTTTTGTCCAACCTTTGACAGCAACAATAAACAAATAAGACTTCAAATTACGCCGATTCCTGTGTTGCATTTCAGACTTTGTTAAAAGAAAACAGACAGCTTTGTAATATTTTAATTTCTAGCAAATTTTTAATTCAGTTTGTTCAGTGAAAACAATTAAATATGAGACCACTCGAAATACATTAGAAATGAACTGCATTTATTTAATTGCAAAACCTTTATTTTGTCGACCTTGTGAACACGTTTCTCAAAACTAAACTGCAGACACGTCAGCGTGAATAAACAAAGCAACCAAACTGAAGCCATTGACGTGGATGTCTTTTTGGCATGTTGTGAATCTGATACAGGAGCTCTGTGGAAAAGTCCGTACTGGGGTCAACTGTCAAAGTCCCCTTCACTGCTCAGCTTTCATCTGCCTCCAGGTTAATGTTGTTACCAAACTTGGCATAAAGCTGCACCTTCAGATCACCCAACACTTGCTGTATCGCTGACACTTGTTTCTCAAGGTCTTGAACCTCTTGCTCCAGTGTTTCCTGATTACAGAACACAAGAACTCCAATTACAGGACAGACAGTTCAATTTCCCCACAAGAGGCAAGCAACAGACATAAGACATTTCCTAAACCAATTTTACCAAATGACTCCATTTGTGTCATCAAAAGCACATTCTGAACACTAGGGGAGATCATTTTAGGCAAGAAATAATCTAAAATGACTGATATAAATGCACATTAAAATATAATCTGCTGATATAATGACTGAGCCATCTTCAACACATTTGTCATTCAAGGTCTGCAGCAGGCTTCTTTCAATCAATCAGTTCAGGGCTGTGTAGTATGTGCTATTGTGACGAAGCAGCAGCAACACCACAAGGACAAATGGAGACATAATGGAAGTTGCAGAAAGGAGAATGGGGTCTAATCTAAAGTCTCTCTTGGCTGAAGTCGGCCGTGTCTCTCATGCAGCAGCCAGAGCACTGGCATTGCTGTAGCAGGTGCACCAAAAATGCTCGGCAAGCTCAAATTTAGACTTAAACTTGGACTTTTGTGAACAAGAATCTTTAAAAAAGGAACTGAATTATGAATGCTTGACAGACACCGATAACAATGACAGCTTTTTTGGACTGAGCACCAGGATGACAATAGACTGTTAAAATAATGTACCCAGTGGAACGGGTGCATTTCAGCAATGGAACATTTCTAAAAATAAGCTCAATTTGACATAAAAGCATTCCATTTGTCAATTATATATTAGGAGATAACTGCAGGAATGCACAAGTATAATTCAATTCTCAATGATCAAAAAAAAAAAAAAAAAAAACTAAACTAAACTTCCCCATTGATTTATGAAGCATTTATTAGTCTAACCAACAAAAAGCTGCTGCCCATTTTAGGAACAAGTTGTTCACATCTGAAAAACACATGACATGTTTTTGTAATTGTGATTCACAGCTAGTAAGCAGTAGGTATAAATGAACAGGCATTTAGCACTGTGTGTCCATGCACTTCTCAAAGTAATTATAAAAGTACACAACAACCACATTTGTCAAACTGTGCTCATCAAGTCTGTTTAGATGAGTTCTGAATTTTGTGCGTGCTATAATATTTCCAACTTAGAACACCAACACGGTTTATTTATTAAAAAAAAAAAAAAAAGTTTATTTTAGACAACTTTACAACAGCGACTGAACAGGGGCAGAAAAAAAAACAAAAAAGAAAAAAACAGGTGAAATTCACTTTTCCAGAACATTTTGGGACTGCGCTGTCCTTCAGTTCTGACAAGCTGAATTACAAAGGAACAGCGTTAATTTCAATGACGAAAAATTTTCGTCATAGTTTTCGTCAACGACCCTTTTTTTTCATGACGATATCAAGACGATAACTAAATAAAAACAATGACAAAAATTAATTGACACTTTCGTCAACGAATGAAAACGAGACAAAAATGCTTGGCGGGGATGATATCCAATCAGAATTTTTGTCATTTTGTAACAAGTTAGGAAAACATCCAATCAAGCGCACAGCTGCATACATTTGCTCTAAACCCGGGAAGACCAAACCAGCCTGTGATTTGTCTTTACTTCCGATAGAACTAAGTTACCTAAACAATGTCAGCAGGGAGAAAGAGAAGAGCCGATGTATGGACACATTTGTCCTCTGACGTTGTGACAAACAAAACGATGTGTAAACCATGTGGGGGGACTATCTCGGGTAAAAACACGACAAATCTTAAACGACATCGGCAAACCAGTCACCCAAATCTCCATGCAAAGGTAAGCATTTTAATGTCATGCAGGGTAAAGTGTTTTTCCCAGTTTAGAGTTTGTGTTTAGAGAAAATCTCCACACCGCGGTGGATTAGCCTTTCCTAATCTTAGTCCTGAACACTGCCCTGTACCTTTCAGAGCGAGTCCTGCTGTAAAACGCTCGTATTATCTCAGTAAGGTGGTGTTAATGATCAGGTGTGTGGGAAGCAGGTGAAACGCTAATGTTAATATTATTAATAATATTCCATAACTTTTAATAAATGTTTAATTTTGTGTAAGTGTGTATAATAACTAATTCAAGGGAACTGAAGAAAAAGCATTTACATTTTACACCCTTTATATTTTAGTCGACTAAATCGACTGTAGATTTAGTCGACTATATTCTTACGATAATTTTGTTGACTAAAACAAACTATTCAGATGACTAAATTATGATTAAAACTAAATTACATTTTCGTCAAAAGACTATGACTAAAACTAAATCAAAATTTGCTGTCAAAATTAACACTGCAAAGGAATGACATGACCGGGACAAATCTTTGGTTCACAGACGTTCTGATTTGAGAATATAAATACCAATCAATAAACACCACTGTTTCCTAAAACATCAGTAAATGCCAGATTTGAGAATCTTACAGGATAGTGAGAAAGACACCCTGTGCATTACACTTACCTTTGCAGACTCCAGCATCTCTTGTGTTTCGTCCTGGGAGTGATTTATAAAGACATCACCGATTTGATAAGGGATAAATAGAGAGCTGTCATCAAACAGCATTAGGTCGTCGCTGGCATCCTGCAAGTTCTGAAGTGTTTTCTGCACAAAGACATGCACAGTTAATTAGTACGAGCTGGTACCAAATCAACCTTGGAAATTTAGGAGATGAATTGCCAACCAGGCCACAGTGCACGATTAGTTTGTGTCACAGTTCAAGATCGTTTGTTTAATGTGTTATTTAAAATTTTTTTAAAAATGGATTTGAGTTTGTTAAATAACATTTAAAAATAAATAAATAAATAATGGGGTTTCCATGAAATCACTAATGGACTGATTCAGTAAACATTCAATTAGCTTGATGGTCTAAATTATCTTAAAATAAGAAGGTCACAAATGACCACACCTTATGAGAGAGCAGCTTCTTACTCAATATGAGAATTTGGTGCAAGCCAGACTTTCACACACATTTTTCTCTGGAAGCGGCACAGCATTTGAGGCTGAGCAGCACAAAAATAAGAAGAAAAAGAAACAGCCTTTATTGTCCTGCAAAGGGTAAATTCAGGTGTAACAGCAGCCACTGATATAAATAAAGTTATATAGATATAAATAAAGTTCTGTCTATCAGAAACCATTTTCTGCATGCCACGATGCTGCAATTAATTAAGTCAAAGGAAATTATACAACTGGCTTACTAAGGTTTCTACAAAATCCTGAATGACTCCATTCTGTAACAGCTGAAGGACTTCTTGTGCAATTTAAACATTAATCTAACACCCTTCAGTGTAGGGTGGCAGGGGAGGATTGCAGGGGTCAAGGCATCTGACAAAGACAGAGCTGTGTGTCAAGGTGAAGCTGGTCAATCTATGTTCTCAACCTCACCTATAATAAGATCAGATACAGACAGCAGAAATGAGCTTCCTCATAAGGGTTTCTGGGTTCAGCTTTAGAGATGGGTTGAGGAGCTCAGTCATTCAGGAGGGACCAAGTACAGCTGCTGCCCTGCTGATCAGAAGGAGCTGGTTTAGGCATCTGATTAGGATGCCTCCCGCATACCTCCTAGGTGAAGCAAGTCAGGCATATCCAAATGGGAGAAGACCCCAGGACATGCTGCAGAGATTACATCTCTTGACTGGCTTGGAAATGCCTCTGAATCCCCTCCCAAAAGAGCTGAAGGAGGTGGCTGGGGAGAGGGAGGTTTGGGCATCTGCTCAAACTGCTGCCCCCATGACCCAGACAAGCAGTAGGAAAGTGGGTACATAGAATATCCGTCCACCCATCCATCTAGACAGTTTTTTTAAAAACCAAAAAAGGGGGGGTGTTTTGCCACTGCAAGTAGATGATCCAGTTTCAATGTCATTTCACACTCTAAATCCTGAGGTGGAGTTGGCTCAGGAGGTAGAGCAAGTCGTCTACTAATCGGAAGGTTGGTGGTTTGATTCCTGGTGGTTCTGCATGCTAAAGTATCCTTGGACAAGATACTGAACCCAAAGTTGCTCTCTGATGCAACTGTCAGAGTATCAGTGTGTGTGGATGTTAGATAGAAACCACTTATCTTTAAAAGGAAGTGCTTGTATGAATGGATAAATGCAAACGTGTTGTATAAAGTGCTTTGAGTGTTCAACTAGAGTAGAAAAGCACTATATAAGAACTAGTCATTTTACTTAATCCCATCCCACTGGTACTCACTTTTTTTTCCAAGATCTCATTTTTGAGCTCCGTCATCCGACTCGTGTTCCTTGCAAATTTATTGATCTTCTGCTGGTCTTCAAAAGTGACGTTCACATCTTCAACTGCCTGCAAAAAAATGAAAAGAAGAATTGAGCACGGTGGCGTGGTGGTTGGCACTACTGCCTCACAGTTAGAAGGTCTGGGTTTGATTCCACCTTGGCCCAGGCCTTTATGTGTGTATGTGCCCCATGTCTGTGTGGGTTTCCTCCCACAGTCCAAAAACATGCAGTATTAGGTTAGGTTAATTGGTCACTAAATTCCCCATAGGTGTGAATGGTTGTCTGTCTCTCTGTGTTAGACCTGCAACAGACTGGCGACCTGTACAGGGTGTACCCTGCCTCTTGCCCTATGACAGCTGGGATAGACCTCAGCCCCCCTGTAACCCTTAACAGGATGTGTGGATGGATGGATGGAAAAAAAAAGAATTGAGTTTTTAGTTCATGATAATCCTATTTGCACTGCTTTGACAGAACTGTCAATTCATTACACTTAGAGTTTCAAGTATCAGTCAGCAGTATATTTTCCAAAGTTAATGTTGTTCCAAATCTGCCATTTATTAACCTCACATGGGTTTCCTCAAGGCTGGCTTTTAGCCATTAGATGTGAAGAAAACTGCCAATACGGTGAAAACTAAAAGAAAGAAAAGTTATTTGTGGTGCGTTTTAGGGCTACAACAACAAATGTCCAAAAATCGATGATTCAAAGTGTTGGCAACAAATTTCATTATCAATTTGTTGTGTCGCACAACTTATTGTGCTATAAAGATACTGTATCTCATTCCTTAAAAAAAAAAAAAAAAAAAAAAAAAAGTGACAGGTTTCATGATGGGAAAGACACGCACACCACAGCGAGCAGCTGTCCTGACTGAAATCATCCTCAACATAATCATCACTGACACGAGGCCTCTGTCGATGGTGGAAGACAAACGCTTCACTGAAGCGATCTGCACCTTTAATCCAGGTTACACTTCACTCAAGGACACATTTTACAAAGCTCATGGAGAGAAAATATGAATAGACTTTCAAGGACATGAAGACTGCAATTATCACAAACTCACTGTTGATATATGGACAGGTATGAAGCTGCCTTGGGGTTTCCTGGCATTACATCACAGATGAAATGTTCCATTTCTGAGAATTCAAGAAGCAACCTGTTTTTGTGCTTATTTGCTATAAGTCCAAATATTCCATTTCTAAGTAAAGAGGTGGAATTTTTTTTTTTTTTTAATCCTATTTATCGATTGATTAATCGATTATGAAAGTAATCGTCAGTTGCAGCCCTAGTGTGTTTTGTATGGTTGTGTGTATGATTTTGCTGCTGCAACACTGCAATTTCCTTTTGGGGGATTAATAAATTTTTTAAGTTTTATAAAAGACCATCTACTCAGCCGTGGTCCATTACATGTTGAGGATTACAGAGTATCAGTATTACCCTCAACCAGCATCAAATCAGCCAATGTCACTCCATCTTACTCCTCACTCTTCACAATCACTGTATGGATGTATATTCGTGGATTAAGACTGCTGTTAAATAAACAAGTGGACAACTACCACCTAGTGGACAGTGGATTCATTTAGGACTGAGCCATCGGTTCTGACCAGACCAACCTGTTGAGATCGTGGACAGACGAGTCAGCCCCTTATTAACTTTTGTTCATTCTCACGGAGGTCAAACCTGCTTGTACCCAAGTGACATCCTCCAATACAAGAGTTGTCAAGTGTGGCTTAAAAGAAATGTTCCAACTGCTCAACCCAAAGAACAACAGCTGAAAGTGATCGTCTGCTAAGAAGTGATTCACGATGTTTCTCTGCATTTTTGATGTGTAATATCTTTGCTTATATTGGTAAACAGCATTTATGAAGGGCTTATTTATAAAATTAAGAAATGGCCTGTTTTGCAAGTATCTTTATGACTGTGTTATTGTATCTCAAGTATCATCAATCATCAGTCCTTTTTGGCCACTTCAAATATCTTTATAGAACTTTGATTTTATATTTGTTGGAATTTCAGCAGCCATCTTGGTCTTTAAAAAGACATTTTTTTACAGGTCGTGTTTGATATCACTGCTTTCAGCACAATCACACTTTTCCCCATTTTGACATACTGTAATAACATTGTAGGAAAAAAAGTTTGATTTTTTTTTTCTGTGAAAACCACAAACATGTTTAATGAATGTTTTACAACTTAAACTTAAAAACTTATATACAAATTTATACAGTTTTATAAAACGATTTATATTAAAAAGGCATTTTCAGGTGTAAGATGCTAAACAAATATGTGCCACTCCAAAAACAAAGGTTCCTGTCCACAACAAGACAGAGGGGCCCATCACAGGCAAAATTCAATATCACTGTCTGTCTTTCACCACCCTTTCACCCATTCCTCAGCAACCAAATGACTAGCTTGATTTTGCTTTGTCAGCCCAAGCATTAGACATGATGTGAAAGTTCAACTGTAACTCCCGCTAGTTTCAGTGTTGAGCGCGTGTCTTAAAGGAGAGGCAACATGGAGAAACCAAAGCGGCAGAAAGGGGGTGCGGATAAGTTACGTGCAAAGAAATAGAAGAGTGTCACTATAGATGCTACAAAATGTGTAAAGATCACAGACGTGTTTGCTGCTGTAGCCTCTGTAACAGCAATGCTCCAGCAACGGCAGGCTGTAGGTGAAAACAGCAGCAGCGGACAGGGAGAGGAGCAGCCAGAGATGCAGGCTTTTGAAAGGGAAACAGAGGGACAGAGTGAGCGAGAAAGTGTACATAAGCAGGTTGTAACATTAGGATAATACTGTACAGGGACTTTGAGGTGATGGAGGTAACGTTAGCTTTATTACATGAGAATGATGAGCAATGGCAATTGATTAGTATCAATATTTATTGGTATTTGCATACTTCCCAAAATCTGGCAGCCACGGCACCTTAATCTGATAAAATAGCAAACAGTCAAGGCCAAAAAGTGTTGGATAAGCAGCAAGTGTCCATTTTAGGCTACATCATAGCATTTTAGATATTTAGGTTAAAGGTGTGTTGAAAGGTTGCATAGTAGTTTGAATTTGTAGCCTCTATGCTGTGGTTTTAAAAAGCACTCAAACAAGGGAAATAACAGACTTTAAAACTGCTAAATGATAAGTAAAAGCTTTGTAATTTAAGCATTACTAAAGTAAGTGTAAAAAAAGTATAAAAGTGTTATTAGCAAAAGGTATGCCCACATTGAATAAAAGTAATTAATGTATAAGATTAATGTATTAACATATTAGTAAAATAATGTAACTGTAAATTGAAATTTCTAACTCATCTCATGGGAATATGTAATAACTTGTGCATCTCATAATTTTTGATATTCTTGGTGCCCTCCATGACACGCCACTGAAACCTGAATATATTCTAATATAATTGGTACACTGTCCTGAAACTTCTTGTACATATAGGTGTTGGGGTGTTCTCCCTTATAAATAGTCTATTAACCTTTATTACTACAAATGATACAGCAATTATAAGTTTCATTGTCCCCTCCGTGACATGCAAAATACCGTGGAATGTAAAATAAAAGTAATTTTGCCAAAAAAAGATTGCAGCTTCTACCTTGTGACAGGAATGTTGTTTCTGGCTCAAAATGACTTGATATCATTAATTAAATGTTTGTCATGTTCCACATATTATAGGCCAAAGATGTAATTTACAGCAGTTTAAATACAGCCAATGGTCCACATTGTCCCGCACAAACAAACCCTTTGCTCCACATCCAAGTTTGCTGTGATGTGGTGACCCTAATGTGCTGCTGGTCGGTCAACAATATTCAAATATCATTTTAATAAGACCGAGCAGGGTACCAATCGTTCTCTGGTACAGACACTGCAAATCTATTTCTCTTTAATATAAGAAGTTAAGATACAGCAGCATTCGTCGCTTAACTTAGCCAGTTAACAAAAGGCCGACTTTTATTATGTTTGCTAAGTAGCGTTCTTCCCATCACCTGCAGCTATCACAGCCCTCGTTCGGTTATTGTCCTGGTTGGTTTCACCATACAGCTTTTAGGCTCTCGGGAATAACGGCTACATAATCACAGCGTAAATCGAGCTAATTTAGCCAGCTGTCGCTTTACGGCAGCTGCACGAGGGTGTGACGCCGCTTTCCAATACCACCACCACCACGAGGCATTGTGGCTTCTTACCCGCAGACCTACACAACGCCACTTTCTTCTTGCATGTCTGGTTAAGACAGCGAGGCAGTAACTCAAATGCGAAACACTAATGGAGCTTTACAAAGAAACATTTCCCTTACCACGGATGATTTCATGGTCGCTGCCATCTTCGCTTCTTCGCCTGTCGCTCAGCGGAATAAATATCCCCACACTGCCCCCTATCGGGGACCCATCTAGAGTTTGAACCTACGCGTTGACAACAAAATATATTTTATTCTTACAAATTGTTTTTTTTTTTCTTTTTTGAGCTTTCGTGTGTGTGATTTGTTTGCTTACTTTATTTCAAGTTCAGTTAAATAAAGCCAGATATGTGGCAACACATTCTCCCCTACACTTACATCTAAAAACTAAATTTAAATGTATTTTAAATATTTTTTTTCAGTCATTTTGGTCTATTGTAACAAGTAATTATCTCAATAAATGTATAAATGTGCTTACAATATGGCAAACTAGTTATTGTATCAACCGGAACTGCTGTTCTGTAAATATTTGTATAGCACACAGTACTGCACCCAAATTCAAATATTTAATGAATACACTGTAAGGCTAGCACACCATTAATCCAAGTTGATTTAGACTCACTTATAACACACTATTTGTAGTTTGTAGCACCATCTGAGCTGAAAAAATACAAATATGTCATTTTTACAGTCTGAGAATCAAGAGTCTATCAAGTCTGGATGTGCCACTAGGAAAACTAGTGGGCTGGTACATTGTGAAGAGTTTGCTCGAGGCCCCTCAGCTGCAGGCTTTGCATGAAGTCATACATGCACACTCCAAACAGGGGAATCCAACTCCCACCTCAGTGCGCAGTCTATAGGATACAGTCGAGCCATTGTTTTCATTTTTTTTTTTTTTTAAAGCATGCTTGTTTGTGATAAAACACATTCACATACTTTGATTGACTTATATAAAGAGATGCTGGTTTGTTTAACATTTGACTTCTTCCAGAAGTCAAATAGAAAAAAAACCCAAAACCTTTGTCAGCATTATCATGACCCAGTTACTGACAAAACCAACAAAGAAAAAGATGAGTTCATCTTCGATCCCTGAGTGGTAAACAGACAAGACTATCTGACTATCATTGTGTGGAAACCCTTAAAGACAGAAATTTTGACATATTTTTATCACAGAGCTCTTTGTCAGCCTTGACGAACAAAAAAAAAAAAAAAAAACAAATACCAAAAGAGCTCAACAGATATGTTGCAACACATACGTGTGATTAGATTCATTTTTATCAATAAAGTGAATCATTTAAAAAAAAAAATCTGTGTAAAATGCTTAAAGTTTTCTCTTCAAATCAAATTAACCAGTGCAAACAGAGTTCTTTTAGTTCTGTCAGCGTGGATACATGCCAGAACAATATCCTTAATATACATCCTGTTAGGTCTCTGCCACATTGGTCAACAAAACTGTGTTGGACCGCCTTATCACAGTGGGCTTGGATAAAGTGTCACCTCATTATGATCTTGTCAGGGTATTTTCAGGCTGCCAGAAGGAGATTACCATGAGTTAATCATATCTTTTTCCTAAAGAGCATCAATACTCCACTGGGCGAACAGCGAGCTATTTTTGCTGAGGAAATCCAACTGCTAACTCGAGAACAGACCCACCCATTTTAAAACACACATAAAGTAGCCAGTTAACAACTGTCTACATACATAACTGAGCAAGAGGAGCGGGTCCATCTCAGGTAGACGCTGTTTTCTAAAGGAGGAAATCAAGCGACAGGGTAAGACATTTCACTGAAGTTAAGACAATAGTAAAATTTTTTATTGCAAAAGCCTAGATGCTAACCATTATTTGCATATCATCTTTGTTTCATTTCATTCTATTTCAACCTGTAAGTCCTGACCAGTGAAAAGATGGGAAACGAACAGTCCATCAGCAAAGAACAGCTAGACCAGGTAAAACAATGCAAATTACACAGCGGACCTGACACGCTAAAAGCTGTACATTTTTAAAATGATGTGAGCATCAATCACAAGCTGCACACTCTCCAAAATTCTAGCATGCACTGGTGACAAGTGCAGAGAAAATCTGTGCTTCTCTTAAAATATAACCCACCTTGTAAACTACAAAGTGCATCACTGACATTATTCGTTATTATTTTCTTCACAGAATGGAACGATTCCTGAAAAGCATGAAAATGGAACAGTGAATGGCATCTCTGTAGAAATCACACCTGGTGGACTGGAGATCGGTGGTGAGTTTTATTTACTTATTTATTTTTATTTCTCTTAAGATAATAACATGCAAGTAATCCATGATAATGACCTACAGTGGTGGTGTCACACAAGCAATCATACAGAAGGATGAACTTTTTGTTACTGTCAGACTGATGTCTTTTACAATATCTTGTTTTATATTGTTATATTTTATGTTTGTCTTTCACAGAGAAAAGCTAACTGTTTTTCCATGTTGATTAGTAATGATTAGTCCTCGGGACTCTCAATGCTCTGCAAACACAGTGACTCCCAGTTGCACGATGTCTGAGTCCTCCACTGTAAACTGCAGGCGTTGTCTCAGGAATTGACAGGGCGCAAGTATTTGACTTGTCAAGGTGTGGCGGTTTGTGTCTTCACAATAACAAAAAATACCGTGGGATTCCCATGACACTTACCGACTAATGTTGATGTGCGAAATAACATTCTGCCACTGACATGTAAATTTTCAGCACATTATTTTTGAACAGCTTCAGTAACATCACTGCTGCTGACTTTTATGGCTATTATTTGCATGTTTTTTTTATAATGTTGAAGTAAAATTGTCAGTGTTTGATGTTTTTAAAACTAAATGATACTCATTATGTTTCAAAATTCATCCATAGAGCCCAAAGGAGTTCATTTTGACCTATAGCAGCTGTTACTGACTTATTTTGGGGACGTTTGTCAAGACAGTTTCAAGGAATAGCTTCAGAATCAGAATACTTTATTGATCCCAGGGAAGAAAGTCATTTGTTACAGATGCTCAATTAAAAAATAAATATGGAGCTAGAAAAATATGAAGCCTATATTTAAAAATATGGCACTCCTTTCAAGGTACAATATGTTAAATAAAGATTCTAAATTTAACAGTACTATATACAGTATATTCAAGATATGACAATGGTGATATGGACAGGGTGTGAAGGATTGTCTGCCACTTCAACAGCATTCTCCTTTCTGCCACCACTGTCAGGGTCAAGCGCCACACCCAAAACATTACTGGCCTTGAAGAATACTTTGTTGAGTCTTTTTGTGTTCCTAAAGGCATTTAATGTGTTTAAAAATACTTTTAAACATAACAATTAATTAATAGTTCCTAAATTAACTAATGCTGTGACTGTGATACACCTCAGTTCAAAATGTGTTGAAGAGATATCAACTGAAATGGAATTTGTCCGCATCTACAAATTGAGTTGACCCTGTGGAGTGTGAGGAATACAGGACCAAGAATGCAGAAAGCAAGGCAGGTGAGATTAAACAGAAGGCGAGTCATTTATTAAGCAAAATGTTCATGAAGCAAAACACAAATCCAATGAAACAAAGACCAAAAGAAAAGTAAACTATTACGTAAGGAAAAGGGAACGGAGGCACAGGAAACACTAAGGAATGTAACAGGATAGGTTGATATGAGACACCGGGGCGAGGGAAACAGACACTCTGACGAAGACAAAGAGGAAGACACCATGTGTAAATACACATAGTGGTGACTGAGGCAGAGAGGAAACACCTGGGAACACAGCTGAAACTCACTGGGGAAAAAAGACCGTGCAAAGTAAAGCTGAACAGTACACACATGGGGCAGAAGCGACCAAAAATAAAACAGGCAATTCAATTCAGTTCAATTCAACTTTATTTATATGGCACCAAATCAAACAATCACCTCAAGGTGCTTTATACTGTAAGGTAAAGACTATAAAATAATTACAGGGAAAACCCAAGAGTCAAAACGACCCCCTATGAGCAGCACTTGGAGACAGTGGGAAGGAAAAACTCCCTTTTAAAAGGATGAAACCTCCGGCAGAACCAGGCTCAGGGAGGCAGGACAAAAGACATGCTGTGGAGGAGAGCCAAGGGTGAATAATAACCAATGATTAAATGCAGAGTGATGTATAAACACATAGACTAACAGGGGGAACATCACAGATGGAGACTTGACAATACATGGATAACACTGAGGAGGCAGGGTAACAAACTCAATAATAACTGTAATATCAAGGCACAAAGTGCTATTAACAGAAATTAGGAACATAAACCATTTCTCAAAACCCAAAATGAATAAGGAAATGACCCAAAAATGACCCAAGGACCGTGACAGAAATTAGGGCTGGGCTGCATTTTAATGTAATAACAATTTGTACCACAAGGTGGCACAATAAGTCCATGTAACCTCTGTTTAACAAAGCAAGTAATTTGTTTTTATTTACAATGACAGCCTGGCAAAAGGGAAAGTATCTTGAGGAAACAAAGTAACTAAAAAACAAAAGCAGCACATGTGTGAAAACATCTCAACACACCCACAGGTAAAATGCTGCTCCCTGGTGGTGAAAAGGTTAATTAAAATCTGCAGATGGTAATTACAAAAAGGACCTTTAAGGGGTTAAAGTGCCAATCAGCAGCACTTTTAATCATACAAAGAATCAAATAAAGAACATAAAGCAGGTGCGTTCAACACTTAGCAATTTCCAGTCAGTCTGGGATCAATAACAGTTTCATTCCTGTATTTCAAGATTGCGTGTACCTGTCATTTTGTTTATTCTGTCACTTTTTTTTCTTCAGGTAAGAGTGAAACTACAGTCTGCCAAAATGGTGAGGTCCACTCTTTAAACTTGGCAATAGAACCAACTGCGACAGTCGAAGCAGAGTGTCAGCCTGATGGTTCTGAGACCGTTTCGGAAACCCCCGACACCAACGTCCAGAAGGAAGAGATCAAGAAAAGCAAAGGAGAAAAAGGTCGTCGTAATTTCGGCAAACTATTCAAAAAGAAAAAAGGTGAAGTCGAGAATGCTGAAGAAAAAGGAAAGGAGACTCCGAGTGAAGATCAAACAGATGTAAGTGTTCCTCCCACTGATCCACAGCAGGTGAAGGCACCTTTTCTGTTTATTCTTATCAGATGAGTCTAGTTGTGTTTTTGATTTGTCAATAAACTTGTGAAGAGACGAGGCGAGGCAAGTTACTTTGCATAGCATATTTAGCACAGGGAGGCAATTTAAAGGGATTTTCTAATATATGCAAGAATGTCTGCAGGTATGTATAATGCATGCAGTGCAGTTAAAAAAAATTAATAGTAGTGGTGGCATGTCAGTTAAAAGCAATGTGAAAAAAGTCTTTAGCTTAGGTTTAAAAATGGATACATTATGACAAATCTAGCTATGGCTAATTTGACCCTGTTAACCGTACTTTAGATAGATCACGTTGTCTCATAGAGCTCCGTTGCTGCTCAAAAACAACGACAATAATAATAAACAGAGAAGACGCAATACTTGCATGCAATACTTTGTTAAAAAACAAAAAAATAATAATAATTGAGCCACCCATCTTCCTTTATTAGAACGAGCATAGACGCTGTGATGCGTTTTGAGTCAAAACACCAAATGTGTTGTTCTGTTATTCTGCAACTAACATTAGTGTGCCACTCAGACCGGAGTAAGTAGGAGTGCATTTGCATTTTCTGTTTGAGTAACATTCGCGTAAAGCCCACAACATACAACCTTTTTTAATAAAACAGAAAGTATACATGTCACAAGTTATTTGTCTTTGACAAAGATTAGTGGGCGTGGGCCTCAGTGATGCAGACATGACACAAAATTCAGAGAGCACTGAGATGGGGCTGTCACAGTATATATATTTTTAGTGCCACCCAATATCTCTGCAATGTAACTTAATCCAATACACCATGCAATTTAACAATAACAATATATGCAAACAAACAAAAACAAATAAAAAAGGATTCACAATGTTAGTATTTACACCTGTTATACTACATGAACCTCATTTCTGATGACTCAGTCAACCACGCAGTTATCATCTGTTTCCCGGAAATAAACACAAGCTGTATATTGATTTTCATAATTTAGGATTCAAATGAAGAAGACGCTGCCACTGTGGTTCACACTGATCATCAGGAAGGAAATAAACCTGGAAAAGTTGAACTGTCAATGCAAATAGAGCAAAAACTTGAAGCAGATATTTCAACACAAATGGATGAAGGTGACGTCGCGACCGCCAACACTGCAGAGGAACTGATGGAGACAGCGACAACTGAGGAAGATTCACTGAGTGAACGCGCCGCTGTCAAAGCCGAGGAGGTCGTTAGAGACCCTTTAAAAGATGAAACCTCAAAGTTTGGAGCAGAGCCGGTGGAAGCTGCAGAAAATTTGGGGCCTGAGAACTCCAACTCAAATGATGACACTGTGTCAGAGGGACAAAAGAGAGAGAAATATCTGTCAAAGGAGTTCACTTTCACCATTCCAAAAGCGGTGGCAAGTTGTGTTGAAGCAGTTTTGGCAGTTGCCTCTGACTGCGCTGTGCTTGCGTCAGAGCTGGGAGTAGGTAAAGCAATTACTGAAGACAACAGCAAAGGAGCTGGAGACAAGTCAGCTGATGTAGTGCTGATTGAAACCGCTGAACCTGAGTCTAATGCTGTCACTCCTGAGGCCGGGGAAGCAAATGACATTACCTCCCTAGACAAAGAGGCGGTGACTGGAGTGACGGAAACAATCTCTGAGGTTGTTCACGAGAAGCCAAACTCAGCAGCTGCAAATAAAGACAAACCTGTAAAAGAAGCTGCTTTCCCTTTTCAGACTGAAAATCTATTTAAGGCGGAACCAGATCATGAGGAAGTCCCTCCTGATGATGCTGCTGCAGTTGAAGATGTGCCACCAATAAGTGAGCAAGAAAATATCAGCCCCGTAACCACCAATGAGTCAGCAGAAGAGTGCGATAGTTGCCCCAAAGCAGAATCGAATATTGTGGAAGCTCCTTCTGAATACATACATACAGAGGTGCCTGAAGTTATTTTAAAATCTCAAGTGATTAAAATCAAGCCACAGTTTATTCCCGAGATCATTATTACTGAATACAATGCTGAGGTTGAAGAAGGTATGATAACTGAGATGGAACCAGAAACACTTGAAGAAATACCAGAGGCAGCAATTGATCTACTGGCTCAAGAATTTGAACCCAGAGCTACCGATCCTCAGGAGCCTGAACTGGATAACAACAGCATAGTGAAAGAAGAGGAAATTATAGCGACAGTTTTTGTGCCCCTCTCTGGAGAGCGAGGAGAAAGTCTTTCCCCTTCAGATGAGCCAGTTTCTGGAGAAATGAATGACGAGGTTTTCTCAGATGAAGCTAAAACAGCGGCAGGCGGTGCTGAGGAAGACGCAGCTGTCCGAGAATCATCTGCTAAAGGAGAGGAAGAGGCTGCAAGTTCTGAAAAACCTGCGGAAGAAAGCGACAGAGAAGAGGGAAAAAGTGAAGTATCTAAAGATGCTTAAAGCCGTCACACACCTGAACAAACCCCTGTAATCTCAGAGGAAACTGCAGAAGAGAACCCAAGCCCTTATTACGAAGATGCTACCAGTGAGGCGAAGAACACGCAAGACTGAGTTGTTGGAGCTTGTTTTTCAGAAATGCTGAGGAACTAACAACTGAAGGACACCACAGAAGATTCGGAGCCTTGTGTTTCAGTCTAACAAGAATTCACTGAGAATACTACCTGAGCCGAAACCACCCAGGAGAATGCTGATCGAGGATAGATGCTGTCATGTGTGATTTATATGTGAGGCTTGGGACTGAATCTGAAAAATCTAACCATGGTTTTTTTTTGTTTTTTTTTCTGAATAGCTGGGGAAAGACTGACCAACAAATAAAAATCTGTAATCCTAGAAATAAAAATGTCATTGGTGATGATTTTGCTGCTATTGAGGAGCATTCAGAATATTCTTAAACTGCCATTTAATGAGCCTGTGGCAAAATGTACAAAAGTGTACAAGAGCACTTTCAGGCCGGAAGAAGTTGAATACGTCTCTCTGCAGAGAGCAATACTGAAGAGAAGCACGAGAAGCAGCGCAAACCAGACAGACTCAACATGTGAAGCACAGACTCTCCTGAAGGCAACTCAGGCAGAAGTTCAAACATTGAATGTTTACCTCTCAGGTTTCAGTCAGCTTTAGCTGCTGGAAACACCTACCTGCTGGTTTAACGATCGTTTCACCAGTCTTCAGTGTTACTGTCAACATCAATTGTGTTAATGAAACTTACCTAACATTGTTTTTATCTACCTCATTAGGATCTCCTGTGCGATGCATGCATGTAGTATGTGATAATAATTGAAACTGACTGTGCAATTATTTGTGTTTGTAGGTCAACAAAGGCTGACACTGTTTTAAAAAAAATTGTAAATGCAACAAACCTTCCAATAAATTGAAGAATCAGACACTGAAATATTAATTCAAAGATTCAAATTAATGATTTGAGTAATATTATTGTGCTTAGTGACAAATAATACTTACTTAAAGGGGACATTTTGTGCTCATTATGCACTCTATATTTGTATTCCTTAATTTCATTATATGGCTCCTTAATGCAGTTCCTCAGTTCATCTACTGAGGCAAACTTTCTTAATCTCTTTCCTCTGATTTAATCCTTCTTTCTTCTGATTGGCTGCCCCTCATAAATAAAAGGTCTGTGCTCACACCTGTGTGACTGAGGTGTCCATATTAAGGGTTTCCTAACTGAGGGACAACATATAGAACCAAGAGTGTCAAAAACCTGTCTGAAATCAAGTGCTTTTGGCTCATAATTACCTTCATAGATGCTGACCTCCTTATTTGAACCTTTGGCAACATTTAATCAGGTGCTCATGACAGAAAATCTGAAAGGGCATGGAAAAGGAAGTATGGAAAAGCACAACAGGTCCCCTTTAAAATTGCAAAGGAATAATAAATGAGGCCAAAATAATAAATCAGTATTGCCAGACGGAAAGCAAAAAATGTATAAATAAATTCACTAAAAATTGATCTTAAAACTGACATCGGTTCACTTCAGATATTTTATAGACGCACACCATACGGGGCACAGCAAGGTATTTGATTTTCCTGACATTTCTCAGGGCATAACTCTCACACATTGTTGAATATCAATGAGTGAGGGGTGGGACACACACATTAATAAAAGAGTGATTGTTGACAATGCCCCGAGTAGGCAGAGGCATGGTTGGAATTGTGCTGCCGTCTCAATGCTGCGATTAAGACACTCACTGCTTACATATCAGCTCCGCTGCTCTAACATAATTCTCAAAGGCTAATTCTTTGTGATGGTGTATAGGACCCAGCTAACCTAAAGCAAGAGCCTGAATCACTAACGGAGCCAGAGAGTGTGACTCCAGTCTCCAGACCAGAGGAAGCCAAAGTTCCTGAAACTGACAACGGAAACAGTGAGCCCGTGGAAAGCCAAGAGAAGGGAAATCCAGAAGAGAATTCAGTTATGAACTTCTTCAAAACCCTAGTAAGTGCCATCATTTGGGAATTTAAGTTGGGGTTTTTTTATAGTCTTGTTATTTCTAACAGTTTCATGTCAAATTAGACTGTTCGGCATCATGAAAAGCAAAAGAACAAATCCTTTATCTCTTTATCTGTTGATCTTTTTATTTTTATTTTTTCAAAAATCAAGTTAATCTGACATCTAACTATGCCTCACTCAGACTGGGATGTTTGCTAATTTTTCTGATCATTCAGCATTTACATTTAAAAATGCTGCATTATTTTGAGTGTATTTGTGAATCCTCTTAATTCTGTGTAGTGATATGTGGAGGAGATATTACTCTATGTGGCATTTAAGGTATCCAGAGCAAAAATCTGCCATCATGACAGCGCCAGATGGAAAACTCACAACAAGCAGCTATTGTATTTCCTCTTCATCATGCTGTCTTTTGGATTCATGCCGTTTTAAAGAGTTACCACTGCCCTGGCCCCATGCTAATCAAGTCTTTGAACATGCGGGAATGTGATGGCCTATTGTTCATCCCATAGTGTGAGCTCACAAGGGAGGCCTGTGCGGTTGGAAGTCGAGATTTGTGAAGATAGAGCGAGGGCAGGCCTACGCCATCTCCGGAGCACAATGGCTGTCACAATGACAGCGCATGTACTGTATGTGCTCTGTCAGGGACCTCTGTGGGCCTCAGTCAGCTTACCATAAAGGCCTATGTCTGCATTCATGAAAGGCTTCTGTTTTATCCAAATAATAATTTTTCTGTTTTATCAACTGCATCCTCTGACACGTTGCTTTTTTGCCCTGCTTCACTGGCACACACACACACACACATAACACCATCATGCTCCACGGCGCTCACACAGTTCACTTTTTTTTTTTTTCTCTTGTGGTTTTTTTGTGGATTTCAAAACAAAAATTAAAGACAGGTCATTTTTGTTCCTTTTGTTGCACAGGTGGCCCCTACTAAAACATCCAAAAAGGAAACAGCTACTCCTGATGCCGCAAAAGATCAGGTGAACAGAGGTTCATTTTAATTTAACATCACTCACTCTCTGCTGCTTATTATCATACCATATCTGTGATTGTCTAATACAGACGTCTTAAAGTTTGGGGTATGCGGCGGCAAGTTGCTGTCACACCCTTTTCTGTTCTGTTTCTGTTGCTTGAACTAAGGGTATTCCTGAATGATTATTTTTAAATGGCAGTTTGTTTTTCCAGGACATGTACATAAGCTTTTTTTTTTTTTTTTTTTAATTCTTTTGCACCCTTTGTTTGCTTCAGTTTAACATTTATCTAACTGCTTTCTTTTCTGTTGCAAAATAGCCCCAGAAGGAGACCCAACCAGCAGCAACCACTACTGTGAGCATATAGCCCATGAGTTTTGAGTTTCATAGCCCATCTTGCACTTCACATTAAATTTATATAACTTCTACACATGTTAGGTCCATTTGCATTCCAGATATGGCTCTTTATTTGCTAATTTTACAGAGCAATGCATTCTTCCTGTGTGAAACTGGAATGAAATGCTGTTGCTGATATCATATCAGACAAAACTGCTGTGACATAAAAGTGGGTTGTGTAGAGAGATTCTAGTGGTTTTCCATTGTAAACCATTCCTTTAATATCCCCTTTCTTTCTTCAATAGATTGCACAAATATCTGAACCGCCTGCAGCACCCAAAGGAATGTCTGTCCCGCCGCCCCCACCTCCAGAACCACCAAAAATGGAAATCAAAGGAGAACCAACTGCCAAACCTGTGAAGCCGTCGGCGAAAGAAGAACCTAAAGCTGCTGCAAAGGAGCCTCAGTCCTCAAAAGGAAAATCAGCCAAAGATACTCTGAGCAAATTATTCCGCCAGAAGGTAAACAAACAGCTTTAACTGCAGTTTATGAGATTCAGTCGCTATTTTAAGGAATGGCTATTCGTGCACACATTCGCTGCATGTTAGAGTGGAACACAGTGTGAAACATGCTGTATGTGAATTTGAGGTATTGCTAGGAGTCAAGACCTCCAAAGGCAAGGGTGCTTCAGCAAGTGGAGTCAAAGCCTTGTTCAAGACTGCAGCAGTGGTACAGTAAAATATCCCATTCTCAAACTGACCATGGCTCATCAGTTACTAACTGAAAGAGAGCTCATTCGTCCTGAGGCGGCAGAAACTTGTAATTTACCGTTTCCTAATGGGAAGTTTTGTGAAGTAGCATCATTCCTCTGCTGAAACCTGTTCTCTCAGGAGGAACAGGTTCTCCTATTTGCTAAGAATTAGACAAGAAGATTCTGGTGTCTTTGCATAATACATAAAGCTAAAAATAGAAGGTGATTATCTGAGCTTTAGCGTAAGGAGTGGAAGCAGGGAGAAAGGGAGCTTGACAGGAAGTGATTACATCTAGCTGCCGGCCAGAGAAAGAGTTACAGCAAATAACTACAACTGATCTTTTTTTTTATTTTAGCTTTTATAGAAGTAAAATGAACAAATGCATGTTTTAAACTAATATTTGAGTCCCAAACAGAGCTTTAACTTACAAAAAGAAATACATATTTTGGTGGATTTTGGAGTGTTTTAGCTGAAATATCCTCAAAACATGTTCCATCTATGGGTCACACGTATAAAGGCTCTACATTTAGACACGAACGTACTTGAAGATCGCTCATCATCCCTTGTGTTTATTTTTTTCTTCTTTGCAGTTGAACTTTTATGCTAAGCTAACTAACTGCTGGATTTTGTCCCATACGTCAACACAGACCAACACATCAAACCCAAACTTTCACGTTCAACCTGCAGAATTACAACAGGATGGCACAAAAATGAACACATAAACATTATGTATGAAAAGAGGATAAAATTTGCAACTTAAGTTTACAAACTGTAGGTGAATAAAACAAGAGCAATAAAAAAAATGAATACATGGGAGATAAAATAAATTAAAAACATAAAACTTTTTGAAAAAGAATCACATTTACAACAATCAATAAACAAAACCTAAGTGAGGAAAACAGATTAAAACAACAAAATAACACAAAATCATATAAAAATACATTTAACTGAATAAGTAATATCTATAAAAGATATTTCCAGATGCTCTCAGGTCCTATCACGGTGGCTCACAATCAAAAAGCTGCCTCTCCACCATCTAATGACACATGCCAGAGGAGCTGTGGGGTCACACTTACATCACAGTGCAGTGATCTTTTCTGACTCTTCTAATGCATTTGAACTATTCATTTAACCCCTTTATATACGTTATCATTCACTGCCATGTTAACATATTGAGCACTTCATAAATATAACTTTTCGTGTGTTTTGAGGTTCATATTTGACTCGCTGGCTTTAACAAAAGTGAGAATTTCTTCGCTGTCCTGCAGACAATCAATAAGTCACGTGCCACAGCCAGCTATACAAGTAGAGGTACAGCCAGTGGTAAACAAGCATGTAAACTAGAGTCTGCTTAATCAGGGAACGTTTTATTAATGTGAATATGAATCTACCTCACACGAGGCCTTGCTTGAGATGACTGAGTAATTACAAACCAGCTTGCCTGTGTTACATAACAAACATGCTGTATGGTTAATTACAGGGTTTAAAATGTTCCTCACAGTTTGAATCTGTGCAGAATATAATAACAGTTTTACTTTGCAGGAGACACGAGTGGAGGTACCAGAGCCTGCTGTAGAAGTGCAGGTAAATGGAAGGAAGCTTCTCATTGTTGGGGTTTGGTAGTGTAATGGTCTTCTGGCCCTCTGATTATGCCACATAACCACTTCCAAAGCAGCTTTTATATGTAAAGGTGAATTTCTGTTTGCTTAGATTCAAAATAAGGTCGGACCTCAGGAGGCAGCAGCAAAGGTGGAAGAGCCTGCTGTAGCTGTGCAGGTAAATGAGCAAGAAGTGCTCAGGAATATTAAGTCTTAATTTTCTTCACTCTACAGGCGCCTCTGAGATAATGTTGCTGCAGTTTTATTGTAGCACATATAACATTTCGTGCAGTTAACAGTCACGTTTACTCTTTGCAATTTATCAATTTGTAAAAGAATTTTATCATATGCAGGCTGTTCATATTAAACAATTCCCATCGTGGCAAAAATGAACTCATTGAATTCATGACATGACAAATAACTCTCCCTGTTCTGTAGGTAAAGGAAGCCGTACCACAGCCAGTGGTAGAAACTGAGGTAAATTAGTGGTGTTTAATGTTCTGGAAAATCTACTCCTTTTTTAAAAAAAATAATAGGTGAGATTATTGATAACAATAATTATCTGACCTTTACAGTAGACGTAAGGCCACAGCAATGAGATGGCTGACTTAGCTTTAGCAGAAAAATTGGGAGTACAAGGAAACAGACTTGCACCAAATCTATCTACTAGCGCATAAAGCCACAATTTTTATTATTTTTTTTTATTTCTTTAATATTAATATTTAGACAAGTGGTATACAATGCCTCAGTCAGGGCTCGGCTAGTTGCTTTCAGTCACTTCTGTTTATTGGCTGTGGCTTGATATTTGATGGATAGATATTGGGGTTGTAGCACTCTTCTTTTCTTACGTCGTTCAATAATGAACGTTTTCCCGAAATGTCTAACCAGTTGGTTGTTGATGGAACCCTCACAAAGGGATTAATAAAGTTTAATCTAATCTAATCTAATTTCTTTAAAGGTAGAAATGTTCAAAATGTTAAGTGAATATTGACACAATGATTTATCTTTTTTTTCCTCATTCTTCCTTTTTCCAGATTTTGTCCTATGTGCATGACATCTTGGGCTTCCTTACTGATTATGATTATGTGCCGTCTCTCCGCTCTGATCACAGATATCTTTTTTTCCTGCTTTACTTCCTCTTTCATGTCACAGGTGGAAGCTCCTGTTCTCACTCTGTTGGCTTAATCAATAAGCATCCCTTTCATTTTTTTTTTTTTTTTTTTTTTTTGGTAAATATTCATGATACTCATTTCCCTCTTTGCTGTTTTGGTTAAAGAAGGTGGATTCCTCAAAAGCTGGCACCCTGGAGGCAGCTGCAAAGCCAGAACCGCCGCCACCTGCTCAGGAAGAAAAGAAAACTGCCTCAAAATCATCCTTCCTTTCTTTGTTCAAGCCCCAAGTAAGGAACTATACACTTAAATCTTTATACGATCTTAAAACCTCTGAAAAAGTCTGGGTATGAACTGTGGTGAAATTACAGAACGGCAAGTAACAGGTTAATGTGAATTTGAGGTACTGTTAGATCACATGACCACAAAAGTCCAGGCAGCCTCCACAAGTGGAGTTCGGCTCCTCAGGAAAACTACTGGACTGGTAAATACATGAAATGCATTGCCTCTTGTAAACAGATGAATTATTAACCAGAGTAATTTCATCAATTACGTCTGGTATTAAAACATGCTCTAAACAATTTCTTTGCCGGAAAGCATTTTTCTCCATTTGCTGTTATATTTGCGCGTGTGTCACCATCCCTCATAATGCTGCACATGATGTTGTATCCTAACAGCAGATGTACATCTTAATGCCACTTCATATGCCACCTCAAAGTCCATCTGCACTTAATGAGTAAAGCATATAAGCCATTGGTATGTGTAACAGGCACTGAATCCCCAGCTGGTCTAGGACTGGAATAATTGAATGCTTCATTATGTGCCGCGACACTTTCAGGCTGCTGAGCCGAAGAAGGCGACCCCGACCCCACCTGTGGCAACGGAGGCGGCTCAGGCAGTTAAAACCAAGGAGGAACCTAAAGTGGCATCCAAGACATCAGAGCAAGCTGCAGATAACAAACCGGCCTCCGCGGCCTCCCAAGCTGGAGATGATGCAGCCAGTATGCCCAAAAAACTGGAAAAGAGGAATTCCATCCAGCTGTTCTTTAAAAATCTGGTAAGAAGAAAATTACTTTTCCCCAGATATTGTTGACATTATAAATGTGCACTGTATATTTAGAATTCATTACCCTTCAGTTGGCCCTATATGGTGCAAAGTATTTTTGCACCATATAGGGCCAACTGAAGGGTAATGGTGCAAAGTATTTTTGTGTTATCTCCACTAGATGGCAGCAGACACTCAAGGTGTAGGCCCTACCTTGCTCAAAGCCAAGCAGAGTGATGTAACACATCTGGAAAATGCAGTTTGGTTTTAGTACAGTCACAGTTACTTAAATGTAACTAATTTAATTTTTTTTCTCAGTGTAGTCAGAGTCCACATTCCAAGCAATACAGTTTAATAAATTTGATATCAGTGGAAGAAAGTTTTTCCCATTCCCCTC
The DNA here is from genome assembly GCF_007364275.1 of Archocentrus centrarchus. Taxonomy (NCBI): domain Eukaryota; kingdom Metazoa; phylum Chordata; class Actinopteri; order Cichliformes; family Cichlidae; genus Archocentrus; species Archocentrus centrarchus. The sequence continues at coordinate 7,291,958 of NC_044352.1, read as the reverse complement.
AACTAAAAACACAATTAAACCTAAAGACTAAAATTAAATACAAATAAAAGTTACATTTTTAAATAAAAAGATGTCCTTTCGATACTGCAACAAAATGTGTCATTTTCTCCCTGCGAATTGCAGACTCAGAAACGTCACTCTACAGATGCCGGAGTCCAGACAGAGCCGCTGACCGCTGCTCCGGGCGCTGAGAAAGCCAAATGAAGCAGAACCGACCCTTAAGTTTTCGTGTACAGTCTCCTTCCCTCCTTCTCACCTGTACTGAGTCTTTATTTCGGTCTCTCATCACCCTCTTTGCTACTTTGACTGCTTTTTTTGTTACTGCTTAAAAGTCATGATATTAAAGGTAAGGTCATCTGAAGGATAAAGGAAAGTGGTCCAAGGTTATTTAGACATATATTTTTGTCACATAAATGTCTTGACAAGTATAGCAATGAGAGCATGAAACATTTTCTACAGACAGTCAATGCGACTTCTCTGTTTGGCAATCTAACACACTGGGCTTATGCAATATATAGTGTCATGCTTTGCTTTGAGCAACTATTTTGTGTTAAATCTTTAAAAGTCAATGTCATATAGGTTCTATTTTTACACTTCACACCAGAAAATTCATGCAGTTCAGGTAATGCAGTGGTTAATATGAAGTACATAGATATAAGTCATAAAAATGCTCTTAATGGAGCTGGTGTAAGGAGCGTTTAAGTTTACATAGCAGAGTGTGCTTACAGATTTTTGAACTCTGTGCAAGTAGACTAAAACAAAGACATACATGCCAGAACAGCTATCCCTACGCGGGACATCACAATCTCTACTGATCTTTGGGGAACTGATTGTAAATACTCAAACAAATGCAAAGAAATGCATCGGAGGTAGCAAAAAAATAGTGTCACTGTGCAAATGTGTCCTCGTGGTACGCTCTGCATTACTCATAAATCACAACCAAGAAGCTTTTATCTTGATTTTAGCACTTTGTGTCACGTCAACTAACAAAAGTCCTCTAGTATCAGTAAACCATGTTAGGCGTACGTGCAATTAATGTCATGCTTTTGTTTGTCGTCATGTAGCGTGTATGTGAAACGTGAGCTATCCTGAAGACAATAAATATAATCACCAACTGTCTGTTTGGGGGGTTTTTTTTGTTTTGTTCTGTTGTTTGTGTGTGCACGTGCACGTGCATGTGCGTGCGTGTGTTTGTCTGTGTGTGTGTGTGTTTGTGTGTGAGAGCTATAATAACAATGAGAAATGTTATCAAGATGAACTATGTTGCAGCAATTTACAAAAAAAAAAAAAACTACCCAGCAAGTCTGGCAAAAAATAAAATAAAAGATGATTTTTCTTGTGCCAGCAATGACATAGCACCCATTTTCATGCATATAAGTTTGCAGGAAAGGTGCGGCATATGCGTCTACACCCATGCTGGGTGTTGAGGCAAATACTGGAAGTCTTGCTCATCTTCATACAAACAAAAAAATCTCATGGCTGCAGTGCAACATGTTCTTTTGGGTCCACGTGTCCCCATAAAAGGCAGAGTCGCTGCAAATCAATATAAGAATGTGAGGAGCAATCCTAACCCTTTATTGTGATGAAATGTTTCTGTTGGGAGTGGCCTCTTCCAAGATGGCACCTCCAGCCACAAGCATGTAAAAGAATGCAAATCGCATTCTGAGGCCCTCACAGTCCACAGCTCTCTCTCCCCGGCTGAATGAGGGTTAGACAGCTGTGCCCGCTGCCGTGGTCAAAGAACCTAGTGAGGGAATGTGTTTTGGAAGAATGGTGTTCCATCCCTCCACTGGGCATTTTTGTTGTTTTCCTTTAATTTGTCGTCCATCTGTGTGTATTTGTAATCCTGACAAATAAGTGCCAGCTATCCAACAAACTGACCTGAGTACAGCTCGTATTTGTAACTGTGACTGGCAGGCAGATGGCTGTTGGACACTACTGCTGACTATTGGTTTCTGTGAGGCACACCTTAGAGATAAAAGATGTAAAATAAGATCTAAGGAATTTGATATTTCAGGTAAAAGAAGACCTCAAATCATCTTCTACGTTTATGATGTAATTTCCATGATTGATAGCACAGTGTGCAGTCTCTGGAAGGATGTGTTTTAGATAGAAGTGTCTGAGAACCACTATTCACCCACCATTAAGTGATGAGTCGCAGCCCCCCGAAGGCATAACTCACACTGCTCCTTTGTTATCAATGAGGCACACTATTCTTGTATTACTGTCTATAATAGGTGTGATCATTTTAAATTGTGCATCAAAGTAATTGCCATGGCACTGAGGGAGAAAAAGTGAGGTACTGCTGCTTGCACAGCTTAAGACATGTGCTCCATTGTCTCTCCTTTCCCCGGAGGAATGTCTCAATTAAGATACACTGTGACGACTTCGCAGGCAGTTTTGTTTATGTGTGAAGAGCTCGTTTTCATTAGCAAAGAAAGTGTAGTGTTGATGACTCTTGTAGTGAGGAATTTTGACTGAGTTTTAGTGAGACAGAAGTGAAGAAATAGCAAAATTACTGACATGTCTGTCCTATATTACTAAAAATGCTCTTACACAATTTAACTGGAAATCAAGACAAACTTTCTGACTGTGCCAACAGCTCCAGATGTTTTAAACTTCCGCGTGCAGTTATCCAGAAATACATTCGGCCTTTTTTGCATTTAGAGGCTTGAAAAATAACAGTGAAGATGATGATAACAGCTGCATGTCCCTACACGCAGTGTTCTGGGATTGAGAGTTGAAGGAAATCTTTTTTTCCACACAGTTGTGAAAGTGATTGCACGTCATGAGGGTGAGCCATTCCCTTTTCTTTTTTTTTTTTTTGCACAATCACGTACGGGAACAAATTAAAAGGCTTATTAATGCATGTACAGTTTTAAGTGTGCATTTAACAATGCATAGACTGTACACACTGCAGCAGATCTTCTCAGCCACCATGTTGCTGCAGTTCATCCTAGGACAATGCATGTGACTGTGTGAATGCACCGAGCTCCGAGGGGGTGAAACAAGGGGATAGTGGGAAGAGAGGCCTGACAGGAGACCTGCTGTCAGCACTAATGTGCATCACGGCAGTGCTTGCTAGTAATACTCGTAGGCTTGCTCTATGAGGAAACGTGAGGTTAAAACTATTCTGGGTGCTAATGAAAAACCGGTTCTGATTCCTTGACAAACTAACAGAAGTGTTTTACCTATGAGGAAAAAAGCAAGCAGGAACTCAAAATGTATTATGTCTTTGTGGTGCCTGTAGGGTCAACACATGCGTACATCTGTTAGGGAGCTTTTGTAATGCAGATGCTTGCTTGTGCATTTTTTGGTTTGTTTCAGTTTTATCAGTGGAAAATTATTTTATGCTTTTATACTTTTATTCTATACTATCATCATGAAGATAAACGGGCAGCTTAAGAACAACATTTAGTGGGCATACACTGAGACAAAATACTTTAGTTTCTGTATCAGTACTTGTACATCAAACCTTGTCACAAGTCAGCAGAAACAGAGCAACTGTACAATACTGCAGCAGCAGAGATAATAAAAGATACTGTTTACATGTTATGTGTTTAACTTGCTAGAAAATTGGGAATAAATGCAAATATTATGAATGGTCTAAGTACTGGCTGCTAGGCTGGTTTTGCTTAGTTTTATAAATGGAACAAATCAGTCTCAATTTTAGATGTGGTAATCAAAACCTACCACTTTTATAGAAGAGATAATTAGATCTCAAGAGATCAATGTGACACCCATCATTATAACTCATAGCAAGAGAGACACATTACTTAATGAACAGCACAGGATTTATCCAAACACTGTCATGTTTGCAAATACATTTGTCACTATTACTGTCTAATTTGTTCGTGTAGGTATAATTCTCCTGTACAGTTAAGCAGCAAATATTGTATATCCTTTGTGTCTTTTGTTTACTATATGCAACTGTAATTTATGTACTTCATTGAGAGGTCAAAGTGGAACAAAGAAAGGTCAAGGGGGGGGGGGGGAATGATGTCAAAAGGGGTCATGCAGGCAGCAGGGTACTAGCAGCAGAACAAAGAGAAGCTTCCTTCACTCAGTTTCTACAGTTTCTACACAGGAAAGACGGGAACTGTTTCTAAAATGAACTCTGAAAATTTCAGTTTGGCCACTGATGCAGCTCCTACAATCAACTGAGCACAACAGCTGGCAGAAGTGAATAAACGTTCCTCGGCTAAGGGTGATAAAGACGCTTACATATTATCAGTGCCTTTCAGAAGCGACACCAGGATTATGAAAGAATCTGAAGGAGAACAATGCGGTCAGCTGCCCCTGATACGTCAAGACAAAAAAAACAAGCCCCCCAAGTCATTGATCCGACTCCTGCTACAATGTCTGCCCACACATCATAATTCTCTAAAGCATTCAGTTGTTCACAGATACCACTCCTTTAATTAGATTTAACTGCTTTTAGCTAAATGCTTTAAGAAAGAAACTATCTGAGATAATGACTTCAAAAACAAAAGTCTATTAGCATAATGTCACACAATAGCACAGAGTTAATTAAATCAGCTAAAAGTAAACAATGCTTGGCCACTTGTTGCTGTCATTGCCACTGCAGATGATGAATGCTATTTAAATTATCATAATAAATCAGTGATAAAAGTTCCACCCAGCTAAAGATATATTTGTAGGATTAGACAAAAACCACCACTGCCTTCAGATAAAAGGCATTTCCTGTGATTGGCTTCAACATCTTTTGGCAATTTCATCATCCTGAGGAATGACACTGCTGCTGCAGACTTTTCACAGAGGCTTTGTGGCTGCTGAACAATAGGAAATGACCGGGAGGCCTCGATGTGTCACATGTGGTGTCTTTGATTAACATACTAGTCTTGTTCGTAATGGGGGGGGCACAAGTACCTATAAGTGAATCATAGCATTGCAAAGGGGGGAAAATGTTTTAACTGAGGGTAGGCAGCATTATGTAAGTGAGTTTTACTAATGCAAAACACATATGGGATATACTCAGTTTTAAACATTTAATAAGGCAAAATAAAAAGAAATGCTTGAGGAATAGATACAATTCACTCGTACCCTTGGAATGTACACAGTTATCACATTTGTTATCTGCGCCAAATATTTTATTAAGTATGCTCGATAGGCTCAAAAACCTGCCTGTATTCTCATTACACTATGAGCGCTGCATTGGTTCAGCCTGTTTGATAGCAGCAAATGCTTAACAGCAACTTCTAGTATAGGTGAAACAGCAGGGTGTTTACAGCCAAGCCTCGGCTCATGTGAGAGCCATAGCTTAGGCAAACGCAGTACTCCAGTCTTTGTTCACTGTTTCTTAACTGGGAGTGGTTACTGATAAAGTTTTGTTTTCTTCCAGACATTGCTGCCATTCAGGGGGGGGGAGGCAGTGTGGGTCTGCATAATGAGTGTACACTGAGGACAGCTGAATATCTTCACTGACTGATTAAGTGGTCGTCAGTGTCTCTGCTTTGAGTGGAGTGGAGGAGGGGGTGTTTTTACATATGAAGGTGTGGGGGCTACTGTAGGTGAAGGTCTTTATCTCACAAATACCAGTCTATTATTCTTAGGTGATTACACAATCCAACAGTGACCTAAATGTTTGGTGATTTGCTATTATCATTGGCAGTGTTATAATATGGACTCATAAGTTAAGACTTTTCCTTCCATTCTCTGGAGTATCAAACACACATTTACACGCGCCACCTCCTGACTTTGTCAGAGGTATGGCTTTGGGTGGCAGCAGCTCAGATTGGATATAGAAGTGAGCTTTTGTGTCGCCAAATAGGAAGAACTTGAAATTTCTAATGACTCAACCAACCTGCTTCTGCAAAAGAAGAAAAAGAAAAAAAAAAAAACTCATGTAACTGCAACAAGTTTGAGGCACCCCTCCCCCCTCTCCACATGGTAACTGATGCGTGACGCGCTGACTGGCTGCACTTTTAGGTAACTTTAAAAAAAAAAAAGAAGCAGGATTACACATCAAAGTGCGTTATGTTCAGCACACTATAACTCTTACTCTGTGTAAGCTGGAAGCAGCTTTAGACGCATGACTGCTCAAAACACAACCTATAATAATGCACTTCACTGTAAGCCAATACAACAGTAATATTGGTGATTTTTAAACACAAATGGGGCAGCTTATATATATAATAATGGGGGGGGGGGTCTCACATGTGACAACTTGTAAGTAGCTCTTAGCAGGCTATAACAATCAAATACAAATATTCCCTTTATCTTTTATTGGCGTGTATTGGATAAGATGATTATGTGTACTAATCCCTTTCGGTTATACGTGAACACGTGACTGCTCTTTTTGTATGTGTGTGTGTGTGTGTGTGTTTTTGGGGAGGGGGAGGGGGGGGCTGCCGTGCACGCGCTACATCTTCCCCTTGAGAAAAAAAAAGTTGAGAGAGCGCGCCTCGGATTTCAACAGCTGCAGCAGGGAGGACTCGCCAAGTCGAACAAATATGATTCACACTCAAACAATTGAATAGGTGAGGTGTCCACCAGCGGCAGCGCGTTCCGTGAAATGAAGAAGCAACTCGAGCAAACTCCCGAGCTCAATGAATTGAGTCGCTTGTAGTATCAGTATCATTATTAATCCGGAAATTCTCAGTTGGTAGGTATTGTTTGGTGAGTTTCTGCAGTTTGGTCGAAGTCGAGACGGCAGAAAGTGTTGTCTGCTAACGTCGCTGTCGTTAGACTGACCGCAGCCTGTTGTCGTGGCTCGCAATAAATCGTTTAAAGCGTTTTTTCTTTTGCTGTTGTTGTTGTGCCACTTAGTTACGCTGAGTAAACTTTTGAGAGGGGCGTTGAAAGCAAACCGTAGGGGGACAGCGTAAGTATACACACACACACACACACAAAAAAAAAATCAGGTCGATAATGTTCTCATTGTAGCAGTGTGTTGTCATGAAATAAACGTTGTCGCCACTCGGAACGGGGTTGTTGGCTTGGATGTATTGATTTTTAGATCCAGTCAGTCTCAATGAACAGCGCGGATGAGACCGATAATTGATCTGAGCGTTTCCAAAATGAGTAACGAAGTCCTCGTGCTCGGCTTATGATGCACATATAGAAACGTAATAGCCGCACTGTTAAATGCACCGACTTTACTGACGTTAGCTTTGACTTCTTAACTGTTAACTTCGAGCACCGCCGCGGGGCTGAAACTACGTCCTAACCGGAGCTTTGCTTTGCTTTCTTGAATAACGAGGTGGCTAACGTTAACGCTTTCCTCCCGAAGCATGTGTGTACTTAAGAAAATCCCACAGGGTCATTAAGAGTTTCCTGTGCTCACCTGGCCTAAGACAAAAAAACAAACAAAAAAGTACCACACAGCAAACTAATTGCAGGCAAATTGGCTATTATGAATAACGTTGATATACTCAAAAATAATGTGTATGTATTGCGTAAAACTGAAAAGAAAACCATTTGTCATCGGCTTGAATGAATTGAAACCTACAGTTGGGACTTCCCCTTTAATCATTTTTGTTTATTGTAACACAATACTGAGTGCTTGATTTAAAGGTAACAGTTAAAGATGGTGTGAAAAGGAGGAGGGCCTGTGATGCTACAGCAGACAGCTTTAGGTACTGCTGGTGCCATAGGCTTCATTAGCATTTTGTATGGGCCTTGAGCATTTTGTCCTTGCTGAACCAGTTTTTCCACTTCTCCACCGATCAAGGAGCCAAGCGGTTTGAGCCTTTCCCAATATAAGCAGTTTAGTATACATGCTGAAAGCACTATGCTGAGAAAACCGCAGTGTCTTTGTCACTGGTGCCTCAAGAGAAGGATATGCTGGGATTTTTGAGGAAAAGAGGAGTTTTTTGGTTTTTTTTAAATAGTTTAACAACTTAAAATTCTTGGACTTTTGCAGGTGTGTTGCTTTTTATGTTGCTGGTGCTCAGGTAATCCATGATTGTATTGAATTATAGTTTATATTTGAACACTAATTTTTAGATGGGATTAGTGTACAAAAGAGTACTGGTACTTTATATATAAAACTTAATTCTATAGGATAACCATTAAGCGTGTTGTACTTTAATATTAATCCTATTAAGCATACTAACTTAAGACATAAATTCTAAGAATTAAGTAAAAATAATGTCTGTGAGCAGAAATGGCCTTCACTTAGAGGAAATGACTAGTCTGTGTAGTTGATTGCTAAAAAAGATACATTTCCTGTTTCAGTGTAAGGAAAGGCAAGTCTCTCTGTAGTGTATTTTAAACTGATTTTATGATAAGTTAGGTGTTTCTGCTAACTGATCCTTTTTTAATTTTTTGACCAACGCCTAAAGACATTCTTCCCTTCTTTTCAGGCTCCCAATATTCTGGACAGCTTGTAAAAGATCACAGGAAAATGCCGACTCATTCGTTGCTGCCATTTGTAAATAGCCCAGATGGGCTTGCCCAAGATATTCTTATTAGTAAAGATGCATGCATCCCAGGGCTGGGTTCTAGCATGACACCGCACACCACCTACCCAGAAAAGACTGTGCTGCAACCTGAAGGAAGTGCGCTGCTGTACTGTATGTTCTGTGATGAAACTTTCACTCATCAGGATGATCTCGGCCCCCACGTGTTAGCGCAGCACCCCACAACTTTCTCTGAACCGACTGTGCTTAGGGTTGAAGCAGAATTCAGGATCCCAGGAGAGAGACCCCGGGCCAAACAAAGCAGTCTTCCTGCTGAAAAAAACAAGGTTTACAGCTGTATCCTGTGTGGTCAGATATCCCAAGATGCCAGCGAGCTGGAGGCCCACATGAGAAAGCACAAGGACTACTTTACTTACGGTTGCGATGTTTGTGGGCGTCGGTTTAGAGAGCCCTGGTTCCTCAAGAACCACGTGAAGATGCATGCAAAAGCAAGTGCAAAGAACAAGGCCCAGCAAGACCCAGAGACCCCGGCTACAGTCAACGGTATCATCCAAGAGCCTCCTTCAGAGACTATAGTCACTGCTTATGAAATGTGCATGGTTTGTGGGTTTTTCTTCCCTGACCACGATAGTTTGGTTGAACACAGTAAAATACACAATCGAGAGACACAGCATGGAAAAGATAAAAACAATGAGAAGATGAATGATGCTAATGAACCCTCTGCCAAACAGGACACGTTTCTTCAGTTCCTAAACCTTCAGCCTCGCCCTCCAGGGAGGGATTTGAAACCTGTGAGATCATCAAAATGGATTCCCCAGCTAGATCCTGTCAACACATATCAGGCCTGGCAGCTCGCTACAAAGGGCAAGATTGCAATTGGGCCTAATAATACAAAAGATGTAGGCCAGGAATTCAGCACGGACAATGACGAATCTGGCTCTGAGAAGGAGGAGTTGAATAATATTTGGACTGGGGGCCAAGGAGACAAGGCTGTGAAAGAAGTTGGGAGAGAGCTCCGGTCTCAGCAAAAGGCCGCTGTAAAAATCCCAGACCCACAGCGAAGGTCTCCAGTTCAGAAAGATAAAGATAAACAAAGGCCAACCACTTGTGAGGAATGTCAAAGAAACTTCAGGACCTATCACCAGCTAGTTCTCCACTCCAGGGTCCACAAGCGTGAGAGAGGGGGTGAAGAAAGTCCAACCTCTTCTGTTGATGGGAAGCTCTCAAGAGCAGGCTCACTGGAACATGCAGAGGAAGGCTCCGAGGAGGGCTTAGAGGAGAATTTGGGTTTGGGTAAGTCTGTTTGTCTGTATACAATCAGACTCAACGGTGATGAATTGTTACCAAGAGCTCCCTCTGCTGCAGGGAGGGATGATAACATGCATTTTGTCATTTTTATTCTTTCCTTTGTGTATTGCATTAAATGTTTTGTTTGTTTGTTTTTTTCCTTAAAGGTGAAGACGCATTTGATCGATCAAATGGCAGATCAAAAGAATGCAGTTACTGTGGCAAATCCTTCAGATCAAGCTACTACCTCACAGTTCATTTGAGGACTCACACAGGTAAGTTCCCAACTTAGGATTATAAATGATCTCAATTATATTCAGCTGATCTTAAACCCTGACTTATATTTATGCAAAACTATTTATTTCAGGTGAGAAACCATTCAAGTGTGCGTACTGTGAGTACGCTGCAGCCCAGAAAACTTCACTAAAATATCACCTGGATCGACGCCACAAGGACAAGCCTTACGTGGAGATCCCCAGCAGACCTGTGCCTTCGGTGCCCTCGCCTAGCGATAAAAAAAATGTTAATGATGCTGAAAATCCTGCCCCAAAGAAATCCTGTGTGCCTGCAGCCAGAATGTGCATCAGTGGACCAGCAGAGAGTGGACTGGACAGTGGAGATTGCAAGCTTGGCAAGACACTCGTCCAAGCAAATGCAACGCCTTCTTGCTCTCCGAAAGACGATGCGCTCGGCAAGTGCTCTGCACCTGTTAACCTGAAGAAAAAATGGGAGGAGACACAAGAAGAGAAGTGTGAGGCCCCATTAAATCTGTCCATAAAAGTCTCCGTCTCCACACCTGCCAGTGCTGAGCCAAGTAATGGTATTGTTCCAACTGCCTGCTCATTTTGTGCTTATAAAACCATCTACCCAGAGGTTTTGATTATGCATAAAAAGCTGACTCACAAAGACAAGTCACACGTTACTAAAAAGAATGGGTTTGGAAGGAATATAACTGAAAGTCGCCATACAGGCTGCCCCCCTGCGCTCAATGGCAAAGATGTTACCCCAGTTCCGATGTTTGAGAGGAGATTCCCTCGTCGAACCAAGTCTCCACCCCCACAACCTGCAAAACCTCAAGAAAAAACGCCTGTTAACACACCTCCTGCTCCTAAGCCGTCCCCTGTCCTTCCCCCCATACAAGATGTCCAGGAGATGCAGCGTTACAGACAGAGCACTGAGTCACGTCCCAGTCAGGAGTCCTCCAGGTATACAGAACTCATGAGAAAAACCAGCACAGGCAACAAGTATGTCATGGACAGAGTGGGCATTGGTGATCGAAGCTACCCAGTACGAAGTGGTGCCCTCTGGCACTCAGATGCAGCTAGGCTGTGCCTGTCCAGCCGATTTGGAAGCCTCCCCCAGATGGACTTCGGTGAACCATCCAGCAAGCGATTGAAGTTCTCTGTGTCTATAAACAGGGAAGCCGAGGCTGTCGAGAAGGCTGCATTTAGAGGACCGCCAGCAGATGGATCTAACGGGCTGTTTATTAAAAGAACTGCGAAACCTACAAAGCAAATGTCAGGTCCACCCACGGCTCCTGAGATTTTGGTTCCAGCAAAGAATCCACCTATGGCTATTGGAGGCAGTTTGGAATCTGAGTGGAGCATGATGAACCTTCTCCGCTCCTATCCACCCCATGACCTGGCATCTCTCTACCACAGCAATCCAGTAAATCCCAGTCATGCAGGACTGGCCAACCCAGGAGCAGGTATGCATTAGGCTTGCTGCTTCCAGTGACGTGACATGTTCATGTTTTTATTAAAATCGGGCTACTTTGTATCTGCATATTCTCATAGTTTTAAGAGTTAATGTTAGCTTTTGTTTTTTTTCTCAGGGAGCAGAACAATGCTGTACCAACATTTGCCCAGTCTGCCCACCCTGCCGAGGAGAGACATTTCAGGCCTGTTCCCCAGCCAGCGCTGTGGGGGGGGCACTGACAAAAGTGCTTAAAGGTTGATCAATTTCATGAAAAAAAACACAAAAGCCAGATAAGAATTTCTGAAAATAACATTGAATTTGATATAATTGAGAATTTCAAGGGTTTTTTTCTGTCCTTGACATAAACAGTGCTGCTGCCTTATTTTTGGAGAACTTCTAGAAACATTGTTTAGTGTACATATTTAGAAAGAGGGGTAATGTGTGCTCACAGTGTGTCTATGCTCCCTTAATTTAATGTGTTTTTGTTTTTTTTTCAACAGAAAAACATCTGTGTTACATAGACATTTCAGGGTTAAGATTTCAGAGAGGTGCAGATAATCTCTTATTTGTATATATTATTCCATTGGTGTGCACTGATATTTCTTTTTGTTAATAAATCTGTGTTTGACCCACACTAATATTCCAGTATCTGTCTTAGCTGTAAAAGTTGTGTGTGGGATAGAATAAAAGTATCTCTACATAAAACTGTGAAGCTAAAAACCTAAGAAAAACCTATGTGGAAAGAAAAAAATGCTGCTCTGTTAAACCGCTGCACTGGAGGAGGGGGGGGGGGGGGGGGGGGTCTGTCGGAGAACTTGATGGCTTCGGCCCAGTTGTTTACAAACAGGCCACAGTAGCGAGCCCTGCTGTGTGTTTTAAGCGTTCTACCTCATGTTGCGCTCTAAGGGCTTCTTTTTGTAAAGCTGTTGAAGCTATCATGTTAGCTGAGCCTATAATACCCAGTTCGACCAGAGACCCGTGTTTTGATGAGGAGGAGGAGGAGTAGTTGTGGGTCACAGACATGTGACCCGTGACATTTGTAAACTGTAAAACGCCACAAGAAACACAAGCTTATTTGGTGACACTGAACTACTGCTACTGATTAGCCGTGTCCCAATTTGGCTTGTTGATTAATTTGATAAACTTTAGTATTTACAAGATGATTTTTAAACACAGAAAAAAAAAAGTGTTGTTTTGGGGGGTTGTTTTTTTTTTCCTTTCTTGAAAAACTTAAAGGTGCTTAAGTGGTGCCTCACATCCGCCAGCTGTAAAATGTATCGAATTTTTGTGGCATTTATTTGTTTTTGGATGTGTATGAAATGGACTTGCAGTGCTAGTCCATTACTGCACATTTAGTCACTTGCACATTCAGGAGTTTGCTTTCGCTATGCAAAGTCTCGAAGGTGTTTCTTGTGTCCAGGTGGCAGCAGTCACTGCCACCTGGACATCAAGGAGCCTTTTAAGGTGTCACGATTGTGCAGTTTGGGGGAGAAAAAAAAATGACAAAAGCAGCGATGTTGATTGATGCTTCAATTAACTCTGCTGAACAAAAAAAAAAAAGTCTCAGGTTAATTACATTTTACACGCTGGGTAGTGTTTGGCATAATTTTTGCCATTCTGAAAAGCCTTGGTTAAATTATTTCTCTTTATTTCCTTTTTGTTTGGTGCTCACATTACTTGTGTGCTTATGTAAAGTATTGTTTTGCAATTTGTGATGACACATTTCAACAATAAAGTGAGAGGCGAAGAACACTGAATATTTGTCTCTTCTTCGATGGGCCCGCAGCCCCCTGAACAGAAAACCGATTTTAGATGTAGTCTGAGAAGCTTTGCAGTCATTTATTGAGCCAGCAATTTTTACTACTTAACATAATAAGCCCATTTTTAACATTCATAGATATAGCAATAGCAAACCCCAGTAGTTTCTGCTGGCTGTAGTTATTCTTCAAATTTCAAAGAAGGTATTTATGTTGAAAAAGTAACAAAAATGATGCTTAATTGTAAATGTGGTGTAGGGCAGTTTGATTAGAAATACTTGATGTTCGTTGGAGTAAGGCCTGAGGAAGTTGTACAGCACTTGCTTTCAAATGAATGAAATACTCTTGGTTTTCTCAGAAATATGCAAATTCTCATGTATTTGGGCACTTTATTCAAGCTGTGCCATAAAGAACTGCTGGCCTTTCTTAACCTCCCTGAGACCGCAGCTCTTCTTTGGGATGCATTTTTAATTTCTCCTAGCTATTTGGGATCAGCTGGACTTGATAAGTATAGGAACTATTTTTAAAGGATGTCCCCATATGAGGACAATGGGTTTTAGAATAATTTATAAGGTGCAGAAAAAACAAAATTACGGTGACAGCTTTAATACCTGATTACCTCTGGATCTGAAAAGCGCAGACAAAGATGAATTCAGTAATAACTGCTTTACGTTCTCATCATCTAGTTATATCATCAGTGGACTGTAATATTTCAGTAACTCGATTACCATTTCAGGCTATTGCTCTTCCAGAATCTCCAAATATAGGTAGCAAGTATTGATGACACACCTCCATTACAACATAAGCAAACAATATCTCATTGGAATATTTGTCACTGGTAAAAATGTGTTTAATATTTGTATTTGACAGCAGATTGTGTGGCACATATACTCCCATTTTCAATCAATGACCTAAATTGACCACTAGAGAGCAGTATTTACAAAGTCAAGATTATAGATTCGGGTTCAGTCTGAGCAGAACACCTTTGTAGTGCAGGTACCTTTAATAAAATTTTACCCCCTGACTAGACTGAAAATAGAATTCATATATTCATAGTGTCAATTACATAATTATATAAGGCTTCAACCTGAAAAGTCCTCAATATAGATGACATGGTATCATTTTAAACAGTTACACACAACAAAATAATTGAACAAAAATGCATGCACTCCTTTAGCTTTAAACCTGTCGAGTTTAAAGCTAAACAGAGGACAAGTATGCCATGCGTATGGCTACACCCATAATTGATGATGTCACACAGGTGTTGCACATTAGTTGTCAAAGACAACACACCTGCTGTGACATATCGATTGTAATTGACTGCTTCAAACAGCAGTGCAGCAGGATTATATTCCCTGAACATCAGGTCCCTAAAAAAATAATAAAATAAAGCTCGAGTTTGAGAGAAGTTAGGCAGTAGCTTCTGCCTCTGCAGAGACATCAGCACACTAGTGTTGCACACCTATAAAAGGAGAAGACAGACAAAACCCATCTCTGCTTTTCATTCTGTAAACAACAAATTGCAAGGGACAATCTTCAGCACATTGAACACTTTAAACTTTGATTTTTTTTTTTTTTGTTTTTTTTGCCCCCCTCCTCCCCTTTTGAGTAGACCACATCTGTTTGCTGTCTGTTCCCCTGGGCCAGCACTGTGTAATCTATTGCATTAGCTCACATTAGTGCATATCGCCCATGGGCCTTGGTAATCACAAACGCAAAATGAGCATTTCACTTAGCATCACCCTCATATTCCCTCACACTGTGGCAAACTTAGTGCAAACGCTTGGCAGAGAACGCAAGTCGACAACAGCTTATGACATCCATCCCGTTACACTCGATCCCCGTGTCCAGAATGCTGTGAGGGTTTTCATGTCAAAAGCTCCTTTAATAGGCAGAGATACATGTTGAATTTTCCTCCTGTTTACTTCCTATTCTGTATTGTTTCTTTGTGATTTGGAGCCCTCGAGAAACGTTTGAGCTTTTCTGCCAGAATTTCTGGCTTCACCGTTCCATATGTTTTTATGTTTTTTTGCCGCCGCTTCCTTTTATGATACTGCGCCCTTTGTATGGTCTAAATTAAAGATGCGATGATGCAGTGTTATGAAAAAAAGGTCTAAAGGCCTAAAATAATGTTGTTTTGATAAAACAATTTAGCAGAGGAACAGTTATAGATTAAGAACACAATGATTCACTCAGTTTAGTTATAGAAAAGAGATTTCGGTGAAGTGATTAGAGCATAGACTATTATTTAATCCAGCAATACCGTGATTCTGCCAGTTATGCACAGATGTAGACCCAAGAAAATACGCATGTTTCAGGCAAATTCACCTGGGATTGCTTTTTTTCATAATTCTTTGGCATAAAACATGTCTTCTTATCAAGGCCCTTTTTCATCACATTAGGCTTTTGTGATAAGGATTCCCACAGCAGCCATTTTATTGCACAAGTCAAGACACAAATGGCATTTTATGCTTGCATTGCTCCTCATTCATCTGTTCAGAGTGTTTGGCTTTACAAGAGGTGATGTTTAAGACTTGGATACATTCATCTGTGACTGAGGATGTGCTTAGCAATTTAAACCTCTTTCTCTCGAGTAGTTTGGCTATCAGATTTCCTACCTCTCTCCATTCTTGCAAAGTCAACTTCATGTTTTTATCCCCCTTAAGTGCTCTCTCCTCTTATTTTCAGTCCTTTCATCACTCATAATTGTTGCCTCCAGATTGTCAACTTGCATGAATTAGCAATTGGGCCAACAAAGCAGATACGGTCAATTGTTGAGTATCCTGTCAGAATTTCAGGCTGAAAGTCTGGTCTTGCTGTGATTGCTCATCATCGTCACCCCATTCCTCTGAGGAAGAGGAGCAATGTAATGGTTCCCACAAAAACAGCCCCTGGCCTAAGGAAAGGGATTTGGGTGTCTAGAGACAACAGGGGCCATATGGAGCGGGCTGAGATAGCAAGGCACATGTACAGAATAATGGATGATGTGTCATGTTTCATGTTGCAGGGAAGCCATCAAGAGAGTTGGGTTGGGGAAATCAAAAGGCTCACGTACAGGAAAAGCGACTGTTGGACCATTTAGCATTTTTGTTTATTTTCTGAACATGTAGGCTTGAAAAATGGGAGCTCTGTTTTCAATGCCTGTGGTCTGTTGATGTTATTTATAAGTAAAATAATGATGAGGATTTTTGTTGGCTAGATGTAGCCCTGCATGCAATACTAAAGCAGATGACCTTACAAGCATGATGAACCGAACACCTGTTTACTAAAACCAAGAAATATGCTGTCTAAAGGAGCGATGAAATGAAGCCGAAATTTGCAAAACAGATTTTTTTTTACAGATCTTCTTTACCTCACTTAGTGGGTGGCAATGTCAGAGAATTGACCGTTTTAGCCCCGACAGAAACATTTTAACAACAGATTTTGTGAAAACATTCATGGTCCCCTAAATCCTGCTGACTTCAGTGATCCCTTTACTTTTGATCTAGTGCCATCAGCAGGCCAACATTTGTGGAGTACTTGGGCAAAAATACCTGCAAAATTAACAACAGCGCCAATCTGGGAACACAGACTGTATATAAAAGATGGATGTAATTACTGTGACATTGCCTATTGGTTGTTTAGAAGTTTAAACATTAGCATTCTGGCTTTATGTCACGTTGTTTTTTAAAGGCAGGCAAACAGCATGATTTTTGGAGGCACAAGTGGTCATATCTGGGGCTCCAGTGGCCCTAAATACATTCTAAGTCAGTCAGTAAGGTGCATCCATAGACTGTATGCTTTCACCACACAGGCACAGATGCCTACTAATTAGTGCTAAGTACTAATACAAATAAGATCATTAGAATTTCACTGACCAAATCTGGAGTACAAATGTCTTAGATGAGCTGTTACCATAATTAATCACACAAGTCACATTTGTGTCAAATAATTGCATGACAGTAATTTACTGGCAGCTGGATGGCAATGAGTTACTGTAAAAAGTGATTACAGTAACTTCATTTTGCAGCAAAAGAAATGTTGCTGTAATTGAATTTACAGTAAAGTTACTATAGATGAATTTGCAGCAATAATTTTTTGCTGTAAATGAAATTACAATAAAGTTTTTTGTTTTGTTTTTTTCACTGTATTTTTATTTATATTGTTACAGGATTAGTATAGGTTTTTTTTTAAGTTACAGTAATAAAAGTGTAGTTTGCTCTTTCTTTAATTACATCTTTACCTGCAGTTGAGCACTGACCAAAATCATTTTCTGTACCAGGCTTTAAATGTGCTTATTTCTGCTGTAAAGTTGGATATTTGAATGCAAAGATCTGTGGGGATTCATTTGCACTCAAAGTTTTTGACCTTTCTGGAAACACATCAGCTGGTCTGATGCTTTAGGACTTCTGATAGAGGCAGGTAGTGGATAATGGATATTCAGTTCAAGTATGCTGGTCATTGTTTTTGCATGCAGATAAATTTAAAAAATGGCTACTAAAAAATATTGTAGTTAGACAATGGATTTGAGATTGCATCTTTTGCTTGCCATATATGGACCATGTCCCTGCATGTAAGCAAAGCCTGTTAATGTAATTGGTCGGTAAAATCCAGACTACAGTCAGGCTGCTAACAGAAACCAGAAAGCTTCCACTATCAAAAATCTTGTCCCTTGCCTCCGGATTCTCGATCTCCATTCACAGATATCTATTTATAGGGATTAATATAGGGATTAATGTTCTTTGTGTTTGGTGCTCATGAGTAAAATTTATCATGTTAGCACAGGAATCTAAGATGTTGAACATGTCCGCTAAAAATTAAAAATGTTATCATTGTCACTGTGAGCCACCACCGGGATTAAATATAGTTTCAGAGAGCCGCTAGCATGACTGTAGAGCCTTAAGTACTGTTTTAGTTTCAGTAAATTCAAAATAACTCTGATAGTAAGGACAAAGTGCGTATACAAAAGAGAAGAAAAAAATTCTCCACTGCTATGGAGATAAAAACTCCTTTGTCCAAGCTCCACTGCCACAGGGGCACTGTATACTTAGACCCTCCCTCCCCTCTTATCTGCTCTACCTGCATGTGGAATAAGCAGAGCACCTCATCTCTGTTTTTCTCCCAGTGTCAGAACTACACTTAAGTGCTGTTTCCGATACCCATGAGTAAGCCCCATAAAAGCTGCCCCATCGCCACAGCGTTATTGTTTCTTGCGGATGATTGATTGATGGATGAGGGCTGACACTTCAATGAAGCCATTTCCACTGGCATCTCTATCCGATGATGTGCAGCGTATATTTTCCATCCACGCCTCATTGCTCGGCTGTGTCATTCCTGGAACTTCATTTACACCATGTTCCCTGAAGGACCTTTTTTAGCCCCATCTCCCTTTTTCTCTCTCTGGCTCCTCTTTTTTATCTCTTTCTTTTTCTATGCCATAAAATAATGCTATTTCTTGTACACTCTGGAGGGGCTTGGAATCATTTGCAGAGAATGATAAAACCAAAGGCATGAAGGGGTTATTTACAGGAAGTGTAACACTGACAGGGCCCCACTGTTCTGCTTTTTTCACTGTCAGATGCCAAGTCCATGCTGAGACAGGGCAGGGATATGATATACATTTCAAGCGCACTCGACCTACACTGTCTGCACACACAATCATTTACTGTTATCTCCACAAGCAAAATAGGGACTTCCAGCATTGCAGATTGTAACAGGATGATGTCCAAAGCTGCCCGAAATACATGTTAAACTATAGTTTGATGGCAGCGTGATTGAGGTGCCTTCTCTGAGACAATTGCCTGTTTTTGCTCATATGGGGAGCAGATGGTAAGCAGGCATCAGAGCGGCAGGCTTTCTGGGATGACAGCCATGAGATTCCCCCTCAGGTGCCATTGGAGCCCCTTTAGAAGGGGAGAGTGATTGGTAGGACATGGCACCCCTAAGCAAGTGTTTTTTTTCTTTCCTCCCTCGAGTTTCCTGATTTTACAGTTCTCATCAACAAGCCACAGTGCCGGAAATAGATGTACAATGTCACCTTTGACATTATCTAATTTAGGAGCCTGCATCACATATGGAGAACTTTATATTTAGTACCAATAACAATGTGTTTTCAAGACATAATCATTATTTTTTAGATGAGGAATAACTGTTTTTAATCCCTGTTGTACTATGTGTAGACTATTTTACCAGCCTTCACCCTTATAATATTAAATACACTGTCCATGTAAGATAATATGACATTTCTGTGTTTATTAAATTTTGACAACACAACAGTCATAATCACATATAATAATACAAACAGATGGCAAATTAAAAGAAAAACCTGGTGCCACTGACCTCTGATGGCTCTGCTATGCTGTGGAGTGCATGCTTTGGGTGTATCGCTCCTTCCTTAGAGCAAAGAATCACACCAATCAGTACAAAGTTGTTCTGACCAATCATCTTCATCTTGTGATAAAGCATTTCTGATGGGAGCAGTCGCTTCATAGGGTACGAGGTGCCACTGAACGGCCTCGTGTCTACATATCTTGCCCAAACTGAAAACCTATGTCAAGATTATACAGCCATCTTCACCACAATTGTGAAAACACTAGATTATGGAATATCTTTGTAGAAACCTGTGCTTTCAAGCTGTACTTTCCAGTACGCCTCACACTGGTTTTTCCATGTGTCACCTACCAGTTTAACTCCCAAAAAAATCTTTAAATGCTTTTATGAACAGCATATTTTCCACAGTTAATACGTTCCTAATCCAAAAGCAAAGCAAAAAACAACTTTAAACCCATTTCAAAATATTCTCAGGCAACTGTAGAACTACTGAAGATAAATAATTATGCATGAGTTCAGCTATGTGTGGACAAAAATAATGTGCTAAGCTCATACAAAGCTCTGCTGTTTAAGGTCATAACACACTTAAGGTTGGACAGCACGATGGTGGGGTGGTTAGAAGGTTCCTGGTTCAAATCCTGGCAGGGGCCATTCTGTGTGGAGATTACTCCACAGATGCTCTCAAAAACATGCATGTTGGGCTAATTGGTGTTTCTAAATTGGCAGTGGATGTGAGGTAGATAAAATGCTTGAAGTGGGCTTAAAATGTGACTTTTAGTCTCATGTGAGCGGTCTGTAAGACTAGAAGAGCACTGTAGAAATGCGAGTACAGATCATTATGTGAGCAGGGGGGTGTTTTCCAGAAATTGAAGTTGTGTCTCAGTCATTCTGCTTTCATAGATCTGCCCCAAAAGTACACGAGGCTTCATGTACTTTATGCTGTACAGTTCCTCCCTATAGCTAAAAGTATAGCATGATTTTTAGCTATACTGACTTTATTACTATTTTTGTATGTTGTTCTTTTATCAGTAGAAATCAGCTCAAAAACCAATTATGAATACCTCAAAAGATCAGTTGCTGTTATAGTGATAAATACTCTATAGCACAGCATGTTCTGATACACAATATGAATTGGTTACATACTGCATAATATTAGCTATGATTATGTGACAAACAGTTTAGATCTGCCTTTAGGCTGTATTAAGATGTTAATGTGTTATTTCTTGTCACCACTTTGGTGCAAAAGCTCTTTTGAAGCATCTTCCTTTCAGGACCTTGAGATCAAAACGTACCCTGTTGTAGACTACAGGGAAAATAAACAGACACAATGCACAGTTGAACACATGATGCATTTACTGTAGCTGTGTCTGTCTGTGTGCGTCTATGTGTGTACTTGACCTTGGCGGCTACAGGACATTTTGGTTCATCAGGAAAGATGATTGTTTCCTTTAAAAGATATTAGGAGGACTGTGTCTAAAGGAAACTGACATGGCTCCCTGCATCCCTGATGGTTTCCACTCCGTTTCTTTTATAGTCACTCAGTAGGTGAGGGAATAGTGTCCCAACCCAGTATTTATACATTAAGCAAGGTCCCTCGCTCTAGAAAAAAAAAGATGAGCAGTGATTGGGCCCGGAGAATAATTTCTTCGATGTCTACACTGGGGAGTCATCCTTAATCAATAATCACCTTGGAGGGAGTGATGCTCTGGTTTAAGGTGAATTGACCTCTGTGGTGATGAGTCCATGGACAGTGGTCATCCATTACCACAATACCAGACCCTAATATCGGCAAATGGGGAGGGTGGGAGTCCTGGAGCAGGGCAGCTCTTTTATTGCCCATGCTGGAATTATTGTGGGCCCACATACAGTTGGTGTCCCACACACCCAGAATTGTCCCCACTCCAGTAAACCCATCTCAGAGCTGTCACTTCCACCACATGTTATGGTAAGAAAGAAGAGGACAAATGGTGCTGCTTTCAAAAAGATAAAAGTTAGAAGGAGTCTGGACAATGTGGTCTTTATTAAAATCCTTTTAAGAAATTTAAGAAAATCTTCTTGCTGCACATGTTTAAAAAAAAAAAAAAAAAGCAAAACATGTAAATCAATGAACGTCTCCATGTGGGAAAGGAGGAACAAGGAAGTTACGTATCAATTCCAAAAAGCAATAGCCCTCATCCTCTAATGCAATGTGACATTGAATACTACACACAGAGAAACAAGTAACCTCAAATTGGGTTATTCCTCCTACCTGCCAGTAATCCAGTTGATAAGCACTATACATGTAGATTTCTGGGGAGCAGAGAAATCAGATTACCCTGGGCTGAACTGGGATTTTCAGTCTAAATTGGCTGTTCTTCCTCGGGTCTCTCATTCTAACAGGATGAATGAGGGGAAATAAATGATTTGACTTTGCACCAGATAAATTATCTGCGCAGGAGCACACAGCAAAGTAAAGAAAACGATGCTCGGGTTATTGAGCTTACAGAAATGCACCATGTTCGTACATTTAAAATGATAATCCAAGTTTAAAAACGTACAAAATAGTTGCATGACTTCTTGATGTTTAGGGAGGTGAAGTTATAAAGAAAAAACAATGTTGCAGAACAAACACAGGACAGACATCTTAACTTGTAACTTCTTAGTTTTCCATAGGGCAAGTAGTTGTACATCAACTGGAATGAACTGTTATTGGGACCTTTATTGAACATAGAAGACTAATTTGGTGTCATGGATGACCAGAGGGGGTGTTTCTGTGTTTCATAAAGGTGTCTCAGGAAAGCAGGGCTTATTGTGGAAAAGCCCATCTCAAAAGGATATAAAGTAACCAAAGCAGGATGGTTCTTTGAGGCTTTACAGCAGCGCCTTGAACTAAATTAATGTCAGCAGCTGGTCTTAGACAGGTAATATTTTTGCAATCTTAATTATGCACATTAGCATTTAGTGGTCATTTACTAATAAGAAATAAACATAAACACTTTTAAAGAATAATCTGACGGATAATATGACTTACCACAGACTGTATATAAAAGATGACCACTGCCGTCTTGTTTTTATTTGGAACCAGAAGTGACCATAATTTGATAAGTGGTTGGATGGTTAAGTTATTGCCAAACTAGCAAACTTGGTTAGCTAGCTGCATCCTTGCACAAACACTACTACTGCTACTTAGCGCTAAGTAAGTGGCTAAAATAGTACAAGAATTTTAAAAACTCAAATACAAACTGTACTTTGTACATGTACCAAAATGCACAAACACCACAAGCACAGCTGAGCGGTCCAGTTTAGTGACCTAGATTTTTTTTGCACCCATTTATTGGACAAGTAAAGTCTTTGGGGATTCACAGGCTAATGGAGCCAGCTTTAAGTAGCCACTTGAGGAACGGCAGTTCTTGCATGTTGCTCCTTGATTTGTACTGACTGCCTTCCAAGAAGTGACCCAGTGAATTCCTGTTATTTCATGTTTGTATTACTAAGCACTTGTTACTAGGCATCCATGCCTGTGAATTCACCTTAGCTTAGCTCTCTACAGCTTATCCAAATATGGTCACTGCTGGCTCCAGAAAAACGAGATAGCAATAGCCAAAATTCAAAACTCAAGGTTTCAAAACAGTAGTCCTCAAAAATGGCAGTGGCTTTCTCCATCTTTGATATAAAGTCTCTGAGTTCAGACCTGCAGAGAAAATGACTCTGAAGCTTACCTTAAAAATTCCATCAGTAGAGGATGCATTTTTTTTTTTAACCTTAACACTTATTTGTTGCTGTTGGTTATAGTGCGTTTAATATTCTGAGAGCACAGTTTAAGCAAGAACATTAGAATTCAAGCATTTATGTGGCCCTTGCATCCATGCATGTGTGACTTGCATGTAACGCCTCAGCATGATTTATGTCCTGAGCAGCATTTTCTTGCATTGCAAATAGGCAGAGTCTCAGCGTCTCTTCTGCTGTTTTTGTATTTTCTAACATGACACATGAATCCCCGGTGGCCCTGAGAATCAGACAACCCAGGTGCAACACTAATATCCTCCCAGTATCCAAACATTTCCTTTAAAAGTAACTGGCACATTGGGGCCCATAAATTAGAACTGAATGCTGCTCAAGATGTCTGGCTTCCAATAAGACCGTACCCAGAGCAATAAACTTTGACATTGCTGCTTGAAAAATGCCTGCCCTTTTTCATTGTCAAGTGTTACAAATTGATGAAATGAGTTCATCGATGTTCCCTGGTCATTATCTCTCCAGTGGCACTTTGTTTTACAGACAGTGGGAAAAGGGACAGTGCAGATTAGAGGCCCAGGCACAGTTTATCAAACAAAATCTAATATCATCCATAAGAGTGGAATCTGGAAATCAATACTTCATTACTAAATTGTTAGTGGGGATGAAGAGTAATTGTGTGAGTTCAGAGATGTGTCTCGGCGGCCGGGGCATAGGAAGTTCAATGTCACCCGGGAAGTGATAAGTAAAGGCACTGATGGGAAGAAACATTTCTGTAATGGGGGGGTGCTGTAGGAGGGCAGTGGCCTGAGCACAGAACAGACAATAGACACTGGTTTGCCATTGATTGGCTCAGTTATAAAGATGGAATAGTTTAAAGAGCTGTAGAGAGAAGGGGGGGCAGAATGAGACAAGGGGGGGGGGGGGGGGGGGGGGGGGGGGGGAATAGTTAAACTGAGCACCACCTCCTGAATTTACCCTTGTCTTGTCACCAGTTTTTGTGCATTGCGTAAAGTCTTCGGCTGTGGTCACTCCGATCAATCGTCCAGCACATTTGCATCCTGACAGAGATAAGTGCAATGATGAAACAGTTCCTCTGCAAAAATGGAAGACCGCTTGATGACATGGCCATTACTGTTGGCTGAAGGTTTGTCGCTGAAATGGCTTTGTGTTAATGAACGCTAATAAATATCTTTTATGAATAATCAAAGCGATTCGCAGCATATTCTGTAATGTTTACGGAACTGCACGCTCATCTGTTAGGTGTGATCTTAGCAGAGCCCTGTAGCTCCTCTTTTGTTCACCATGTGTAAGGTCACATCAGTGGAATGAGCGCATCACCTCTGTGCAGCCTGGCATGGCCTCATCCCTCTAAAAGCTTGTGTCTGGAGTCCCTCTGACCTGTTCCCCTGCCTCACCATGTTCAGCCATGCAAATCAGAGTGCCTTCAATTTCAACATTCATAAGCCAAACCTGCAGCTTGCGTCTGAAGCCAGAGGGAGCTTAGAGGGAGCACAGTGCGTCCTGACATACAATAGGGGAATTTTATGTTTTGGCAAAAGGACAGAAAGCAAGGCAATGGTAGAGAAAGTCTTTGTTCTGCACTGAACCAAACTGTTTACCTGTGTGTGTTTACTTCATTTATAGACACTTGGGGATAATCTGAAAATGTCATTCTGTCTGTTCACCACTTTGTTCAGACACGGTCCTAAGAGGGTGATTTTTGTCTAGCACCACAATGAGGTTGACATTTTTGTTTTGAGTGAAATATCTTGACAGCTTTTGGATAGACTGATATTAAATTTGCTCCACAAATTCCAGGTTCATCCATCCATTTTCTATCCAATCCAGGGTCGCGGGAGGGCTGGAGCCTGTTCCTGCTGCCATAGGGCGAGAGGCAGGGTACACCCCCCCAGACACGTCGCTAATCTGTCACAGGGCTGGCACAGAGAGACAGACAAACATTAATGCTCACATTCACACCTACAGTCAATTTTAGAATCGGCAGTTAACCTAAGGCGGATTTTCTGCTGGAGAACCCACAGAGAACCCATGCAGACCTGGGGAGAACATGCAAACTCCACACAGAAATGCCCCAGACGAGATTGGAACCTGGGATCTCCGTGCTGTCAGGTGAGAAGGCCCCAGTGCTAACCACCATAGCACCGTGCTGCCCAAATTCCAGGTCCCCAGAAAACAAATTCTAGTTGCCCCAGTGATTGCCTGAAACACTGTCTCGCAACATTTATGGCTGAAACTCGCACAGTTCTTTGTTTTCTAGCAAAAATACCTGAAAAAGTATTGACATTCTCGTCAGGCTCAGCTGTACCTTGTGTAAAGTGCTGATAAGCAAATGTTGATATGCTAATAGGGTGAGCTAAAATAATAAACCTGGTCGTACTTGCTAACACATCAACATGTTAGCATTGTCAGCTTGTGCGCATGTTTAGCAGCCTCACGGAGCGGTTAGCATAACTTGTTCAGCTATTAGGGCTAATTATACTTCTGGATTTTAATCTCTTTAGTATATGAAATATTTTTTAATAGTGACAGCGCTGATCAAAAATGTGGACCAGAAAACCAAAGCAATGACCTGAAAGACATCTTCATAACAGTGAGGAAAGAACTGCAGGAACAGGTGATAATTCTCAGCTTTGTCACACATTTGTTCCATTTGATGTGTCGTTGATGAATAAGTACTGATTATAGCAGCTTTAAGTCTACAGACTCCCAAAAAGTGGGTTGAAAATATGATAATCACAACATTGAAATGGTGTTAAACCTCAGTATTAGAACAGAAAGTTTATTTTTAGACATCGCATGTGGCGTAAATAATCTACCACTGCAGATTCTACAGATGGAGCGTTTTTCTAATTAAAAAGAACACTACCTCGCTTACACATCAAAAACTAGTGGTGGGAGTGATATAACAAGCTGTTAGAATCAAGATACTCTCATTTCGTGAGCACATGTTTGACTGTTCAGCAAGTATACTGTTCCATTTTAAAAAAGAGGCTTCCCCCGTTGTTGACAGAGATAATCATTTTTTTTTATCGCAGCGCTTTGACGTCGGTGAAGTGAAGCTGACAGTCCAGTAACAGGGGCCGTTTGCTAATGATTTTTGAGCAGCCCCCAACTGAGTCCTAAATGTCTGCAATATCCATAAACAACTCTATACTGTCCAATTAGGCAGACAGAGATGTACTGGGCTGTCAGACAGATTTGCATGGCTAAGCACCTGAGATCCAGAGGATGATGAGGGGGATGGTTCACCGGCCAGGGAAAGAATGTGCACAATGGATGACTTTCATTACAGCATTACCGCTTTACATACACACTCATCCAATTACTGCTTGGATTAATTGATCATCGTACCTTTCTTTCCCCAGCACCCGAGCTGGAGCTGGTCTGCTTTTCTCCCTTCTGTATCACCTGCACAACCTGCTGCTTTTATTCCTTTCGCTCTATAGCCCCTGTCCCAGGTTTACAGCCAGAGCTCTTCATAAAAAGTCTGGGGGGACATTTTGAGAAGGGTGGGAGGGCTGAGAGGGGGGATTGTTAGAGAAAACCGTCACTGGCCACCACTGTGAGGATGGCCATTTGCAGGATCACATACATTGGGAATAATTAGAATTTATGTGTGCTCGTCAATCCCGCCTCATCCTCTTCGCTGCTGTAGACCCATCAGTGGTCAGAAGGGTTCACCGGAGCATGACTCATCCCTGAGTGCGTTTGATCAGAATGAATTATGCCTTTTAGATTCATTATGGCACTTTATTTCTCCTCTCTGTCCTCCTCCCTTGTCCGTTCAGCACCGGGAATGAAATGTACAAGACAGGGTACATATTTTATTGTATGCATGCTGTCATGCACGCACAGTTAGGGATAAGAAGTAGACAGTGGTGTTTAAGCTAGCTACCCAGTACTGCACATTTTGCTGAGGACTTTCTCCAAGAGGCAATGCAGAGTGTGTTAGAGAAAACAATCATAAAACGCAGGACGGACATCCCAGAATGTTTAAAATGTCAGCTCCCAGGCCTGGAACCCGATGGCACGGGCAGCATTTGTCAGAGCAAAAAAGGATTTTAAAAGTGGCATCACAAAACCACTTTAATATGACAAAAAAAAAATTTAATTGAACTCACGCTGTTTAGTGTACAGGACTATGACAAGTGCTAATGGGATCATTTAAGATCATTTAAAATACAAACGAGTCTTTTCTTTCTCTTCATTAATTACTGCTAATTATACGAACAGCTAGCCTTGTCGGGGCAGTGCATTTGGCTGTCTCTGAGTTGTGAACATCAGGTCTGAACAAGAGGATGTCCCATTTCCCTCCTGGATGGCTGGCTGATAATGTGTGGCGATAGTAAGATGAATAAACAACACTGTGCTTGGCTCGGGCTGCATTCATGAGTGAGTCTTGTGCTGTTTTACTGGCTTAACTGTGTTTATCTGAATTGTGTTTTTGTTCTTCTTTTGCCTATTTTTACCTTTTTTTGGTAAAGAATTCTGTAACCTTATTTATCAAAACATGGAGTATGAAGTGCTCCCCTTTTTCTTGACTGTGTTCTGGGGAATATTGATAGTGTGGAGGGAGAGCACCTGGCTGAATTTCAGTGCAGGAGAAAAACACTTGTTTCCTAATATGAACATTTTTATTCCTTGTTTTGAAATGCGCTGCACGAGATAAGGGTCTGTTTTTTTTGTTGTTTTTTTTAAGCGCATTCTGTGAATTACAGCAAAAAAAAAAGCGAGAGTTATTGGAGGTATTTGAATGAACTAAATATTTTAAGCTGCTTACAGTAATTTATTTTGAAAATCCTTTCTTTCAGTTAGGCGCACATCACAACTGTCCGTTCTCTAAATACGGTTAATGCAGTGATGCGTTTGAGATTTCGCCAGAATAAGTCCACAGCATCGTTTAGAGTGAGCAGATTGCATCAACTCATTTTTGCATTTTTAATTGTTTCCTTTTCTTCTGCGGCCCCCCCATTCCCCTCCAGGGAAACAGTCCGGCCGAACAGAAAGGTTAGTAATCTCTGTTGCAAGCAAGCTGCTGGATTTCAGATCATGTCACGTCTTTTTCTGTTAGTGTTTTCAGCCCTGTTAATAATGTAGTTTCCTATCTTCATTTATGTATGCAGGCTTTACCTATCCAGATGTTTAAAAAAAAAAGTGATATCTGGAATAATTATTGCTGCTGAGTGGTCAATCTTTTTTAAATGTTGTTTTCAGCCTCTGTTCAGAGCTTCATCAGTAATCAAGGGTTAATTTCACACCTCAGTGGATTGCCTGCCTTAATCTCTATTCAGTGTAATTAAATCTGTCCAATAAAGTGAGCTCTTTTCCTCTTTGTTCTCTCACATCTTCCACTCTTTTTTTTTATTTTTTTTTTTTTTATTGTTTTACACCCATCACATCTCATCGTCTGAACTACAGGCCATCCAGCCTCGCTTGACAGGCAGAATCTATCCCTAGAATTAAAACATTCCTGGCCGAGATTGTAAGAGGGGAAAGCGAGGGAGGCAGGAAAAACGAGATAGGGAGGGAGAGAATGGGGGGAGTCTGCTGAGCTTGGGAGAGGAAAAGGAAAAGAAAGGAAAGGGAAGCTGACACATCCAGTGTCTATTTTACTTTCTTTTTTTTTCTCTCATTTCAGCAGAATGGAATGTGAAGATTTGACCCTGTCAATCAGGCCTCTTGACAAGTTTAATCACGGTGTGCCCTCTGCAAAATCATGGCTAAATAGGAATGCAAATAATAGAGCGCTGGGGCCTCTTATAAATGGTAATCAAGAGGACTAATCAACTGACAGGTCCACAGATCTGGCTTGCTGAAAGAGTCACTCAAATTTCTTCTCTTTTTTTTTTCTTCATTTTAAGAGCTCGCGCACTTTTAAATTACATTAATAAGAGGAGGGGGGGGGGGGGGGGGGGGGGGGGGGGCAAAATTAACACCTCCATCTGTCCTATTCTTGTTTTACATGTATATATGTATGTAACACCTTATTTATGACTGCTTTTTAAGCTCCCGACTACTTTATTTTGTTCAAACTTTTTCCCCCGGTGGAGTAAAAGACAAAAGGTTACATTTAAGCCATGTAAAGGGTATTTTTCTTTTCAAGACAGACCAGCCGCACATTTCTGAACAATGTAAATGAGCCTTGCCAATCCACTCCTCTGTGATCTGCCACAAAAGTCAAGGGCTCCATGAAGACTTTGAAATGTTGATTCAGTTGAGTATGGTGACTTCCCTTAGCACCTTTAAAAATACAACTGATCTAAGTTTTATGTGCGCTTGAAAGTTGTGAAGGTTGACTCTCTCTCTCCCCCAATTGTCAAAGATGTCAAAGCTAAATATGAAATTCCGTCTTGCCCTGACTGCATCAAAAGTCAGGGTAGTTTTTTCTCTTTGAGTCCATATATATGAAAAAAGATGGTACAAATCTCACTGCTTTTACTAGTTCTAATGGACAAAATACATCACATGCAAAATCATTCAAACAAATCACTTAAAATTTAATCTCTTATTTGCATGGCACAAGTGGAATTGAGATTAAAATCCAGTGATATTCTATGTGAAATATTGCAGATGCTTTATGTTTCTGTATCTATAAATCATTTATTTAGAAAAAAAAATACATTCTAAGGGGGTAAATTGGATTTGCCGCAGCATAATTATACATGATTTTAGATGGTTTGGTTTGTCACTGGGAATAAAAAGGGTTATATGGCACGTCAGCTGGATCTAACATTTTAAAGACTTACACTTCTCTACTCGCTAATGATGGTTTACAGGCCAATTCTCTGGGGGCAGTCTGAGTGCTTCCAAGATATCACATCTTCACAGGCAATCCACATAACTTAGTCTGGCAATGCCAAAGGGAGGTTTAAAGACAAGCCAAAAGAATGAGTAAGAGACGTGTCAGGAAATAACATCATATATAAATCTGTGCAAACAAAACATTACAATATTAAATCTGCTTTTACCTTCCTTCTCTTCCTCTGGCTCATTTCTCTAAATTACAAAATTTAAACGTTAATGAGAATTTTTCAGGCTCCACTGTAAATCCCATGAGTTTGATTTCCTGTGTTGCCATTTATACACCAAGGCACAGCCATATGCTCACCAGAATGTCATTTAACACAGATAAAAAAAAAAAAAAAAAAAAACTCTCACATTTGCTCTGTGTTGGATTGTAGTCCAGTTAAATTCAGTCACCTACCTCACCTACAGAAGAAGATCAGCATCCAAACAATGGAGCAGGCAAGACCAGACATCATTAGGCTTCTTAACACCTCACAAGACACAGACAGATTGACATCCAGCCAATTTGGCCATGAGCTGCGATAGCTACTAGTAGTCTGCAACCTCACTATGGACTAATGATGGTCCAAGCCTGTCTTGGCCCTTCACAGGCCCTTTTGATCAGGTAGTAGAAATCCAGTGTGACGTGAAGTTCACTATACATTCAGCAGTATTTACCTGCTTAAATCCTGCTGTGAGTTTGGCAGTTGATCAACATAAGAGTTATTTACACTGATGTACATCAGCTTTACAGTGCAGCGCTGGTCACCTGTCATCATCCACACTGGAGAATGTGTTAAAAATTAACAGAGTGAGAAACAGAGTGATAAACATCCAAACAAGGTGATGGCATACTGCTGATGTGCAATATGCAAACTTTCCCTGCAAAAAAGAAAAGATGTAATTATACTATAATTAGCTGCAGACTCATCTATATGGTCCATTTTGATTAAAAACAAATGGCATAGATCATTTTGCACAGAGCAGATCATCGACTCGGGACTGCAGGCAGCTGTACGGATGGTATGAAGGCAAATATAAGCAGGAATGATGCACGGTATTTATAGTATCCAGATAACACTAGGTTGGAAATTGACAGGCTCACCTAATGATGCTCCTCAAAGTGGCATGGATGCAGACGAGTGGACCTCTTCAAATGGGAGGCCAATCCCTGCTGACACAGGGGATAATAGCCCAGCATTGAGCCCATTGTCTGGGCACCACACACCATGGCATTTGGAACTGAGCAGCCCCTGTTCCTGCGGACAAATGATCTGCACTCTGCCAGGGGATGTCAGCCATCACATCTCTCAGTCAGTCTGTTCGCATGAGAGATGATGGCAGAGGGCACTTTTTCTTAACCCTATTAATTTATGAATAATTAGCATCATTGTAGCAGCAAATGGGGAATCTATCTATCTATCTATCTATCTATCTATCTATTGAACTGTGAAAAAGTGTTGAGTCACTGCTCATTTATTTATATTTGTTTCCAAGAAGCCAGACTTTGTTTTAATTTTTTAGACTTTCTGAAGGTCTTTCAAGATGTTTCTTTGGACAGTGGCTGCGTTTATGTTCATTCTAGTGTGTTTGATAGTTTTTTATGTTGAACCACTTCACATTAACTTATGAATCATTCAAGCAGAAAAAGGCACCTAACTCAAGGGATGAACCAGTTTTGAATTATATCTTTAGGCACTTTGTTACTAGCAACCTGTTGCAAAAACATATAATTTGTTCCCATTTATTTAGCTGACTCTATGAAAAATGGTAAAGATAAAACAGTTTGACAGACATAAAATAGTATTTTTGCACTAACAAAGTGATTCCCAAAGAGCTGAAATCTGAAAACTTGGCATATCTTTGCATGGTGTACTTTTTTCCTTAAAAAATGTGAGGAAACTGGACAAAAGGAGGACAAAAGAAGAAGTGGCAGGCCTAAAAAACTATCTAGAGCAGCTGAACAGTATCTGAAAGTCATGTCCTTAAGCAATAGAAAAAAAGCAGCAAAGACCTGACACAGGACCTGAGAGATGCATCTGACCCTTCACCTGATCCTGTTCACTGAAGCCTCATCAGAAATGGTCTTAGTCGAAGAGTGGCTGTCAAGAGGCCATTCTTAAGGAGGAGAAATAGGGAGAAAAGACATAAAGAGGTATACCTAATTACACAAGAATTGGACAGGAATTCTGGCAACAAAAACTTTGGTTCAAGTCGTTTTTAGTATGGAGGGAGGTACAACAGTGAATATTCTACAGCCATCTGTAAAACACCATGGAGGTCCCAACACCACTGGTTACATCTCAGTATTACAGTGATCCCAAACACACGGCCAATGCAGGAAAAGCACACATGGATAGAAAAACACACATAAGTCATGGATTGGCCTCCCCAGAGCCCGGACCGCAACATTATTAAAGCAGTGTGGGACAGAGAACAGAACAAAAGCCAGCCAACATCCAAAGATGAGCTTTGAATGTCCTTCAAGAAGCCTGGAGAACTATTCCTGAAGACTGCTTAAAGAAATTAGAAGAAAGCTGCCTAACAGATTTCAAGCTGTGTTGAAGAATAAAGGTGGTCATACCAAATACTGACTTTCAAGCTTATTAGAATTGTGTTTTTGCCTTATATACTGCATTTCCATATATGCTTACACATATTTCAAAAAAATCATTGCACCTATTTCCCCTTTTCTTAGCAAAATATAAAGAAATGAGGGGTCGCTGAAGACTTTTGCACAGTACTGTATCTGTCTACTTAACGCAGACTGTATATGAATGATGGGGAAAAGCCTTCAAGCTGTATTCTTTTTAATAGCCAGCAGGGGGAGACTCCTCTGGTAAAAAAGTCTATGGGAAAACAGCCCCTCCTCTATCACCTCAGCAAACACTTTTCTCATGTATTTTTGGTCTCAGGTTTTAGTGACTACAACATGATGTTCATTTTGTAAATTACAGAGCGAAACAGAGATTATAAAAGCAGGGCATGCTTTAGGGTGGACCTGCCTCGTGATTGCTGAATCACTACCTCATGGGTATTCAGTCACATCCACTGAATACTCCCAGTTTCAAAACACCAGGAGGGCAGCAGCGAGAACACTCTGTTCAAGCCTTCACAATGAGACCTCACTAATCAATGGGTGACTTCATCTTTTACAATCCAAACTATGCTACTAATCAATCTGGGATCAAATCCTCTTATATTTCTTGTGTAGCCAGCAGATATCTCGGACAAGACATCCTGCTCCATAGCGTACGAATGGCCACCAATTAAAAAATAAATAATTAAGGAATTAATGAATTAATAATTAATACATTGGCAGACAAGGGTGGTTACAAGATTTCTTTCCATGCAAAAAGAGTGTGTAATTCTCATGGGGTCATTTTTAGAAAATATTACTACAGTTCCATTTTTGATTTTTTTTTTATAGAATAGAATAGAATAGAATGCCTTTTATTGTCATTATACAGGATGTACAATGAGATAGGGGGATTATGGGGATTTTGATTGTTGTATAATACCATGCGTGAGTATTGGGTATGTTACAGCACCACGACTCACTTTACGGCATTCAACATTTTGATTCTAGGTGTCAAACAGCTGCTTCTCATGCAGACGTGTAAGTTTCTGGTTTTATTTAACCATGCTCGTAACAGTTATGGCTGGAAACAGGCGACACTGAGGCACTACATTGTGTCATAAATAATTAGACCACAAAATGCTAGCATTTAATAAGCAAAAATGGTTTTCCTGTAATAGAAATAACAGGACATTAGTAGGTTATTGTTTAATTTCAGTCCAGATGTATGTAATCCATACTTAAATTTGGGCTTTCTGTCTAGAAATAGGCTTTTGAGTTCTTATTTGAAGGTATCTATCTATCTATCTATCTATCTATCTATCTATCTATCTATCTATCTATCTATCTATCTATCTATCTATCTATCTATCTATCTATCTCACTCTGGATTTGTGTTATAATTGCAAGTAAACAAAAGAAACACTCAGCAGTCATTATAAACCCACCCACAGCTGCCACTGGGACCTCCATTAAGCCCAGTGTTCCTGAGATGCTCTGGTCTTATCTGATTCATCAACAAGACGTTGGCTGGCATGATTTATCTATGCCACTTACTTGTTTTCATTTTGCCCGGGGGCTGCTGCCAGCATCAGGGGCTTCTTTTTACAATGTGACAGCTCCATCTCAAGAGAAAAGACTCCCCATGCAAAAACAGTGCATCAAAACAAATAAGGCCTGAGCCACTTAAGAGAAGTGGCTGTGTTCAGGCCCCATTTTCACTGCATGTCAACCAAATGATGCAACAGCACACACGGATCTGCATTGCTTCTGTGCTTATGGCTTTTGTCTGAAAATTGCATGTATGAGCTTAAACGCATGGTTTAAATACATAGAGGCTAATATGCATCTGTTGCTGCTACTTAATTCTGAAAAGGCTTTACCCCAAAAATATGCATAATGACTGCTTTATTGATTATAGTTTTTTTCACTGTAGGGTGCAATTTACCCATAGTCTTTGTGAATATTCTCTACCTTCTAGTTTACATCTCCCTTCCACTTCTCTAGTCCCCAAATCTACAGGCAACGGGACGCTCTTGTACATTAAATAAGAACTGTCACCCTGGGCAACTTGCAGCAATGAAGCATTTATTCTGCCTCACATTTCCTGGCACTTAGAATTATTTCCTTCATGCCTGATAACCAAATTACAATATGGCAGGTCTCCCTGGAGCCACAGGATTGTTAGTGCCAGCTCACAACATACTTTCAACTGATGTGGCATTTCATGTACAGCTGCCAATCAAAGCCAGCAGAAGGCTGAGATGTAAATGAGGGCGGGCCCGACGGTGTTCAATTACTGCTCTGAGCTCTGCATAATCCCCCTTCCCACTGACTGACTGACTGACAGCTCCACATTCCTCCTCATCCCCAGCTTTCTCCCCTAATTTCACTACCTTGGTTTTTTTTTTTTTTTTTTTTGCACATTGGGACATGGAACCAGACATTGGAGGGAATTTCTGTCGTTTCCATTTCCATTTAGAATAGTGCATAAAAATGTATTATCTGACATCTGAACAACTGTAACGAAAAAGCGTCCGCGTTCCGAAAGTAAATTATTGCTAACAACAAATCCCCTACAATTTGTGACCCGGAGCTCAAAGCTAAACAAAGTCTCCTATATGTTATGTCAGTGTCTTTTCCTCTATTGAATATAATTTTCTCTTTCCCATTACAAAACAATGGGAATTTCAACAGCTGAGTGGGCCGAGATACTCTCAGCTGCCTACTCAGCATCAACCTTTGGTAAATACTCAGATTAAAAAGATCCATGAATAGTGCTGGTATCTTTTGCTCTTTCTGTCATAAAGACGCCTTTAGATTCCTCTTAATCCTCGTGTTAAAGGTACGCCAGCTGAATGGCTTAAGCAATGTTCTGCTCGAGACTGAGAAATGATGCCATTAGACCTGCAGGATTCAAAATGCTATGTTTCGTGCAGGAGTGCTTTAATACCACAATGTATCATCGGACATAATTCCATACAGCTCGCCTGGCTTCATTTAATTTTAAAATATCAAATTGTTTTCCTCCACAGTCACCTGATCTCGCCTGCCACCGTCTTCGTCATTTTCCCCTCTCGTCTGTCTAAAACTGGCACTTTTGTTGCATTCCAAGAGGTTGATAAATCAATCCATCAAAAAATTCTTTGCGGTGAAACTCAATCAAGAAAGGTCATGTCGGCGGGAAAAGAACAGATTAAATTAGCATTGAATTAGACATGGAAAGTGAGCTCTGTCAAAACCATCACTGTGCTCAGCACAATTAGAATATGTTAATTATGCATTTCATTAAGGGGCCTCAGCGCTCTTTGAATGTGAGATGAAATGTCACTGGTGTAGGCAGCCGAAAAATGGAAGATTGCCAGGCACAACTTTCTTTGTGCAATGTGTGACACCTTCATTAACATCAGGGATTGCTAGTCTGATTAGACTTTTTGTATTAGTTTAAGCCTTTAGGCTTTCAAATGCTATGCTTTTTCTTTTTTCTTTTTTTCACCCCTCTCTCTCTCCATTTTGATGTGGCAGCTAAGACCCTTCTCTGTTTCCAAGCAGATATTGTCTATGGTTCAATTCTTTGTTTAAATTCTCCGACATAATGCCGTGACATTGGACGTAACATCTCATTGTCTTTGTGCAGATGACGCCATTTTCCACGTCTTTGTTTCACATAATCTTGGGTCACTTTCAGCAATGCCAGACTTGAAAAGCCAAATTCCCACACAGTGAGCTCATAATTAGGATATTCAGGGACGCCTTTGAATGAAAGCACTCACGATGTTGACATTAAATTGCATA
This sequence comes from Archocentrus centrarchus, assembly GCF_007364275.1. Classification (NCBI taxonomy): domain Eukaryota; kingdom Metazoa; phylum Chordata; class Actinopteri; order Cichliformes; family Cichlidae; genus Archocentrus; species Archocentrus centrarchus. The sequence goes on along the minus strand of NC_044352.1, from coordinate 7,255,626 downwards.
GCTACAATTTGAATATAAATACAATATGCAGTTTTAAGCTTATACCATCAGTATTGTCCTTGATAGAAAGTTCAAATGCAAGTCATGTTTTTTTCTTTTGATTGACTTAGGTGCATGGATGCAGTATTATTTTTTAATAGATAGAAAGAAGAGGTGGGTACTTAGAGCCTGATATCTGTACTGCTCTTCATCATAGCAAAGAAACTGCAGGACAGACTTATTTCTCTGCGCTGGTGATTAACTTCTGAGTGAACTCGGGAATATCCCACACACAGTGTAATGGTTGACAGGTCATCATATTGTATTCTGTGGCAATCACGCGGAGAACAGATGATAGGTAAGTGAGAGTCGGATCGTAGCAGCAGCTTACATTACAGATCAGCCAAGTTTTAAAACTTCATTAAAACAAAATGAAAGCACTTCCCGGCACACTTAAATTAAATCGAAATGCTTTGGGAAGAGATGATGAAAGCCAGAAGTGGGAGCTGTCTGACAATTTCAGCGCTCACATACTTTCATGACATAAGATGATTCTTGTGTGTTGGAAGTGAATCGTAGGAATGATTGTCTCTGGAAGACCCCATCTCGCAGATGTAATATAGATGTCTTGAATGAGTGACTACCTGCTGGTCTGTCTTTGTACCCATAACTGAGAATATACAATACCTGTAGAATAGAGCTCCCACCTGAGCAGCTACACTACAAGATTATCTTCCTTTGCCCACCACAGGAGGGTAAGGAGGTGCAGAAGGGGGCTGGGGATCAATTTCTTTATGTCTTTATGATTTGCTGTGTAAGAGTCATTAATATAGAATCAATCACTGGTTTGATATTATAGTTTAATATCAAGATTTAATTTTTCATCAAGGACTTTAACAAGCAGAGCATCTTCTTCAGAGCCCTTTATCTTTGCCTGAAAGGATGTATTACACTGCAAGGCTCTTCATATTTTCTGTGGCTACTTTTCACTTTATCCACCTCGCACGGTCAGCATTACGTTCCAGATGAGAGATGGTTCGGAAAGATCCGCAAGGATGAGGGTCCTGTAAACGATGAAGTCAGATCATTCACTGTCTCGGCTCCGTTTCAGGTTTTGGTTTATGGGGATCCTGCGGTTGCACTGAAGGCTCTGACATGTGCAGGACTGACTGCTCAGGTGGGAGAAATTTAGTTTGTTCACAACTTTGCCACAGGTGTGTCATTTGCCTTTCTTGTCTCGCTGTCAAGCGTCTGTCACATTAAAACCTCAGCAGCTCTGACAGTTGCACTCCTAAGAGAAGTGGAGTAATTAAAATGTATCAATCACTTGCTTTAGCTGGCGAAGCTATTTTTCACGTGTTTGATCTGATATAGGCAGCAATAACAAAACGAACAATGAAAGCGTCATGTTGGAAAATAATCTACTTACAGGTCCAGCACTGGAGGGAAGCACTCAATCAAAAGTGAAAAATGGAGGACTGTGTCCAAGGCCTAAATGTATTCCATGGCCGGAGAATGAACTTGCTGCCCATGTGACACATGATTTACACAGGAAAAGGCCTGTGACTCTCTACAATGATAGATCTATGCCTAAGTCTGCCTGGGCTTACTCTATGACATATAATCCTTCTCTTTTAAGTTGTAAGATAGAGATAGATAACAAAACGCTGTATTGATTTCCCTGTCTGCACAGCGGCTGGGTTTTTAAGACTGCACATGTCCATGTCTGAATCTTGACTACAGTGACAGCTGTCTCTCTGCACCTCATTGTATCCCTGTTGCTTACATTTGCATCATTAGATTTAACTTAATTTTACTGATATCCAGTGCATGTTCTGCATTAAAAAAAAAACGAAAGCCCTTTCCATGTCTGTAAAAGATCTTTTACAGAATTATTTATCCACACGTTGACTGTACTGTGTTTGATACGTTACAGGCGGTTCAGTTGGTGAGACGGATATCTTGCAGTGTTTTCAGCTGATTATCGCAGTGCATGCCATTCACGCTTGGTGAGGCATCTTCTTCATAGATTCAGAAACTGTTATGGATCTGTGGCACGAGTTCCCGTAAGCAGATGGCGATGGAGGCTACCTCAAACATGCCGAGGATTGTGAATATTCTTAAACCGGCGAATTTGTTTAAATACATTTAAAGGGAAATTATTTGATGCAATACTGCTGTGTGTCATCAACCAAATCTAAGGTGGTTTTTATGCCAGTGTGAGCAACAAAGTATGCGGTTCGTTCACAGTTTTTCTTGCAAAAATATTCACCCCAGTCATATAGACTATGATGTGTCACACAGTGTGTGACCTGTCAACCAGTGTCTTATCATGTATCTGACATTTTTGACAATTTGTGTCACGTTAGATGGTAAAAAAAGAAAAAAGAGAAATTAAACTGTTTGCAGCAATGACCTACGTAAGAATGTTGCTTCTCATCTGTGGGAAAAGCATTTCCATAAAAAGTAATAAAAGGTTAGAAAACAATAAAACAACAGAGATGCTTGGAAATAAACTGCGATATGAGTCATTTGCAGAGTACAGATTTTTTTATATAGCACCGGGAAATCTACTGTGAAAGCATAGGTTTGCAACCTACCAATTTCCTTACCTGGATTATTGCGCATGCATCACAGCAACCTACCAATTACTTCTTACATTAAGAATGTGAATTACAACAAAACTACTGTAATAGGAACTCTAATTTGATTAATTGAAGCTACTTGGAAAAAGGTAACTCAAACTATTTTGTGAAATGAACGAATGAACTGACAAAGTGCACAGTGCATGTAGAAATAAATTATCGCATTGCTGCAGGAAAAAAAAGGAATAACTGAAAACAGCTGATTAGCTGAGCATGCTGCAAAAAGTGAACACCTGCTGAGAGGTCACATATAAACATACAGTAATAATGATCAGTTAAAATAAATAATAACTGGAAAGTGTGAGAAATTCAGGTGGGGCCTTGAATCAAGCAGGATTAACCAGGTACCTTCTAAAACAGCATGCACCTACTTCTGTAACTTTTGTTAATAAATAGCAGTAATCAATACTGACTATTGACTATACCCTCACACCTTCTTTATTAGGTATACCTTATTAGTACCAGGTTGAACCATCTTTTGCCTTCAGAGCTGCCTTAATTCTTTATGACATACATCCAACATTGGCATGCATCACACAGTTGCTACAGATTTGTCAGCTGGATGTCAAAGGTGGACTGAGATCTGTTGACTGGAGCCCATTTGAGAAAAGGGAACTCATTGTCATGTTCAAGAAACCAGTTTGAGATGATTAGATCTTTGGGACACAGCACGTTATCCTGCTGGAAGCAGCCTCCAAAAGATGGGTACACTGTGGTCATAAAGGGATGGACACAGTCAGCAAGAATATTCAGGGGGGCCGCTGTGTTTAAATGATCAGTTAGTGCTAAGGGGCTCAAAATGTGCCCAGAAAAAGGCCTAAATGTATTACATTGCACCACCACCAGAAGTCTGAACTGCTGATACAAGGCCGGGTGGATCAATGCTTTCATGTTAATTACACCAAATTCTGACCCTGCCATCCACAGCAGAAATTAATACTCATCAGACCAGACAACATTTTTCCAATCTTTGATTGTCCAATTTTGGTGAGCCAGTGCAAATTTCTCAGTTTCCTGCTCTTAGCTGACAGGAGTGGCACCCGGTGTGGTCTTCTGCTGCTGTAGTCCATCTGTTTCAAGGTTCTACATGTTGCGCATTCAGAGATGCTCTTCTGCGTACCTTGGTTGTAACGGCTGGAGAACCCCCACTCACTGGATATTTTCTCTTTGTCAGACTGTCCTCTGTAAACCTTAAAGATGCTTGTGGGGAAATCCCAGCAGATCAGTCCATCTGACACCAACAACCACGACCTTTTTTTTTTCCACTGATGCTCAGCTTGAACTTCATCAGGTCATCTTGACCATGTCTATATGCCTAAATGCACTGAGCTGCTGCCATGTGATTGGCTGATTAGATATGTGCATTAACAAGCAACTGAACAGGTAAATAAAGTGTCCGGTGAGTATATATTCAACAAAAGAAAATGTTGAAAACAAAAGGAGGAACAACATGAGACTTGGTGCATTTAAAACATTTCCTTGCTGCAAACATCTTCTCTTTTTTATTTGTTTGCAGGGTCCCTTTAATTTCATAACTATAATCTCCAGAAAATGTTTTCGGCGTATCCTGAAAACCAACTGATCACAGTAGCATTAATGATTGGTTCTTATCTGACTGTATTATCCTCAAAAGAAACTCATAAACAACATTTAATTTTTATTCAGTAAACCTGCCACGTGTTGTCAAACCACAGTGTGTCAGGCTGATGGGAGATTTGCTGCTATAACAATGCATTTTCTCAGTCTGAGACTGTGTCCTAATCTGGGCCAGGAAACGCGAGTTGCAGCAGCATGTCACGTCACATTAACACATCCTGATTGTCACATCACATTTAATTGGAGTTGTATCACAGAAAAAACAAAACATGTCTAACCATATTCTTATGCATGCTCTCTCATGCTCTTATGGGTCATTAGACAACATTCAGTAGTTTTTGGATAGGTGGTGAAGGGTGTTTTTTGTTTTTTTCCCAAACTCTGCTTGAGGCCCATGGACCTAGGCTGTGTTTACAGGCTGAGAGAAATAGCTTAAATCTGCTGGCGTCAATGCTGATTCATGTCAAAGTGAGTGACAGGTGACCCGAGAGCCGGCAGCCAGACAGTGAGACGGATTACAAGTGAGCAAAACGCCAACAACCTCTGGCCTGCTGTGGGGCAACAGATGACAGCAGAGGAGGGCAAGAGGTGGAGAGCTCTGTATGCACCCCCCCCCTCCCAGCCCTCCATCCATCTATCCATCAACCCATCCCCCTCTTGGCCACTATCCATTCAAGTTTACTGATAGACAAGGGGAAATGAGAACATTCACTTGTTAAAATAATACAGCTATGTCAGATATTGTAGTACCTTCTCACAGATTCATTGTTTTACCATTTAAGGGTCAGTACAACTGTGACTATGGTGCATCTGGCTTGAGTTAGGCCCATATTGTTACAGTACACGTACAAAGCAGCAGATTGTGAAATTGCTTGTCAATCAAAAAGGTCATTGTAGTTACAGTATGTGGTAGTAGCAGCTGTAATTACATTCTAGCTGAATACAAGAGAGGAATAAGTGTTTCTGGCTTTAGGACTAACAAGGCTGCAAGTCGGGAAGTGGTGCATTAATAGAAAGGTGTGAACACTTTATGTTCCTTGTGAAAAAATGTGGACTAGAAGAGAGAAGGAATGAAAATGCTCCTGCTAGCCTACAAATGGCAAAAAGAAAGCATTCGTGTGCCCTTGTTGACGGCTGGCTGCAGCAGAGCCAACAAACCCCGAATTCTCCTGACGGCGTCTGAGGGGCCCGAATCCAATCCCCCCTCTGATTCCGGTTGTTAGCTTACAGCGAGGACAACCCTGCACAGTGCTGACAGTCAAATTCTTTCCAGGCTGTTTCCTTGGATTTTTATAAATGTTATATCTCACTGTGCCATGACACACAGAAATCCTATTAAAACGTTTGCAGTTGAAAGTCAATAAAATGAAATGATAAAAAGCATCAATATTCTATAATGCGTGGGGGAAACAAAATCAGCTTTCTAAAAATTAATATTAGTAAAAATAAATAATAGTAATTTTGCACCCAAAATGCCCCCATCTGGGCCAATCAGCAACAAATGTGTCACTTTGTTTTGAAATGTAATTTCCCCTCGGACCAATCAGTGTAATTCTGATTGCTGAAGAGCAGTGGCGATATGAATCATTTTCCACATTTTGTCAAAGTGAGATCAGTCATGTCTGATGTTTTGTGTGTGACACATAAATGAGCAAACAGATGTTGCGCTGTTTCTATCGGGGCTCATATGTGTAATTCGGAAAATCTAAAAACACAGCTGTTAGATTCATAGTTTTCAAGACTTAGCTGAATCTGAAAAGGAGCATCTCAACAACTCTCCTCTGGTATTAACCCACCTTTCAAACATTTAAAAGGGGGGGGGGGGTTCATACTAGTAAGAGTATTGTCACCCAGCCCCAAGCTACTGTCAGGCCAACAGAGTATTTTAGTGTCTGCCCATTTTCTGATCATTTCCATCAAACTCAAGTTTACTTATAAACCCATACTCAAGCTCATGTCAGCAACAAACTGGTGAACTTTAACATCTAAAGATCTCCCACCCCTAAAATAATAAAAGAAAAGCTGTACCTGAATTACCCAGGCCCTTCAGTTATGTCTTTGTGGATGTCTGGACCACCTCCAGCACAGCTTCTGTTTTTAGATCTTTCCTTGCAAACGTACTTCTGACCTCTTGCATGTGCTCGGCTGCAGTTTCACCACACACCTCAAATATGAGCAGAGAACAAACATCAACTTCTGTGTAAAACAAGTTCGACTTTCAGGTCGAATCATCCCCGGTGATAAAAGCTGGAACTCCAGCTATGTTTTTATGAGTTTTTAGTGGTTTGTGGTGTCAAAGCCTAAAGGCGGTGCATCGGGTCAGGAGTATAACCAAGAGAACGGCTGTGCGTTGCGAATTAATCTCCCAGAGTCAGATTGTCAATGCAGAGTTCTTCTCAGCCACCTAAGGGAAAAATTCAGTAGTAACGACTTCACCTGTGAAGCTCACAATGACACCATCACAGTGCAATAATTCTCTGGTCAGGACGAGCGGTCATTCAACACACTGACACTGAATAACCATCAGCTGATCAACATTTAGTTCTGATGTTCCCCATTAAAGTTCATCATATTTGTTGGGCTTTTAAGCAAGCTCAAGTTGTTTTATGTGGTCTTTTTATTTGTTAGAACAAAATTAAATAAACAAAAGATTTTTTTTATTGAGATAAAAAAAACAAAGTGGAGGAAAAAATGATCCCAGTGTGACTGAAACTCTTGACCTTGCTGTCCAGAGTTGGTCTTTTATCGTAATAAAAGAGGCTGCTTCAGTCGCACCGCTGGTTTGCAATACTGATGTTAGATGGAGGTCCAGATACAATAAGTTTACCAGGGAACAAATGAGACATAATTAACAGATAGATAAGCATAAATATCATCAGTATGTTGTTGATATTTACAAAAGGAGCTCCAGTAATACTAGTGGACATTGCATGGCTGTCTGTACACAACCATTTAACAACCAAATAAGTTGTCAATCAAATTTCATGGCTATAATCCAGTCACATTTTCAAGAGACAATCTGACTAGCACCAACATTTGTTTGTTTATGACTCAGTTAGATCGATTTTGGCTGGGCAATAACATCACTGTTTCAACCATGTTTTCTCGATGGCTGCACGAACATCACCTTTGTTTCCCGCCCACCCTGCTCACCAGATTTCAATCACCGCACCGCCCCCCCTTCCCAAATTTAAATCCACATTAAAAGGCCACCATTTTAACACAGCAGACACGATCCTGTACGTGTGACAGGTGCGCAAGTCCGAGTCATCCAAACAGGACTTCCAAGTAGCAATCTAAAAATACCAGCTGCACTTAAAGTGGGGCAGCACTGGCTGGGGAGACTTCGAGTGGAGACCGGCCAAATTTATATCAGGTATGTGTTTTTATTTTATTTTTATGATTGCACCATGTTAATGTTATATTTACAACTTTTTTGCATTATCCCCAAGCAGACAAATCCGTCAAGTCTTGACTTTCCGCAGGTTTTCTCAAGGTATCACAACAGCTACAACAACTTTTTATCATAGGAACTCTTTTTAACAAACAGTAACCATAATATTACAAAAAAAAAAAAAAAATGTAACGTATTGATGAGTAAATTACAGAAAAAGTCAAAGTCTGCCATTCTAGATGTTGACAGCAGGGTCTGGGCTGTACTTCTCTTTTTACAGGTGTGAGTGGTCATACAAGCTGATATTTTTTTCACTGTAGCTAACATCAGGCTGGAAATTACTGCAACAATACATCTGTGAGTGCCTGGTTCTACAGGAAGCTGTAGTCAGTTGTAATCTTGTACCTTCTGGCACTGAGTGTTTAGTTCAGTTTATCTTTGAAATCCCCTTGTCACGCACACTGGCACTCTCTGGTATCAGAGCCTTACAAAAAAATGGGTTTCTATTGGCAAGAATCTGACAAAAAGTGACTGGTTTCTGCTCGCTCCCAGCAAAATCTTTATACTTCCTGCTAGGATGTGTTTTGTTCTTAACCTGAGTGTCTGTTATCTGTATTAAAGCTCAGGATGTACTTAGGAAGTTCAGTTTCACATCTCTGGACCCTGTAACCATTTATCTTCATTAATTTTGTACTTTCATGCATTTTTATTTGACAATATTAAGATTTGATCTGAATAAACTTAAAACCTGTTTCACAGTTAAAGCACATGAATTTCAGACTCGGGGAGGGCAGTTTAAAAACAAAGATCAAAGCTCATGCAACACACTCTGAGATACTGGGGTGGGGGGGGGGGTGGGGGGGGGGGTGTACCATGCAGTTCATTATGGTCGTTAAAAACTGCTGCCTACATGGCCCATAATTCCTAAGCAGACCCAAGGAGCTGCTACAGATATCTGGTAAGCTTATGGCTTCTATCACTCAACTCCCAGACATTTTGTAAATGTTCGAGCTTAAAGTCCCAACCAAAGCTGAATCAAGTGGCAGAGTCGCTGGGCACAACTTCACTTAACCTCACACTAGCTGTCAGGTCACACCATAGACTGTAAATAAAAGATGGACGTTGCGACCAACATGCCACATTGGTTGAAGCCTTTTAGCATTGTGGCCACAGCCATCTTGTTTTATTTTTCTGGATTCAGATATATTTAGACAAGAAGACGGAGAGCTAAGTTATCAGCTAACGCTAGCAAGATGGTTAATAAGGTAGAGAGGTATGGTTCAGTAACCATACCTTAATACAACACCTACCAGAGGCCTAGTCAGCACCTGTCTGTCTCTTAAAGCAGTCATGCCCCTGGTAATCAATAAATCAATATTTTCATTACTCAGTGCAGTTTAAATGGGTGAATTAGAAAGAAAAATCACCCCCGTACAGTCTCAGAAAAGCAAAGATTTGTATGTATTTATGCTACAAAAGTGGGCATTTTAACACGGGGTTCTATGGAAACTGATTGCATTTGGAGCCAGGACTGCAGGTTTTTAGCATTTCCAGTTTCAGTTTTCATCCCTGGAGCACACTGGTGCTTGGAAAGGCTTTAAACATCTACTGTATATAAAAGACTGGCTGCAGCCTCTGCTTTTTTTTTTTTTTTTTTTTTTTTTTAAATGAAGCTAACACAGAAGTGCCTTACACCGGCAGTCTTTCTAAAGGCCAGCAGGATGCAACTCCTGTCTGATTGTACAAAAGTCTAAAATAGGTGGAATAATTCCACTTGAGCTATGACACTGGTAAACAGTTTTTATATGTTTACAGTCTCAGTTGCTAGTTTCAAATCCTGTTAAATACTACATGATATTTATTTTGTAAATTATGGTCCTCAAGACTAAAAAAAAAAGGAAAAGGAGAATAAAGCAGGGTTTGCTTTAGGGCATCGCTATCTTCTGATGGATAAGTTGCAGCCATATGAGCGTGTGATGCTGCTCGCTTTTTAAATTTTCAAACATGAAGATGGCAACAGCCTAAACGAATGATCACTGTGGCTGTGTCCATCATTTATGTACAGTCTATGCTGTAGACAGGCTTTGATGTGTACAATTGGGGAAACTTTTTTTTAAATTTATTAACACAATACAAATATTTGCATTGTGTTAATCATTAATGATGTTGGGATTCAGGTGTGTGTGTGGGTGTGTGTGTGTGGGGGGGGGGGGGGGGGGGGGGGGTAACTAGCCCTTTTTATGTATTATTGTGAACAGAAAAAAAATGTCATGTTGAACATCTGGCTTTTTATCCTGCTTTTAGTTAGACTTTTATGTGGATAGAGGGGAAAAAAAGCCACCTGCTGTTAAAATTCTGGACTTGACAATTTTTTCCGGAGAAAATTTTGCTGCGTTTGCAGTAATTTTATTATCTATCCCCTATGTGGTTTTACTTCCAGTCTTTCTTTTTTTTTTTTTTTTTTAATTGTAGCTGCATTGCTTGTCACCATATTTCAAAAATACTTCCCATAAACTTCCTGCTAAGAGTTCAAACAACTGAATAATCCACTGAGTCAAATTCCCTTCTCACTTGTCACAAGAATCAATATGATCAAACATGTTTCCAGATATAATATCTATTTACAGCTCATCCACGGATTACTCAAAGCACAATCCTGTTAGATGAGTTGCACATGTTCTGACCACCATATTAAAGCCTCCTAATAAGCCTAGGTGTCACCCCGTCTCTGATGTCTGGCCATTTTTTTTTCTCCCCCTTTTCTCTGTGAGTCCAGAGATGCTTGGGAGGCACAAGCAGCCAGTCGGCAAGAATTAGAGCAGCGTCCATGATTGTGCTGACGTCTGCAAGGGGCTAGGCTGGAGATTAAGCCCAATAAAAATGTGTGATTTGTTGCTTTCATATTTGGAAGATGTCAGCTTCAATTTGAGCTAGCACGCTGCCTTGAGGCAGGCTGGGTGAAAAATATGAAGGATGCGCTGATGAACTGCTGGCAATCAAGTGTTAGTTCTCTCATCCACTATATGATGGCAGTGAAAACCTCCACACATTGTTACATAGCAGCTTGGCAAAATACTGATGGCATCATTTTTGTTTATTGTAATACATTTCAGTTTAAAATGAAGGGAATTTAATGTATTTAATAATCTTTTGTTCAGTCATTTATTTATACTTTTGCCAAAGGCTTCTCCTGCTACTACAGCTGCCACAGTTTGGTGACTTTTAGTCACCCTTTTCAGCATTAATAAGCAATATGCAAACATTTTAAATCACTTTTACCACCATATAGTAAGCAGATTTTCTTGATTCTTGTTCAGCGCAGTATTTATATTATTAGAATTTGGCCTTTTGTTCTAAATTTGCTTCACAAATGTCACTGAGAGACAACATAATTGTTGGCCATTGTATTAATAAAGACTGTGCTGTAAACATGAATTAAAAATAAACTCTGTTTTTAGGTAAAGTACTACTTAAATTTTGATCTTATATTTTAATACTAATTTAAAATTGTAATTATTTACGTACTGAAGCCACAAATAAAGCCCGGCTCACTGACAATGACTCAAACACAACAAAATTACTCACTGATCCTTTTCAAAGGATTGGCAGCAGTAACATGTGAAAGGCGGGGGGGGGCTCAGACGATTTCAGATCGTCTGAGCATTATCAGGAGCGCGGACGGACCGACTGTTTAAGATTCTGAAAGTTTCAGAATATCTCATGCATTATAACTGAAGCACCACCCTGAGTTCCCTGAGTTTAATCTTTTTTGCAAGTGCTTCATCAACCTTCAGCTTTTTTGACAAGACAGAAGTTTCAGCATGTATGATTAATAAGATACAAATGTGCAACTGATATTTGATAAATGACTTTGGTTTCATATTCATGATGTACAATGAATATGCAGCACCAGGGGCTTAGGCCTACTTGATTGATCAAATGTATTCCATTCATCACTTATTTTTGCTTAATTAGCATATTTGAAGCAACACCATTAACAGTGGAGGACTATGGGCTATTTGGAAGATATGATGTATGTAAGGGAGCAGACATACGTGCATAACTCTTTGTCTTGCAGTGCTCATATTCTCAGGAGGTAGAATTCATTAGAAGGCAGATTTTAGAGCTTATTATTAACCACAAAAGAAAGAAAGAAAGCAGGAAGGCAGAGGTATAGCATTAAGATATGTTGTTTTGTTCCCCGACAGCTTTTATATGTTGAGTATTTTCTCCTTCACATTTAAAGCTGATATCATGTCACTATATCTTCAATAGTACAATGTAGGGCAATAAAATGTTCTGATACGTAATATGTGATAGGAATAGAGCGATGCGGTGCTCTTTGTTGGAGATTTCTCTGAGGGACGTAATAACCTGAGGACTTTGGGGAGAATAAATGGGAGTAAAGGGAGTTAGGATGTGGGTCATTATAGCTATAAGTTCTAAAGCCCTTCATTAAACACATGAGCTAGTCATTACGCTGCTGCTGTGTGATGAACATTTTGAACCCTCCTCCCTCCCCGCCACCTCCGGTTTACAGGCCAGATGATGCAAGTGAATCCATGCTTGCCTGGCACGGGGCGAAGCAAAGTCAAGCACAGTGTAAATGTTTTGTGTGTATCCAAGCAGGCAAATTCTGATGCACATTTGCCCTATTACAGCACATCAGCATCAGCGAGATGCACGCCAGTGCAAGCAAGGAGCGTACACTTATCATTATTTGATAGCATGTTTAATGACAGATTGACAAAGGATTTGCAAATGCGAGCTGGCGTCAATTTTGCTAAGGTTGGTTTTCATTGCGTCTGTGAGGCGAGTATACTTATGTGCATAATTTGATTTTTTTCAGCCAAGTCATTAGGACTGTTTTAGAAAGTAACTTCAAGGAGGGAATAATAGAAGCACTTTTGATATTTTGAGTCAGACAGTGAGACATTTGCAAAGCCTTAAAACATTTCAAAACAATTTCACAGCTGAACTTTTGTAAAAATCAATGATATTAATAGTGAAATAATAAATAAATTGGCTTCACTCCATTTAGAGTGTGACTGCATCCACTGCAGACTTTTTCTCCCCCCCCCCTTAAGAGCAGCATGGATGGAGTCATGCTTCATCACTGTGCCATCTACCCAGTGCTAATGTGGAAGAGCAGCAAAGAGAAGCTTATATTGTGTTTATGTTACATCCATGTGTGAACATGCTGCTGTCAGTGATGTGTATGGGCAGCTGGTTTAAAACCAGAACTGTGCACGTGTCTGCGGGTGTGTCTGTGTTCTGTAATTAGCCAGGACACGTTACATGTAGGATGCAATTAACAGCTTTAATGTATGCAAGCATCCAAAATGAGTATAAAGCACTAAAAGAATAATGGGGTTATTCCACCTAATTATGATGATTATGGTACCTAAAGTATGTAGGCATTTATGTATCATATTACATAGAACAAGCGGATGTGTATTTTGATTTCCTCATCGCTACACTTAATGCACCTTTAAATGACTGCATGATAAGAATCTTATTAACCTTAAAAACATCTGCACAGCCATACAAGCTTTTTGTGTACCAACAATAAATCCCACATTGACTTTGACTTATCGTGGCAAATTATGGTCAGAGACAACTAATTTCCTTCTGCAGCTGCACTGATGACAGCATTTTTCTTTAGTTAGCCTTGGGTAAGACTCTACTAGGTTGTGCTGATTCTTCAAAATGTACTAAATATGCTCTGAAATAATTTGGATCTACATATAGGAAACTGCTGTGGGTAGAATTACAGTAAATCAACACACATTTTTTGATAGAAATAGAAAAACAATAGTATTCTGCAGCAGTCTGCTGCAGCTTAAGAACAATGCTTTCTTCAATTAAAAAAAAAAAGAAAGTTGCTCCTTTAAAGCATAATGGCCCTACAGACAAATCAGAGATCCATCGGCGAAGAAAGGCACTAAATAATTTATAGCTTTAATCTGCTCACTGAGGTGTGTGGTCTTTGACAGTAATTATAAATGCAGGGAGAAATTATAGCTGAATACTTTAACTGCATTAGGAGTCATCTGATGAACAACGTGATTGCCTGCTCATTTCCAACAATAGGGGGCAAGTTGGTGTCACAGCATTCAAATCACCACAGTGCCCATGTGCTTTTTCCCATTTACCATCAAATGTCAGTTGCCCGTTATAAAATAGAGATTTGATGGGTGGAGGTAATTGAGGACTTGATTGCTTGAAAAAAAAAAAAAAAAAGAAAAGAAAGATGAATTGCATAAAATGTTTATGAATTTAGGAGGCAATTATTTTTAATAGCCTTGAAATAATAGAGCTGGAGGAAATATGTTTAATTGTTATGATACCATCTTGCAGCAACAGCGGCCGCATTCACAGGAAAGCAATAAAGTCTGACAACAAGATCTTTGAAGTGTATCTAAAAGTCATAAGGTAAAAAAAAATGAATATGGCATGCTGTAACGTATGAGGATGTTGTCGTTTGTTTTTTTTTTAATATAGGTTCTGTACGGTTTGAAAGAATTGTAAAGATATCATAAATTTATATTGCTCACATTATTTTGCAGGTCCGGATATTCAGCTGATACTTGGAAAAAAAAAAAAAAATCTATTACTGGTAACCAGAAAGTTTTTGCTCCAAATTAATTACATTTCAAACAGAAATTAGATCAACTGATTGTGGATCATATCAGCTGATTATTGTGTGTAACAGCAATCTTGTGATAAGCAGGGACATAACGAAAACAACCCAAAAAAAAAAAAAAAATACAAGGCATTATCAAATGTTAACTCTTTATTTGAATAAGTAAAAAAAAGGTGCAGGTATCACAGGTATCGTCTGTCTTTTTTGTTATCCTTGTTGCATGAAACAAGCTGTTTTTTTTTTTCTAAAATATATTTACATGTGAAATATCCTCATTTTCAAACTGTCTAATTTATTTTTTTTGAGTCATGTACAGGATCCGAGTCTAAACTGGTGATTAAATTTTTATTAAAGTGCTTTTTACCCCCCCACCCCCCACCCCCCTCATCTATCATTGCAACACAAAACATCTTTACATAGCAATACACTGTACAGGTCTGCAATGAGTGTGATCATGTTATCAGGCTACCTGCTTCAACAGCTGCGCACTGTATCACAGAGGCTGTAAAGTACAATTAGGTCATTATTTTGCCTTTGAAATACAATTGAAACTTGACATATCATACAAATAAATAGTAGTCATAGCCATGGCTATTGCATGCAAACATCAGCAATAATGTTTCTTCAAGCAGGAATAAATTTCATTACTGGTGATGCATTTGAGCAGGGGTGCAAAAGTATCTCTTAGTGTTTTCCTTACACAAATTCTAACCAGTGTGTCTTTGCTGTAATCCATGATTTTTTTTTCTTATTTTTTTTTAAAGTCATTACAATGCACACTACACAATGATAATTGAAAAATGGTTGAAATATCTGACCCGTGTATTGAAATAAAAAAAAAAAAAAAGCAAAAAAAGGGGAAAAAATTGATGGTAATATGAAAAACTACTCCTTGTCCATTTCCACATATTGTGAATGGTTGTCAGGGGATTTGCTGTGAGTTTTACTCAAATGGAGTTTGACTGCGTGATTACTTGCAAATGTCCGACAGCATAGTTTACATTTGAATTTCGAGTCAATGTCCTCCTCCGCGACTAGAGCCTCCGTGGCTCTGACGCTGAGGGCCTTCGACAGTTCCGGCTCCTCCACCTTCGTCTGGTGCTCTACCGGCATTTTGCACATGTCTTTGATTTGGAACCCGAGATGGGATTCCAGATGGGAAATGAAAGTGGTGGGTGACCTAAACTGGGAAGCACAGTCATTGCAGTAGAAGACTGGGTGGCCCGTGTCCATGTTCTTCAGGAATTTGGTCCCCCCAGTTTTCCGCAGCTGGTACTTAACATTTGCTAACCAATGGCTTATGGTAGTCATCGACAAGCCGGTGAATTTGGAGATGTGCATCCGTTCCTGAGGGCCGAGGTCCGAGAGCAAATACTTTCCTTCGGAGGTCAGGAAGAGGCTGGAGGCAAACTGAGCTTGCAGGATAAGTAGATGGCGCGGATTCCAGTTTGACTGTCTGCCTTTGCGCTTGTGGACGGAGTACACCTCTGCAGACACGTCCTCAAAGCGCCTAACATCCGATTCCAGTTTCATAGACGGAATCCTTGATGGTATGGATGGTTTTGGAGTGGTGGCTTTTGGAAGCACTTTAACCATATCGGCAATATCAGAAAGAGCATATTTCTGCGGCATCGGTGTGGAAGGCTGCACTAACATGGAGCTTGCCTTGTTGTGTTTAGATTTCGTCAGGTCTATCGGCTGGTCATCGTTAACAAAGAGAAAGGTGTTGTCAGGCTTATTTCTTACAGGATTTCTGAGCATTAAAGCTGGCTTCTCGCTGCTACGGTTAATGTCAGCAAACATGGACTGCGCGTGAGCCGATAGTTTATCTACTCTTGAGTTATTAGGCTTATTTGCTTTGCCCAGATGATTGTTCAGAACTGACTGCAGTGCACTGAGGGGGTTTATGCCAAGTATATCCGGAGTGTCACTGAGAGGCTCTGAAGCAGTGCTGCGCCCATTGCTGGCAGTGGGGCTCGGTGTCTTGCCTCTGTCTGAGAAATCTGGGCTCAACTTTCCTTTGATCGTTTCACTCCCTTCATTCAGACAGTCTGTATCAAGCTTTGAAGAGGAAGAGGAGTCATCCTGACAATCGCTGTCATCATTCTCCACCAGATCAAACTTAATATTCTGACTTTCTTTACCATCGCTAATGCCAACCTTTTCTTTTTTGATGTCCACATTTTGATGCTGTCCCTGGGGAGCCTCAACTCCCACAGCACCGTGGTATAACTTCCCCTTTGGGGCAATCGGTCTCAGCTTGTGGTTAAAAGTCTGCTTTAGCTGAGTAGGTGGAGATGCTGAGAGAGGGGCACTTTTGATGATGCCAGAGAGCTGATAGGCAGCATGTATGCTTGGGTAGGCACTCCAGCTCGGTGTCCCTGTTTGAGCTTTATTTATGGCAGAGGCCACTGTGTTGGCTAAAGATTTAAGAATGTCCCCTCCTCCACCTGAGTCCTGTTCAAGATCCTCCTCACGGAGATAAGGGTACTTAAAAGTCCCATTGCCAGCCTTTTGATCCTCGCTCTCCTGCTTGTCATCTTTAGTATCACTTTCTTCCATTTTGACTGAAGTTCCTTCCCCCTGGCTATCCTTCTCACTGTTCCCTGGGGAAGGATTTTTTGGAGACACTTTTTCTCCTTCAGTGTCACTGACAGCAGGCTCTGCTAATCCCTGGATCTTTTCTATGGCCAAGGGGTCAAGCGCTAACTGTTTACCCTTTTTAGATGCTGAGTTTGTAACTTTGATGAAGTGTCCAGTAACCATCATATGCGTGGTCAGTTGCTGAAGGGTGTCATGGGAGCTTCCACACTCCATGCATTTGAGAATCTGAGATTTGCATGTCTCAAACTGCCAAGTGTAACTCGCTCCATTCTGATATCCATATCGATTATTGTTAGCATTTGAAATGCTGGCAGCTCGTTGTGCCTCAGTGTAGCCAGACACACCAGTCGTGGAGTCGGGGGAGCACGGCCTTGTTGTTTCGAAAGCCCGTTTCTTTGCTGGTGGCAATAATTTGGGTGTGATTACAGGGATTGGCTCTTTTAAAGGCACTTTTTGGTAATGCTTAGTTTTAATCATATGGACACTCAAGTCCTGGAGCGAGTCAAAAGAATGGCCACAAAACATGCATTTCAAAACTTTCTGTGCATCCTCCTTCCCTTCCATATCTTGCAAATTTCGTTTCCTAGATTTCGAGGATGAGGCAGAGGAATTACTCTGTTTGTTGTGGTTGTTGTCCTGGTAGTGCCCACTCTTGTTCATGTGGACTGTCAGCTCCACAAGAGTGTCATAAGCAGCGCTGCAGTCCTTGCAGCGAAACCGGCTGGCTCCCGTGAACACTGAGCCGCAGGGTTTGGTGGTTTGCCTGTACAGGTGGACAGAGCTAAAGAGGTTGGGTTTGGACGCAGGCTTTGGGGAGAGTGTCTGCTGCAAGGTCTTAGAGAGCGCGTCCTGGTGCCAGTCAAACTCACTCTTGGCGCTTCCATTGGTGCTGTCACAGTTGGCTTTGCTGGTGTTTTTGCCCACTTTCAAGTCCATTCCTATCCCTGTCCAATAAGAATCCGCGAGAAAGTTTGCATAGGCTGCCCTCATTTTCTCTAAGCTGCTGCCCATCTCTTCTTTATGCTTGGAGCTGCTGCTTTCTTCATCCCGCTGGCTCTCAGGTGGTGATGAGGTTTTGAAGTCTGAGAGCCTGTCACTGCTGTCGCTAAGGCGCGATTCCAATTCTGCCTCTTGATTGGAAAGGACACTAATGGGAGAGTTCTGGTTGCTGTAAGTGTTGGTGCTCTTGTTGTCGAGCTCTCTGTCCTCAGACACTTTGGGGCTGGTCTTCTCTGAGCACTCCTCTTCAGTTTGAGTGTCGTTCTCTCCATCTTCTTCGGTGATGGAATCCTGAAGAGCAGCATCTTCATCGGGCATGTACACTGGAAAAGGAAGAGAGATGGTATATAACATTAGCACGCAATGTGAAACAGCGGTTTCCTTAATTTATAATTTTTAAACTATCTATACAGTGAAAGTAAAAGCCATTCCAGGGAGCATAATGGCGATTGCTTTGTGCCTTTGGGAGGCTGGTGAGTATAGGTGGACATAATGTTTTTACTAACAGACTGCTGCTGGTGTAACAGCACCATTTGATTCACGACAGGCCATTGACTTAGTGCTGTGTCCAAGCTTTTCCTGGCCTCAAGTTGAGATGTTTACAACAATCATTGGCCACTGAGTGACAAAAGGAAATTGATTCTTCTGGGGCTTGTTGAGTGTTATTGCAAATGACCTATTCCACAGTGATTATAGATGCCTCAAAACTGCAATGAAAATGTAAGCCTGCTGTTCTGGATAATATCTTAGACTCCCTAAAGCCACTTGTGAGGAATGGCTTAACATAAACTGAGATATTATAATGTCCCTCAGTGATCTAGAGATAAATTAAAAGGCTCGACCGTGAAAAATGAGAATAATCTGAAAATTCTTTCCCTATTCTGTAATTTAACATCGGGCGACTGATTTCGTTGATAGCAAAAGCAAAAATATATTGTAAATATGAATGCTGATCCTGATGCAGATGTTGATCATGCTGGTGGAAAAACAATTATCAGTGTTAAAACCAGACAATTATACAAAATTTCAAAAGATTGCTGGCAATCTGTCACGTCATTACATTTTCCCTGACAGTCTCATAAACACCAATTACTTCTTTCATTATTCACCTGTTCATTCTCTCAACTCATAGAGCACAAACATTATTGCTTCAATTAACAGATAATTAAACAACAGTATTTCTAATTGACACATTTCCCATCATCCAATTAGTAGAAACTCTGACTCAGCACAGAGCCGTGGCTGCAGGGTCTGCGTGGCATACGAAGACGGCTGCACACGATTATAACAACCTTTCTGACAATAACCGCATCAGATTATTTTAAATCTAACTACCCAGCAACCCATGCCAACAATATCGCAACCAAAGTTTGCATATCTGCTGAAGACATCGTGCAGTAAATGCAGTTTGTCAGAGTTGTCACATATCTGAGATATTTTCCGCCTCATAGTCGCGCTGGAAAATGTGCATTTTGGGAGAGACACGGCAGATGTGCTCTGAGTTAAATATGAATAGGACATAACAGGCCTGTCCAGGCACTTATGCATTTCATGTGGTTAATATTTCTCTTCTGAATAAAAGGGCTCTCCATGAGGGGATGACTGAAGCCGAGCACTCAGAAGTCCCACACTGGGCAGCCCATAGAATGTCTTCGTCTTCTTTGCCTAAAGTAAGACTTTTTTTATTATCAATATTTCACAAGTGTCTCAAGAGAAACCCCGGAGATGAACTGCTTGCTAGCTAATGGATAGAGATGGAGATGGGATTCGGACTTTCAAAACAAACACGGAGAATAGGGCCTGGCGAACAAGAGCCTGTACACATACACACAGACTCAAGAGCCCCGATGTGCTGTGACCTTGATCTACCGCAAGAGAGATGTTTTGATTGGCCAGCCGAGATCTGTGATGGCCTCCAAAACACCCTTGATGCTAAGGGAGAGAGTTGTCAAGAGCACAGAGGTATGTTTTATTTATAGTCTTATATATAGTATTCACAGTGAAGGAGAACACCAATGGCTTTGACAAGCACCCAGTTGATGTCATCTCTCTTCAAAGTCATCACTGAAGCTGAAAGTATAGTAAGAATGTACACCAAAGTGAGGGGATGAGCATTTTTCCAGTCCGGCGGTGGTTAAAGTGAAATTGTTCACTCCATGAACAGACTGTAATTCACAGCACCAGCTTTTTCCCTGCATATTTCCTGTGCCTGGAAATTCACCACCCTCTTAGTAAAATAAGTGTGCATTTTACAAAGAGTGGATAAGCACTGTTTTCCTGGAAATAAGACGAAGCTCTACCAACTTTAATGTGAATGTTTGTCCTCATCTTAGTATTTGAGGATGGAAGTGACAGAGATTAACAGCTGCCCTTCCTGCTGTTCTATGCCTTTCTATCAGATGCCCTGAGTAGCAGACATCCTGAGGCACCAATTAACCTTCTAGAGGGGATCATTCCAAGATACCCACATGTCTAACTCTGCTTCTCACACCATTTGTAACTGTGCTTTGCCAGCTCTTGATCTACCACATAACTGCTGCCATGCCAAGCTGCATTACTCTTTAATCCAAGAGCAGAGTCAAGGACAATGGCAAAACAACCAAACACCTACGAGAATAATCACTGTATTGTGATAAACATGTTTGTCGAGTGATATGCTTCATAAAGCAGCATTGTTCAAAGCAGGAGAACTTGTGTGTCATCTTGTACAGCAAAAGTGAACAGCTATTTCTTGTTTCTTGGGCACACTTTTTTTTCTTTTTTCCATAAATCAGAAAGAATAAGAAATGCTGGCTTTGAAAATGTTGTCTCAGAGTCCGAGCCAGGCAACTCATAGCCTAACTAGCCTTAGAAAACAAGAGGCTGGCATGCCTTGCCTGAGATTTAGCATGTCATAAACTGCTGTAAAGCCTCCAATCTGTGTCACTACAAATTTATATCTTCAGACAGAGATATGCAAAGGTCAAAAAACCTGAGGTGTCCATCATAAATCAGGCGGTTGAAGTGTTTATAACCTTTATCCGTTAGAACAGACTCTTGGCATAGCAAGGCTGGGATTTACAGAAGCAGCAGCCCATTTCTGTGCCAAAAACCTTTTCCCCATACATCTAGAAAAAGCAGCTAACTGCACAGAAAATAATAGATTATATTTACTGCTACCTTCGTGGCAGCATGCTGTCCAAATGCACTGGTGTTAAAAGCGTACATGAGATTATATTTACAACTCAACTTTTTTAGCATTAGTATCTTCATCGAGCAAACCCCCCCCCCCCCCCCCCCCCACCCCCCCCCACCCTCCCGTGGAAGTGAGTCTATTCAAATGTGTCAGTCATTGTAGAAATGTATGTGACAGCTGTAAAAGGGCATTCTGTTTCCGATATTAACATGCCAGGAGAAACTTTTGTAATGGTGAGAACATCAACATTTATCCCTTGGAAGGTCAACATTTCCTTCATTAATCTGACAAGCCACAGAGAGTTAGCAGTCTGAGGAGCTTAGCTAATGGACAGCTGCAATACCCATCGCAGGACTTTGTGAGTATCCGAGGTAACACTATCTTCAGAGAAGATTGGGTAATTCATAGGTGCCAGTGACAGGTCTGCACGTCTGCGCCACTTTCCCCAGTGCTCCCCGGTTGTCTCAAGCTACAGTTTTTGCTGCTCGCAAATCAATATCTCTTTTTACTTCTCATTGATTGCATAGCGGTGGGACCAACCTAAGCAGGACTGTTATGACATTTCTAGATTTCCCCCTGTCCTTGGAACAATCAATTACACGCGCATGGCAATCAAAACCTCTTTGCAAAATGAACCTGCTCCATGACATTTTCATCTCCCGGATTTATGCCATGTGAAGAAAGGAAAAAAAAAAAAAAAAAAAAGTGGGTGGTGGGGAAGAAAGAGAGAGAGAGAGAGAAAAAGAGAAGGCCTGCTGGATAGGCAGAACACACACTAACAACGCAGGTCAGGACTGAAGCTTCTCTCTGGGCTGTCTGTAAATCTAGTACTATGTATGTGTTTCCACTTTGTGCTTCCACTCACATCTAAGCAATGTACCCAGTTAACTGTATCTTTACACTGCGCAGCACTTAGTCACCGTGCTCATCTGTTGTTATAAATAGGTGATAAATGTCACTCAAAAAGTACTTGCTGTACAAAACATAATTGCAAACAAAGTTGTGAAGTTTTTTTGTTTTTTTTCCCTGTGCTTTCAATGTTGGAAGCAGGGTGATGCGTTTATAAAAAAAGTCACCATGATGTGATTTCTTCAGTGAGCTATCATTAGAATGAGACACGCACATGCCACAAGGTTTAATATTTGACAGTGATATCTGACAAACTCAGTGAGAAGTGCACGTCAAGATCAAATAGAGACATTGTCAGACATCCTGATGATAGTCCTGATGACACATCTGAAGTTAATTCTGAACCGAATCACATGAGAAATGGTGAAGACCTAATTCCGAGCCCCGAAGCCATCTGTAAAGATCTGTAAACACCTCTCTCTTCATTGTTCCCTGTCAGAAAACAGTCTCCCCGAGCCCAAGGACACTGCAGAGTAAAGAGAGAACAATCACACGCAGCCTGCTCCCTTTGACAAAATTTGTCTGGAGGTTAATTGATATCACAGAATGAAACAGTTTTTGAGTTGCTTTTAAATCCGAATTTGTCATTAGATCCTGTCTGACCTATTATTTAGTTTGAACACTTTTGTGTTAAATGACTCCAGTGATGCAGTTAACAGACTTCCAAACTGTGCAGACAGACTGCCACTGAGTCTTCATGTTGCAAATGGTTATTAACATTACTGTGGAAAAGATTCTGATAAAAATATAAAGAAAAAAAAAAAGATTAGATAATGTGAAGTGGGTTTAAAAGCAGCCACGAGCCCCTGCAAAGTAGTTTTGCTGAATCTTTCTGAGGCTTTGTCTGGAAAACCACGAGACAGAAACACTGTTGTTAATTTCTGTATGCATGAAGGAGATGTAACTTAAAGCGCATTACATACTTCGCTAAACACAAGCTATTCATGCAGATAAATGCCTTGCTTTCATCCACCCTCAACTTTAATATTTAATAGTCTAATATAATCAAATAAAAACTCAAAGCTCAAAAAAGACACGGACAACTTGAGGACAGATTGTGAACACAACAAATGGCACAATGTGCTCAGATGGACCCGGAGCCAGATTAATATGATAGGATCGCAAATATGACACCATATCCTGCCATCTGGCTGTTCATTTGGGCAAAAATGATCACAATAATTATGGCAATTAATCAAAAATGTTTTCACAACCAACATTCTGTTAACTAAAAACACAGAACTTTGGAATGCACAATCAACACACTGATAAACACACGCGCGCGCGCGCACACACACACACACACACACACAAGTCACACAGCTTTTGAGCATGTTTAGTTTGAGTTACGGGACATTTTTATGTAATGACACAAATGTGGGAGTTACTAAAAGTCTGTTCCTGCATGTTGCATGGATGCTAATCACGGTATTTACTGAGCCACATCAGATTGCAATGTCTAACTCCAGGAGCCCCTTCTCAACACGAAGTCACTGCTCCTTTTGATGCCTACTAGAAGCTTCTGCTCTGAGATGCATCAGTCGGCCCGCTGCCTAATTGGAAGTGAGCGGTGGGAGAGCATTGCAATCTGCACTCCAGCACCCAAGTCGTCGCTTTGAACGTGCCACAGCCGCCACATCATATGATGCTGCCTGGTGTTGCGTCTCACCAAAGGGTCCCCCTGTCAGCACCAGACGAGACAGTTAAACATATAATGTTTCCATCCTGTCTCAGAATTTTTTTTTTTTTTTTTTTTAAAAGATTAACAGCACAAAGCCAGGTGCTATATGCACATATCATAATAATATGAATTTTTAACATGCTGGGTAGCCTGAATTCCAAAACAGCACATTATCTCACTTGACTCAGGCGGCTTTTAGAAATATTGCAGTTTTAATTTTGCAGTTTTGACTCTCTGCACTAACAATCTCTTCAATAGTACTAGCTCTAATGAACTGCTAATAAGCACTGATCAACCAGTCATTGAGCCCAAGAGTGAACTGTGACGCTGTACTGAGCTTATACTGTGTATCTAAATGCATTTACTCAACTTATAAGCATTAATACTAATCCAGTAATATAAATCTTAAACATTGGCAGTTGCCGTTCTGTGCATGTGTATTTTTGTATCGTATTTTGTGGTACAGCACTGACACATTTTCTTAAATAAATTGTGTGAATAGCTCATCCTTCACTAAAACTACTGAGTTTCATTTTACTGAAGGGACAGATTTCTATACATCCATAATGTTTACTTGGCTAGTTGTCACCAAAAATAAGCTAGAAAAAAGCAAGTTAATACTTTAAATTACTGGCTGCTGAATAACCTGTATTGAGATATTTTGTATAACCAGTAAAGCTGCAGTACACAGCATAACCATCTCCTGTCCGTCCTCTTTTGCTAACAGGTAAAAAGAAACAATTTAAGAACATGTATAATCTTACAACTGCAGGGGCTTAAAAGCCTCCGTGTATATTTGCCAGATTATAGATGATCTTTTCTGCCCTGACTGATAAAGTTCCAGTTGGTGGAGCAGAAGCAGGGCTGCTTCAGCTCCAGTGTGTTTTCCACTAGCGGGAGGGGAGCAGCATCGCGCCGCTCTGTCACTTGGTTTCTGAAGAGCCCGTGACACGGCTCTCCAGGAGCGACATGATGAGGTCTGATGGTTCCTTTCTGCAGAATAGCAGTTTACCCCTCATTCACCCTTATCAGAGAGTGAACCCATCATCTTACAGCACGCCACTCAAAACGCTTCGCATATTGGAGCTGACCAGTCGAGCAAACAGGGCGGTACTAATAAAAGACCATCTTGCTTCGGTTCAAATTTCCCTGATTGAATGTCAGTCAGGAATGTTTGCGTGGCAGCAGGGAGGAAAGTGGGCCATCGTTTAAAGGACCACTGCCTTGAACACATAAGGCCTTTGTTCAAGTTTTATGAGATACTGAGTGAAAGGTATGATGGCCTGCAGTCACCTAACGTGCTGTTTGTTTTTCATGCTCGCGAGCCTGACTAAATAAAGAGGTTTTCAATTCCAACTGAATCATTTTCTGATGTTTTAGAAGCGTTTTTGTCATTATAGGACTCTGTTATTTTGCATCTCAGTGGCAACATCAAGGATGTAATTATCTTTATTATTAAACTGAACTTTTATTTCCTTGTGATCTGGTACGTGTTATTTCATAATATAACATTAAAGTATCAAAAGCCAGTGGCATGTCTCCTTGGACGCTATCCCATTTAGCTTTCCCTTGAGAGCAGTAGATGTATATACAGTACATACAGTCCCCCCCGCATCATAAACTTTGCATGAACCCTAAACACTGGCCCTCCCAAACAGCAACAGCCCTCCATCAAGGTCAGGCCTTGATGAATCTGATAGTGCAGCTGGAAGAGACTGTGTGTATTCTATTAAAACAATCTGCATTTCACTAACTCTTCCCGCCCGCTCTGTCCCTGTATGGATCTTTCATTAGATTCTGGATGAGCTCCAGCCAAAGCTTTCCTTGTACAAGCAGTTTTATGCCGTTTTCAGCAAAGGGAGGCATTTTTTTACATTCCAAGTTCATTAATAGTAGATTGCCACTTTTTCCCTTCATTAAATACAATGAGGCTACAGAGTGAATTTGCAGCTGAAGCATGGTACTGTCAGTTTCTAGTGGGACCAAAGGCTGCTTCATGGCAAGCATAAAGGGAGAGAAGCAAGGCAGCCAAACCTGGAGCTCCACGGGACAAGACAAGCAACAGTAAGAGAGGCAGAAATGCTTCAAAAACAGCCCGCTCCCTCCTATTCAGATTCATTTTAATGGCAAATTTGTTGTCAAGTGTCCTCCACAAAATGATTAGGGCCCGCTGTTTTCTGAAAAGTGCAAACTTCTGGATTTGCCTGGTGCGCATTGTCACTTTGACAGCCCATTCTGAGAACAATGGCTGCCCAAATAGTGAAATGTGTTGGCACCCAATAGTTGAAAGTTTCCCCTCAAAACAGGCTTTCTGCTGTTTGTGGGTATTCTGCTGTGTTGATATCTAGATGTTGATTAGAATGAAAAAAGAAGCCAGTGAATTGGGCTCCCCAGAGCAGGCACATCAACCATTGTAAGAGATTGACAGTCACTCCATTGAGCCAATTATTTCTGTTCATAAGACCTGTTTCTATAAAAACTGGTTAAAGACTACAGTCATTGTGAGTGCGTCGGAATTAAACTACTGGTAGAATTTACAGAAAACCAACAGCATTTAATAGCTGGACTGCCAGCTTAGTGGTGCTTTTACTACATGAAATAATTACAGGCATAACACTGTTTCCATTAACTATTAGAATTGAACTCGGTAATTTGCAGAATGAAAGCATAAAAGGCAAATTATCCTCAACTCATCTACAATGAAGGAAACGCGATAAAGCCAGATGCAGCGCCCTATATGTGTGCGATATATGTTCATTAATAAAACACTGCAAACATATCAAAGCTGTTCAAATATTGCCACTGGAAAAGTCGGTGCAACAAAAATATTTTCTCTGCGCTATATCCTCATTTAGCCTACGAGTCAGCGGCATGACATTTCTAAGGTGTTCAGCTATAATGGAGGAGGAGTAGGTGCCGACTGCAAGACGAGTGCAGAGCCTTTTTATTCATTGCATGGGAGAAAGTGGTTAATTTATTGAAAAGAAGGTAGGCGGACGAAGCAGCGGAACGGAACTGATACCCTGCGTGGCTGTAGGTTGTGCACTGAGGGGGAGGAGAAAGGAGTGGAAGGGGGGGAGAGAAAAAAAAGGAGGTTGAGGGAGGCGGAGACCAGAGCGACAGAGGAACGGTTAATGGAAATGAGTGACAGGCTTTCAGAATGATTTACAACGGGTGGCGCTGCGGCAGAGCCAGCGCTTGATGGATGATCCTGAAAGACGGAGACGAACCATAAATCATGTCTTTGAATCATTGACAGAGATAAAGGAGGGGGAGAAAAAGCAATGGCATTGACGTTCATTCTTCCAATAATGTACATTGACGAGTTACACTACGGAGCCTTAATTAAAAAGTGAACACGGGTCTTCTCCCTCTCGCAACTACCCCCACCCCACCCCACCCCCCTCCCGGCTATGCTCTTCTATCCCTCTCTTCTCTATTGCGATATCAATGGTAATTAAAGATGCAGCATCCCCGGCCCCCCCGTCCCATAGCCACTTCCTCCAGCTTCCCACAGCAGCCAGATTAGATAAGTGCTCTGCTAAAAGATAATGTCACCCCTCAACAAATATCAATATGTGTCTGGCCCATTTGTTTCTACATCTGTAAACACACAGTGAGATGAGCCCCCCCCCCCCCACCCCATTCTTAAAAGAAAATGAAAAGTGAATGGACAAAAACTAAACACGAATAACTCACAGTTACATACACTACTACTATGATGGTTTGAACCTATAAAAGAGGATTCAGCCATGTTTACTCAAAAGCACTGAATCTTTCTACCCAACATCCTACTCTTAAACATTGTGTTGTTCTGTCTTGAGTGCAGATGGCACTTTGATAAGCAGGAGGAGCCCTGTAGGAGCAGAGAGCCTGAATGAGTGGCATTCCACATCAGCTGAGCTCCCTTAAAGTGCACACAATAGAGCAATGAGGTGAAAGTAATCCTAAACATCTGTCTTATGTGTTCTACACGCACTGGCTGTTTGTTCAAGTTCTAGGAAAGACATTAGCAACGGGGGTGGGGGGGGGGAGAGAGATGGAGAGAGAGAAGTATATATCAATTCATGCACTAGTTCTCCAAAGGGATTAAGCTGGGCCTCTGTTGTCTGTCCTCTCACTGCTCTGGCAAACAAAATGGAGAAGACTGCCCCACTAATGCAAATACCCTCTTTCATGACATACTGTTGCAAGCACGTGCCTGCTGCAAATTAATACTTACAACTACACTGTAACACCACGATCTTTTTTGAATTATTCAGGCTTATTATAACCCAGTTTATGTTATCACGTTGTAAAGCTGCTAATAATCACGAGTTTTAAAGGAGGATGCGGTGTTTCTGAGGCCTCGCAGCAGCCTGCTCTGCTCTGCTGATGTGAGAAGAGACAGCGGAGTCCGCCGTCCTGTCTTTGCAGGGAGATCAGGGGGCAGTCGGTCAGCCCACTGCATATAGGGATATTCAGCAGCAAACACTGAAAGACACACAAAGCTGTCACTCTGTGCCTCTCTATCCCGCTCCCGCTGTGAGAAGACATTTTGGCAAGCTGAAATGGAAATGAATACACAATGGTCATCTAACATTGAAAAGCTGTGGCAATAATATTGGTCCAGCAAAAAAGGGTGCCCTGCCCAGAGTGTTTGAGTGCGTGTGTTCATGTATATGTGCATGTTTATGAATGATTCATGCCGCAGCTCAACACAAAAGCTCACACTCAGGCTTCGCACGATTTGAGAATCATTTTCATTTGAAGGCTTGAGATTGTTCATATCATGTTTGATCGCATCCCTGCATCAAAACACAGTTTGATGGACAAGAGAAATAATTACTTGTCATTCATGTGTCGGGGGTTTCTCTTCTCTCCTCTTTTGTTGCTGTTAAACATGTTCCTCTGTTAAACACTTTTTCTTCGCCAAACTCCAAAACAGTCTGACTCAACTTTCAAGTTGCGCTACGAAACGAAAAATGAAACAATTTCATTAAATTTACAAAAGGAGAAAATAAATCTCCACTTTTCTGATAACTGACTGTTCAGCTGAATGAATCAAATGGATTGAGCGTAATGAACTTCTCGGAGTCTGTGTCATTAATGGACGACAGCTCTCGCTGATCTTAAATGGTCTTAAAAGATGATCCATACAGTAATGAAGCCAGCCCTGCTGCTGGCCTGCTGCCTAAAGCAGGACAGAATCAAAGTCACAGGGGATAAGCCGGAGCTACTCTTACCAAATAGCATCCCTCCGCTTCCCCACTGTATGTTTTTTAAAGATTAAAATCTGTTTGTCATTACGCTGTAAATTCTGAATGGTAAATATTCAAATTCATTGCATGTGTTTCAAGGCCGGCAGCTGGGACTACAGAGCAGCAGGACAGCTCATAACCTACTGGGTCTTTTGGAAAAGCAGCATGCACTGTCCAAGGCCCAGCCTCCGCCTGACTCTTCTGCCTGGACCACCCTGCTCGCTGCGTTACACTACATGACAGGACGATGCTGCTCAGTCCTTGGACCCATCGCATTGTTTTTCTTGGACCATAGTGAAAGCAAATAGCAGCTAAAGGGCCCCGGCGCTCGCAGTAAAAACCAAAAACCCATGCAGTCATTCATCAAAGCCCAGACAACTCGCTACTCCCCCACCAACTACCAACCCCCCCCCAAGGCACGACCATCTCCCCCCACTCTGGGTTTTAACTAGGACTCCAAATAATTCCAGAAATGACAAATGATACTTATATCTCTGGCCTGTGCCGAATCAATAAGCATGCAGAACAACTATCCATCTTGAGAGGTATCGACATACGTGGCTCGACATCGGCTGAGAAGCGCTTGGTGGCTTTATTCAGGATTGGAAAGGGAGGAACGGAGGAAAGCAGCACACTCATTTTTAAATTACAATAAACCACCCACCACTGTTAACAATCAAAAATCTATTACAGGAAGTGCAGTGTATGTGGAGATCTTTTTGAAAATCACGAAGGAGGAGGACACGTCCTAACAATGAGGAGGCCGACCGGCCATTTGTGAAAATATGCATGACCTTGTGAACTGGGACAAGGGTTATTTTGACAGGCGCACCTGCACATGTTTACATGGCGGTTGTGTGCTGGGTATGAGCTGATGGGTGGTGATATGGCCCCTTTCTGGTCCCCCGGCTGGATCGGAGCAGCTGACAGATAGCACTTCAGAGCAGCTTTAGCTGCAGCTCCCCTTGAGGGGCTGTGATTGATGACTCGCACTGCCACCTAGATCCATTTTCTCCTCCAATCTGACTCCTCACAGGTAGAGCGGAGGCCTGCTTCTCTCTCTCTCTCTCTCATATCTCCTTTCGAGTTTGAGTGGGCTCATTTTCGCTCTGAGTTTACCAACAGAGCGACTGCAAAACATCTACTTTGAACAAATTAAAAACAGAGGAAATAATTTGAGCTAAATGCCTCGCAAAGTCATTTTGATCCTGAACATTAAGAGATCAGAAAAGTTAAGAAAAAAAACAAAAACTATGAGATGTTTGCAGGCATAATGTCATTAGCAGGGGAAATGTTAAGACTTAGGACCCCTGCAGGTCTGAAGGCATTTAAGAACAGTTAGCTTAGCCATCTGGTAGACAATTACAGAGGAACAAACACACCGCCTCAGCAAATAAAGCTTGGCTCATCAATCACGAGAATGGCCAGAACTTGGCCTGTTATTCCCTCTGATTTAATAACCCGGTGAACTGCAGTGTTATCCAGCACCAGTCTTCGAGTCAACTGAGCAAAATTCCAACATTAACCAACAGCAATAAAAAAAAAAGCGTAAATTGGAAGTGTGAACAACCTTGAGGTGGCAAATTAATTTTTATTTAAAAATTTGCAATTAAAAATGCAGAAAATATTTCAGAGCTGAGAATATAAGGAAAATAAAAACTTGAATTACGTCTCATTTTTAATTTGCACCAGGCTGCGGCTACAAATGGAAATGAAAAAAAGGAAGTGCAAGGTTAAAAGTAAAAAATATTTTAAACTGTCGCTGTTTCCAGTTTCAAGTAGTTTACTTAATTAACATTTGCCCCATGCTTTTAATTGCAATCATGCTCCCCCGTGGGACCTGACTGTGGATTGTGTGGTAATTGCAGATGTTG
Organism: Archocentrus centrarchus; assembly: GCF_007364275.1. NCBI lineage: Eukaryota > Metazoa > Chordata > Actinopteri > Cichliformes > Cichlidae > Archocentrus > Archocentrus centrarchus. The sequence goes on along the minus strand of NC_044352.1, from coordinate 7,224,884 downwards.
ATATGAGATGGGGACACAATGTCAAGTCTATTTCTGAAAATTACAGAACAAAAAAAGGGGAGGATGATCAGGAATGCGCAGCCACTAAATAAACCCCGAAATTCAGTAACGAGGGGATTTTATTAACTTGAGACACTACGGTGAGCAACTACTGATCGAGAAGAATAAATCATATACAGACTAACACTGTGCTGGTCTGTTCTTGAATTATGTGGTGAATGAAACAGATCCCCGAGCATAAAAAGCCTAAGAATCAGCCTGAATTTCACCTGGATGCGGGTCAGTCTTTGTCAGTTTCACCAGGGTGTTTTCTGAGCCAAGAACATATTCATCTGTGTTTCTGGGTTGTGGCCTGGACGGCCTGTGTGGAAGAAAAGAAGTAGGCCACTGCTGCGGTCTCCGATTCTCCTCAGTACACGCGTCACCTGCCAGCTCATGTGGCCCAGCTGAGATGTGAACAGGTCTGGCAAGAACCAAATGTTTTCATTTACCTCAGGGGCATCTACACTCTTCTTTAGCAGGCGGTGGCAGGCTAACATGTCAAGATATTGGCCCGGGACTCCGGGCCTCTGGGAGGGGTCATGCACTCGGAGCTTAGGTTCAGAAAACATCAAAATATTACCCTCTCCAAGATGGAAGGCGGTCCAGACCTCTGCATCGAATACTGGCACAACTTTAAAGACGAATATTACAAAATAACATCAATTTCTGACGTGTTTTTAACGAAGTCTTCCACACAAAGACAGACCAAAGGTAGCTTTGAATCGTTTTGTTTTATAGCAGATACCAACACCTTGAAACCTGAAAATGTACTTCATTACACCTCTACGCTCAGATTTGATGTGTGTTCACGTTGTTTGATGGATCCACATTCTACTGGGCAGCAGGGGGTGGCGGTGCTTCTCAGGCTAACCTCAACACGTCTATTTCTAGCTGAGGACTTGCTGACAGCACATTTAACTTTGTGATCTGCACATGAGAGACAGCTAACAGTTGCTGACAGCTGAAACACACCAAGAACCATTTCCCTATACAATACCTTATTGACACTTTTCATGTGATGAGGACTTCAACTAACTTTCAGAGAAAAAAAAAAAAAAAAAGGAAAAGGAAAAAAAAGCTAAAAGTAAGGATTGTGGGTGCATAAAGAAAAGGTTGATTTCTGGGCAGCTTATGGAAACCAGTATCTCCTTTGGGGAGACTCTGAGTGGGATTGGGGGGGGGGGGGGGGGGGGGGCAGTGGCTGTCTATAGAAGCCTGATTTATGATCTGCTCAGTTTTGCATGTGTGTTCACAGGTTTCTGGGAGTTACACTCAATTAGAGCAGCAGGGGTTGAGAGTATGTTTTTCAGAGGATAAGTTAAAGCTTGACACGTTTATTTCTGCCAGTGCAGCTGAAGAGCCGGTGACAGCCTTATCAAAAGTCGTTTTCTTTGATCACCCAGCTCAAAATGTGGGAAATAGTAACCGTCCCTGACAAGTGAAGAGAAAAATCCAAAGGAACACAAAATGTTTATAAAGCACAATCTTAAATACCAGTCAACATAACCGAGGGAAGAAAATAACTGTATGGCGAAGATGAAAATGTCATCACTTAGCAGGACAACAAGAAGCTGACAAATGCAGTGCTAATCAAATTTGTAAATTCAAATTAGCTTAAATATAATTCTTGCAAAGTGGGGGCACAGAGCTGCATCAAACCAAGGACTGAAGAGTGACTTATTGGATTCAGCAGGACAAAATCCCCAATTACAAGTTAAATGCCATGTCCCCTTCACAATTTATATAAAACTAGTAAATCTTATTTTTGAGACTTTTAATGACTGAGCCAGCCAGTGAAACAGGGGAACAAAGTAGCTGTGCAAAGGAGTTACTCATATCCCTGTTGAAAAACTCCTCCGTTTAATGATTCACCGCTAAGGAGAGTCCACACACTTCCAGAAGAATTCAAATCCCTTTTCCCACAGCCTCTTTCAGTCCGTATGATAAATGACACCCGTCATTCCGCCGTTGCCAAACAGCACAGAGGGGAATTGTACTGATATATGATTCACAAGAACAGGAAATAAACTCTGCCTTTCTCTGTAGCTCTCCCTCTTGCCAAGTAGGACGGACCTGGACAGTGTCAAGGATCTCATGGTGGAGGCAGTGGGAAGGCTGACGGCACTGAAACCCAAAAAGGGAATAGACAGTGGGTTTCCAAAATGAACTCTCCCCTCTCTCAAAACGCTGGAGCTTCTGATGACTGATGAAAGGCACAAGAGCCACGGCATTAAAATAACAGAGGCATCTATGGGAACGAGCCTAGAAGTATAAAAAAAATAAATTAAGCAGAGGGCACATTAAAGTCTGCAATTACCAAACAGGGGAAAAATATAGAATGAGCAACCTCCTTCTGCCCCCAATTACAATACAGCAAGTAAGGCTAATTACAGCGCCTTGATTATTTCAGATTTCTGAGTGAGTGAGGATGACAACGGCTTAGAGAGATGGGGTGCAAGTTCAGATAAGGCTTGTATAAATGCATATATAAATATAAGATACATTATATAGATGTGTTGTTTTGAAACTAAAAACATCAAGTTAATTAAATACTTTCTCCTGCCTGTTCCGTTAACAGCAAGCGAAGCTGCTCCACACTAAGCTGGTGTTCTTCTGTCAGAGACAGAAGGAGAGGCACATCCTGCTGCTGTGCGGCTGCTCGCCTTCAGGCTAGTCCCTTCAGGCCAGCGCTCAGCAGTAGGCCTCCCACTTGGGCTCAGAGTGTAGGGATGTGCCCAGGGCCAGGACCAGCAGCACTCAATCACCCAGACAGCGACATCCTTTCGCCATCACCATCAGAGAGGCCCCTTTGGGGTGGGTTGAGAGGGGTGGGGGGGTGGGGAGATATTTATGGGTAGAGCGTTCACGCATACACACCCATGCGGCTGCGATTCCACTGATATACTGTCGGCTGGACTGTGGGATGGAGCCATATAGTTCATCTCCTCCTCATTTTGAGCCCCTAACCAGACCCCTGTAAGTGCTCCTCTGAGCTTTACAGGTTGGGCCTGATGCATGAAGCAGACAACGGCCACTACACTCTATGTAAATCATGCACTCCAATGTGGAACCGGAGTTAGAAGCCCGTTATTGGATCTCATTATAAGGGATTGCTTTGTTTTGAAAATGTGAACCAAATGACCGAAATAAGTTGCAGCAGGGAGATAAAGCTACGCACAAGCTGCAGTATTTTGGAACTATTTGTTACAGAAGACACTTTTGAGTGAAGCCCTATAAGATGAGCAGCATATGTTTACCTAGGAGGTGCATTTTAATGCCTTTTTACCTTTGATTTCAGAGCAGAATAATTACAGAGGAAGCCATGTAAAACCCTGTGGCAGATTAGGGAAGTGAGTTGGAAATGGGTTCAAATTGTCGTTCTGAAGTAAAGAGGCTACTTTGCACCACAAGGGGTTCCTTTCCTCAGGCAGGCCAGGGGATTAAAAGAAGCCATAAAAGGTCTCTGTAATGGCATCAGTAATGTCTTGCTGCCATTAAAAACGGTGAGAAAAACATCTGCTTTGCATTTTTCACTCCCCTGCTACTCATTTGTCTTTCAAACTATCTGAGAGAGTGCCTTGGTTTCAATGTGCTCATATTTCTTCAGAATAAGGTTATTTTACTGACTTCATCCGATGAGTGTTTGCCTTAAATCAGGGCTGTATTTTCAAATGCCAAAACAATGGCAAACTGGCAGCAGTCACATGTTGTGAAAGATTGTGTTTTCTATACCATAAATTTGCAATTTGGCATTCCTAAACTGTGTAAATTTGATCTCAAACAGCAACATTTTCAGTGCTGCGATGTTTGTTTTGTCTTCAGCAACAACCAAAAAGATTTCAAGACTATCTTTATTCACACCCTGATCACATAATGGGAGCCAGATTAGAGTAAACACCTTGATTGCTTTACGGCTAGCCCCAACCATTAGAGGTGCACTGTATCCTCCTTCACTGGGCTTCTGGGAAGCCAAGGCCCTGCAGTAATCTTTTCTCTGCTAACCCTTTAATAAACCATAGCCTGCTTCATTAGCTTCCCCTCACAGAGTGATTGATCGGTGCCAGTCACAGAAACCCCATCCCTGCTCTGCCTACCTCTCCTCAACCAACTCAATAAGGCACTTTTTTTTCCAGTCAGCTACCACCCATCACACTATTAAAGGGGAGTATTCAGTGTGAGCCAAAGAGGGAGTGGCATCAGCCGTGGATGGCAATGCAACAGTGTTCCTTTTGTTCAAAGGCTGGGTCAAAATCAATTTATGGGATGCACTATACTGGGCTCAGTATATTAGATTCTTATGGGTTCAGGTTCTGTCTCCACATATGAACTGAAAGAGGGCAAAAAAAAAAAAAAAAAAGATTCAGTGAATTTTTTAACAATACGCTGTTCATATTACGCTGACAAAATGCATTAAGAATGCAGCCTGATGGAGGGAAAAAATGGGATTAAAGGTGCAGTTTATAGACAGAATGACTCATTATTTTGTCTATTGCTTAACAAGTCTCCCATTATTAAATTACATTCAGTGTGATTCTATTTCACTCACTTCAAGAAGCCATTCTTAGGATAAATATGGAGCCATAATCACTGAAAATCACATCTATCACACAAGTTTGAACAAAATTTGATCATGTCCTTAAATTACACATTAGATCACATATTATATCACTTGAGGAGGAAATCAGTAAAGTGAGCCCTTAATAGCAACATAAGAAACTGCACTTGAATACTAATTTCACAGTAAATTGTCCATCTGATAAAAAGCACCACACAGCACATGCTTACCCAGATAGCCACTAAGCAAGATCCATTTGCAAGAAGACAAACAATGCAACATTTATTGAGTTAGGATACTACTAAAGTAAATGTAAAACCCCACCAGAAGGAAGAAAAAAAACATGTAAGTGTATGATAAGAGTGGATAATAGAGCATTACTGTTACAATGACATATCCCCACCCACCCCACCCCACCCACCCCATTAGGAGCTGGACTCTTTTTTCTTTTTGCTTTAGTAATACCGACAATGTATGTGCTTTGTGATCCCTCACTGCTCTGTGGTGGAGGGATAGAGAGATACTGAGGTGCTAGATGCTGCTCAGCTGCAGTGATAAAGTCAGTAATATCACTATCTCGCCCTCCTCTCTCAAGAATTGCTATAAACCTATTTCGAAAATTGCACCCATATATTCAGCGAAGACAGTGAGCTCATCCTGGTGACAGTGCAAACTTTTAGGCTGAATTATGTCTGTGTCATTCAGAGGGGTTTATCAACGAGGGTCAATAACTCAGAGACCCAAATCTGAGATCGGCCAGCCCAGCGCCTCTTCCCCTAAACTGCAGGCAGCTGGTGTGCTGCCATGGAACAGCCTGCTGCTATTGCTCAGGACACAAGATGGTGCCTAGTCACACTACTACTACTACTACTACAGCACTGGAAACTACACAACTGTAGCACAAACAGATACAGCAACACAACGTGCAACACAGGGAGTCATTAGACCTAAGACACAAAAACCATGACAGACTAAGGCTGCTTATAATGATGATCTATCTGTTAAACATTTGGTTAAGTGATCAATTATTAATGATTCAAAAAGCATTCGAATAACAGCCGAACGCCACAGCAAGTGATATTTTTTAAAATTTTCCTTGACAAATTTATTTATAACTGTTATACAATTAGAATTATAATTTATTTCTGATGATCAAATAATTAACTAATTACATAGTTATCCTTTTGATGTTAAATTCACTGTTTCCAAAATATTAGAGATGATGATCATTTAAAAACCACTAAAAATCTAATCTAATAACCTCCATTTGGTCTCACTAGCTAATAAGTTCTAGTATTTATTTAAGTACATAAAATATAATGACTTTTTACCTCAATTTCTGGCAGAATTTCACATCTACATAATAATAATTCCCTAAACATAACCTAGAATCAGATTAGGCCGTTCATACTGTTTAACTGGATTAACCAATTAAAAATACTTAAGTGAAGTTTTGGAAGATGTGACACATACTTCCACATATGAGTTAATGAGCTGCCTTGCTATTATAGCTGGCAGCAGCAAAAGTGTATACAAGAAAAAAAAAGAAGTGAAGAGCCTCATGTGCAGACAATCAGCCATCATTCCAGGCTCACATGAAGTGTATAGATGTGTAATGTCACTTGACAGTTGAGACATAAAAAAAAATTAACTGACTTTGTTGCCTTTAGGCAAGAGGAAGAAAAGAAAAAAATTGAGATCTTGGTAAATAAAGTTTAATAATTTTAACAGGTTCTGAGGCCTTTTTAAGGGAAGTGAATAAATTCTTTTATAACCTGCAGACACTGTGATTCCATGTAAGGAAAATAGCGTCTCGTCACAAACAGCCTGTGCAGCACTCACCTTTTTTTTTTTTTTTTTTTCTGTTCCTACATGAAATGCCGACGTCGGTCATGAGACATGAGAAGCGTTTAAGTTTGCTCTTTCTTAAGTGACCTTAACAACCACAATGACTCAGTGCTGACAAACACTGAACATGCAGACAGCATTTTTCACTTTATAAAAGAAGTCTTGTGGCACATTTGCTCCAAACCGCAGCTTTATCACGACTATACTAAAACAGAAACACGCAATGCCATTTTGCACCATCTTAGGCTCAAAACACATTTCACCCTGACACTTATCTGCAATTAGCCATGTTAGATGTTTGTCATGTGCAAACACTTAGCAAAATTTGACATTCATTTGATTCTAATGGGCTTTTCAGTAGGGGTTTCTGCCTGTAGGATGCTGCAGTGCAAAAGCCTGACTGTTTGCAAAAAAAAAAACATTTGTCATTTGAGGACGGAGTAAATTGGTATCATTTATTGTTAAAACAGACACTTTATATTTTCCTCAGTAGGCCAGACTGGCTTTGCAGTGCTCCTTAAAATTGTGAGCTTTTCAGTAGGACTTCTAACCCCTGCTTTGTCTATAGTTTGAAGGGTGATATCACCTGCAGCTGTTTACAATTAGCTGAATTGTGTCCCTTAGCAGTGCTTAAGTTTTACTCACCCTCTTTAAAACCTGTATTTTCCAGATGGCCTAACATTAAGTTCCTTTATATATATAATCCTGGAGCAACTTGACCTGCGCAGCCCAGAGTATGAATTTTATTAATCTAAAGAAAAGCAACGTGGAAAAAAGTTAAACGATTTCAAACAGTTCGATTGTTAAAACATTCTAACAAAAGCTCAGCCTCCACATCTACATGAAGTGTATTAACTTTCTGAAAATGCATTATATAAATGCACAGGTGACACCATGTCCACCAAAATATAACCTGCACTCATGGTGAGAGAGGCACCGGCTGCAATACACAAACTACTTTGCAGCACCAGTCAGCAGGAAAAGTGTTTGGGTCAGAGTGATACATGCCCACACTCTCTCTGCGTAGAGTTAAAGCTGCACTATAAAAGAAACTGAGGTCTATCAGACACCCACAGCCACAAGCTATTTTGCATCTTGCAGACCTCAGATGACAGACCAGTGCATGAGCATCCACACGCTTACTGTAGAGAGGGATTATTCTGTTATCGTATGTGGCCCAGATTTGAAGCCAAACAATACAGATGAAGTTCTGAGCGCTCTAAATTCACTAGTGAAAACTATCAAGTGCCATCTTTGAGAGTGAGCTGTCACAGCGACAACATGAGACAAAACAGCAGGTCTGATTTAAAGTCGTCAATATCAGCACTTCAGAAAAACACTTCGGATTTCAGTTTTCAATTTTGTAAGAACAAAAAAAAAAAAAAAAAAAAAAACTATCTGAAAATAATCCAGACAGCTTTCAGTGATAAAAAATTTATTACCGTGCAATCGGTTTGAGTTCCTGTGTTTGGTACAAATCTCAGATTTGTTATTAGGAGCTAGAATCTCACCTCGTACTTCAAGCAAAACACAGTGCTGTTTTTGTAATACCTGTTAATGTGCTTCGCTGCTAAACACGCAGAAACACAAACACAGCATTCTAGGTGTAAGCATAAACTCCATGAATGGTGTGTGGGATGCTTGCAAACTGTATATACACACACTGCCGCATACGCCTGTAGGGCAGGGGTGCATTCCAGTGTGTGGTGCGCTCTTTATCCAGCCAGAGGTGGAGATGATCCTCTCTCACAGTGGGACCTTTCCTTTGTGTACATGTGTGTTTAGGGTTGTCTCGGCAACTGAAAGCCCGCTCCTTCATTGGGCAAGGCCTCCCCACCCTGAGCACTGTTGTGCATAGTGGAGGGCAGGATCCTGCTAGTGGAGCTAATAGTCTACCTGAGGTTTAGTTAAGTAGGCGCATGTGTGTGTTGAGTATATATGGCATCATCAAAGCATGCCAATAATTACAGAGTTGGGTTATTACTGTACGCGACTGTTATTTTCATTAACATTCATTTCCTGTCTCCGGTAAGAGTAAATACCCACCCACCAGCTTAATCACAGGTTTATTTCAAACCAGCGCAGTTATCTCCATGATATCATCAAGTACTCATAACTTCACTTTATGAGAAGCAGACCTATGGAAAATACAGGTAAATACAGCCTACAGTGAAACTTGAGTAATTGAGCTTAACAATGAGCTAGATTTATCACAAGAGGGATTATCACACTGATCCACACATAAATTTTAAGGCATTGTGTTACAATAACATTAATAATCCTGGGACTCTCTTTTTTTTTGATACTAATAACATGGAACTGGCCATGTCCAAATGGGAGCATGTTTGCAGGTCTTTGCAGATTTACGTTGCATTAAAATGCAGGCAACCTTGGCAGGAAATAAGAGATGGGAAAAAAGCCAGGCTTTCATCATTTTCCCCAAATCAGAGGAGGAAATGAATATGGATGCCCTCAGGCGTGAGGGGAAGGAAATTCAGGGGCTGATGAGGTCCCTGAAGGATGCGTCTGGACAGTACCGGAACTTTTCAGCTGGGTCGCTGCCAGGGTGTGAGGGCTGCCACGAAGCATGTAGGAAACACATGCAAACACAGCAGTAACACATGCAAAAACCCCAAAATAACTAACGAAAAGGAAACATAAATACAAAAGCTTGTGCAAGGAGAGCCTGAAGAGTTAAAGATCTTTGCAGCCTCTCTTTATTTTCAGTGAACTAAATTTGAAATCAGATAAAAAAAGGGCGTCTTTAAAAGGCACAAAGATGTCAATAAGCTTTAACTAAAAAGAGGTCCAAGTGGCACCTGAAGTTAATTCTCATATTTCGACAGGACAATCTGAAAGTAGCTGTGCAAACACTACAAAGTCACCCTCAGTCACAAGTCTCAGAATTGAAGGGATAAATTCTGTTATCACACTCTGTAAATAGTCATATGGCACCAACGAGTGCTATTCACCTCACTGTGGCATGTGAGGATGTGGCAGGCGAGGCTTTAGAAAAAGAGAACTGTTTAGACACACTGAGGCAGCAGCCGAAGATCAGCAGTAAGGCTGGAGAGTCAGGATGCCCCCCTGGAAGTTGGGCGCAACTGATCCGCCACATCAACAACTAATTCACTGAGGGAGACGGGAATTCCTGGTTAGGGATTATAAGAGACTTCAAGGCAGAAGAGTACAAGGAGCAGCTGTAAAAGGAAAGCGGAAAACTACATTCCATAAGATGAAAGTACAAAATAAGATGTACATGAAGTATACTGCGATAACTTGTCATAATGCTGAGGTTACTGCTGGGATATTTAATGACATTTAGGCATGCAAGGTCATTTGCTCCATCTTCCTGCTGCTAAAGACCGGAATAATGTTAGTAATAATTTCTTGTGATATTCAATGTTTAAGCCAGCGTGCATAATTTCAATAATATATAATAATAATAATATACCCTATTTTTTTCTTTTATTATTATAACCATTTTCAGTTGCTGTTTGGTTAGTTTTAAGAAATGATCACGCTCTGGGTTAAAATGGGCCCTATCTGAACTGCGTGTGGTCACACTGGCGGTTTGGCAGGAACGAGATTACGATGTACTGACGCAAGAGCCAAAAGTACAAGAGGGGAGACTAGTGATCAGCAAACATCTAAGGACTTGCAGAGGCTTTTGGCTGATGGGGACAGAGGTCGCCACATCCATGAGCAGCGGGAGTATGTGGACAGGGTTTGCAGAAAGGCAAGCGAGTATGAGAGGCAAAGCTATGCAGAAAGGAGGTGCAGAAGTCTCAAAACAACTTCTTCAAAGAAGTTTTGAAACAGATGTCTCTTTTCACTGCACCACCTCCATCACCTCCACCACCACAGCATCTACAGACACACACACACACACATACACCGATTACAGCAACAAGGGCAGAGCGATGTTGACCCCTCTCAAACCACAAGCCAGCACTATACCAACAGATTATACATCACTTGAAGTACTGCCCAATCTTGCACATATGGAACATACTGGAGGTGTAAATTGGCTTTTTTTTTTTCCTGTCACTGTTACAGCCATGTCTAAAGTAAAGTGAGAGGAAATTATGTAAAATTAAAATATGTTTTGAAAGCTAGATTGCTGTCACTTCAACAGACTGATGAAGACAGAACCATGTAAAAAAAAAAATAAAAATAAAGCAAATATATGAAAACAAGCAAACTTCAAGCCTTTCTGCAAGGTCTGAAGTTTCATACAACTGCAAGATATCAGCTGTCAAAACTTCAGCTGCATTCACCACCTAACCAGTATTTTTTCCAGTGAGGTTGAGCTGGTTTTAGGGGCAATATTATTTCGTCCGGTCACAACATTTCTTAATATTTTAAGGGGACTGCATCATTTTCCTGTTCAAGAAGCCCAACAGGCTGATCACTCCATCGACACGTTAGCTGACTGCATATTTGTAGTAAGCACTCAAACACCAGCTATCACCTAAACAGCAGTCAGTGATACTCTTAAATAGATGGAAACCTGAAAATAATCATTTGAATCTCCACACATGCAATGCTGAGCATTAGCTTAGCCTCTTAAGCTGTGCAGTTACAACATTAGCTAATGTTAGCTCTGTAGCTATAGTGCAGATAGGGAGCTGTCAAATGGATCACTTAGATGACAACTGATATCTTCAGCTTTAATTAGTTAATTAATCAGACATGACTTACTTAGTGTGTCATTACTACCGTAAGCAACTACATCTACAAAGCGGTCACCTTTAAATACTTTTGGACAGAATCAGGGTAATGTAGCTATTAGCATTAAATGGGTGCTATGGTAAGTCAGTGTGTTTTTTTTAAGTTACTTTAAGCAGATTTCAAGCACATAAATACTTGCTAGTTGGTGATAAAACCAAAAGCATGCCTTAAAGTTAAGGATAAAAAAATATATAGATTATTTAAAAAATCCTATTTCTATAATATAATCAAATCAACATTTTATTAATGTTACTGTTTTTTTATCATCATTTCTGTGAACCCTTCACTCTCATCCAAACCCACACACACAAAGTGTATAACACCAGTGATGGAGCAGGTTATACCACTGTTTCCCGACTCATCACTGACCAGCTGCTGTAGCGCTGCGTCCTGTGCAGGTCACTCCGTATTAAAGTCAGGGCCTTTGGCTAAAGCAATGATCTGTGTGTGACCTCTGTTACATTTTAGGGATGAGTGAGTGGGCCCCGGGCGACAGTTACCAGGGATACACTACACAGCACAGAGAGGGCATGTCAGTCACCAACACAGGGAGCGAGACAGGGAGCTGGAAGGACAGGTATGTATTCAGCTTGAATGGGAGCTGAGTATAACAAGAAGTAGTTTTGACACAGGGACAAATGACCATACAAACAGACGAAAGGCGTGCAAATGGAAATTTTCAACAAGATTCATATATGCCAGTTTAATAAGCAGGTTTAAAAATTGGCAGCTGGGCAGTCTTAGGTGTCAGAATAAAAGTTTGGAGATCTGGAAGCAATCCAACAAATGCTTCAAGCTCTTTTAGACTTTCTACGAGCACCAGGAGCACAAAGAGACAGGCGTGAAGACAGACAGTGAGAGGCGACTACGCCGGACAAAATGTCTTTAAGGTTCCCAATAGACTCTGTTTCACCAGACTGAATAGCTTTGCTGACTGCCACAGCACTGACCTCCCACTGACACAGAGAAAATGACCACTTTCTACAACTTTAAAATGGCCTGGGGGGGGATGGGGTTGGGGCATGAGATACCAGGACTGAAAATACAACAGACAATTGCTGACTCAATGTTTGTCAGGATATGGGAGGGAGGAAAATGTGTCCTTGACACCTTAAGCGGTTTTGGATTGAACACAACTTATTTTGACAGTTAGTTCTATATCACTGACTTTTTGCAGGCAGACACACTTCATGGCAAAAACATATTCTTCAAAGGACAAATATAAAAATAAAAAAAAGAAAACCAAAAGGATGAGAAGAATAACCTTTTCGCATCCGATGCCCACGTGTGACGATGACCAGGTGCAGCCGGGTTTCCTGTGCTGTGTCCATGTGTTATCATTATCAACCTAATGATAAACAGCAGCAACACAGCACCATTATTTTCTACACTCCCTAAGGTGTAATGCAGGCCTATTAGATCCTTAAGCCGATCTGTCTGCGCACACACAACCTCAACCTCACACACTAAAAGCCATAAAATATGACTGTAACATATCATACTATTACAGTTTGCTTTTAGAGGCCTCCCTGTCACTCGGTTAATCTAAAGAATGCTGTTCTGGTTTACAAGTAACAGCTGAAAATAAAGTAAAGAAACATGGTGCTGTCTTGATGGACAGGAAGACACGGCTGGCCTGGCTAGCAACCTCTTGAATGTCTGGGCTAAGATATACGATGAGCAGGCAAACGTGGGAGGACACGGAGTCCCTGAAATTCTTGCAGAGGGGCCGAGCGTGATGAATCTGCATCTGCTCCTAACAGTGCAGCGAATGTGTACATACTGTAGTTATCACCAGTGAGGTCATGAGTGGTGAGGTTATGTGTTTAGTAGAAATATGTAACCTTGAAAACATGAAAAAGGAGGAAATGCACGTCAGCGTCGAGTTTTATTGAAGCTAAAACCCATATGCCCGCAGAGTTTCTAGAAGGCGCTTGCCAGCTGGACGTAGTACACCGAAAGGCTGGCTTCTGCTGTTGCTCAATCAGTTGTGGGCTTAGCATCATGAAATCTGGGTGATGATGACATCACCCCGCACCCACATGAACCGTTTGTGTGACGTGTCAGCGCAGTTCCTACTGGCTGTCTTTGTTTGCTCTAAGTCAAGACACAGTTGGACCATAATTAGACATGCTGCTTCCTGTACAAAGACTTCCCTGTATAATATTAATCATGTGAGGATAAAGTTGTAAATCCGTCCTCTGCGGAAATTCCCCCTCTTTCATGTACTCTCAAAATGGAGAAAAGGGATCTCTCTGTTATGGGAGCAGAACGTCAGTTTAATCAGATGTCAGCAATTTGAGAAGCTACAAAGGCTTTAAAATCTGAAAACGATAAGGATTTTAATGTAGCTTCTTTTTTTTTTTTTTTTTTGCCAAGGCTGTCAAAGAAAAAAACAAACAAACACAATCCTAGAAGGGCACTTAGAGAGCACAGACCAAAGCCAATGCCCAGTCGCCCCGGTTTTCCAGAAAGTGATTTGGATCCACACCGAATCTTAACAGGATCCTCCTTCTCCCATAATCCACCTCTCCACCAGGTTTCATTAAATCCGGACAGGCAGTTTTTGCGTAATCTCGCTGACAGAAAGACAAACACAGCACTAAAAATCAGATTACGCAAACTTGAGAATCTGCCTCACACGCTCGTGACCTGATCCCCACTGTGTGAGCTGTTTTATGATACTGTAGAAAAATATTATGAGCAGATTTTATGTGGTATTTAGTAAAATTAGTTCATCTTCATGGAATATCATGGCATATAAAATGCCGCAGAATAATATTTTTGGTTCCCCAGCATTCATTTTCTTCTCTAAATTATACCATTCGTCATGCACTCATTACAAAGACAGTCAATTTTGAACCAATTCCAATTGCCTTTAATTTCTAACAGAAATAATACAAGATGCACATTTTTCATCTGCCTGACATCCATTGACTTTATTATTGTATGAAAATGCCAGACTGTGGCTGAATAAACACAAAGAAAAGTCAACATTATTCACATTTATAGATGAAGTATATTGGTTGGTGTTACACTCTCCACAAAATCTATCAAAATCAAAGTCAAATGAAGTAAAAACTATTTTTAATCCTCATGTGAAATTCTAATACTTGTTTATGTAGCGTTTGAAAAGTTGTTTATTTCAGGCACACGCGCGCACACACACACACACACACACACGCTTCAGATTCACTTAAAGGCAGATTGCAGGTAATAAGAAATCATTCTAGGTTGCTGGTAGGGGCATACAGACCAAGCCATAGGCTACAACACTGACATGTGTGCTTCTCCTTAATCAAGTTGTAAGTACAACAGAATTATTCAACATTCATCATGGATACCTAAGCTGTCACTGCTGTTTAATGAGTATCAATTAAGCTGTTTCAACAGACTAGCTCAGCACATACTGTAGACACAAACAGGCAGGCGCAGCCCTGAGGAGAAGGTTCTCAACACAAAGCCGTGGAAGTCTCAGACGCTGTGTAGGTGCAGTTTTATAGCTAAAGCCACGAAAATCTTTGGTATTTTTAACGAAGCAACGTGCATTTGTTCGCAGCAAACAAGTGTCTGCATCTAACCTGTATTTTAAACAGCTGCATTTTTCCAATTCCCCCCCCCCCACACACACACACACTTATGGAGCCTCCGATTATAATGATGATGCTTTCTAGGAGGAAATATTCAGCTTTTTTTTTTTTAGTACCCCATAAAGATAACTGTTACTATGCAGGATGTGCTTATGCTGTTGCTTTCCTGGCTAATATCACTCAAATGACAAACCAGGCATTGGCTTTTTATGTATATGGAGAAAAATTAAGCATTTTACTACTTAATTCTTATTTGCCAATATTTTTGGTCAAAACTACTACAAAATTTGATCTCTTAGATATCACTGTAATTATTATTATTAAAAAAAAAAACAACAAAAAAAAACAGGAAATACTAGTTACATAGTAAACTGGAAACTTTGTTATCATTCTTTATTCATGACCACATTTAGATTTCAGCAAATCTGCACCTCAAAGTGTCACAGGGCCAAATGGTAATGTGTTTAATAGAGTGCATGATCCACTGGACCCCCCGCCACGAAGAAAAAACAAACTCTTTATTCCTGTCACTTTACATCCAGTCTGACACTAAAACTTGTCTGCTGCTAACAAAAATTGTCAAATGAGCCATTCAGAACTTGAAAGCTCTGCTAATTAGTAAGCTGAAGTTTCTACTCCCCTGAAATCAGCGTTTCTACTGTGAGAAGAGTTTGCTGGATAACGTCACTGAAAGCATTAACATGGGACCAGAAGCCAGCTCAGAGTGCTGTCTGATTTCTAATTCAGTGGGACTAATATGAGTTATTACTTAACTACTTTACATTGTGTGTTTAATTTATAATTCAAGCTTTCTGTATCTGTATAAAGCAATATGTAAGATGGCCATTAAAAGCATTAAATTGAATCTTGTTAAACCATCTGATAGTCTGCTGTGTGGCTCTTAAAATATAAATAGTTTGATTATAGCAGATATTTTTTGGGAGGGGGGGTGTTTGGATAGTTTAAAAAAATATATAAAAATCTGTAAAAAAGTAAGAAGAGGCCAGTGCTGTACCATCTTAACTGTGACTAGGTTTTATGCTATAAATTAGACAACGTAAAAGGTTTACATGGAGTTAATTACAGAGTGGAGATTATAAAATACCTCCAAATGAAAAAGCTTGTTTTCCACAACCAAGTCTGTAAAATGTGCATTAAGAAGAAAAAGATCAGAAACGGGACTCGTTTTGCGTTCCAATGCGATGGAATATGAACTAGATTATTTTGCTCTGACAGGCTAATTAGCTGATTCACTTGGACTGAAACTTTAACAAAGACATTTAAAACAAAGCGAGACAATTTCTCATTACAAATCTTGATTGGCAATAAAAAAAACAAAAAAAGTGCAAGTTGGTTCTGTTTCTCCTTTTTCTGCCGAACGGTGACTGAACTGCACAAAGTGTGGAAGCCTCTGTATGACCCCCCGAAGAGAGACGGACGATCACGGGCCACCAAGGTCAACAGAGCCGGTAGAACATTGACTGGATTCATCAAATTAGGTCCTATGTAATTGTGCCGCATGACGACTCATAAAACACGCAGGCTATAAAGCTGTCAGGAAGCCATCAGCCTCGTGGTAAATGAAGTTACACAAGGTGCAAGGTTCACAACTTCATGCAGTGCTAGAGTACAGTGTCCAGCAGCACTTCTTCTGGTCATAACCTCAAAGGCTGCGGCACAGGCGTAGATTTCAGGGGGGGAGGAGGGGTCGGAGAGGATGCATCAACCTCAGTATTTAGAAGACACACATTTGTCTCCACCAATAACAAAAAGAAAAGGGCTTTCATTTATTAAAAAAAAGTATAATGCTACTCAAATCAACAGAGATGTGAGTAAAAACCATCACAAAACACAGATACATGTGATATGAATTCATTGTCCAGAAGACTTTTTTTTAAGATGAGCAGAAATCTTGCTCAATAATTCTGAATTATAAAAAATATATATGAATAGCACACACATGCACATTAAAACATATTTCCCCAACAAAATACACAAAATAGGACAAAAGAGTGAATCATACCTGTGTGTGTGTTGGCTAGAAACGTTTATCTACTGGACAGTAAACTATTGCAATTTACACAGAATCCCTGGGAGCCTCAGTGCATTACATTACAGCAGTTTGTTTTTTTAACCTGGTGCCTAAAATATGCATTTCCTTTATATAAATAAAGAAATTTTCACTTTGAGTGAATGCAGAAAATTAGGAATTTTGCACAGAAAGATTCACTGGAATGCATAAAATTCTGTGTTTGAAACTTTCTGCGGGAGGACCACCAGGACCTTGACTAATGCGTCCCATCCAGAGCTCAAATAAAACCCATGCCCACTGAGCCTGGCTGCATGCCAACGTTTTGGATTCTGCTTGGTGAAGGTGGCCCACTAAACCCAACTGCTGAAAATAAATAAATGGGGAAGAAAAAAAAAAGGCTAACATAAATATTATATTTTTTTGTGACATTTTTTTGAGTTATGGACTATTTTATGAACCACTTAGAAGTATAATATCACTGTACTTAATTTGTGTGTAGTATGCCCTGTACTGTCCATAAATGTTGCAGGGTCCAGAGCGGGCCTAATGTAGAGGTTCTGGGTTTACAGAGCAAATTATGGACAATAACTTAAACATTAAGGATGTTCTGTCATACTGAGCCCACCCCCCCACCCCCAAATATTTAGAGTTTAGCTCTGTTTACCTTTAGAATAGCTAACTTGCAAAAACACGAGTGAAGCTGCTGAGTTGATGGCCATCAGCATGTGTGCGTTTTGATGCTCTTTTCAATGTAAAAAGAAAGCTCTCAGGTGAACCTGAAGCTTAATGCAAGAAAAGTTTAATGCAAGGCCAAAAGGCAATGAATATTAATTCCACTACTTAATTTGATGAGATAATTAGACACATTACTCGTCCCGGCCTGGAATAACAGTGCTGTACTTTTTTGGCTCCATATTTTTATGTATAAGAGTGGGAGGGAGAAATTACTGTGGTTGACTTTATAGGCATTTTATTTCAGCTGTAATCAAACAGTATGTGAACATATTTGTTATTTTTGAAAATATTTGATTTTTAATGAAATAAAGGCAACCAGCTGCCTTTATTGAAGCCCTGTCAACTTATTTTGGTTTACAGTGTCAGATTTTCTTCATCCTTTGTCTTCCTTTGTTAAGAAAGCTTTGTAATATTAAAATACATATACTAAATAAATACACATAATGACAGACCCGTCTTAGTATATAAAAAAGCAGCTATAAACAGCAGCAATGCTTGTGGACCCATCGCATATCAGGGAAACTATCACATTTCTGTCTACTTCTATCTAAAAGACTAATTAATAGAGACTTGATAAACAATTTTCCAAACCTCCAGAACACCTGAATGCATATTTAGTTGCCTGACCTCTCAGAGACTCGTGGAGCATGCAGTGTGAAGGCAGTTTACCTTTGTAATTGTTACAGATCACACCATTAGCACAATATTGTCATAGCTCCTGCTCCTGCAGTCAGTAGCAGCCGAGGGTTAATTTGCATAATAAATCTTAATTGAAGCTCATTAAGGATTTGATAAGAAGCAAATCAGGTACACCACGGATAACTTAAGATTAATGCTTTCTCTGTCTTTTGGTGCTCACATACTGAAGTGAAATGTCATATTCATTCATTACTGGGCATTTTATATCACTGTGAGGTATGCGATATATGCGATAAAACACATGAGCCTGTGGAAAACATCTAAATCACAATCTTTCTCTATTTGTTTGCACAAATGACCCTCTAAACTATCAGCCATGCTGCTGTTGAGTTCAGGCGGCACAGGGACCCCAGATGGTCCCCACCCACTGAAATCTGAGCAGATGCGATTTTTAAAGGACTTCTTTTTAAGAAATGTGATACGGTAACTGCTTTCAAAAGCCTCTCAGGTTAGGCTAACCTGATCCGGCTGTGATTGTATATAAAAACCTCCTAACCATATGGCCAACATGTATGCTCCCTGACTGACTACACATGTAGGTCAACAACTACAAGATGGATGTCTTCACTTACATCTTCTTGACTTTGTGTGGACACGGATGATGTCTTGACAAAACGGCTCAGGATATAAATTACAAAGACTGAACTATGGTAGGAATGTATATCATTACAATAATACAAAGCATATGAGCTGCAGTCCGCTATACCATAAACCATATAAGACACACCGTGCCTCCTCTGTGTAATCAATACCAGGTCCTCAGTGCTACTGTATTAACTGTAAACTCACCTTGCATTCTTATCCTCTAAATCCACATAAATGAACAACCGAAGCTATAAAGTCTCCTCCCTATTTTCCTCTGTAAATCATTATATCTGTAGGGACCTGGACAAAATACCATAACATAATTTCTTTTGTACTTGGAATGTCTAGCAGAAATAATGAGTTTTAGCCTCCTTGCAATAAACTCTCCCAATATTCCAGTTATTGTCAGACTTAATGAGTAAAAAAAAAAAAAAAAAAAAAAAAATCATAACAAGAAATAGTCTCTTTTTCTGCAGTGATGATCACATGGAAACATTATCCACATGAATCACCCCAACGGCATATCAAATTGTGTCATTTGCCTGGAAACTAGTGCAGGTCTCTGAGGGAAGGCAAGGTGAATGAGCAGTTGCTGTAGAGAGGTGCAACACTGCACAGGCACTTGCCTTGAGACCAATCATAACAGGCTGTTTTTTCCACACAGGAGAGCGCAGCGCGGAGGAGAGAGATCACTGTGCTGGAGGGCACAGGAGTCTTGGTTCTTATCACCTAGACAGTGCACCACACTGTCTGCCTCTCACGCAAACAAAAGCCTTCCCAAACTATTAGCCATCTACACCTGTCAACTAACTAGCATGCAAGAGAAAATGCAATGAGATCACACTGAAACCACCTGACTTGATATTATCCTCCTCTCCCCCCCACTCTGGTGAGAATATACAGCAAGAAAACTAGCTGATGAGGAGAAAGTTATTAAAGGATATCTCTATGGGGAGTGCCTGCAAGTTAGAAAATTGCAAGCTTTGCAACAAAGTGTGCATATATAGTTGGGTTTGCGCATAAGAAAACAAAATTTCAAGGCTGGATTTGATCAAAACAAAATATTTGCCTTGTTGAAATAAATTCACAGAGATATGGTGCGTAGAAACACACTGATTTAATGACTTCTAATGATAATATCCTTTGGTAACTATTCAAACCAGAGTTTTGCACCCAGAATGAGCAAAGTATCTGAGCACTCTTACAAAATTAAAACTATATATTTTGTCATAAAGGGAGGCTTTTTGCATCTTATTCTGAACAGTTGCATGTGCACAAATTGACATTAATCCACGTATCAAAATGACCAAAAGTGCACACTGAGGCTATTTTGAACAGCAACAATCACGTGATTTCCAAGGCCAAGAAGATGGTTTGCCTCATTGTTGTCATGCACTGTTCTTTTCTCTGGAACAGCAGTGAGATTGTGGAGTTGACACTCTCACAAGTGTGCATTTTCAAAAACTGAAAAAAGGTCAAATAGTTATCTGCAGTCCATCCCTAATGTATTGTTCAATGCAACACAATTCATAGAGCCTAAACTTTTAGGCTGAAACATAACTGTTAAGTACTGAGTAAAGGGAGAAGTTCAGAATGGCAAAAAGCATGTTTGCGTGAGAAAAAAAATCCTCCTCCTTATTTTACAGTCAAAGTTCAAAAAGAATAAAAATAGGCAAATGTAAATCAGTTAAACTTTAGAAAAAACTTCTGAATATAAATCTAGCAAAACTATCACTTTTTTTAATCTTAATTAGTTCAATAAATGTAAGAAAAATCACAGAAAAATAAGAATGTTGTTACAAATGCTCCAAACAAAGGAGAGTGAATACAGAGGAAAGAGAGTGGTAAATGGGGTATTTAAAAAAAAAAAAATACAATAAGACACTCTTGTACTTGCTGCCATTTTCCTCCCAGTTTTTGTCATACAAAATGGACTTCCTTTTTCTACCTAAACTGGATAAACAACATCTGCCTTGATCGTAGGATGTTTTCTGAACAAACCACTTAGGAGGAATTTCTGCTAGCCAATTCCCACAAGCTGCTGTCAGTCACTAGCTGGCACTGCAACACTTAATGCCTTTGTCTGTTCTCCAATTTATCTTGTTAACAGCAAATTGGGCTAACAGTTTGAGGCAGAGAGCTATTGTTAAAAAAAAAAAAACAGAAAAAGGAATACTCCCACGGCCGCAAAATAACATATGGCTCCCTTCACTCAAAAATGCATCCCATGCACTTATAGGGCTTTACCTTTACACCATATATAAACCTGATACACAAATTTCATCCTGGTATCTGCAGCCTGATAGCCTCTGTCCTAGTGATGTTTTCTCAGTAATAAAGTAGAGGTTTAGTGCATCCTATTCTGGACTGGTGAGTAATTGGCGTTTTAAATTACCACACAAACCCTGTATGTAAAGGAAGTAAATCAGATACAACTGTGGTCTCACATTTACAAATACGCCTATTAATAATACAATTCCCAGAAGAGAATGCAAGAACCCTGAGTGCGGCATGTCCTTTGAATAAATGCTTGAGCTGGAAATTGCGATTTTTTTTTTTCCCCCCTCACAACACCTTGCAAAACACTATTTCCTACCAAGGCGGATACTGCATCTTTAAGAGCCCTACAAAAATGAAACCTATTCCTTTGCATCTTCCATGCTCTTATTTCAATACTCCTCTCTCCTTGTTCCCCCTCCACACATCATTAAACATATTATTATAACATGACTGTCA